>NW_027507788.1:187673669-188343669 GCF_037356315.1 Lithobates pipiens | reverse complement strand
CGGCTTCATTTCCCGGTTCCCTACTGCGCATGCGCGAGCCGCGCGGCGCAATCCGGACGGTCCCCGCTGCCTCTGGGAACTGTGTGTTTCCCAGCAGGCAGCGGGGCACTTGCGCAAAGGGGCGGGCAGTTGCGGAAAGGGGCGTAATCTACGCCCCTTTCCGCAGACAGCTATCCCGGAAGTGGGTGCAGTTACCTGGATTATCCAGGTAACTGCACCCCCCTCCCCCCTGAAAGGTGCCAATTGTGGCGCCGGAGGGGGTGGGGATTCCGATGAGCGGAGGTCCATTTTAGGGTGGACCTCTGCTTTAAGAGCTATAGGAGGCATGCCCGATGCGCGCCGGGGAGCTGATGCGCATGGTCGGTGGCCGCAAATGCCCACCAGCCACCCGCGATCACTCCACAGAGAGCCAGAATGGGGATCTTTCAATGTAAACAAACAGATCCCCTTTCTGACAGGGGAGTAGAGAGAGATCTGCTGTTCCTAGTGATCAGGAAAAGCGATCTCTCTCCTCCTCCAGTCAGTCCCCTCCCACTACAGTTAGAAATACCTCCCAGGGAACACATTTAACCCCTTGATCACCACTAGTGTTAACCCCTTCCCTGCTAGTGCAATTTATACAGTAATCAGTGCATTTTTTATAGCACTGATCACTGTATAAATGTCACTGGTCCCATAAAAGTGTCAACAGCTTCCGATCTGTCCACCTCAATGTCGCAGTCCCACAAAAAATTGCTGATCAGCGCTATTACAAGTAAAATAAAATAAAACAATGGCATAAATCGATCCCCTATTTTGTAGATGCTATAACTTATTGGGCAAACCAATCAATATACAGAAATTGTGATTTTTTTTTACCAAAAATATGTAGAAGAATACGTATCGGCTTAAACTGAGGAAGAAATTAGTTTTTTTTTATATATATATATTTTTGGGGATATTTATTATAGCAAAAATTTTAAAATATTGCTTTTTTTTTTCAAAATTGACGCTCTTTTTTTGTTTATAGTGCAAAAAATAAAAACTGCAGAGGTGATCAAATACTACCAAAATAAAGCTCTATTTGTGGGGGGAAAAAAGACATCAATTTTGTTTGGGTACAGCATCGCACGACCGCGCAATTGTCAGTCAAAATAACGCAGTGTCGTATTGCAAAAAATGGCCTGGTCATTAAGGGGTTAAATATTTCCGGTCCTTAAAGAGGAGGGCCGGTTTAAAAAAAAAAGAAAAAAAAAGTCAGCAGCTGCAAACACTGTAGCTGTTGACTTTTAATAAGCACACTAACCTGTCCAGGGGGCCCGCGATGTCGGCCGCCCGAGGCTGACCCGTCCCTCAGTTCTCGGGTCCCGGCGCCGCCATTTTAACTAAGGGAAACAGGCAGTGGAGCCTTGCGGCTTCACTGCCCGTTTCCTACTGCACATGCGCGAGTTGCGCAGAACTTTGTGAATGGGGTGCGCTGTGTTCTGGGACACACAGTTCCCAGAACACACAGTGCCCCATTATCCAGAAGACGCTGCACGGAGGAGAGAAGACCGAAGATCACCGCGGAGGAGGAAGAGGCAGATTAGGACGATGTGCCTAGCAACAGGCATTTCTGGTAAGTTAAAAAAAAAATTTTTATTTTTTTTTCTGATTTTTGTCTAAATTTTAATGTATTTTTGTTTTTCAGGGTGGCCCTCCACTTTAAGTGGTTAAACTAGGAGGGTTACTCATGTGTCCTGCTTTCCATTCACTCTCTTGTAGCGCAATACCTAATACCTAGTACCTAATGCTTCCAGAAGTGTTGGGTGGGAAGATTTTTCAGGCAGCCAAAGCTCTTTTGTAGATTGTGCATTTTGACATTTTTTTTACTTGGATTTAAATGTTGGTTTCATTGTATTTTTGTGGAAAGTGTTGCATGACTGTGCAATTGTCAGTTAAAGTAGTAGCAAACTATGAACTTAAAAAAAGAAAAAATCCCCTGCAAGGCTAAGACATAATGTGCTAGTATGCATCACCTACTAGCACATTATGAAATACTTACCTTAGAACGAAGCCCTCCAGCAGTGCGCTGTCACCACTGACGGGGCTTCCATCTTCCCCCAGTCTTCCTTCCGGGTTCGTGGGCTCCGATCCTGTGAATAGTTGAGCCACGATGATATGACCCCTCCATATGCACACAGGAGTCACGTTTTATGGCACAGCGCTCTTTAGGGATGGCGCGGGTATTATTATTATAGGCTTACCTGTAGGTACAAGATCAAATGCAAAGTTTACTACCACTTCAAAGTAGCGCAGTGCAGAATAACAAAAAAATGGCCTGGTCATGAAGGGGGTAAAACCTTCCAAAGGTCAAGGGGTTAAAGCAACAAGTGTAAGTATCTGAATTTTACTTGGTAACAGCCTTGTCTAATACACTACAGAGCACATTGCAGACTTTCAACTGGAGAAACAACACACTGAGCCCTTTTCCCCTATGCTAACAAGAAACATGCTGATAAGAGGAGAGAGCAGAAATAAGCATATCAGTAGGCTGTTTATTCTTTTATTGTCCAGTGAGGCAGGGGGAGGGACAAGACATGTAAGAGTTACATAGTTACATAGTAGGTGAGGTTGAAAAAAGACACCATCAAGTCCAACCTATGTGTGTGATTCTATGTCAGTATTACATTGTATGTCCCTGTATGTTGCGGTCTTGAACTTTATCAGAAAAATCAGACATCCTGCCTTGTTGGTCAGGGTTGTACATTTTGGCAGAGCTATGTCAGTCTCCAGACTGGTTGGACAGGAAAGCAAACAGTTTGAAAAGTAAAACTGCAACCATATGTGCATTTCATCTGTGAGTTCAGCTATAAGAACGTATTTACTGTTTACTAAAATAAAAGCTATTTTGTAATAATTTGTTTAAATTTAATGTGGTAATCATCCAAATGTGTATCACATTATATACCTTGTAAACAGGGCCGGTGTCCCATCATATAAGGTCCCCCATCGGATAGCGTCCGCTGTGCATGCGCAGTACACAGCAACACAGATTCCGAAAATAGCTGAGGATGAACGGCGCCTGCGCCGTGAGTCCAGGTTCTAGCCCCACCATCCAAGTGGACATAGAGTAGGAATAAAAAAGAGCCGAGCGCAGCGAGGCCGAGCCCGAAGCATGGCGAGCGAAGCTCGCCCGCGAGGGGCCCTCTAATTTTAATCATTTTTATTATGCTAGAAAATTACTCAGAACCCTCAAGCATTATATATTGTTTTAGCAGACACCCTATGGAATAAAATGGTGGTATTTGCAACTTTTTATGTTACACGATATTTTCACAGCAATTTTTCAAACGTTTTTTTGGAAAGAAACTGTTTCATTCATAAAAAAAAACACTAAAGTTATCACGATTTTTTGTTGTGTACTAAGCGATGCTTTACATTTTTTTACAGGTTACATGTTTAGAGTTACAGAGGAGGTCTAGTGCTAGAATTATTGATCTTGCTATAATGATCATGGCGTATGTAACCTGTGTGTATCTGGCTCTGATACTGATACTAACCAGTGCCTACCCAGGGACTGACTAGTATCTCTCCCCAGCCTGTCCCCACACACCCTCTCACCTGCTGACCTGTGAATGGGACAATCACTCCCGCAGTGTTATTGTGTTCTGCCAGTGAATACAATGATTAGTGCTGCTAACTATAGCTGGCAGCACTGATTGTTTTGGGGAAAACCTGACAGGCTGGTTGTACTCAAGTCGGTTAATAGGTTAACTTGTGTAAAACCAGATAGCCCATATATAGATCGACTATGGCTGGTCTCTGCTTAATTGGTGTAATTTCAATCCATGTATGGCCCGCTTAACCACTAAGCAGTCCCTAAACATCCTTCCACAAACCTTTAAATTTTTCCTTCCCAGATTATTTCGTCCTCCTCTCCTATACATAGTGCCCACTGTCATACTCTCCACACTTCTCTCCTGTACATACTGCTCACTGTCATACCCTCCACACTTCTCTCCTATACATAATGCCCGCTGTCATACCCTCCACACTCCTCTCCTGTACATACTACTCACTGTCATACCCTCCATACTCCTATACATAGTGCCCACTGTCATACCTCCAACACTTCTCTCCTATATATAGTGCCCACTGTCATACCTCCAACACTTCTCTCCTATATATAGTGCCCACTGTCATACCTCCAACACTTCTCTCCTATATATAGTGCCCACTGTCATACCCTCCACATTCCTCTCCTGTACATACTACTCACTGTCATACCCTCCACACTCCTCTCCTGTACATACTACTCACTGTCATACCCTCCATACTCCTCTCCTATACATAGTGCCCACTGTCATACCTCCAACACTTCACTCCTATATATAGTGCCCACTGTCATAACCTCCACGTTCCTCTCCTGTACATATTACTCACTGTCATACCCTCCATACTCCTCTGCTATACATAGTGCCCACTGTCATACCTCCAACACTTCTCTCCTATATATAGTGCCCACTGTCATACCCTCCACATTCCTCTCCTGTACATACTACTCACTGTCATACCCTCCATACTCCTCTCCTATACATAGTGCCCACTGTCATACCCTCCACACTTCTCTCCTATACATAATGCCCACTGTCATACCCTCCACACTTCTCTCCTATACATAGTGCCCACTGTCATACCCTCCACACTCCTCTCCTGTACATACTACTCACTGTCATACCCTCCATACTCCTCTCCTATACATAGTGCCCAGCGTCATACCCTCCCTCCACACTCCTCTCCTGTAAATACTGCTTACTGTCCTACTCTCCACACTTCTCTGCTGTGCATACTGCCCACTGTCATACCCTTCACACTCCTCTCCTGTACATAGTGCCTTCTGCCATACCCTCTGCACTCCTCTCATGTACATAGTGCCCACTGTTAGACCCTCCACATTCCTCTCCCTCATCTGCACATACTTCCCACTTTTATACAATCCATACTCCTCCCCTATGCCTCTTACCCACAAAAACTGTTCTTTAAAATTATACTGAATATTCTCAATGTTACCAGCTCTAGAATGGGCACTTTTGTTAGTTCAACTAAAGGAAATCTCACAGTCCTCATATTTGTTCTGCCCCATTATTAGTACTTATTTAATTTTGTAATTACTATTGTGATGTATAGAGGAACATAGGGGATGTCAGCTACTCTAAATATAGCACTTGTAAAAAAAAGTGTCCCTGAAAATATTTTTGAAATGTTGACAACTATGCACTTAGGCACTGCCCAAGGGCCACAGGGTTAGTAGTGGGCCCCATGAGAGGCTCCTGTGATATTAAAGCGGTAGTAAACTTTTCTAACATTACTACTTTTTAGAGGCCCTGGGGTAGGTTATGCCATAATGTACAAGTATGCCCAGCATATTAGCACATTAGGCTACACTTAAATTGTCAAACTGAGCCCTCAGTGCTGTGCTGTGATCAATCCGGCGGGGCCCGGGGCACTTCCATCTTCACCCGGTCTTCCTTCTGGGTTCTGTGCCTTTGGTCACTTGCCTTGGCCAGGCTGCGTTGATGTCATTCCAACACATCCTCATGTGCGTCCTCTTTCTCTCTCATCCTCCCTCCCTTAACCCTCACACCTCTTTCATCCCCTTTCTCTCTCTCTCTCTCTCATCCTCCCTCTCTCTTTAATTTAATTTGTTATAACAAAAAATAGTTTGCATTTTTATTTATTTATTGTTTATAGAAGGCCCCACCAAAATCCTCAGCACCAGGCCCATGATGTTCTTAATCTGGCCCTGCTTGTAAATAAAAATTCTGCATTGAACCTGATTTTTGGTGTGATTTTATGTTCAATCCTCAGCATGCACATTTCCCAAAAGTGCAATTCACAAAGCAAGTATCACTTTGAGAAATCACATTGTATATGACCAGCACTACAAATATCCTTTAATGTGTATGCATTGGCGTAGCGTGGAGGGGGGGGGGGGGGGGAGAGAAGCTGGCATTGTCGCCCCTGGTGCAACATTCAGAGGGGCACAGACAAGGCCGGTGTTGAACTCAGGATGCAGAGCCGATTGGATGCTGTGACCACTGATGCTGCAGAACCGCTCATAAGTGAAGACTGGAAACCACCACAAGCTGATAAAGTAGATTACTCTTCCAAAAGGTGCTCCTGGTTTTATCAAGCCTAACAGCAAGCCAGACCGAGCCAAGGCCACCATAAACTACCACCGGGGGCATCTAAGAGTCCACAGGTTAGGAGGCGCAAATTACTTGCCTTGCCTTGCCCCCGGACGCTGGCAACCTATGCTACACCACTGTGTGTATAAATAGTTTTCTTTGCTAAGGTCCACATATAGAGGGGTGTGTTGCAGCTATGATTAAAAAGGCCAAGATACTTCTGACAGTCTGTGTTGCTATTAACATAACTGTTTAGCTTGGCAGGTATTGACAGTTGGTGTTGAAGGCATTTTAGATGGGATGAGTAGTCGGAAAACAGGTATTGGGACAGGTTTTTCTACCTTGACCAATGTCCACAATGTGATCAGTTGGCCAGCAAACACGCCTGTGCTACTGTATTTGTGTCCCTACAGACATAAGACCATAAAACATCATGTTTTTAGCAAGGTTGAGGAACTGTCAGATGACCTTGGGCTGAGTCATTGAAAAGAGATATGTAACCTAACTTTCACAGTGCGACAGAAGCTTCTAGGCAGGGCGAGGCAACTTACATCAGCTCTTTGTAATGTAAACCTACAGGTCATCTTTCAGTTTCGAGATAGAAAAAAAGAGGCTGACATACGTAGTTAACAGCTGTTATTTAACCCAGATAGCAAGTAATCATGCTGAAAGTTTGAAATTGACTTGCTAAGCTATTGTTAGACTTGCCCGGCTTCACAAGTTTGTTGCAAAATTGCAGCAAGTCCACATTACATGACTTCAGATCAACTTTCTATGCAAACACTCTGTAAGTCTGCTGCAAGTTCTGGTTCAGTTATGTTGTGTAATAGTTATCCCACTACAGGGCTCACTGTGGCTGAATTTTCATCATTGCTTCCTGCTGTGTGTATGGTTTTCCAGTGGTGCTGGGGCAGCCATAGAATCACTTTGGGAGTGGTGTACAGAGAGGTAAGTGGTAACCATGAGATCTGATTTGGAGTTCAGGGAGGTAGAAATCAAGGAGTGATAACCCTAATATCCCATTGGTGTAGCACAATTTGGAATGTTTTATTTTTCCTTGTTTATATGCTGAGATTTAGCAGAAAATGTGTATATTTAATCACTTCAGTCCCGGAAGAATTGGCTGCTCAATGACCAGGCAGTTTTTTGCGATACGGCACTGTGTTGCTTTAACTGACAATTACACGGTCGTGCGATGTTGTACCTAAACAAAATTTACGTTCTTTTTTCCCCCACAAATAGAGCTTTCTTTTGGTGGTATTTGATTATCACTGCGGCTTTTATTTTTTGTGCTATAAACAAAAAAAGAGTGACAATTTTGAAAAAAACTATATTTTGTACATTTTGCTTTAATAACAAAGCCCCAATTTTTTTTAAAAAATCAAATTTTTTCCTCAGTTAAGGCCGATATGTATTCTTCTACATATTTTTGGTAATAAAAATCGCAAAAAGCGTATGTTGATTGGTTTGCGCAAAAGTTATAGCATCTACAAAATAGGGGATAGATTTAGACCCCTTTCACACCAGGGCGTTTTTCAGGCGCTATAGCGTTAGAAATAGCGCCTGTAATCCGCCCTAAAGAAGCTGCACCATTGTGTGTAGTGTGAAAGCCCGAGGGCTTTCACACTACAGCGGTGCGCTGGCAGGACGTCAGAAAAAAGTCCTGCCAGCAGCTTCTTTGGAGCGGTGAAGGAGCAGTGTGTTTACCGCTCCTCCACCGCTGCTCCCCATTGAATTCAATGGGGCAGCGCTGTAATACCGCCGGCAAAACGCTGCTATTGCGGCATATTGCCGGCGGGTTTAACCCTTTCTCGGCCGCTAGCGGGGGGTAAAAGCGCCCAGCTAGCGGCCCGAAATGCGGCGCAAATCCGGCAGAAAAACGCTGCTAAAAATAGCGGCGTTTTACTGCCGACGCAATGGGCGTGTGGTGTGAAAGGGGTCTTATGGCATTTTTATTATTATTTTTATTTTTTTTACTAGTAATGGCGGCAAGACTGCAACATTATGGCGGACACATAGGACACTTTTGACACATTTTTGGGTCAATTGACAATTATACAGCGATCAGAGCTATAAAAATGCACTGATTACTGTATAAATGTCACTGACAGGGAAGGGGTTAACACTAGGGGGCGATCAAGGGGTTAACTGTGTTCCCTGGATGTGTGTTCTAACTGTGGGGGATAGGACTGGCTATAGGAGATGAGAGATCGGGGTTCCTAGCTCGTGGGAACTCACAATCTCTCTCTCCTCTCCTCACAGAACTGGGATGTGTGTGTTTACACACACACACACACACACACACACACATCCCTATTCTGCCTCTCGTGCCCATGATCGCTCGTGGCTGCTGGTCACGAGCATGTGTGCCTGCAATCCCACTTATAGGGACCGGCGTATAGTTACGATGGTGGCTGGTCGGCAAGTGCTACATCACTTATGTATAGTTTTCTTTGCTAAGGCCCACATATAGAGGGGTATGTTGCAGATGTGATTAAAAAGGCCATGATACTTCTGACAGTCTGTGTTGCTACTAACATAACCGTTTAGCTTGGCAGGCATTGACAGTTGGTGTTGAAGGCATTTTAGATGGGATGAGTAGAGTCGGAAAACAGGTATTGGGACAGGTTTTTCTACCTTGACCAATGTCCACAATGTGATCAGTTGGCCAGCAGACATGCCTGTGCTACTGTATTTTTGTCCCTACAGACATAAGAGCATAAAACATGTTTTTAGCAAGGTTGAGGAACTGTCAGATGATGACCTTGGGCACTGCCAAAGGGCCACCAGGTCAGTAGAGGGCCCCCTGAGAGACTCCTGTGATATTAAAGTGGTAGTAAACTTTGCTAACATTACTACTTTTTAGAGGCCCTGAGGTAGGTTATGCCATAATGTACAAGTATGTACAACATATTAGCACATTAGAGTACACTTACCTGTCAGACTGAGCCCTCCAGCGTTGCGCTGCGATCAATCCGGCGGGTAATGGGCACTTCCATCTTCACCGGTCTTTCTTCCAGGTTCTGTGCCTTTGGTCACTTGCCTTGGCTGGTCTGCGTTGCTGTCACTCCCATGCACGCTCATGCACATCCTCTCTCTCTCTCTATCATCCCCCCTCTCTCTCTCATCCTCCCTCCCTTACCCCTCACCTCTCTCTCATCCTCCCTCTCTCTATTTAATTGAATTTATTATAACAAAAAATTGTTTTCATTTTTAATTTTTTTAATAAAAAGACCCACCAAAATCCTCAGCACCATGCCCATGATGTTCTTAATCCGGCCCTCGATCTCTTTCATGGGAAATTGGAAAATGTGGATACTTTTGTCACCATCTATACTGGGCTGACCTCACTCTACAGAGGTCTCAGGTCACATGACCTTTCTGGTTTAGGTATGCCTTATATCCCTGACAATAAAACAGAGAGGTTGAGCGGAGGGTTCCCCCACTAATGGTTTCTCTATTGTGCTATATTGGGCTTGGTCTATGAATGGCTAGATTTGTCTCCTACATTGTGTGCAACATCTACCATTTCCCTTACATTCTGTTGATGTCAGGGGTCAAGTCCTGGGGAAAAAAGTGTGGGAACTCCAACCCAAGGTCCACTCCCCCACCCAAAAAAAAATTGGACATTGGGGCACCTCAGGGCATGGGGCACATCAGGCCACATAGCACATCAGGGCACGGGGGACACATGGCACATCGGAGCACATCATGGCACATCAGGGCACATTATGGTACACATAGCACATCAGGGCACGGGGCACAAAAGGGCACATAAGGGCATGGGGCACATCATGGCACATAGCACATCAGGGCATGGGGCACATCAGGGCACATCAAGGCACATTATGGCACATCATGGGGCACATTCGGGCACATAGCACATTAGGGCACATTATGGGGCACATAGCCCATCAGGGCATGGGGCACATTAGGGCACATGGCACATCAGGGCACGGGGCACATTATGGGGCACATCAGGGCACATTATGGGGCACATAGCACATCAGGGCACAGGACACATAAGGGAGTGGGGCACATCAGGCCACATGGCACATTAGGGCACATAGCACATCAAGGCACATGGCAGATCAGGGCACATTGGGGCACATCAGGGCACATTGGGGCACATTATGGGCACGTGGTTACCACTCACCTCTCTGCACACCACTCCCAAATTAATTCTATGGCTGCCTCAGCAGCAATTAAAGAAGACCTTACTCACAGCAGGGAGCAATGATGACAACACAGCTGCAGGGGCCCCTGTGGTGGGATAACTATTAGGCCTCATTCATGCTCAGCGAAGTCTGCCAGCACAGCAGATCCCCACGTTGATCTCTGCTGAGCCGGCGGATGACAGGTCTGTCTCTGCTCACTGAGCAGGGAGGAGCCTCTCAGAGCGCTGCTGATTCCTATGGAGGGATCGGAAGAAAACGGATGTCCGTTTTCATAAGATCTCTTCCAAACCGATCCGCCCAGGTGGATGGCAGACGTATCGCCATACGTCTGATTTTAGCAGATCGGATGGCAGACGGGTGTCAGCAGACACATCTCTGCTGACATCCATCTCCCCATAGGAGTCATTGGATGGCCTGCTCGAATCCGACTGAGAAACGGACAGGCGGATCCTAGCGGTCATGCTGTGTGAAGGGGCCTTACACAACATGACTGAACCAGAACTTACAGCAGACTTGCAGTGTTTGCAAAGAAAGTTGATCTGGAGTCATGCAATGCAGACTTGCTGCAATTGTGCAACAATCTTGTGAAGCCTGACAAGTCTAGCAATAGCTTAGCAAGTCATTTTCAAACATGCAGCACAATTACTTGCTATCTGAGTTGTTTCATAAAAACAAATAATTTTTGTATGATAGATTAATTATTTTATGCAATTACACAGGGTTTATCATTATATATGATTGGTGGATTGAATGTATTTCACACGTGTACAGTAAGGGATTAGGTTAATAGCAGTGGGTTCACTATCACCAGATTGCGGGATTATAGAATGGCGCTGCTTGCTTCTGTAGACTTGCAGGGCTCTTGCTGTAGACTTGCGGGGCTCTTGCTGTAGACTTGCAGGGCTCTTGCTGTATACTTGAGGGGCTCTTGCTGTAGACTTGCGGGGCTCTTGCTGTAGACTTGCGGGGCTCTTGCTGTAGACTTGCGGGGCTCTTGCTGTAGACTTGCAAGGCTCTTGCTGTAAAATTGCAGGGCTCTTGTTGTAGACTTGCAAGGCTCTTGCTGTAGACTTGGAGGGCTCTTGGTGTAGACTTGCAGGCCTCTTGCTGTAGACTTGCAGGGCTCTTGCTGTAAAATTGCAGGGCTTTTGCTGTAGACTTGCAAGGCTCTTGCTGTAGACTTGCAGGGCTCTTGGTGTAGACTTGCAGGCCTCTTGGTGTAGACTTGCAGGCCTCTTGCTGTAGACTTGCAGGGTTGATGAGTCACTGTGGAGAGACAGGAGCTGGCAATTAGCCGACAGCTGAGTGGCCAGCTCAGAGAAGGAAGGGCTGAGCCCAGCCCTGACACTCATGCTGTAGTAGACTCACTCTTGCTAGAGACTTGCCATGCAAATTTGCAAATTGTAAAAGTGTCAATTAGAACTTGTGCTTCACTTGCTCTGCAAATGTACAACTTGCCAGGGAATATGTGCATCAAGCTAACAAGACTTACAATTCAACACTGCCACAAATGCGTGACAACTTATCTTTGCGATCTGCGAAGTTCCTTTCTCTAGGAGCACTCGGCAGGAGGGAGGGGCCAGTAGCACCGGTGGGGGACCCAAGAAGAGGAGGATCGGGGCTGCTCTGTGCAAAACCACTTCACGGAGCAGTTAATTCTAACATGTTTATTTTTTGCTTATTTGATTCTGCCTATCGCTTTAAAGTAGAACGCTGGTATTTTCAAAAAATCCCCCATTAGTACACCCTCCCACACAAAACACTAAACAGTTATTACATTTGTGAAATTTCTTACTGTTTAAGAGATATGACTGATTGAATTTTCAGGAAGTCAGTTTTCTGATTTAAAAAATGCAGCCTGTATTCTGCCCAAAGAGGTGGTGTTAGAAGAGTGATTGCATCATATCCTCTTCTCTCTCTCTAACTGTTATCAAACTACATTTCCCATGAATACTTGGGATGGGAGTGAATGTGGGAGGTACACTAGGCTTGTACATGTAAATGTGAACTCGCCCACTTCAACATAAATCACACCCCTCATTCTGCAGCCAGCAAGCCATACATAACACATGGTATGATAGGTTACAGTCTTATAAATGAAAAGCATTTTAATATAAATGTATATTAATATAATATTAATTTAATTAATTTAATAAATACATTTAACCACTTAAGGACCGCCTCACGCCAATGTACGTCGGCAGAATGGCATGGCTGGGCACAAGCACGTACCTGTACGTTGCTTTTTAAGTGCCCAGCCGTGGGTCGGGAGCGTGCCACCGCCGACACGCTCTCCTCCTGAGCTTCGTGATCGTGGCCACGGGACCAGCGGACCCGATTGCCACTGGTGTCCCGTGATCGGGTCACAGAGCTGAAGAACGAGGAGAGGTCTGTGTAAACAAACCTCTCCCTGTGTTTCCTACTGTGGCTGTCACCGATTGTCTGTTCTCTTTTATAGGGAAAGACGATCAGTGACGTCACATGCCAGGCCACGCCCCCTACAGTAAAAAACACATAACGTCATACATAACACCTACACTGCCCCCTAGTGGTTAACTCCTTCACTGCCAGTGTCATTTACACAGGAATCAGTACATTTAAATAGCACTGATTGCTGTATAAATGACAATTGTCCCAAAAATGTGTCAAAAATGTCTGATGTGTCCGCCATAATGTCGCAGTCACAATAAAAATTGCTGATCGCCGCCATTACTAGTAAAAAAAAAAAATGAATAAAAATGCTATAAAACTATCCCCTATTTTGTAAACGCTATAACTTTTGCGCAAACCAATCAATAATCGCTAATTGTGATTTTTTTTTACCAAAAATATGTAGAAGAATACGTAGCGGCCTTAACTGAGGAAAAAAAAATTTTTTTATATATTTTTGGGGGATATTTATTATAGCAAAAAGTAAAAAATATTGAATTTTTTTTTCAAAATTGTCGCTCTAAAAAATAAAAACCGCAGAGGTGATCAAATACCACCAAAAGAAATCTCTATTTGTGGGAAAAAAAGGACGCCAATTTTGTTTGGGAGCCACGTCGCACGACCGAGCAATTGTCAGTTAAAGCGACGCAGTGCCGAATCACAAAAAGGGGCTCGGTCCTTCGGCTGCAAATTGGTCCGGGGCTTAAAGCGGGAGTCCACCGGGACTCCGCGTTTTTTTTTTTTTTAAAAGCCAGCAGCTACAAATACTGCAGCTGCTGACTTTTAAAATAGTGACACTTACCTGTCCAGCGTGCCCGCGATGTCGGCACCCGAAGCCGATCTCTAGATCGTCTGTAAGGTGCTGCCGCCGCCATCTTAGGTATGGGAATCAGGAAATGGAGCCTTTCGGCTTCATTTCCCGGTTCCCTACTGCGCATGCGCGAATCGCGCTGCGCAATAAGGACGGTCCCCGCTGCCTCTGGGATCTGTGTGTTTCCCAGCAGGCAGCGGGGCACTTGCGGAAAGGGGCGGGCACTTGCGGAAAGGGGCGTAATCTACGCCCCTTTCCGCAGAGAGCTATCCCGGAAGTGGGTGCAGAATACCTGTACTGTACAGGTATCTGCACCCCCCTCCCCCCTGAAAGGTGCCAATTGTGGCGCCGGAGGGGGGGAGGGTTCCGATGAGCGGAGGTCCACTTTAGGGTGGACCTCCGCTTTAAGTGGTTAAATGAAATTAATACATTTAACTTATCAGTTTCCACCAGTGCCGAATGTCAGGGACCACCATGTCAGGGACCACCAGTGCCACTTGTCAGGGACCACCAGTGCCACTTGTCAGGGACCACCATGTCAGGGCCCGCCAGTGCCACTTGTCCGGGTCCACCATGACAGGGACTGCCAGTGGCACTTGTCAGGGACCACCGTGACAGGAACCACCAGTGCCACTTCTCAGGGACCACCATAACAGGGACCGCCAGTGCCGCTTGTCAGGGACCACCATGACAGGGACCGCCAGTGCCACTTGTCAGGGACCACCAGTGCCACTTGTCAGGGATCACCATGACAGAGACCGCCAGTGCCACTTATCAGGGACCACCATGACAGGGACCACCAGTGCCACTTGTCAGGGACCACCATGACAGGGACCGCCAGTGCCACTTGTCAGGGACCACTATGACGGGGACGACCAGTGCCACTTGTCAGGGACCACCAGTGCCACTTGTCAGGGTCCACCATGACAGGGACCACCAGTGCTGCTTGTCAGGGACCATTATGTCAGGGACTGCCAGTGGCACTTGTCAGGAACCACCTGTGCAGAGCGGGGATTATCATCAGTATTTCTTCCTGCTCCCTCCTGCTCGTCATTCAGAGGACTACAACGGGGCATGCCAGACCGCTGGCTGAGCTGAGCAGAGGGATAGCAGCCAGCGGTCTTACAAACAGGAAGTTAGCAGGCAATAACGGTTTTTCAGCAAGTTCAGCAGCCTATTACAGAGGAACTACAGAGCTTAGAAGAACATGGACGGCAAAGTGGGTGAAGGTAGGAGAGCAGCAACAAGGACATGGAAAAAAAAAATTTGTCCGGAGTTCTGCTTTAAGGGATGCGCATCTTCACATATCCATAAAAAGATTTCTTTGATACATTACCAATTTGTATGCCTAACGATGGTCTCTCCACGGCCCTCTGAACTTTCTTAACCACTTCAGCCCCAGAAGGTTACCTCCTTCCTGACCATATATTGATTGGTTTGTGCAAAAGTTATAGTGTCTACAAACTATGGGAAAGATTTAAGGCATTTTTTTTTTTTTTATTTACTAGTAATGGAAGTGATCTGCCATTTTTAGCAGTATTGTGACGGACAGATCGGACACTTTTTACACATTTTTGGGACCATTGACATTTATACAGCAATGTTATAAAAATGCACTAATTACTGTGTAAATGTCACTGTCAGGGAAAGGGTTAACACTAGGGGACAATCAAGGGGTTAAATGTGTGTCATCGACATCTTTGCAGCTTCATCGGGTAGGTACAGTATGTATTGGAAGAGTACCCAAACACAGAACTTAAAACATAACATAATAATTAACTACAAAGTCATTATGATTAGCTCTAACCCAATAAACTTAGGCTATTTATACCAGGTAAATGTTAAGGGTATTGGGTCTTTCCATACCAATCACAACATGTTCCCCAAGATGAGCTGGCAACCTGGTATTTGCTAACAGAAGAAGCAAATAATAATTTGTATGTGGCCATGTGTATGGGTTACTTCAGGGCTTGACAAATTTGCTTTGAATCTAGGAGCCAGTTAAAAAGGTTAGGAGCCAGTTTTTTTTAGAGTGGTGTGGATTGTCAGCTGCCGGGGTAAGGCCAGTAATTTTCACCCTCTAACCCTAACTCACAATGGAGCACCCAATCAATAACTCCAATGTAACGCTGTTACATCAGGGTTATGGGCTGACCAGAAAGAGTAAGGAACTGTTTGGCTCTGGCAGGTGCCACTGGTTGGCTTAGGCAGGTGGCACTGGCTGGCACTGGCAGGTGGCACTGGATTGGAACTGGCAGGTGGCACTGGATTGGAACTGGCAGATGGCACTGGTAGGTGGCAGTGCCACTGGTTGGTGGCACTGGTTTGGGACTGACAGATGGTACTGGTTGCCACTGGCAGGTGGCACTGGTTGGCACGTGGAACTGACAGGTGTCACCGGCAGGTGGCATTGGGTGGCACTGGCAGGTGGTGCTGATTGGCAGGTGGTGCTGATTGGCAGGTGGCACTGATTGGCAGTGGCATTAGTTGGCACCAATTGGCAGTGGCATTGGTTAGCACTGGCAGGTGACACTGGTTGGCACTGGCAGGCATTGGCAGGTGGCACTGATTTGGAACTGGCAGGTGGCACTGGCAAAGGGCGCTGGCAGGTGCCACTGATTGGCAGTGGCATTGGTTGGCACTGATTGGCAGTGGCACTGGTTGGCACTGGCAGGTGACACTGGTTGGCACTGGCAGGCATTGGCAAGTGGCACTGGTTTGGAACTGGCAGGTGGCACTATTGGCACTGGCAGGTGGCACTGATTGGCAGTTGCACTGGTTAGCACTGGCAGGTGGCAATGGTTGGCACTGGCAGGTGGCGCTGGCAGGTGGCACTGATTGGCAGTGGCAGGTGGCACTGATAGATGGCACTGGCAGGTGGCACTGGTTGGCGCTGGCAGGCATTGGCAGGTGGTACTGGTTTGGAACTGGCAGGTGGCACTATTGGCACTGGCAGGAGGCACTGGTTGGTGATGGCAGGTGGCACTGATTGGCACTGGCAGGTTTCACACTGAGCACTCAGTAACTGTGTGAAACTGACAAGTAACAGAGGAGAGAGGAGCTGTCAGAATTGAGCTTAATGTCGGGGGTGGGCGGGACCCGGCCGGGTTGTGAAACTGACAAGTACTGAGAGAGGAGAGCGGAGGATCTGTCAGATTTGAGCTTGATGTCGGGGGTGGGCGGGACCCGGCCGGGGTGGGCGGGACCCAGCAGCTATCAAACAACAGCAAATGATTGGGCTGCTTAAGAAAAGGGATGGGGACACATACCCCGGCCAGGTCCCGCCCACCCCCAACATCAAGCTCAAATCTGACAGATCCTCCTCTCTCCTCTCTCAGTTACTTGTCAATTTTACACACTCAGCGGCTCTGGCAAGCATCAAGTGCCCCGCTGAGTGTGGAGAAGGGAGGAGGACTGCGGTCAATGTTAATGCACTGCATGTCTGGGGCAGCAGGAGTTATAGTGAGTGGGCTGGTGGCAGCCTAGGCGCCAGGGTGCGATTTCTGGTCACCATGGCGACCTGGCGCCTGGGGTTTGTCGAGCCCTGGGTTACTTGTATTACCTAATTTATGGTCGGTGTGTGAGGGTTTTTCCAATGTCTTACCAACGACAATCGGGTCACTAGTAGTATATGAATTTTTGGACCCGTCACTTTGGGTGGCACTTTGTCCAATCCTAGAGAAAATAGAGCTGTGCCTGGGGATATGGGAATTGTAAAGCCATAGATCTGGTTTAACAAATGGAATATTGCAATACCAAAGGGGTGCTAGACCATCATTTGTAATGGAGAGTACCCATAGCTCCACATTGTCCCAAGCAAGTGAGAATCTTGAAATTCTACGGGGCATCAGATACCAACATAGTAGGATCTTTTGAGTAAGCTCCCACAAGTTTACATTTTTTGTGGCAGCATAATTGGAGTTGATTGCAGTTGGCCACTGCTCATGTGTATAAGTTGATCCTAGATCATTTTCCCAGGCCATGCAGGATGTAGATATGATGATTTTGTCTTTGTTGTTGAGTGTAGTACATAGTAAGGAAATGCCCTTTGTTTTAGAATTGGGCAAGATAAAAAATTGGACTATCCTCCAGGGCAAAGAGATATTGGTAGACTGGGTGGATCTTAGAAAATGTGTTATTTGTAAGTAGGCAAAGTCATCATCAGAAGAAAACCCATATTCCAGCTGTAATGTTCTAAATGTTTTAATGGCTGGTCCTACCTGGATATATTCTAACCACCTAATCCCCTTTAACAACTTAACACCTTTTGAACAACAGATATATTAGGAATAATAGAGGGTAGGCTAAGGATAGGAAGGTGGATAGTGGTTCTGAGTCGTCTAAAGGATTATGTAGTAGTTCATGCCCTGCTTGTACGGCAGCCTTAATAGTAGGAGATAACGCGGTGGTAGTGTGCTGGGAAAAGTGACTGGCTAGTAGATAGTGGTATCGATTGTTACCCAATACTTGATGGCTCTACAGTTGCACCTATAGATTTCGGGGGGATTGGGGGAACTACGCTTTTAATTGTGTGAGGTTTGATGCCAGGTAGTAGTCTCTAATTTCGACATGCCTGACTCTACACACTTGTCTAGTAGGTATGAGTTTACTTAACGCGCATCTGTCCTTCTTGCCCTTTCACAGGTATCTATTGATTAAAGATTGAGCAGTCTTAAAGAAGGACCTAGGTATCAGAAATGGCAGGGTTCTGTACAAATAAAGCAATTGAGGTAATAAAACCATCTTGAAGGCTGCTTTCCTTCTATTTTAGCTACACCTTGGCAAGCTTACAAAACTTACACCTTTCCTCCTGTTCCTCTGGCTCACAAGCTGCTGAACAGGCTTGACCAGCAGTCACTGACAGTAATTCCAGTACTTCCATTCTGTTCCAGACAGCCGTGGTTCTCCCTCTTGTACCAGCTCAGCATTTAGAATCTATTTCCTCTGCATCAAGGCAGCGTAATCCATCTGTGCTTGGCCTCGACTGAAATTGATGGCCTTGTCCTTGAGAGGAGTAGGCTCTGAAGAGAAAACGAATCAAGAACGGTGAACACCTTGTTGAAAGCCAGAGCACTATGAAAAACTGGGTGTACTGTATAACTGAATTTGAGAGAAGTTCAGGAGGTTTGGGGTACTACCAAACTTCCATCCAGAGAAGCCACAAGTACAAAACATACTTCTCTTTCTTTTTTTCAGTGCTAGATATAGGTCTGAGTTTTAGTTCACTGAATGTTTAAGTATCCACCACACTGACTTTCCCAGACATTGTGGACAGCAGACAGATTGCTGATGCAGTTCTAGAGCTGTTATTCATCTGAGGCCACCAAGAAAACCTCACTATCTTGAATGGAAACTGTCTCTGTTGCTTGACTACCCTGTGGGCCCACTCTTTAAAGTCTACACTGGGCAATCAATTGTCAGCTTTGATATGTTTGTTTAAAAGATCGAATTGTAACAGAATTGAAATGGGTAAAACAATGGCAAATTTTATCAACAGTAAGGCTTGGTTTCCCAGCATCTAATTCGCATGACAGGAGACTGTGAATGGCTTTCAATGGAGCCACAGGGCGGCTGCGGAGGTCCTGTGTGTCTTTGGCTTTGTTTCAGGTCTGAATTCAGACACAAATTCGGACCTGATTTGCACCTGAAATGTAGAACATGGATGCACTGGACCCCCTGCTGTGCCGAACGGCCGCAGCTATTGTGAACCCAGTCTAAATCGAATCACTTTTCCTACAACATTCGATCAGGACTTTTTCGATCCCGTCTGTCTGCAGTTTACCTAAATTCGCTATTTTACCTCTTCAGCTGCTATGCAGTTTGCACAAAAATAAGATTAAAAGTTTGGATATTCTATCATATTGCCATGTGTATTGCCAGTTTTATGCTGGTCATATATACTGTATACTCAGACACTTTTGTAACAATTTCAAACCCTTTTAAGTAGCTTTTAACCACTAAGTTGATTGAACAGATCAAGGCAACCTACCGTCCATATGTTTGAGCATTTTGCAATTTAGACACAAACTTAGACACAAACTGGTATTGATGGATTGCCCTGATCCATTCGTGGATTATTTTTGTCAAAAGATAGTTGAAAGTAGTTTAGCCCTCGTTAACATTGAATGTGGCTTTGAAATTGCGTATGCTTGGCAATTACCCTCATGTATGCACAGCATAAAGTATTTAGTATGGTGCATTTCAGGAGAAGGTGTGGATCTCTGGTATGGCACCTTTGCATACATTCTAAGGCCCGTACACACGATGCGAAAATTAAGTAAAGTTAAGTAAAATTTTGTCCGACGAACGATCTGCCAATTTTTGGAAGGTTAGTATGGTGGTTTTTTCAACAGCTGATTCCAATTTTTCATACGTCAAAAGCTGGATGTGCAGACTATAACATTTTTGTTGGATGTGAACACAACATCCGATTTTCATTTAATCAATGCGGTTTTCGTCCGAAAAAAATTGGAATAGCAAGACTACGAATGCTCAGAAACGAAAGAACACATACAAAACTATTCAACACATTACATCACTTCTGAAGTTGAATTCTGTCGTATGAGAATTTTTGTATGGTGTGTAACCTCTTTACTTTTGACATAAGACTAGCATGCAGCAAAAAACGTACGAACGGTCGTTCCAAAAATCTGATCGTGTGTACGAGGCTTTAGACCAGCGATGGCGAACCTTGGCACCCCAGATGTTTTGGAACTTCATTTCCCATGATGCTCATCCACACTGCAGTGTAGATGAGCATCATGGGAAATGTAGTTCCAAAACATCTGGGGTGCCAAGGTTCACCATCACTGCTTTAGGCAATAGTGGAATATTGTAAAAATAGTGACTGCAATTGCTCGGAAATTACACACATGTATGGACAGCATAAAGTATTTTTTATGGTGCATTCCAGGAGAAGGAGTGGATCTCTGGTATGGCACCTTTGCATACATTTTAGTCAGCTGAAGTTGTTAGTGTCCACGTGTAGGAAAGCAAACACGGACATCTGATTTGCTGCTATGTGAAAAACATTCATGCTTTTTTCAGCATTAAGGTATTAGTTCTGTAGTTCTTTGGCAATTTTTTACATACAGCTGTGGATGTTAACTCCAGTCAATTGTAATTGTCATCAGAATTGCAGTATTAATAGGTTGTGCACTTACCGCAAGATAAAGAAGCAATAAAACCTGACTTGATATAGATTTTTCCATTAACATTTAACAGTTTGTAAGGATACATCAGTAAAATCTCTTTCCAATTAGATAATCGTAAAAAGAAAATGCTAAGAACTAAATGAACATAATTAGGTACTTATTTAACATTTGTTCTGCAGTCTATGTTGATCATACCTGTGGCAGTTTTGAAAGGTTTTCGCAAGCTTTTGTTTGAAAATGAAAAGGAATTGCGTAAAATAGAGCAGCAATATAGTTTTCAATTAATTTCGAGTGACAAGCAATCAAAATTGGGGTGAACTTGATCGAAAATCTATTTAGTCTGGTTTCTGTCAGTTTTCAATTGGTATCTTTTGGTGCCTCTATAGTAAAGATTGGAAGAAAAATTTAGTATGAGAACGATCGGCCGATTATCTGATCGTTAGTGCTTTCGACAGCCTATTCCGACTTTTCAAACAACAAAACCTGAAGGTGCAGGATAGAAAATGTTTTCATAAGTGAACACAATTTCTGTTTAATTAGTACAGTTTTTGTCCGAAAAAAAAATCATAAGAGCAAGACTACGCACGCTCATAAACTAAACAATACATTACAAAACAATTCAACACATTACATCACTTCCGAAATTGTATTCTGTCATACGAGAATTTTCGTAAGTTGAGTAACCTCTTCATTTTCGATATGAAAATAGAATGCAAAAAAAAAAATAACGAATGGTTATTCGTCCGATAATCTCATTGTGTGTACTAGGCTTAAGAAATTGTTGAAATCCTGAATGGCAAAAAAGTGAATTGTTTAGTTTGTTGTAATTATTTTTTTAAATCAAAAGCTAGTGAAGAATTTTCAGAATAGTCACATGTTTGGCCAATATGAGGCTAGGGATAGATGCATTGATCATTTTCTACACTGTTATGCCCTGTACACACGGTCGGACTTTCCGACGGAAAATGTGCAATCGGATCGTGTTGTCGGAAAATCCGATCGTGTGTGGGCTCCATCAGACTTTTTCCGTCGGGATTTCCGACACAGAGTTTGAGAGCCGGATCTAATATTTTCTGACAACAAAATCCGATCGTTTAAATTCCGATCATGTGTAGACAATTCCGACGCACAATGTGCCACGCATGCTTAGAATAAATGATGAGACGAAAGCAATTGTCTACTGGCCAGTTTATAGTCCCGTCGTACGTGTTCTATGTCATCGTGTTCAGAACGATCGGATTTTCCGACAACTTTGTGTGACCATGTGTATGCTAGACAAGTTTGGGCCAAAATCCATCGGAAAAAATCATGAGCTCCATGGTCCTATTTATTGTTGTGGGTGGACCTGCATTCTTTCTTTCCAAAAGTCTTCAGGCAGGTCAAGTAATGTAACTGTTCATTCCTCTTTACAGTCTTTCTACCTGGACTGAGTTGTAAGGTGTGAGAGCGCTGCTCAATCCTAGAGAAATGTGAGCCCAGGTTACATGATAATGTATGCTAGGGGGTAGGTCCATGAAAGCCTGGGCTCAGAGGAAGTGAGTTGAATGACATTGGCCATCATTCGACCCTTAAAGCGGTTATATACCTGCACATAAAAAAAAATAAAAAGATTAAAAAAAAAAAACCCCTGCAAGGTAAAGGCATAATGAGCTAGTATGCAGTGCGTACTAGCTCATTATAAAAATACCTCAGAACGAAGCCCCCGTATCAGAGCCCGGTTATGTCTTCCGGATTCGCGGCTCCGGCACTGTGAGTGGTCGGAGGCGCGATGACGTCACTCCCACGCATGCGTGGGAGTTTTCATCCCGGCAAGGTCCTTCGGCCGGGCATTCATATTGCATGTGCCGCCGACACCAGCGGCTGCATGCAAAGGGGATATCTCCTAAACCATACAGGTTTAGGAGATATTAATTTTACCTACAGGTAAGCCTGATTATAGGATTACCTGTAGGTAAAAATGTAAAATTTGGGTATACAACCACTTTAAGACTGGGTGGCATCTAGTGGTGGAGAAGTAGTGCAGGAATAACTCCAGATGGAAGGAGAGTATTTCAGCAAATTTCTTTCTTTCTTTTAGCTGAGTTATTTATTTTTTATATTTATCTAAAGTTCTATGTTAAGTGAAGATGACATAAATAGGTTTAGTGCAGTGCATACATCAGTGTTTACCTTATCTAGATAGTGCTTGTCTCAAGTGTCAAATCCCGTGCAAACTTTAGACAATTAAATGGAAACACAACAAAGCTCAACATTGTATTTTATTTATTTTTTATTAAATTATACTTAGAAATTATTTCATACTTTATAGGCATTTCATCAAACTCTGGATAACCAATTAATTCCATGAGAGAAGAATGAGGCCTACACCAAAGCAAAATCTTCTGTAGTTAAAACTAAAGTGCAATAACATAAAAACAAGAAATAAACTTTGGCGAAAACAGAAAAATAACACTTTTATTTTGAAATGGTACAAAAATACAACAGGAAACCCATGATGATAACACCCCAACTACACACCTATTAAAAAAAAAAACTGTGAATTTCACTTCAGGATAATGGAGGACAGTACAGTTGAACCCCAGCATAAAAAGGCTGGATTGACTGTAACTCCATGTCACGATTATTTGAAAACAGAAAAATATTCACTTGTGAAAGTCAATTTGCAGCACCTAACTTTAGTGTAACAATGAAATTTTCCCATGACATTTTTTTTTGTTTTTCCCTTTAAAATAGGTTCCCTTTTACTTGTATGATAGAAAACTTCAGTTATGCCCTTGCAACCTATCAGAGAAATATGGTAGTAGCCATTGCTGATTTTTTGCCAGGTAGTCATTGTAACCACTCTCACTTTGAAATGTTAAGTCACTAACCTTAAAGTGATATTACAATCAATTTATTTTTTATAAATGAGATGCTAATAACAGAACATACATCACTGTTATTTTTTATTTTTGCTCCTTTGAGCTTTTAGACAGGCTGTAAGCAGCTGCCGTTGAAGGGAATGTACAGTGAGGGGAAAAAAGTATTATATCCCCTACTGATTTTGTATCTTTGCCCACTGACAAAGAAATGATCAGTCTATAATTTTAATGGTCGGTTTATTTTAACAGTGAGAGACAGAATAACAACAAATATATCCAGAATAAAGCATTTCAAAAAAGTTATAAATTGATTTTGCATTTTAATAAATGAAAGTGGTTGTATACGTTTTTTTTTTTACTTTTACCTACAGGTAAGCCTATAATAAGGCTTACCTGTAGGTAAAAAAAAATCTCCTAAACCTGTATGGTTTAGGAGATATTCCCCTCGCAATGAGCCGTTGACTGCAGCAGCGCATGCGCACAGTAGATTTTTGGCTGAAACCCCTGGCAGACGCCAGACTTTGCCGGAAAGAAATATCTCAGCTCCGGCCACTCACAGCGCCAGAGCTCCGTTACCTGGAAGACAACCGAAAGGGAGTGCTCCTAATCTCAGCTTGTTACCAGTATAAAAGACACCTGTCCATAGAAGCAATCAATCAATCAGATTCCAATCTCTCCACCATGGCCAAGATCAAAGAGCTGTCCAAGGATGTCAGGGACAAGGTTGTAGACCTAAACAAGGCTGGAATGGGCTACAAGACCATCGCCACGCAGCTTGGTGAGAGAGGGACAACAGTTGGTGCAATTATTCGTAAATAGAAGAAAAATAACTGTCAGTCTCCCTTGGTCTGGGGTTCCATGCAGTAATCATCCAGAACTACACAGGAGAATCCTGTCAATAATCTCAAGGCAGCTGAGACCATAGTCACCAAGAAAACAATTGGTAACACACTATGCCGTGAAGGACTGAAATCCTGCAGTGCTTGCAAGGTCCCCCTGATCAAGAAAGCACATGTACAGGCCAATCTGACACTTGCTAATAAACATCTGAATGTTACAGAGGAGAACTGGGTGAAAGTGTTGTGGTCAGATGAGACCAAAATCAAGCTCTTTGGCATCAACTCAAAGAGGAGGAATGCTGCCTATGACCCCAAGAACACCATCCCCACCATCAAACATGGAGGTGGAAACATTATGCTCTGGGGGTGTTTTTCTTCTGAGGGGACAGGACAACTTCACTGCATCAAAGGGACGATAGATAGGGCCATGTACCGTCAACTCTTGGGTGAGAACCCCCTTCCCTCAGCCAGGGCATTGAAAATGGGTCTGGGTGGGTGTTCCAGCATGACAATGACCCAAAATACACAACCAAGGCAACAAAGGAGTGGCTCAAGAAGAATCACATTAAGGTCCTGGAGTGGCCTAGCCAGTCTCCAGACCTTAATCCCATAGAAAATATGTGGAGGGAGCTGAAGGTTTGCGTTACCAAACATCAGCCTTGAAACTTTAATGACTTGGGGAGGATCTGCAAGGTGCAGTGATACAAAATCCCTCCTGAGATGTGTGCAAACCTTGTAGCCAACTACAAGAAAGGTCTGACTTTTGTGATTGCCAAGAAGAGTTTTTCCAATAAGTACCAAGTAATGTTTTGCGGAGGGCAAATAATTATTTCACTCATTAAAAAGCAAATCAATTTATAACTTTTTTTGAAATGCAGTTTTCTGGATATTTTTGTTATGTTATCTCTCCCCGTTAAAATAAACTTACCTTTAAAATTATAGAGGGATCATTTCTTTGTCAGTGGGCAAACGTACAAAATCAGCAGGGGAACAAATACTTTTTTCCCTCACTGTACCATGTTAGTAAACTAGCTAGTCTGCCCAGGTTGGGGAAGGGTAATGCTAGTTCTGCTGTTCCTGCTCTTTCTGGGCTCTGCCTCTCTACCTGTGCTGTTATAAAAGGGGGAGGGCTCTGCTCAAAGAGAGAGTCTACATGGGAAGAAGACAGAGACAAGCAATAAAGATGTAATCTCCATATGATTTACAGAGAGGGCTCTGCTCCAGCTGCAACCACATGTTAACAAGAAGAAAGAGGCTCACAGAATTAGATGTAACCTCTTAACAGCTAGTAGCCACCCAGAAGCTCCATGTGGCTCTCCTGTCATAGCATGGACCTGTACCAAGTAATGGACTCTCACCTTTGCAAGGTATGCCTGGGCAGTCAGACTCTAGAATAGCTATTTAGGGATGGATGCATTGAACCCTGTTTGTACTTAACCTGTTATGCTGCAGAGCTTTCAGTTAGGCTGCATTAAGACCTAAGCGTTTCAAAGTCGTGCGGTTTTTACCACGATTTTGTACAGGTCACCAATGTAAAAAGCAGAAAAACGCCTGTAATCTGCCCCAAAGAAGCTCATGTTCTTTTCTGAGCTTAAGGCATTTTTCAGGCGTTTTGCTTCAGGTGACAAAACGCACGAATGTGAACTGGTGCCATTGAAATTAATGGGATTTTGCTTGTTGGGCGTTTTTCTGACGTTTTCCGGGCATTTTACAAGCTGAAAACGCTCAGGTGTGAATGTAGCCTAAACTTAAACTAAACGTAACTGTTTCCCGATCTGAAGTCACTAAAAGTGTGCATGAGTGTCCTATGGTAGACACACCACACTACTTTGGGTCAGTAAAGCACAAAAGGGTATGAAGTAACACTGCTACAAGGGGTTAAAAGGCTAGGAAGAGTAAAGACATTGCTAAGGGTAACCAAGTGCAGGTTCAAGACACAAAGCAACCAGTGATTGGGTGGTACCTGGTAAGGTAACAGGTCCTCAGGGGGTCGATGTTCTGACTCCCTGCCTAACGGTTGGTATCCCATAGCATCCGGATCCGAACCTGCATTACAGAGATAGGTGGCCTGGTCATGAAGTATGTGAAGTGGAAGAGTTAATAAGTGCACGCATGAAGTCCAAGCTATGCGCATGGCAGGACCCCATGCTGGTACTAGGAGTGAGGTAACAGAGGTACGCTGGACTGGTGGAGTCAGCGGAGGAGGCTCAGCACGTCCCTCCCACTGCAAACATACCAGTTACAGTGTGTAGTGATATGGGACAAGTAGCTTTTCAGAGGAGCTCTGTACTTTAAATGCTGTGCACAGTGAAGGCTAATCTCTTGTTGGGGAACTACCTTAATGTTACATTTTTCACATTACCGCAGTCTCCGCCTGGTCCAGGGCATTGATGAGAGGAACCCCTCCTGTGCAGGGCGAGTACAGCTTGGAGCAGTTGGCAAGGATGTGCCCGCTCCGCACTGCCCACAAGTTTATTTCTCAAACTCTCCTCCAGCCACGCTGCCGGAGTCTTGTTACGTTGGTGCCCCTTGTACCTGCCGGGACCCATGGAGTCCCACAGAAGTCTCCTCTATGCATGCATGCTGCTATTGGGAACTACAGTGTTATTCACAGCCATTTGCGGTGCCACTTATATAGGTAGTGCAAGAGGGACACAGAGCCACAGCTCTCTTCCTCCACAGCAGTGATTGACAGCGGCTCCCAAGCCTCTGTCAGTCCCTGAAATTTGTATGCAACAAAAAGTAACATGTTTATTTACAACCTGTTTCTTTTATTTTTATTTTTTTGCTTTTTATAACTTGCCACCCACCCTTGCAAAAACATGCCCCATGTGAGAGCAGTGTATCCTCTCTGCAGCAGTCCAACACACGCCCCCTGCCATGTCAAACCTACAGCTCTCCAATCAGCAATGCTTGCACTTCTAAGCAGGTGTTGCTGATTGGAGAGCTGTTGAAATGACACAGCAGGATGGCGTGTTGGACCACTGCTGCATACAGATTCTATTGATATTGATTGGGCAGAAGCTTCAATCGGGCTTTAATCCATTTGCACCTGTAATCTGTTGATTAAAGTTCCCTTGTATGGACTATTATCAGAGTAAACCAGTGATTGGGGTCTAATCAGCATATCCCCTGATCATGGTATTACCATGATATGATAATGATGTTGATCACATGGTATGTTTCTAAGCAGCTGTCACTGATAGAGAAGTCTTTCTCCATTTGCGCTTGCTGTGTACAGAGAATTGAATACTTTTTTCTAACCCTTGGGCGCCGACAGTATGCAAATTTGCGACGTCTCGGTGGGTGGGCCTTGGCGCCAAGCTGCCACATATTTGCGTAACAATTAGCAGACACAGGTGTGCTGAGAGCGCATGCCCTGCTTGCTCCCACCATAGTTTCCGGCGACAACTCGAAAGCTTTTGACCACTTCCTGCGATTAGGAGCTTTCGGATCATGTGATCGGCGTGACAGCTCACCAGTGCTAAGGGGCTAAGGAAGACGAAACAATTTAAAACATTTTTTATATGCATTTGTCACCAAGAAATGTGCGCCATTTATTAAAACGCTATACAGTTTTAAAGAAATGTATGTCCTTAAAAGAAATGTCAAAATGATTTAGTTATAGAGTCCTTGTCTACAAAACCATTGCATACTGACATTGCTGAATTTGGTCCGGATCACTAAGTCTGAAAGTACTGAAGCCAAAGACTTACTAGCATTTTCAGCATTGGCAGCCCTCATATTTCTCTCATGGCAGATTTACTTTAAATAGGATAAAATGTGTAATTTCTCATCTTAAGCATATATAGTAAAACAGCGACCATGAAATTTGTTTTTCAAAGCTTCCTGTAGGTGAAATACATTAATGCATAAACAGAAAATTGCAGTGGCTCGTCGTGATAACCATCAGCATCCATCTTTCATTTGTCTATAGTAAGTCTAAAGTAACTACCTAAAAAGTAATGCCAAATGGTATCAACAGATGTTTGTTAGAGAAAATCTGATTGGTCAAGGGTCTTCTGACATCTATATGCATAATGAGCCTTGCCCTATCAAGCTGAACTAAATATTTTTATCTGGCTATTTTCGCCATTATAGTTCTTCTATGTTGTCTCAGTCTAGAGAATGTCATGATTTTTTCCATACTAGTGCATTAGGTTGGATTTAAAGATATATTTTATAGTAAAAAAAGCTACATTTTGCCCATTCTGAAACCGGCAAGGTTGGAGATATTACAATATTCAAGAGTGTTTTCTATATAGAAGTTTCAAGAAATATAAATATCAAAATTCTTCTGGTAAAGGAGAACATTAAAGCTTTCTAGGTGCAGGAGAGGAGTGCAAAGGGTATGACAGAGGAGCAGTATCTGCTGGAAATAAGTGCAGAGGGTATGACAGCGTGAAGGGTGGTGGGGTGGGGGGTGCAGTATCTGCTGGAAATAAGCTCAGAGGGTATGACAGCATGGAGGGGGGTCGGGTGGGGGGTGCAGTATCTGCTGGAAAGAAGTGCAGAGGATAGAACAGAGGGTTTTGACACTGGGTAGTATCTGCTGGCAGAGTTTGGCAGCAGGCAGTATGTGCAGGAGAAGAGTGCAGAGGGTATTACAGCAGGTGGTATCTATAGGAGAAGAGTCTGAAGAGTATGGCAGTTAGCAGTATGTGCAGGAGAGGAGTACCAGAGGGTCTGAGAGTGGAGAGAATTTTGGAGGGTATGACAGTAGGCAGTATGTGCAGGAGAGGAGTGCCAGAGGGTCTGAGAGTGGAGAGCATTTTGGAGGGTATGACAGTAGGCAGTATGTGCAGGAGAGGAGTGCCAGAGGGTCTGAGAGTGGAGAGCATTTTGGAGGGTATGACAGTAGGCAGTATGTGCAGGAGAGGAATGCCAGAGGGTCTGAGAGTGTAGAGCATTTTGGAGGGTATGACAGTAGGCAGTATGTGCAGGAGAGGAGTGCCAGAGGGTCTGAGAGTGGAGAGCATTTTGGAGGGTATGGCAGTAGGTAGTATGTGCAGGAGAGGAGTGCCAGAGGGTCTGAGAGTGGAGAGCATTTTGGAGGGTATGACAGTAGGCAGTATGTGCAGGAGAGGAGTACCAGAGGGTTTGAGAGTGGAGTGGATTTTGGAGGGTATGACAGTAGGCAGTATGTGCAGGAGAGGAGTGCCAGAGGGTCTGAGAGTGGAGAGCATTTTGGAGGGTATGACAGTAGGCAGTATGTGCAGGAGAGGAGTGCCAGAGGGTCTGAGAGTGGAGAGCATTTTGGAGGGTATGACAGTAGGCAGTATGTGCAGGAGAGGAATGCCAGAGGGTCTGAGAGTGTAGAGCATTTTGGAGGGTATGACAGTAGGCAGTATGTGCAGGAGAGGAGTGCCAGAGGGTCTGAGAGTGGAGAGCATTTTGGAGGGTATGGCAGTAGGTAGTATGTGCAGGAGAGGAGTGCCAGAGGGTCTGAGAGTGGAGAGCATTTTGGAGGGTATGACAGTAGGCAGTATGTGCAGGAGAGGAGTACCAGAGGGTTTGAGAGTGGAGTGGATTTTGGAGGGTATGACAGTAGGCAGTATGTGCAGGAGAGGAGTGCCAGAGGGTCTGAGAGTGGAGAGCCTTTTGGAGGGTATGGCAGTAGTTAGTATGTGCAGGAGAGGAGTGCCAGAGGGTCTGAGAGTGGAGTGGATTTTAGAGGGTAGGACAGTAGGCAGTAAGTGCAGGAGAGGAGTGCCAGAGGGTCTGAGAGTGGAGTGGATTTTGGAGGGTATGACAGTAGGCAGTAAGTGCAGGAGAGGAGTACCAGAGGGTTTGAGAGTGGAGAGCATTTTGGAGGGTATGACGGTGGGCAATATGTGCAGTAGAAGAGTAGATTGATTTTGGAGGGTATAACAGCAGACAGTATCTGCTGGAGAGAGCTGTGTAGGGCATGACAGTGGGCAGTATCTGCTGGAGATGAGTGTTTAAGAGTTTGAAAGCGAACAGTATGTGCAGGATTGGAGTGCAGATGGTATGACGGCAGGTAGTATCTGCGTGGGCATTATGTGTAGGGGAGGAGTGACAGAGGGTCTGAGAGGATTTTGGAGGGTATGATCGTGGACAGTATGTGCAAGAGAAGAGTAAGAAAAGTATGACAGGAGGGCCTTATGTGCAGTAGAGGAATCTGAATGTTGAATCTGAGAGGAGGCACATGTGCTTTCTGGTGGCATAATTATCCAGCAGCGAAAGATAAAAATTGTCTTGCCCTTTGAAAAGCTGATCAGGGCAAATCACTAATATCTGGACTTTACACTTTGCACTGAGAGGTCACAGGAAACACTAGCAGCAGATCAGATTTTAATATACAGTATGTAGAAAGGATAGGATGGCCACAGATGATAACAGGAATCAGTAATCCCAAGTCCCTGAGCGCTTTGCTTCTGGTAAACAAATGGCAGCTAACACACACAGGGGTTGATTTACTAATACTGGAGGGTGCAAAATCTGGTACAGCCCTGCCTAGAAACCAATCAGCTTCCAGGTTTTATTGTCAAAGCTTAAAGAGGAAGTAAACCCTGGTGGGTGTTTCTTCCTTTCTTCTTCCCTGCAAAGTAAAACTATAATGTGCTAGTATGCATAGCATAGCATACTAGTACATTATGTGACCCTTAACTGCAAAGGAAGCCAGCTTCGTCCCCGCTGCAGGACGCATTCATCTTCGCCTGTCTTCCTTCCGGGGGCACGGACTCCGGCCGGAGCCATGTGATGTCACTTCCGCAGGGGCGGAATGACAACTCATGGGGCCCCCAGGCAATAGGAGATTATGGGGCCCCCAGGCAATCAGAGATTATGGGGCCACACAGTATACACAAACACACACACAGTATACAATCACACAGGTCACATATACATGTACACACTATATACACAGATATGTTTCTATTGGCTAAGAAGGTACTGGAGAGGTGGGGCAGCTATAATCTCTGTATTTTTAGACCAAAAGGATGTCGGTAAGGGACAGTTCAGAGGCAGATGTAAAAAAAAAACACACATTTTTACATACTGTTCCTGGTTTTACTGAGGATAGCAACCCTGATGGGGCCCGAGTGGCTTAATGGTCAGTCCGCCCCTGCACTTCTGGGAGCCGCCGGTCATGGCAGACTCACCTGAAGAAGTGGCACAGGCGGCCGTTCCTTTCGAGCGCATGCCCTGATGACATCATCAGCGCAGAAAACAGTAATTATTTCCTGAACGGCGCACTTTTAGGAGATATTTACAGTACCTATAGGTAAGCCTTATCCGAGGACTACCTATAGCTACAACTTCCCCATGGAGGTTTAAAGCCTCTTTAAAGCGTAACTCCACTTTTGTTGAGAATAAAACATTCCCCTCTGCTTGATCTATGTACATTGCAAGGATTATAACAAACTTTGCTGCAGATGCCTGCCTTTTGTTATTCTGAAGAAATCCCTGTGTGTTTGTCTGTGTCCATGTGAAAAGTGAGGCAGTGGTTTCAATAATTATGAATCAGCTGTGCACCTGCTGGGCCTGCATCCCTTTAGACGTGATTTCCTATTGGGAGTATCGTACCAAAAATTTAATTTTTGTTGCAGGGGATGTCTGAAATCTGACTTGTATCTTAGTATAGACTTCTGGAAAAAATTGTTGAGCCAATCACGCAAGCAGGAAATTATGTTTCTGGGGGGGCGTACAGTACACATTCTGTGTACAGAACACCTCCAGGTAGCCATACTGCATTGCATTTTCAGAAAATGACAGCGGCTGCAGATTGAAAAGTAAAGGTCATTTTTAATAACATTAAATTAAAATATGACTTGTGTCGGAATTGTATATGCTATATTATTTCTTCTTTATTTGCTATTTTTTTCCCCCCACGAAAGTGAAGTTACCCTTTAACCACTTCAGCCCTGGAAGGTTTCACCCCCTTCATGACCAGGCTATTTTTTGCAATATGGCTCTGCTTTACGTTAACTGACAATTGCGCGGTCGTGCGGCGCTGTACCCAAACAAAATTAATGTCATTTTTTCCCCACAAATAGAGCTTTCTTTTGGTGGTATTTGATCACCTCTGCAGTTTTTATATAAACAAAAACCAACAATTTTGAAGAAAAAGAAACAATATTTTTTACTTTCTGCTACAAAACATATCCAATAAAATTTTTTAAAAAATCTAATTTCTGCATCAGTTTAAGCCAATATGTATTCTGCTACATATTTGTGGTAAAAAAATCCCAAGCATATATTGATTGGTTTGCGCAAAAGTTCACGTCTACAAACTATGAGATATTTTTATGGCCATTTTATTTTTATTTTTACTGATAATGACGACAATCAGCGATTTTTAGTAGGACTGCGACATTGCGGCAAACAAATCTGACATTAAGACCCCGTTCACACTGGAGCGTTTTTCCGGAGTTTTTCAGGCGCTTTAGCATTTAAAAAAGCGCCTGCAAAGCGCTCGAAAGAAGCCTCATCTGCAATCCCAATGTGAAAGCCCAAGGGCTTTAAGAGCCCTTTCATAATGTCAGCGCCCGAAAAACGCTTGTAAAGCACCGCTTAAACTAGCAGCGCTTTACCAGCGTTTTCTAACGCTATTGGGGCGCTTTTAACCCCAGCTAGTGGCCAAATAAAGGGTTAAAAGCGCCCACAAAGCGCTGCTGCCAAAAACGCTTTGCAGGCCTTTTGTCAGGCACTTCCCATTGATTTCAATGGGAAGGGGCACTTTAGGAGCGGTGAAGCTGCTTGCAGGAATGTTTTTGATGCCCTGCCAGCGCAGCGCCTCAGTGTGAAAGCACTCGGGTTTCACATTGGATTGCAGTTATGACTTCTTTCAGGTGCTTTACAGGAACTTATTTTAATGCTAAAGCGCCTGAAAAACACTCCAGTGTGAAAGAGATCTCAGTGTGAAAGCACTCGGGGTTTAAGTGACACTTTTTGGAGATCACTGACACTAGTACAGTGATCAGTTCTAACAAAATGCACTCTCACTATACTAATGACGCTGGCAGGGAAGGGCTTATAACGAGGGGCGATCAAAGGGCTAAGTGTGTCCCTAGGGAGTGATTTCTAACCGCATGGGGGTATTGCTTAACTGGAGGAAGAGAGAGAGATTTGTGTTCCTGCTTAGCAGAAACACAAGATTTCAATCTTCCTCTCTGACAGAATGACGTTCTGCCTTGTTCACATAGGCACACCACCGTTCTGCCTCTCCTGTCCACGATTGGCGGGTCCCGGCAGGCATCGCATCCACCAGACCCGCCGATTGTCTCCCGCTGTGTCCAATCACATCGGGAGCGGGTTGCCGACGGTGTGCGCCCCCAGACCCAGAAGAAACAGGTATGTTATTTTGCGCAGCTGGGATGCCCTGCCACAGTAAATGTGCGGTGGGCAGTCCGGAAGTGGTTAATTAACAAGCTGAAGTTAGAACCTGATTGGCTACCATGCACAGCCCAGATTTTGCACTCTCCAATTTTATTAAATCATCCCCACAGTGTAAACTCCCACTAAATATAGTGATGTATATAAAGTACATTTACAGTTGCTTTTATTTGTACTGTGAAAGAACAGAAAGAATAGGAAAATTCTTTAAATGGATAGCAAGATGGAGTAGTCCTTTCTGGGTCCATCCTGTTCCTTGCTCCTACTTCTGCCTTTTGCTATCAAATCCACAAAATGTACTTGGTAATATAAATTCTGCTTCAGAAGTAAATGTTGCCATAGAAAAAAAACATCCTGACTCACTTCTCTTTATTTTTGACTATTTTTTAATCCCTCTCTCGGAAAATCAGTCTTTTTAGTGCATTAGACAGGATGTGCCGGCTATTTTTTTGGGTGTTGCTGTGTTGTTTTGAAACAGTTAGTTATCAGAAAAATGTATGATATTCTTAACAAATGCATCAAAGGCCAAAAAGACATTGTTTATAATAGACCCAAGGACCACAGCGGTCCCCTGTATACTTTTAAATGGATTTTGAATGCTTTATAGGAGCAATGCTTATTCTAATTTTACTTCAAACTTTTCTATTTGATACCCTTTAAGCCTGTTTTTTTCTTTAACCACCTGCTGACCACTCACAGTAAATATACAGGCATGGTCATAGACATGTACATTACCAGCCTTCTTCTGGGTTTGGGGCGTGCATGTGGGAAAAGGAATGGTCTAACCAGTAAGAGGACCTTGTATTTGGATGCAGGGTCTGCTTTGAAAAGAAGCTTAAAAGTGAAGTTTGGGCTTTTGTTTTTTGTTTTTTTTGTTTTCAAAATCATACTAGGTGGATGCAGCATCTGTCCCCCACTGGCTCTGACTGAGAACTGTGTGATCAAAGACCGCTTACTGCTCGGTTCTCAGAGCTCCGTGAGCAGAGAGCTGGAGACTGTCAGTCACTGGCTCTCTGCTCTGTCCCGCCACTCTGACTGGAGCGCTGGGCTGTGGAGGGGGGCAGGAGCGGCCGACTCAGGTTCTCAGAGGCTCGCTGAGCCAGGTGGAAAAAAGGGTAAAGCACACCCCTTCAACCTGCGCACTCCCGGAAATGTGATTTGACAAATGAACTAGATAATAAGTTTATGTGATAAAAAAAGCAGCTGGTAATAAAGCTCAGTGGCCTTTGTGATAAAAAAAGGAAAACAAACAAAAAATATATAAACATATCATAAATAAACATAAATAATGTGAAGTGTATATAAAAAATGTATTGTCCGACAGCACCACCAAAATTAGTCCCAACAAGTGATAGTGGTATTGTCAGGAAATGCCTTACAGAAGGAATCTTGCTGCTTGTGCATGTCTGCGAGCGCCTGTACACACGCGGGTTTTGGTGCCAGATGTCCTATTTAAACTGGGCTTGTAAACAGAGTCAGTTCTGTCTGATCTGCAGCTTCCTGTGACCCCTGCTACCTGTAACCTGCTTTGAGATCCTGTTCTTGTGTTCTGATCCGGCTTGCCTTTGACTATTCCTGCCTGCTGCCTGTACACGACCCCGGCTTGTCCCTGATTTTGAGCCTGCCTGCTCCTCTTGTTACCACGCTGTCCACCTGTTGCCAACCAAGCTTGTACCCAACCAGCCTCTGTTGCTGCACCTGTCCAGTTTCTCTAACCTGTATGTGCCTGTGACTATCTGTGCTCCAAATCCCTCAGAACTGATCCGCTGTCCATTGCTTGCTGTGCCGACCCAGCTCCTCTACTGCCTGCTGTACTGACCCAGCTCCTCTACTACCTGCTGTGCCGACCCAGCTCCTCTACTACCTGCTGTGCCGACCCAGCTCCTATACTGCTTGCTGTGCTGACATCTCATACCACAAGTCCTCATTCCTGTGGCATCAGGAACTTCAGAGCAACTCTTCTGACTACCTACCTGCCAGGCACTCATACCATTCTGTACTCTCAGGTTCCCTGTCTGCTCCATCAGGGGCCGCAAGTCAGGAACACAAAGGAGGCCTTCCTCTGCATTACCGGGCTCATCCATAAGGTACGTGGAAACGTGAGGTATCTTACAAAAGGGTAGATCACACGACCCCCTGATGACGTCAGACGCAGCTGACGAAATGTGTTGGGTCGGGAAATACGTGCCTTGTCACTTCTGCCATCGCTTGGAACGCGATAGGTATTCCTGCTTATTCTTCTTGCTTAGTGTTTTTTGATCTACCTTTTCGTAAGTTCAATTTTTAACTGCTATGCAATAAACTTTTTAAATGTACTGCACTATGAGGAGCTCTTTTGTTTCTTCTTGATTATATGGTTCACTATACCATTACCTGACAGGTGTGCCACTTCATTAGCTGGTGACCTGGAGATTTGTCTGCATGTCTTGTGGGTTTTAACTACCTGTCATGGGTGTCATTTTCCTTCGGTGAGTAGGATGTGTGCCTTGGGACTGGTGGAAGAAAGCACTTATAAATAGACACATCTATTGGATGATTTATAAGAAGATACCACTATCACTTGTTGGGACAAATTTTTGGTGGTGATGTATGAACAATACATATTTTATATACACTTCACATTATTTCTGTTTATTTATGACATGTTTATATATTTTTTGTTTGTGTTAAGCACGGTTTGAAATCATAGTTGTTTTCCTTTTTTATCGCTGAGCCAGGTGCTGGTCCAGGGTTGTGGGCAGATCCCAACTTTGTTGTTGCGATCTTGCCCCAGCCTGGACTAGCTCTATGACGTCAGCCTACACTGGGCTTCAGCTCGCTGTCTATTGAAAACGGGTCACAGGAGTGCATAAAAAACTGCACTCCAGAGATTCATAGGAGACGTACAGCCAAATGAGCTTTGGCTGTACGTCTCCTTTAAAGTGGTATTAAACCCAAAAGAAAAAAAATATTATATTGCAGCTTACCATTTCTTAGATGTGGTGGCTGCATTAGTTTTCTTTTTTAGGCTTTCTTTCCTCTATTTTCATCTGGTGATCTGGCCAGTAAGTCTAATGTTTTTCAAAAGAACAAACTCTCTGGCAGATGTATCAGTTACAGGGAGGAGACAAACCATTTAACACTGGCAGGGGTTCACACAATGATCAGTTTTATGTATTTGTGTACCTTTATCCTAAAAAAACAAAAAATAAAAAAAACTGTTTGCTGTAACTGATTACAAAGTGAGCAGGAGTTTGGCTTCAATTTGTTAGTGTATGTAAATATTCTAGTACATTTCCCAGCAATGCTGCTGTCCAAAGCTACCCCCCTGTGCTCCCTCATCCAGAGTGGAGGCACTCTAAGCCCTTGTACACACAGTCGGAAAATCTGATGGAAAATGTCCGATCGGACCGTGTTGTCGGATAATCTGACCGTGTGTGGGCTCCTTCGGACTGTTTCCGTCAGAATATCCAACCAACAAAGTTTTAGAGGTGGGCTATAAAACTTTCCGACAACATGATCCGATCGGACTTTGTCTGATCGTTTGTAGAGAATTCCGATTGGACAAAGTGCCACGCATGCTCAGATCAAATTACGAGACCAAAGCTATTGGCTACTAGCCGCAAAGTAGTCCCGTCGCAACTAATGAACGCCATCACATTCTGAACGATTGGATTTTGCGACAACTTTGTCCGACCGTGTGTATACAACACCAGTTCGGACAAAAAAATCTGACGGATTTTGTTGTCGGAATGTCCGACCGTATGTTCGGGGGCTTATACAGGATGTGTTACTGGCCAGATCACCAGGGGAAAACTGAGGAGAAAAGCATAAAAAAAGAAAAGTAATGCAGCCACCACATCTAATTATTAATAAGCTGCACTATTTGATTTTTTTTATTTGGGGGTTTATTACCACTTTAAACTTTTTTTTATTGTTTTTATTTTTTTATTCCTTAACCATAGGCTGGCTCTAAAATATTATATCATTGAGGGGGGAGGGATGTTTGCCTGTCTTCAAAGTTACTCAGGAAGTGCACTTGCATTTTTCAAGTTGCTTTTGGGCAGCCATATGTGTGAATGTGGTCAGTCTAATTGACATAATTGTACTATTGTCTGTCTATGTTTTCATTTTTTTTTCTGCATATATCCACAAATGCAGGCTCTGCTTTCCTCTTAATAGTATTGCGCAGTAAGTGACTGCTGGCCCTCTTACAGGCTTACTGTGCCTATCATTTTCAATCTTTAGATCCAGCTCCGGGTTCCTCTGAATATATCTTATACTAAATGACATTAGCGCTGCGCTCCACACCTTCCATTCACAGTATGTCCTCAGCCTTCCAGGTTGAGCAAGGCTGGATGTTGTTCAACCTGGAAGAGTAGGACATCTTGTGATGAAAAAGGGGTACTGCAGGGAGCAGCTACTGAAGGTAAGTTTTGCAGCCTATGCTATTTTATTTTATTTTTTTAAATACTGGCTGAGGGACACTTTTAGAAAATAAAAAATGAGCCTAGAGTTGGGCTTTAAGCATTCCTTGATTCACAAATGACCACAAGAGGGATCTTATACAGATCTGTAAATGAAATGCAGCAATCAATATATGAAACAACAAGCAAGTACAAAATTCGGAAAATCTTGTCAAAGCTGTTTTCAGTTTAATAATAACTGAAAATGTGTTTTCAATGTTAAATGCATTATAATTTCCTTTTGAAAATACCTCCAATGTTTCATGCATTATCCCATCAGTAAGGGAATTTGTTATTAAAGAGAACCAGTGAAATTGGACCTATATAAGAATATAATAGCGCAGGCTTCTTTATGATGTTTGCCCTCGTATTTTGGTTTACATACTCTGATCTTTTTGTTTTGTATCAGTGAAACAAAGTTCACATGAGGTCATGCCAACCATTGCATACTCAGAACCTGGGGACTAATGTGTGGAAAAACAGCTGACAGGGACATAAGACCCCTTTCACGCTGAGGCGTTTTCACGCAAAAAAAAAGCGCCTGAAAAGCTCACAAAGACCTATTTCCGTTAAAACCAATTAATGCTTTCACACAGGGGCAGTGAAAAAACACCCCTCTCCATTAAAACGAATGGAAAGCTCTTCAAAAGCGCCAGAAAAGCTCTTCAAAAGCGTGAAAGGGACCTAACAGTCAGACTTCGGGTGACCTTTGACCCCTCATAAAAGCTGTATTGTCAAACTCTGAGCGAGTAAAGCTAAACAAAATAGCAGATATAAATATGTTATAAACAATATTTTCAGACTGAATATTTAGATGTTTGCACTGGCTCAGTATTGACTGATTACCTTTCAGACTTGGAAGCTCTGGTAATGAGATCTCTGTGCTGGAGTCCCTGAGTTATATAAGAAGTGGTTAGGTGATTTATTCTGCTGGTATGCAGCAGTATGTGAAAATGTGAGATATCAATTATTGCTGGGCTTCCATTTTAATAAAGTAGACAGGCGAGGAAGTATATATAGTTGTGCAATAGTCGTAAAATATCTCTTTTCCCATAAATGCTATTCTTAGAAAACTATACACCAGTGGTCTCCAAACTGGGGCCCAAGGGCCAGATATGGCCCTTTGCCTGTTTTTATCTGGCCCTTGGGGCATTATTCCCCCAACTGTCAGCAACAGTGGGGCATAGTTCCTGACTGACGCTAACAATGGGGCACTATTCCTATCACTGACACCAATGATGGGGCACTAGTCCTCTCACTGACAGCAGTGATTGGGGCACTAGCCCTCCCATTGATACCAATGATGGGGTACTATTCTTCTTACTGACACCAATGATGGGGCACTATTTCCCGCCACTGACACCAATGATGGGGCACTAGTCCTCCCATTGATACCAATGATGGGGCACTATTCTACCTACTGGCACCAATGACAGGGCACTATTTCCTCCCACTGATACCAATGACGGGGCACTAGTCCTACCATTGATACCAATGATGGAGCACTATTCTACCTACTGACACCAATGACAGGGCACTATTTCCCCCCCACTGACACCAATGATGGGGCATTATTCCTCCCACTGACACCAATGATGGGGCACTAGTCCTCCCATTGATATCAATGATGGGGCACTATTCTTCCTACTGACACCAATGATGGGGCACTATTCCTCCCACTGACATTGATTATGGGCCACTATTTCTATTGATAGGACACTATTATTACCCCCAATACTAATGATTGGGCATTGTTTACTCCCACTGACACCAGTACATTTTGTTCGCTCACTGGCCACAGTCCAGCCCCCTAAACTCTGAAGGACTGACCCTTTGTTTAGAAAGTTTGGAGACCCCTGCTATATATTCACTGAGGCTACCATTGAAAGAAGTTTCAGATACAGCCATCATAATTTTGCAGAGAGCTCATAACATATCTTGCTGTTGGATAAAGAGTGTAATGCTGTCTTCAATGGGTAGACCTCTCATACTTCCTGTCTGAGAAATACAACAGGAAGAGAGCTGAAAGCCCTTCAAAGGTAAGGGAAATCCCACCTTTCACAGCTGTCAATGGAACAGGGTTCCCCATCGTGAGATCTTCCCCTGTCACCTAGTTTGCTGACAACTGTTAGAATGAAATAGGCATCAGTAGCCGAAAAGTATTCTCTTTGCTTTTTTTAAGCTGAATTCTAGGCAGATATAAAACACATATACTTGCAACATTGCGCTAAATAATACATCAAAAAATGTTGTTTTTAGGTACCTGAATTTAACTTCTTGCAGTCCCTGTACAGCAAGGCTGGAGTGTGAGGGGGAAAAAGCAGCACAAGAGGCCAATCAGTTTATGTGCTGACAAGAAGAGAAATGGGAGCAACAGAGGGATGAGCCCATCATTGTGCTGCTTCTCCTTTCACTGTCCAGTCACAGGCTGGAGAGGGAGTCGGTTGAATAATGCTGCATATCAGGTTGAGGGCATCTAGGGGTAGAAAAAAGTACTCCGAGGGAAATCTCTAGATTGAAGCAGCAAAAGCTGGTTTCGTTAATGTATCCTTTACTGGGCTATATGTTTTGTAATTTTTTTTGCTGGAGTTCTGCTTTAAATAATTTCAGAGCAAGACAAAAGCTGCTGAAATAAGAAAAAGCAGGTCATGTAAACTGATATACTTGTAAGAGAATTTGTAAATTCAAATGAAAGATGTTTATAAAAAGCTGTTACATTTTTTCTGTAACCCACAGAAAGCAACCTGATCCAAGCTGTAATTTTTTTTTTTCAATGCATTCATCGATATAGATAATTCATACTAAATACTATAATTCACAATGGCTACTCAAGTCACAAAACCAATATCGTACTAGAGCAGTAACCTGGTGTTTATCAGCACGAATATATAAAGGCTTCATAGATGACTCCATATAAAAAGGTAATCACACTAGTTTCCAAATAGAAAAGTTAAGACATAGGACTGCTCCTATGATGTAGTAATTCGCATAGGTTTCTATTTTTATTTTTATTTTTTGCAAGCTATGGCTTATATGTGGGCTGCTCCTATGTGTAAGAGCAGGTAACAGCCAAAACTACACTTACTTCATATGTAAACATCCCTGTTAGCAACTGTCTTGGTTGTTATTTTTCCTCCAATAGCATATGGGGAAAAAAAACGCCGACAGTGATTCCATAAGGGAATACTCAGGAGTATTTAACCTTTTAACCAACGCGAGCCCTTACTTGTATACAAAATATTTTACCTTTTTCATTATTGCAAAATTAATAGGTATTGTCTGAGGTTTTTATTCGTTAACACCTTGGCTTGGCACGTTATGTTTTTTTTTTTCTTTTAAGGCTGTTCATTTTAAGGGACCTGATTATGAATTCTGTACACTTAAAATTGAGCTGATACATTATCAATATCACTGTAGGAGTGATCTCAGCTTGAGGTGTTTCCTTACTGGCAAATCTGATAAATATTAGGGCAGCATTCAATGTGCAAAAACAAGAAACAGAGGAGGCATAAGCCTAGCGCATCACCTTTATAATTGCTTTAGTAACCCCTAGGCCCTAAGCACATGCAAATATGCGGTCTCTCAGCAGCCGGGCCTTGGCCCAGACAAGCGGCATATTTGTGTGCAATAGCACTGATAGCGCTGTGCCAAGAGTGCGTGCCCTGCACAGTTACCGGGGGCTAACTGAACGCTCCTGTTCGCTGCTTGCGATCGGGAGCTTTCTGATCCTGTGACTGCCCTGACCATAAGTCTCTAAAGGGCTGGTGTTTTGTCAAATTAGCCAACTCGTCAGAAACTTCAACCACCTCACTTCCGTTTTCTTTAAACGATCAGTAATTGTTGATTTTGACACAACACCGGCAACTGTTTACAGTACGCTGCATAATATTATGAGCACAGATTGTTACTAACCAACAAAATGGCCGTCTCAGAGGCAGCGACAACATTGCCCTCGTTAGCCGTTGTGGTGTCAAAACAGCAAAATCTTCCTGTACCGCACTGTGTTCGGTTTCCGGTGTTGTGTCCAAACAGTAATTTGTTGAATCTGCAATTTCTGATGGTTTAAAGAAACCAGAAGTGAGGTGGTTGGAGTTTTTGAGGAGTTGGCTAATTTGACAGAACACCGGCAGGCTCCGGATTTAAGGGGGTTAATATATAAAAGTATATAGATGTATACTTACAAACAGCAACATCAAATAGACGCATAACAGTCCACAATGTACTGAGAACTGTCTCGACCACTGGGTGAGTCTCAAAACGCGCCCAGGGCTTTCGAGGAAGAGGGAATCTCCCCTCAAAACGCAACAGCCATTTGTAAATCTCGTGATTTTGGGACTTGCCCAGTGGATGAGACTATTTGGAGTAGGTTGTGGACTGTTATGTGTCTATTTGATTTTTCTGTTTGTGATCATACATCTATATACTATTTATAGTAATAAAGCAATCACAAAGGTAATGTGCTTGGTTCGTGCGCCCTGTTTATTGTTTTTGCAGTTACTCTTTTGGGTTACCCCAGCCTGGTGTTGGGGGGCAGCAAAGCCAGCACAAAGAACTGACCAGCCGAAAACTGTATTTTGGATGCTTGCCAACTCACTCCCTTCAAGTGCAGGAGATTGGTCACTTTTTTCAGCACTCATAAAGTGCATATGTTACCTCACACACAGCAGAACTGGCCATTTTGTGCCGCTATTCGGAATGAACTTTTCTAAGGAACTGGTAACATCTGTGACAGTGTGTCTGTGCATAAGAATGCAACCTGTCCATTACTAGGAACCAAATATAACACTGTGGGCTTTATTCTTACAAGTATAGACCTCTCCATTGTGTGTAGGTGGCAGATGCACATTAGTCTATGTCATTAGTAGCCACTAGACAACCATAAAATGGAAATTTTGGCAAGTTGGCGGTTCCCTTTTTTCAAGCAAATTTCTTGAAGTCCTTTGCAGACTAATCTGCTGCTAGAGGTTTTGGCTTCACAAGACACCGAAATGCACAAAATCAAAACAGTTAAAAAAACAAAAAACTAATTCCTTCTCATAGAACAATTGCTGATCATCAAAAAAATGTTTTGTACCTTTGTCGTAAAGAAGTTTCCCTTACAAAAAACAATTCACATTGCTACATAGTTCATTGAAGTTAGTTACTTTACCTTCCTTGTGTTGTTCACAACACAAATCATAATAAGTTGTACCACTTTTGTTCACATCCCCTTGCAGCTTTCATGAAAGGTTTTTTTTTTTTTGTGTACCTGTTTGACAAGAATAAATTGTTTTGCTCTTCCCCAGGTCTGTTTCTTTTTAATGCTTTGTAACTCCATATCTGTTTTCTGAAAAAAGGTGCAAATTCTCTACTGGTGATGCAGTAAATCAAATAAAACAAAGATGTGGCTTAAAAGATGTACAAGTAACCAGGCATCCTTTTATAGTCTGTATCCTTACAGATGGCCCACTGTTCTTATTCCTGTGTCATCAGACACATACATTCTTTTTAAGACTCCATGTCTCATGTTAGCTTTGCTGGACTTTTCCCGCTATATCTGCTCCAGGCAGTGGTGTCTTAATTCTCCACGAGGGGTTTCCTGTGTTGAAAGAGTCCGTTGGCTACGAGAGGCACTGTTGGTTGTGGAGCGGGTGGATGAAGAACCTGAGCGCGAGCTTCTTGAGCCTGAGGAGCTTGATCCAGGTTTCATCAGCCGAGCTTTAGGAGCTTCAGCATCCTCCCTGAAAAATAAATTCACAAAATGTTTGTGGACCTGAACTCAGAAAGTGAAAATTCGCCCTCTTATACAGAAAATCTAAAAATGTTAATTGTACTTAAAGCATAACTAAAAGGAAAAGTTTTTTTTTTAAGTTTTGGAGTGGAGAGCAATTATCCCCTGGGAGTTTTTATTGTCCCCAAAAAAGTAATAGAGGGAAAATCTTAAAAAATGCCTTGAGTTCTACTATAAGGGGTGCTGTGTTTACCAAGTGATTTTGTTGAGGGTATTTAGCATTGAGTCAGTTTACCTAATTTCATTGAGGAATTCATCTTCTTCCCTTTTCTTGAGCTCTTTTTTTCGTAAAACCAACCAGCAGATGAAAAACAAGACAAGCACACCACCCACAGTTCCACAGACTGTTCCGGCAAGAAAAGCCACATTAGTAGGAGCTGTAAAGCAAATAAAAAGAAAAACATGCATGTTTTAATTCTTTTTTTTTAAGAGCTTCACACTACTAGTTTCTAGATAATAGCAAAGTACTACTCATCTTCTCATGTTTTCATGCATGATAATGTCATCAGATTAGCAATGTAGCTAACTACTTTGAGGTTCCATATTTATTTAAACTTGAAGGCAGGTTGCATAGTGTGGTTAGCCAACTTTGCTGCACAGGTTAGGGGGAAGGGGTTAATGAATTTGCAACTTTTCATGGTGAGGTTCTTAGGCTTTCTGGGGTCCGGCCTCTCTTCTTGTGTCATATGAAAGGGAAGAGGCTGAGTCCAGAGATAACAGGAACTATTGCAGAAGCTTGCTGGGACCTCTGGTCTGCCTCAGAAGTACTACCGTATTAATGGACATCTCTATCCGAGATTCTCCAACTATGGACTACTCCCATAAGGACTTTACCTGTACAGGTATGCTGTAGAGTTTGTTAGGGAAAGGACGTTTTACCATGTTATGTGTGCCTAATTGCAGCAAGACTTCTAAGACCCCTCAAGACTTCTACATGCGGTTCTTCTGCCCAAAGAGATCTGGCATCCAGCCTCCAGTAGCAGACAACATGGCCCCAACAAGGAGGCAAACAGCAGGGGCCAGTGGGTCTGCAAAAACCCTGAACAGGGAGGTACACTGTGCAGATATGCTGGCTCTACTTAGTTACTCCAGGTGCATTATCCTGCCTACAGGTGTCAAACACAAGGCCCGTGAGCCAAATCTGGCCCACCAGTCCATTTCATGTGTCCCTTGCACCCAGGGATTTTTTCAGCCGCTCTGCCACCTCTGGTTCTCTGAAACTGCAGGCTATGCATAGCGAATCCCTGAACTCTGCACTCTGCGCAAAGTGCACCCCTGAACTCTGCACTCTGTGCAAAGTGCACCCCTGAACTCATAACGCACTCTTGGTATTTTTTCCCCCATTAAGATCTTCCCACTGTGCAACTAGCTGGAGGGAAGTTCAAAATTAATCTTAGAAAGTATTATTATACTGAAAGGGTAGTTGATGCTTGGAATAAACTACCAGCAGAGGTAAGTGAGACAGTCAACAGTAAATGGCTTTAAACATGGATATATAGATCTATAGTCAGACAAAAAGTTAATGAAAAAAAACCCTGCCAAAACAATAAAAAAGCAAAAAAAACAGACTCAATGGACTACTCTGTCTTTTTCTGCTGACACTTTAGAATAACACGGCAAGACGTTTTTAAGCTGTAAAAAAAAACACCTGACGCCCCTAGGAGCAGCTGTAAAAACGTCCTGTGTGCATGAGGCCTAATGCTGATGCAGCCCACGATGAAAATTAGCTTGACACCCCTGATCTAATCTATCACTCCAAAACTCTTCAGACTGGATGCATCCCCGAGCTCCACAGACTCCTGAGCCTCTGGGGGACAGCTCACACTAACAAGCCATGAGCTTTGAGAGATGTTTGCCTCCTTACAGTTGGATGTGGACTCCCTGGTCCTCAGAATTGAAAGTATGCTTTAGTGGAAATTCACTGAAGTGAAAAAGCAATTTGCCCAGGTAGAATTATAATGGCAGCTCTGAAGCAAGGGCACTGAAGATAGGCGACAGTAAAAACTGCAGGAGGTGGAATAATGCCCTCATTCGCGCAGTGCCTGAAGAAACTTTTACTGCCTTGGGAGCCATCTCTAATGCCGCAAACTCAAGTCCGCCGGACAATCCGCCCGTGTGTAGCCTCCGGCGAACTTTTTTTACCCAAAAGTTCGGCGGACTAAGAAAGTATTTTTGCACTCCAATATGTCCGCCGGACTCGCTTTTCGGTGGACAGTACGGCCGTGTGTGTGCTAGTCCGCCGTACTTTTTAAATGAGCGGACTTTTCCCGAGCGGAGAAAAGTCAGCTCATTTTGAGCGAGTCTCCAGGTAGCCGAGGCCAGCGAAGGAGGCGTCGCTGGCCCCGTCACCTGGTATGGACTTAAAGGGGAACCCCTACGCCGAAAAATCGGCGTGGGGGTCCCCCCTAGGTCCACATCAGACCCTTATCTGAGCACGCTACCCGGCCGGCCAGGAAAGGGGGACGAGCTAGTGCCCTCCGTGCCGTACCAGGCCGCGTGCCCTCAACATGGGGGGTGCCTTGGGGAAGGGGGGCCACGCGGCCCCCCCACCCTAAAGCATCTTGTCCCCATGTTGATGAGGACAAGGGCCTCTTCCCGACAACCCTGGCCGTTGGTTGTCGGGGTCTGCGGGTGGGGAGCTTATCGGAATCCGGGAGCCCCCTTTAATAAGGGGGCCCCCGGATGCCGGCCCCCCCCCACCCTATGTGAATGAGTATGGGGTACAATGTACCCCTACCCATTCACCTGTAAAAAAGAAGTAAAAAAAACACAACACACAAGGGTTAAAATAGTTTATTGCACAGCTCCGGGGGTCTTCTGTCCGTCTTCGGGGGTCTTCTCGCCGGACTCCTCCGCTATCTTCTGCTAGCTCTTTTACTAGCGGAGGAGCCCGGCTTTCTTCTTCGCCGCCGCCCTCTTCTTCCGACTTTGGGGGTCTTGTCCCCCTCTTTGGTTCTTCTTGCCGGGCCACCGCGCCTTCTTCTAGCTCTTTTACAGGCGGTGGCCCGGTCTTCTGTCGCCGCCTTCTGTTCTTCTATTCTTCTCTTCAAATGTTGCCTCGTCGCTGCCTCCGCTCACAATGGCAGGGAGATGGCGCGCGGCGACTTATATAGGGACATCACCGGACGATGTCCCCGCCCATTATGATGTCACAGTCCCAGCATCCTCTGGTACAGGGATGCATGCAGGGCGCCGGACTCATAGCTTTCTATTCGTAGCGTAGAGTGATAACTAGTGATAATCGCTATGGAAGGGGGAGGGCTGGCAACAGTTTGGCACTTCGGGCCCAATTTGAACATTTTCACTTGGGGTGTATTCACCTTTGTTGTCAGAGGTTTAGACATTAATGTGTTTTAAGTTATTTTGAGGGGACAGCAAATTTACACTGTTATACAAGCTGTACACTCACTACTTTACATTGTGACAAAGTGTCATTTCTTCAGTGTTGTCACATGAAAAGATAGAATAAAATATTTACAAAAATGTGAGGGGTGTACTCACTTTTGCGAGATACTGTATATATATATATATATATATATATATATATATTCAGTTTGTTTGGTTGTGATTAGCTGTGATCGGCCCCAGCTGATCACATGGCACAGATGGGCTGTGATTGGCCCAGTCTGTACCATGTGATCACTGTGACCAATCACAGCTAGCAACACAATTGTACACAATGGATGGCTTGAAAGGAAGCTATCCATCGTTTACAACTGTCATGTGACCTGCTGTGATTGGTTACAGCGGTCACATAGTACCAGCAGCAGACCGATACAGTGATCAATCATTGGCTGTGTCCGCTAGACACAGCCGGCAACACATTGTGGCAAAGTGCGACCGGGACGATGTCCACCCGGATTGACAAGAGTCCCTCCCAGCTGTCATTTTGCAATAGGTTGGGTGGGAAATGGTTAAAAATGATGCATCCCCCATGTGGAACATAACCCTTTCAATACCTGTTATTATTGTGACTTACATTTTACTGTCAAATTTATATTGCATATCCTTTTTCCGACTTCATTGCTGACAACACAACGGTAAGAGCCATTGTCTGCTGCACTCACATTTTTCAGCACTAGTCGCTGGGCTGTGTCTAAAAGAAAATATAGAAAAATATTGTAAATTGGGAATGCCTTTAGAAAAGCACACAACTTTGCAGAGTGCGTGACATTTAGTTTGTGCATTAATCATGATAAGAATATATGAGTGGAGTGTCTTACCCAAGTGGGCAGTACTTGGTAAGGCCACTGCGATATCACCCATTTGCTTTATCCGCTCCCACCGATAGGACATGGGTTGTGACCCAGCTAATGAATTGCAACGCAAAGTGATATTTCTTCCTACTGTTTGTTCTCCTTCAATCCAACAGTCAGGTTCAGAAGGCTTCACTGTAAAAGGAATAGAAATACCTACAAGTCAAAGAAACTTCAGATATTCTGTTTTCTGCAGTGTTGTCTATAGAAAGGTATGCATTGTTGTATAGAGGTTTATTACGGCTAGGACTGACATAAGTGTATACCATCCCATTAAGACTAAATGTATACCATCCCATTAAAAATAATAATTATACAACCTCATAGTTTTTCAACATCCATTTTGAATACATACCAGTTGCTGAGACCTGTGCCAGTCTACAGTGAGACAAAAAGTATTTGGTCCTCTGCGGATTTTGTACAATTGCCCACTGACAAAGAAATGATCAGTCTATAATTTTAATGGTAGGTTTATTTTAACAGTGAGAGACAGAACAACAAAAATATACAGAAAAACGCATTTCAAAAAAAGTTATAAATTGATTTGCATTTTAATGAGTGAAATTAGTATTTGATCCCCTATCAATCAGCAAGATGTCTGGCTCCCAGGTGTCTTCTATACATGTAACGAGCTGAGATTAGTAGCACTCTCTTGAGGCCGGGTTCACACCGCTGCGATGCGGGAACGCCGCGAATCCGCTGCGTTTTCCCGCATCGCACACGTCCCGCCGGCAGTTCACACTGCTCTATGCGGACGGCTGGGAGTGTCAATGTTATGTTAATGACACCCCCAGATCCGTCCGCATATCGCAGTGCGATCTGCCGACTCGCACAGGAATCGGATCGCATGGTGTGAACCCCCATGCGATCCGATTCTGTTGCGGACCAAAAAAAGGGTCCCGTGCGAGTTTGCTGCGGGAGCGCTGCGAATTCAGCCATACTATCTGTATGGCTGAACTCGCATCGCTACGGAGATCGGATGTGATTTGCGGTGCGAATCACATCCGGATCTCCCCCCGCAGCAGTGTGAACCCAGCCTAAAGGAAGTGCTCCTAATCTCAGTTTGTTACCTGTATAAAAGACACATGTCCACAGAAGCAATCAATCAGATTCTAATCTCTCCACCATGGCCAAGACCAAAGAGCTGTCCAAGGATGTCGGGGGCAAGATTGTAGACCTACATAAGGCTGGAATGAGCTATAAGACCATCACCAAGCAGCTTAGTGAGAGGGAGACAACAGTTGGTGTGATTATTCGCAAATGGAAGAGACACAAAATAACTGTCAATCTCCCTCGGTTTGGGGCTCCATGCAAGATCTTACCTCGTGGCGTTTCAGTGATCATGAGAATGGTGAGGAATCAGCCCAGAACTACACTGGAGAATCTTTTCAATGATCTCAAGGCAGCTGGGGCCATAGTCACCAAGAAAACAATTGGTAACACACTACACCGTGAAGGACTGAAATCCTGCAGCACCGCAAGGTCCCCCTGCTAAAGAAAGCACATGTACAGGTCCATTTGAAGTTTGCTAATGAACATCTGAATGATTCACAGCAGGACTGGGTGAAAGTGTTGTGGTCAGATGAGACCAAAATCAAGTAATTTGGCATCAACTCAACTTGCCGTGTTTGGAGGAGGAGGAATGCTGCCTATGACCCCAAGAACACCATGGAAGTGGAAACATTATGCTCTGGGGGTGTTTTTCTGCTATGGGACAGGACACCTTCACCACATCAAAGGGGCAAAGGACGGGGCCATGTACCATCAAATCTTGGGTGAGAACCTCCTTCCCTCAGCCAGGGCATTGGAAATGGGCCGTGGATGGGTATTCCAGCATGACAATAACCCAAAGCACATGGCCAAGGAAACAAAGGAGTGGCTCAAGAAGAAGCATTGACTTGGAGAGGAGTGGTACAAAATCCCTCCTGAGATGTGTGCAAACCTGGTGGCCAACTACAAGAAAGGTCTGACCTCTGTGATTGCCAACAAGGGTTTTGCCACCAAGTACTAAGTCATGTTTTGCGAAGAGGTCAAATACTTATTTTACTCATTAAAATGCAAATCAATTTATAACTTTTTTTAAATGCATTTTTCTGCCCTACTGACACCGTCCTCTGCCCTACTGACACCGTCCTCTGCCCTACTGACACTGTCCACTGCCCTACTGACACCATCCTCTGTCCTACTGACACCGTCCTCTGTCCTACTGACACCGTTCTCTGTCCTACTGACACCGTCCTCTGCCTCCACTGCCCTACTGACATCTTTAACTGCCCTACTCACACCGTCTTCTGTTCTACTGACACCGTCCTCTGTCAAGTGGAACTTTAGTCAAAAAATTTAAGTGTTACTAAACCCAGGACCTGGCTTTCACTATATCTGTTCTCCCACAGTACACAGAACATAGAAATGCAATAGTTTTTAGTAAATATAAACTGCTAAATACCTTTTGTCATCTGCAGTATATAGCATTCTTGTGCCTTCTATCATTGTCCAGATAAAGCTTGCAGTAGGAGTTTTCCTTCTGCTCTGATTGTTCTACGAGGCTGCCCTGTGCTGATCACATGCACTCTCACAAGAAAAATAATAACTCTCTAGCAATACACACCAAACTGAGCTTGTGCAGCAACCCCTAGCCTCTGTTCTATCAGGAGATGGTTTGGGGACTGTGAAAGAAGGGGAGGGACATAGAAAACAGGATCAAACAGCCTTTTTACACAATGCAGAGGTTCCACAGTGAGTATAACAAGCATGCTTTACTGCATATACAGACTGATTTTACTATTGTGGGTTTAGTAACACTTCTAGATCACTTTAAGCTGGCCCCTTTTACAGGTATAGTTATGTAAAACATTAAAAATAAGTGCCTATACTATTCAAAATCCAGTAATACACCACCTCACCCTGCTCTGCACATGCCCAGTTTATCTCTGTTTTTGGGCACTGTGATGAATTTGTAGAGGCCGATCTGCTAATAGCCTAAAGATTTACTGCTGCTCAGGGACTTTGGACTGCAGCAAAATGGCAGCATCCAGCAAGAAAAAACAATAACAGTGTTGGAGGCAATTTACAACACACTAGTTTTGGTATCATAATTATTGGATGGTATGTTTCTTGCTAAAGAACATTATTTTTATCAAGTTGACAATGGTAACGTTCCACTTTAAACATCTAGTTACTCTACTGCCTAAGTTAGGCAATGAAGTCAGCCAGTCTGCCTAAAACCCGCACACAGATTTTTCAGAGTGTGACAGAACCCACTGTCACTGTGTGTTTTGGATGGGCATGATGGGAATTGTAGTTCCTGAACAACTGGAGGAATAGCTTGAAGACCCCTGCTATAGTGTATAATGGGAAAAAAGGGCCCTGTGTTGCTAAAGTGTTTGGGTTTGGCTTGAAGAAAAGGTGGCAACCCTAATAATAAACCAGTGGAAAAGAGCTAGTGGTAAGTGAAAATTGATGGAACAGATGAACAGACGTTGTAATTAATGGACACATTTGAGCTATCGGTTCCATTTCACAAATGCTCACCTAGAATCCTCAGTCTGATATAGCTCCATTCATATTGGCCAGCGTTTTTCACTTTGCAGGTGTACAGGCCAGCATCACTAGGCTCCAGAGATCTGATGAATATGGCAGCATCTCCAGCTAAGAAGTTGGAGCTAAAACTATAACGGCCCTTCAGGTCTTCATTTTCATAGACTTGTCCTCCACTGTAACTGAGGATCTGTGAAGTACATAACACTTGTTATATTCTCTTTTCTGCGTTTGCCATTTTCTGCAGACACTTATTGATGTCTTATATAACCCAAGTGTGTGAACCACTAAGTTCAAGTCTTGTTATGTGTTCTAATTATAGGAAGCAGATACTTCTATTATCATAAGTCATAGAAGGTACAGTATTTATAGCTCTTGTCACAACATAATATAATAATAGAACAACACTTTTTTTGAGAAGATAACATATTGATGATGTCTCCATTTCTCTAAGCCCTTGTACACACGGTCGGACATTCCGACAGAAAATGTCCGATCGGACCGTGTTGTCGGATAATCCGACCATGTGTGGGCTCCATCGGACTGTTTCCGTCGGAATATCCGACTGACAACGTTTTAGAGCTGGGCTATAAAATTTTATGACAACATGATCCGATCAGACTTTGTCCGATCATTTTTAGAGAATTCCGATCAGACAAAGTGCCATGCATGCTCAGATCAAATTACAAGACCAAAGCTATTGGCTACTAGCCTGAACGTAGTCCCGTCGTAACGAAATAACGTCATCACGTTACGAACGATCAGATTTTCCAACAACTTTGTCCGACCGTGTGTATGCAACACCAGTTTCGGACAAAATCCGTTGGACAAAATCAGACGGATTTTGTTGTCGGAATGTCCGACCGTGTGTACAAGGGCTTACAGGTCATTTACAGTTGTGCTCATAAGTTTACATACCCTGGCAGAATTTATGATTTCTTGGCCATTTTTCAGAGAATATGAATGATAACACAAAAACTTTTCTTTCACTCATGGTTAGTGTTTGGCTAAAGCCATTTATTATCAATCAACTGTGTTTAATTTTTTTAAATTATAATCACAGCAGAAACTACCCAAATGACCCTGATCAAAAGTTTACATACCCCAGTTCTTAATACCGTGTATTGCTCCCTTTAACATCAATTACAGCTTGAAGTATTTTGTGGAATTTGTGGATGAGGCTCTTTATCTTCTCAGATGGTAAAGCTGCTCATTCTTCTTGGCAAAAGCCTCCAGTTCCTGTAAATTCTTGGGCTGTCTTGCATGAACGGCACGTTTAAGACTGAGATGGCCACTCCAGAACCTTCACTTTATTCTGCTGTAGTCAATGACAGGTGGACTTGGCCTTGGGTTTTGGATCATTGTAATATAGGAATGTCCAAGTACGTCCCATATGCAGCTTCCTGGCTGATGAATGCAAATGTTCCTCCAGTATTTTTTGATAACATACTGCATTCATCTTGCCATCAATTTTGAAAAAATTTCCTGTGCCTTTGTAGCTCACATATCCCCAAAACATCAGCGATCCACCACTGTGTTTCACAGTAGGAATGGTGTATCATAGGCCTTGTTGCCTCTTCTCCAAATGTAGCATTTATGGTTGAGGCCAAAAAGCTATAATTTTGGTCTCATTACTCTAAATTACTTTGTTTCAGAAGGTTTGAGGCTTGTCTCTGTGCTGTTTGGCGTATTGTAAGTGGGATACTTTGTGACATTTGCATAGTAATGGCTTTCTTTTGGCGACTCGATCATGCAGCCCATCTTTCTTTAAGTGCCTCCCTTTTGTGCATCTTGAAACAGCCACACCACATGTTTTCAGAGAGTCCTGTATTTCACCTGAAGTTATATGTGGGTTTTTATTTGCATTCCAAACAATTTTCCTGGCAGTTGTGGCTGAAATTTTAGTTGGTCTACCTGACCGTGTTTTTGGTTTCAACAGAACCCCTCATTTTCAACTTCTTGATTAGAGTTTGAACACTGCTGATTGGCATTCTCAATTCCTTGGATATCTTTTAATATCCCTTCCCTGTTTTATACAGTTCAACTACCTTTTCCCACAGACCCTTTTACATTTCTTTGCTTTCCCCATGGTTCGGAATCCAGAAACGTCAGTGCAGCACTGGATGAAAGATGCAAGGGTCTGTCAGGAGTCCAGAAACTCATTGACCTTTTATACACACACACTAATTACAAGCAAACAGATCACAGGTGAGGATGGTTACCTTAAATAGCCATTCAAACCCCTTTGTGTCAATTTGTGTGCATGTTATCAGGCCAAAATCAGCAGGGTATTTAAACTTTTGATCAGAGTCATTTGGCTAGTTTCTGTTGTGATTATGATTTAAAAAGAGTAAACACAGTTGACTGATAATAAATGGCTTCAGCCAAACACTAACCATGAGCGAAAGAAAAGTTTTTGTGTTATCATTCATATTCTCTGGAAAATGGCCAAATTCTGGCAGGATATGTAAACTTATGAGCACAACTGTATACAGTGCCTTGCGAAAGTATTCGGCCCCCTTGAACTTTTCAACCTTTTGCCACATTTCAGGCTTCAAACATAAAGATATAAAATTTTAATTTTTTGTGAAGAATCACCAACAAGTGGGACACAATTGTGAAGTGGAACGAAATCTATTGGATATTTGAAACTTATTTAGCAAATAAAAAACTGAAAAGTGGTGCGTGCAAAATTATTCGGTCCCCTTGCGTTAATACTTTGTAGAGCCACCTTTTGCTGCGATTACAGCTGCAAGTCGCTTGGGGTATGTTTCTATCAGTTTTGCACATCGAGAGACTGAAATTCTTGCCCATTCTTCCTTGCAAAACAGCTCGAGCTCAGTGAGGTTGGATGGAGAGCGTTTGTGAACAGCAGTTTTCAGCTCTTTCCACAGATTCTCGATTGGATTCAGGTCTGGACTTTGACTTGGCCATTCTAACACCTGGATAGGTAGAGGAGCTGGAGTTAATTTGTTCAGAGTTAGCTGGCAGAGCTTCAAGGGCTGAGTCTTTGTCCCCCCCCCCCCACCCCAGCTTTTAGAACTGCTGGAGGGTTCTAGCCCTGTTAGCTGCTTTTATTTTTGTTTCTTAACCACTTAAGGACCAGGCCTCTTTTTCAGACTTGGTGTTTTCATGTTTAAAACAGTTTTTTTTGCTAGAAAATTACTTAGAACCCCCAAACATTTTATATTGTTTTTTTTCTAACACCCTAGAGAATAAAATGGCGGTCATTGAAATACTTTTTTTTACACCGTATTTGCGCAGCGGTCTTACAAGCGCACTTTTTTTGGAAAAAATTCACTTTTTTGAATAAAAAAATAAGACAACAGTAAAATTAGCCCAATTTTTTTTTATATTGTGAAAGATAATGGTACGCCAAGTAAATTGATACCCAACATGTCACGCTTCAAAATTGCGCCCACTCGTGGAATGGCGTCAAACTTTTAGCCTCAAAAATCTCCATAAGCGACATTTAAAAAATTCTACAGGTTGCATTTTTTGCGTTACAGAGGAGGTCTAGGGCTAGAATTATTGCTCTCGCTCTACCGATCGCGGCGATACCTCACATGTGTGGTTTGACCACCGTTTTCATATGCGGGCGCCCGCTTCTGTGCGCAAGCTCGTCGTGACGGGGTGTTTTTAAAAAAATTTATTTATTTTTTCTTATTTATTTTAATTGATTTTATTTATTTTTAAACTGTTTTAAAAAAAAAAAAAAAAATGGATCACTTTTATTCCTATTACAAAGAATGTAAACATCCCTTGTAATAGAAAAAAGCATGACAGGTCCTCTTAAATATGAGATCTGGGGTCAAAAAGTCCTCAGATCTCATATTTGGGCTAAAATGCAAAAAAAAAAAAGAAAATCTGACATTTTAAAAAAAATATACCTTTAAGAGGTATGGGCGGAAGTGACGTTTTGACGTCGCTTCCGCCCTCCTATGGTATAGAGACGAGTGGGGGCCATCTTAGCCTCACTTGTCTCTATACCCAGCTAGGAAGAGGACCCGATCGCCTCCGCCGCTACCGACGGGCGGCGGGAGGGGGGGTGGCACCTCTCCCGCCGCCGATAGCGGTGATCTCGCAGCGAATCCGCCACAGAGACCACCGTTATCGTACAGCCGACCGCCGCCTGAAGAGATGGATATCTCGGTTGTGGCAGCAGCTGCTGCCGTTACCGAGATATCCCTCTTCAAAAATAGGACGTACATCGTCGTGCGGCGGTCGGCAAGTGGTTAAAGTGGAGGACCACTCTAAAAAAATAAAAAAAAAATACATTAATATTCTTAAAAATAAAATAAAAAAAAAACAATAAAAAAAAAAAACAAGAACATTTTTACTCACCAGAAACCCCTATTGCTAGGCAGTCCTAATCTGCCTCTTCCTATTCCGCGGCACTGTTTCTTCAATTCTTCCTCCTATGTGAGCAGCCCCGTTGTCTTCTGGGATATGTGTGTCCCAGGAAACAAAGCGCTGCGCATGCGCAGTAGGAAACAGGCAGTGAAGCCGTAAGGCTCCACTGCCTGTCTCCCTTAGTTAGGATGGCGGCACCAGCCGCCGATCCGATGGACAGATCGGCCTTGAGGCGGCTGACATCGCGGGCTTGCTGGACAGGTAAGTGTCCTTATTAAAAGTCAGCAGCTACAGTGTTTGTAGCTGCTGACTTCTTTTTTTTTTTTTAAACAGCCAGAATGCCCCTTTAATGGTGGGTTTTTGAAAGGGAATTTACTGTAGTTATCAGTTATCAATAAAGCGTAGGAAATTGTTTCTTCTACAGTAACTGCAGTATACCCCCCTTAAAAAGCCAGTGTTTCCCAAGGTTCTGAATATTGTGCACATTTTTACCATTTTGACCCTTCCCACTGTTTCAACATTTTAGGAACGATCTTTCAGAAACATACTCAAGATTATTTTACTTGTAATTTATGATTAGTTAAGAATTTCTGCTGAACAAAAATGTTTAACCAATTAATGCAGCTATGTATTCTCTAAAAAATTGTTTTCTGACCTGGCTGCATATTTTTCTTTTTTGGCAGCATAAACAATAATAGTATAGGTATTCCAAATGTGTACTGGTTCAATTGAAATTGACTGCCAAGCAAGAGTACCCTCTAACCCAGCCTTTCACAACATTTTGAACACAGAGGAACCCTTTAAAAAACATTATGGCCTTGACTGACCGATTGACTTACTGACCCGAACAAACTGCCGTGTGCCTTCACAGCAAGCAACTTGCTCTGGGGGCACCCAAGCAGGCACGCTATTGACCCGTGGTTCTGTGTGTCCATTCAGCCCGTCCCCTCTGTCTCCTGATGGGCTCACTGGCTGTGATTGACAGCAGCGGGAGCAAGTGGTTCCCACTGCAGCCAAAAGGCAATCAGTGGGGGTCCACTTTAGACGTTTCAACTATACATGAGAACAGGTAACTGACAATGCTGATCCAGCATATACTGTATTGCTTTTGCCAGAGCTTGATCAGTTTTCTCCTGAAGGGATTGTGTATTTTTTTGAGGCAGTGGTTTGCAATACATCCTTACTTGAAGATGCCCCTGGTGAAGAAACACTTTGTGATGATCCAGAAGCAGCAGAATGTGGAACTGGAGTGTGAACTCAGGAGGGAAAATCTACTCTTTCTTGCATTCTGGTCCTTATCATTTCATTTCATAAAGAATTGTTTTATTTATTTTTTATTTTTATTTGTTTTAGGGCACCTCTGGCATGCCAGGATGTGTTTTGTCATCCTTGTAGCATTTGGAAAACAATATTTCTGCTCACAATATTTGCAAATTGCAGCTTTGCTTTCAGCAGAAACTGCACTGTGGAAATGTTTCCAAACTCTAGATGTTGGCCTCACCATTTTACTGAGTATAGGAAAAGAAAAAACAATTTACTAAGCAGACTATAGGTGAACATTATGCTGTGATGGTGGAGAACATTGATAGGAATCATTTAAAGGTTATAAAGATAAACTAAATTGTCAAACAAATTTACCCTCTGAGCTGTCAATTAAGGTCTCAAAGGACAGAAACTATTATCTACTGTATCCCAACAATCACCCAACTGTAGGAGGTACAAGATGGAGCCCACAAGAAAAATAAACTGGGGCCTTTCCCCTGCAGTGCCCCTTAATGGCAGAAATGCATGTTTCTCTTGTCTGAGAACTGCATTGACAAGTACAGTGTTACTTGAATTGTATTCCAGGATTTGTTGTCTTCAGCTGGTAGAACCTGCAGTAATTTAAGACTTTACATAATGTCTCAGAAATCTTTAAGGTCTTCATGCCCTCTGGAATGCTCGCTCTGTCTGCAACAAACTCACCGCTGTTCATGACCTCTTTGTCACTAATTCCTTTAATCCACCGAAACCTGGCTCCACAAATCTGATACCCCTTCTCCTGCTTCCCTCTCCCAGGCTGGCCTTCACTGGACTCACTCCCCTAGGCCTACTGGACGCAAGGGAGGTGGAGTGGGACTCCTTCTATCCCCCCAATGCACCTTCCAGGTTATTCACTCCCCTCCCTCTCTTTCCCTCTCATCATTTGAAGCTCACTGTATACGTCTATTCTCTCCTACTTCCCTAAGAATTGCTGTGATCTTCCGCCCCCCTGGACCATTATCAACTTTCCTTGATAAGTTCTCTGCATGGTTACCCTACTTTCTGTCTTCAGAAATTCCCACAATCCTTCTCTGTGATTTCAACATCCCTGCTAATACAAACACTCCTGCAACTCTAAACTTCTTAATCTAACCTCTTCATTTGACCTGAAGCAATGGGTACAGGCTTCTACTCACTCTGATGGCAAATCCCTTGACCTTGTATTCTCCTACCTTTGCACTCCATGCAACTTCTCAAATAATCCTTTTCCTCTTTCCGACTATCACCTAATTAGTTTCTCCCTCTTCCTGTCTTTCAACACCTTTCCCTCCAATCGCCTAACCATCACCCGTAGAAACTTTCGCAACTTCAACGCTTGGACAAGCTCACTCACCTCACTACATGAAGAATCAGGCCTCGACCCCTATAACCCTGGCAAACAGATGACACTAGAATTCTCAAAAAACTTAGTCGTGCTCTTGAGCGTCTGTGGCACAAGACCAAGTCTCTCAAAGACTTCAACCAATACAAATCTGCACTCCAAAAATACTACTCTTTCCTCCACACTGCCAAGCAGACCTATTTTACAACTCTTATTAACACCTTCTTGTCCAGTCCCCGTAAACTTTTCTCTACCTTCAACTCTCTACTCCGTCCTCCACCGCCTCCACCCACTGACTCACTCACTGCCCAGGAGATTGTGAATCACTTCAAAAACAAGATTGATACAATCCATGATGAAATCTCCACTCTACAGGTATCTCCCCCAGTTAAGACCCCACTACAACAGGTACTCTCAACGCTCCCCTTATTCAAAACTGCTACTACAGACGAAGTTGCTAAACTCCTTTCTAACCCCCACCTAACCACCTGCCCCTTGGATCCTATTCCCTCTCAAACACTACGGTCACCATCTGACTCTATCCTACACTCTCTAACTCACATCTTCAATCTCTCCCTCACCTCTGGCATTTTCCCCAATGTTCTAAAACATGCACTGGTCACCCCCATACTTAGAGAGTCATCTTTGGACCCTACCAATCTTAACAACCTACACCCTATCTCCTTGCTCCCATTTTCCTCTAAACTCCTTGAACGCCTGGTTTACAACCAACTGAGTGACTACCTCATTAAAAACAACCTTCTTGATCCCCTTCAATCTGGATTTCGCCCTCAACACTCAACAGAAACTGCTCTTTTAAAACTCACAAATGACCTACTAACTGCAAAAAACAATGGACACTATTCTGTACTCCTACTTCTGGACCTTTCAGCTGCCTTTGACATGGTTGACCACCCTCTCCTCCTCAAAAAACTTTACTCCCTTGGTCCCCGTGACTGTGCTCTTCAGTGGCTCTCATCCTACCTATCCCAACGCACCTTCAGTGTCACTTACAATTCTACTTCCTCCACTCCTCTTCCCTTCTCTGTCGGAGTCCCCCAAGGTTCTGTTCTTGGACTTCTTTCATTTTCAATCTACACCTCTTCCCTGGGTCAGCTGATAGCCACTCACGGCTTTCAATATAATTTCTACGCTGACGACACACAAATCTATCTCTCCACCCCTCAACTCACTCCATCATTCTCCTCACCCATCACCAACGTACTAACAGACAACTTGTGCAAAACCGAACTTATATTTCTTCCCCCATGCGCCTCTTCCCCTGACTTCTCTGTCAAGCGTAATGGCACAACCATCCACCCATCCCCACATGTCAGGGTTCTAGGTGTTATCCTGGACTTGCCACCTCGAGCTCCGAAACATCTCTAAACTACGTCCCTTTCTAACCAATGAAACCACAAAGCTCCTGATTCACTCCCTGGTTATCTCTCGCCTTGACTACTGCAACTCCCTCCTCATTGGCTCACCTTTAAATAGACTATTCCCCCTTCAGTCCATCATGAATGCTGCTGCCAGACTCATACACCTTACAAACCGCACAGTGTCTGCTACCCCTCTCTGCCAATCCCTCCATTGGCTGCCACTTGCCCAACGAATTAAATTCAAAATATTTACACTTACTTACAAAGCCATCCACAACTCTGCCCCCAGCTACATCACTAGCCTAGTCTCAAAATACTAACCTAATCGCCCACTTCGTTCCTCCCAAGACCTCCTGCTCTCTAGCTCCCTCATCACCTCCTCCCATATTAGCCTCCAAGACTTCTCCCGAGCCTCGCCCATCCTCTGGAACTCACTACCCCAATCTGTCAGACTGTCTCCAACTTTATCCACTTTTAGGTGATCCCTGAAAACTTTCCTCTTCAGAGAAGCCTATCCTGCCTCCATCTAACAACTGCACTATTTTCTCCATTAGCTCATCCCCCACAGCTATTACCCTTTTGTATAACTTGACCCTCCCTCCTAGATTGTAAGCTCTATTGAGCAGGGCCCTCTGATTCCCCCTGTCTTGAATTGTATTGTATTTTAATGTCTACCCTAATGTTGTAAAGCGCTGCGTAAACTATCAGCGCTATATAAATCCTGTATAATAATAATAATGTTACATAGTTTAATTACCATGTAATAGATATATTATTTATCATTGTAAAAGAATATATTTATTCCACACTTCTTTTTTTTTTCTCCAATAAAAAAAAAACGGCTTTGAAAAAAAACGTGAAAGAAAACTTTGTTTCCCATTTTTTTCAGTTTTTTGTCCAGGCCTTCCCATCTCTACTCATTGCTCAAGGAACCCCTAGGTGAAAATCTAACATATCCTGCTAGGCTTTTTTATAGTTTTTACCTAGTGGAGCAAGTTATACTCACTTAAATTCTCTGTCCATGTCCCTCACTACAGCTATGTCAAAGTGCTGAGGACCACTGCATCCAGTGCTGCAATCCCACCTTAGACCACCACTGGTTCCCTGGCATCCCTTTCAGGAAGCTCCAGTCTTTTTTCTGGATCCTGAGAGAACCCGGTCAGTGGTCAGCCAATAGGAAGTGTCCACATTATGCAAGAGAAATATCGGACTGGCTGCGTCAAATCACTTCAGGTAAATAAATAGGGTATTTTTTTTTTAAGTTTGTTTTTCCTCTAATATTAGCAATTTGTTTTAAGAGGTCTTTAAACCCCAAAAATAGGAAAGTGGTGTCAGCAGAGGCACCCAGATGTGAAGGAGAAGCTGAGAGTTGCATTTGATATATTGAATTTATGCAGAATCTACTTTTCGGCTTGTCCTTCACATTCAGACACCCCTGCTGACACCACTTTCCTATTCTTGTGGCTCAAAGACCTCTTACTGTGAATACACCAGAATCCAAACAGAGCAGTGTGTAGTATCATCTGGATCTCTCCACCGAGCATCGTGTATATCTGCACAGAGACAGATACACTATATTGGCAAAAGTATGCCTTTACACGCACATCAATTTTAATGTCATATCGGTCGAGTGGAGGAACCTGACTGGCCTGACCTCAACCCAAAAGAACACTTTTGGGAAGAATTAGAGCGGAGACTGCGAGCCAGGCCTTCTTGTCCAACATCAGTCACTGACCTTACAAATACGCTTCTGGAAGAATGGTCAAACATTCCCAGAGACATACTCATAAACCTTGTGGACAGCCTTCCCTGAAGAGTAGAAGTTGTTATAGTTGCATAGGTTCAGCCAACTCAATATTGAACCCTACGGACTAAGACTGTGGTGCCATTAAAGTTCATGTGCGCTGTGAGGGGGTTAGCTCGGTAGCGGGTGTGTGTGACCCCCTGGATGGGTTCACAACACAAAGTCAGGCACAGCAGACAGCGGTGTAGGTGCAAAAAAACAAAAGATCCGGTTTATTTAGGCTACATGCAGTGATACATATAACAGCCAAACAAAATAAAACAAGAAAATAAATCCTGGTCAGCTTGACCTCTAACTACACACGTAGACTCCCTGTCTAACAACTGGGTGCAGCCTTGTGCTGTACCAGTCCCTGCCTTTGTTGTAAAGGTTTTGCCACACAGGCGTTAACTCACCGCACAGTACAGGTGACACACTCCCCAGTCTATACAACACAAAACTGGTTCCAGGATGGAGCATCTCCCTATGCATGCTGGGGTTTTTTGTAGAGGCCTTAATGAGCCCACTTACTTCAGCTGGGCTCATTAACTCTTCCCCTCTAATTGTAAAAGTCTGCATAAAGCCTGATTCTAGGACACACATATTTACCATCCTGGATACAACCAGGTGATTTTACCTGCCTGCTGCCACATACCCCCCCCCTCTTGTTTCAACCTTGGGGTTGTAACACCAGCAGTCAGACACGCATGTATCCGAGACAAAGCATCCACATTCCCCATTTTAACACCAGGGCGATGCTTAACTGTAAAGTTAAATTCCTGTAGGGCTAGGAACCACCTATTTACCCTTCTATTGGTCTCCTTGTTCTGAGCCATCCACTTTAAAGGAGCGTGATCAGTCACCAGGTCAAAGTGCCTACCTAGCAGATAGTACCGAAGGGAATCTAGAGCCCACTTCACTGCTAAACATTCCTTCTCAATCGTGGAGTAATTTACCTCATGGGACTTTAACTTCCTGCTGAGGTAAATGACTGGGTGCTCTTCCCCGTTCCAGACCTGGGATAACACTGCTCCTAACCCAACGTCTGATGCATCAGTTTGTACAACAAAGTCCTTAGAGAAGTCTGGTGAGTACAACACTGGCTGGCTACATAAGGCTGTTTTTAAGGACTGAAATGCTTCCTCTGGGGACCATTTAACCATAACCGACTCTTTCCCTTTTGTCAGGTTGGTGAGGGGCACAGCCTGAGAAGCAAAATGGGGAATGAATCGTCGATAATAGCCAGCGATTCCCAGAAAGGCTCGTACCTGTTTCTTGCTGTTGGGACGGGGCCAACTCTGTATGGCCTCGACTTTATTGACTTGGGGTTTTATCACCCCCCTCCCAATAGTGTACCCAAGATATTTGGCCTCCTCCTGTCCAATGGTACACTTCTTTGGATTGGCCGTAAACCCAGCTTCCCGGATAGAGTCTAGGACTGCTTGTACTTTTGGCAAATGTGAGACCCAGTCTGTGCTATGGATAATCACATCATCCAGGTAAGCTGCAGCATATTTCTGATGGGGCCTCAGAATCGTATCCATTTTCCGCTGGAATGTTGCGGGTGCATTCTGTAACCCAAACGGCATTCTCTTATATTGGAATGCCCCATCTGGGGTTACAAACGCAGTTTTCTCCTTGGCCGACTCGGCCAGGGGAATTTGCCAATACCCTTTGGTGAGATCAAGAGTTGTCATATATCGGGCTGTTCCCAGCCGGTCAATCAACTCATCTATACGTGGCATGGGGTAGGTGTCAAATTTTGTAACTTTATTTAATTGTCTAAAATCGTTACAAAACCGCCAGCTCCCATCAGGTTTGGGCACTAGTACGATAGGACTGGACCAGTCACTCTGGGACTCCTCTATCACACCCAATTCCAGCATCCTTTGAACCTCCCCACGTATTGCCTCCCGTCGGGCCTCTGGTATTCTATAAGGTTTTAGTTTTACCCTTTCTCCTGGCGGGGTGATAATGTCATGCTCTACGCCAGATGTTTGTCCCGGAAGCTCAGAGAAAATCTCTTTGTTACGAAGTACAAACTCTTTAACCTCCTGTTGTTGGGGTTTCGATAAGGTGTCTGCTATTCCAACCCCAGGAACTAAGCAATCAGGCTGTACTTGTGACAAAGTCTCTGCGACTAGGGATTCCCTATCCCTCCAGGCTTTCAGCAGATTGACGTGATAGATCTGCTCCGGCTTTCGCCTTCCTGGCTGTCTAACCCTGTAGTTCACCTCACTAATTTTTTCAATTACTTCATATGGACCTTGCCATTTGGCCAGAAATTTGCTTTCAACCGTAGGGACTAGTACCAAGACCCTATCCCCCGGGGAAAAAGTACGGGTCTTGGCCCCACGGTTGTACACTCTCTGCTGTGCTAACTGCGCTTGGGTTAAATGTTCCTTTACAATTGGCATTACCTGTGCAATTCTATCTTGCATCAGGGCGACATGCTCAATCACACTCCTGTGAGGAGAACTCTCATTTTCCCAAGTTTCCTTGGCGATATCCAGCAGCCCTCTTGGGTGTCTCCCATAGAGCAACTCGAAGGGTGAGAAACCCGTAGAGGATTGGGGTACCTCCCTAATGGCAAACATCAGATAGGGTATTAGACAATCCCAATTCTTTCCATCTCTATCCACCACCTTCTTTAACATTTGTTTTAGGGTTTTGTTGAATCTTTCAACCAACCCATCTGTTTGGGGGTGATACACAGATGTACGCAATTGCTTCACTTTGTACAACTTGCATAATTCTTTCATAACCCGGGACATAAAGGGTGTACCTTGGTCCGTAAGCAGTTCCTTACAAATACCCACGCGGCTAAAAACAAGGGATAGCTCTTTGGCTATGGTTTTGGCCGAGGTATTTCGGAGAGGAATTGCTTCCGGATAACGGGTGGCATAGTCCAATATAACCAAAATGTACTGATGCCCCCTAGCAGACTTCATTATCAGACCTACCAAATCCATTGCGATCCTCTCAAAGGGGACCTCAATGATAGGAAGAGGTACCAGTGGGTTACGGAAATGTGGCATAGGTGCCGACTTCTGACACACAGGGCAGGAGGAACAATACTTTTCTATTTCCTTCATGACCCCAGGCCAATAGAATCTCTGCAATACCCTCTCTCTGGTTTTCTCTGTCCCCAGATGACCTCCCAGAATGTGTCCATGAGCCAATTCTAACACCAACTTCCTGTAAGGTTTGGGCACTACAAGTTGCTCAATGGTTTCTTCTGCCCTTTGAGCCACTCGATATAGCAGGTCCTTTTCCATAGTGAAGTAAGGATAAGGGCAAGTCTTATCTGGGTTCACTAACTCGCCATCTATTTTCACCACATTTTCCCGTGCCTTTATTAGGGTGGGGTCTTTTAACTGTTCTGTGGCAAAATTTTCCCTGTGAACCTCAAGATCCGAAAACTCCACAGACGGCATGTTTTCATCTGAGGATGTTGGCTCCTCCCCAGTTTCTCGAGTTTCCCCCGCCAATACCGACAAGGGAAATTCAGGAGAGTCCTCACCACTCCCAGAGGAATTCTGGTCATCTTCCTGGTTTATAGGGGCACCAATGGGGCCTCAGGACAATCCCAGAGTTCCCAGAATTTTGGAAAATCCCTTCCCACAATAGCATCATGTGGTAAGTGAGACACTAACCCCACCTGATGAGAGAGGTTACCTTTGGGGGTCTCAAAAAACACTGAATTTACAGGATACTCTCGGGTGTCCCCATGTACACAAATAACAGCCACCCTGTTCTTCCCAGAGACCTCTGTAGTAACTAATTCAGCTTTTATCAATGTTACCAGGCTACCTGAATCTAGCAACACATCAACATGTCTACCATTAATACACATTTTACATAAATGTTTCTCAGGTCCCCGAATGGCAGTGCATGCAACTGTCGCAAACAGCGACTGACGTCTCTCCCTTATAAAGTCACATTGCATAGGCTCATCCACAACTGGGCAATTGGCTGCAATATGTCCCTCTTGGCGGCAGCGGTAGCAAATAATCTTTTTCGCTGCCTCTTGCAGCATGGGCTTCCTGGGCTGCTCCCGCCAGACCTTAGGTAGAACTCCCACCCTCTCACTCTCTCCACCCTCACCCCTTGGAGTCATCTTACCCGCCACTGGGGATGATCTGGTCTTAGGGGGGAAAGTCCGTGAGTCCCTGGAAGAGGTGGTCAAGTTCTCTGTAGCCAAGTACCTCTCAACCAGATCCACAAGTTTATCTGCATTTTCTGGGTCTCCATGGCTTACCCATTTTTGGATGGCAGTAGGAAGAGCTCTCAGGAAACGATCCATAACCACACGTTCCACAATGTTTGGTGCGGTCAAAATCTCTGGCTGCAGCCACTTCCTGCTCAGGTGAATGAGATCATACATTTGAGACCTGGGAGGTTTTCCAACCTGAAAAGTCCAGTTATGCACACGCTGAGCCCGGACTGCCAGGGTGACACCCAGCCGTGCCAATATTTCTGCTTTTAGCACCACATAGTCTTTTGCTTGTTCAGGCTCTAGGTCATAATAAGCTTTCTGCGATTCCCCAGTTAACAGAGGGGCCACCAGTCCAGCCCATTGCTCCTTAGGCCACTTTTCCCTTTCAGCAGTCCTTTCAAATGTGGTCAAAAACACCTCCGGATCATCCTCTCCAGTCATTTTTGTCAGTAAACGGCTCACACCAAAGGATGCGGTATTATTGTACCCACTTGCTTCATTGGTCTGCGGACGTTGCTGTATCAATGTCTCTATTTGCTGTTGAAAATTCTGCTCTTGCTTCTGCAACAGGTCTATGAAGCGGGCTTCAGATCGCTGCTGGGCTTGTTGCTGAGCTTCCAAACTCTGCTGCAAAGTTGCATTTGTCTGCTGCTGATTTGCATTTGCCTGCTGCTGGGCGGCAAGGCTCTGTTGTTGAGCTGCAAGGCTCTTTTGTAAACCTGCATTTGTTTGCTGCTGGTTTGCATTTGCTAGAGCCAGCTGTCTCAGTATCTCCTCCATGCTGGCCTTAACAACAAAAAAAAAAAAAACTGCCAAAATTCTCCACCAACTGTGAGGGGGTTAGCTCGGTAGCGGGTGTGTGTGACCCCCTGGATGGGTTCACAACACAAAGTCAGGCACAGCAGACAGCGGTGTAGGTGCAAAAAAACAAAAGATCCGGTTTATTTAGGCTACATGCAGTGATACATATAACAGCCAAACAAAATAAAACAAGAAAATAAATCCTGGTCAGCTTGACCTCTAACTACACACGTAGACTCCCTGTCTAACAACTGGGTGCAGCCTTGTGCTGTACCAGTCCCTGCCTTTGTTGTAAAGGTTTTGCCACACAGGCGTTAACTCACCGCACAGTACAGGTGACACACTCCCCAGTCTATACAACACAAAACTGGTTCCAGGATGGAGCATCTCCCTATGCATGCTGGGGTTTTTTGTAGAGGCCTTAATGAGCCCACTTACTTCAGCTGGGCTCATTAACTCTTCCCCTCTAATTGTAAAAGTCTGCATAAAGCCTGAATCTAGGACACACATATTTACCATCCTGGATACAACCAGGTGATTTTACCTGCCTGCTGCCACAGCGCGTAAAGGTGTCCCAATACTTCTGACAATATAGTGTTTATTCTCTGCAGGCTTTCACTTCAGATTGTCCGATTCCCCATTAGAGAACCCAGCAACCTCACAGATATAAGTACACCATTACACTTTATCTTCTCTTCTTACATTTCATCCAACCATCTGTTAAACCACTACACTATAAGGAACTCCCCCATAGCCTCTGTCTTTTTCTCTTTTTTCCTTCTTATTCTTGGAGGCACCACAGTTAGGAGTAATTAGTTAGAGGGGGGGGTTCAGAGATGAATTACTGACATCCCAGGGATCAGTTTAAAGCCTATAATGGTGGAAACGGCTTGATAACCGGTTGTCTTTCAGCTACGTTTCTGAACCTTGTTTAAGTTTCTAGATGTGTAGGATTTCATGGAACAACCAACCAATAAGGAATTGTATAAATTACCACTTTTTGACCGTGGTCAGAAACATTTGACAGCCACTCGATGTCCAAGTTGGTTCCCACCAATCCCAATCTGTGCTGACACGGCAAAGTCACGTTTTCCTCAGATACACTTCGAATCTCTGTCTGTGCTTGCACTCCAATGAAACAGCAGAGACCTGTGAATGATAAATAAAAAATTGGGGCTATTTTAGCAATGGACATGCTTCATACATGATTTTATAGACTACAACATGCAATTAAGCGTGCAGTTCAGGTTTTGACCACAAGAGTGTGCTAATGATCTACATTTGTTTCCTGGCCGCCATCACATCCAACTGAATTCCTAAAATGCTTTCGTTTTCTGTGAGTGAGCTGGAGGAAATGTTACAGATTAGTACATCTTTGCATATTTGAATGACTTGTATACAGGGGCAGACTGACAACTCATGGGGCCCCTGGGCAATAGGAGATTATGGGGCCCCCAGGCAATATGAGATTATTGGGACCCCAGACAATAGATTATGGGGCCACACAGTATACACACACACACATACAGTATACACACACACAGACACACAATATTCACATACAGTATACACACACTGAAAGGGTACTGGAGAGGTGCGGCAGCTACAATCTTGGTATTTTTTTTAAAAACACAGATTTTTACATGCTGTCCCTGGTTTTATTGAGGCTGGCAACCCTGGTGGGGCCCCTTAGTGGCATGGGGCTCTCGGGCAGTGCCCGAGTACCCGAATGGTTAGTCTGCCCCGCTTGTATGCTGATATTGTGTGCATTAACAAGCTTGCAGCATAAGGTCAGCTCTTTCCAAAACTGAATTTGAACTAGCACGTTTCTTTAGTTGTTTGTTTTTGTACACAAATATACAACTTCACTTTATTGAACTTCATACGCACTGGCCTTTGGTTTTGAAACTGTGCAAAGTACAAACTGTTCTCTTTTAAAGACTTATGCAACATTTATAGTGTATTATAGGAAGCCTCCGAGGATAAAAATATGGTGCTTGGCATTGGCACAGTTCTGTAACACATTATTAGATTATTTTTTTCTCCTCAAAAAGCTAGCAAAATAAGGCATCACATTCTCACCAAAGCACACGCTTCTTCCACATCACTTCCTGATCCACCCAGTTTTACTGGTTCTTCTCTCTTCCACTTCTCTCTACTTGACTCTGCATCTCTGATTAAATTGGTCTCTAATATGAAATCCTCCATCTGCATACTTAATCCTATCCCCACCCATTTATTTAAATCCTGCTTTAGAATCCCCATTATTCTCAATCTCACAAATGACTCCCTTAGCACCGGTTTTGTGCCAACAATCCTCAAAACTGCCTCTATCACCCTGTACCAAAAAAAAACCAACATGCTATGGACAATTTAATCCACTTTCGCCCAATTCCCAACTTTCGCCCAGTTCTAACTTAACCTTCCTTGCCAAGATCATTGAATGGGCTGTGATATCTCAGCTACATAACCACCTGACCCTAAATTACTGGTCATCAATCCTGTCCTCAGGGCCCACTATCAGGCCAGGTTTGCAAGATAACTGAAATACATCACATGTGATATCATTTGCTGCTCAGTGATTACAATATTCTAGTCTCATCTTCCCAAGGTAATACATAAAACCTGGCCTGCTAGTGGGCCCTGAGGACAGGGTTGATGACCACTGCCCTAAATAACCTATTTGAACCCCTTCAGTTTGTTTTTTGGCAACTCTACAGCGCAGAAACTGCCTTGGTCAAAGTCACCAACGACCTTCTGTTAGCTTCTGATTCTGGCTCACTAACTATTCTTATTCTACTGGATCTCAGTTTTGCCTTTGATACTTTAGACCACAATCTTTTGGTCTCACCCCTTAAAGCCATATTTGGAGTCTCAGAATTGGCTCTAAAATGGATTAAGTCATATCTCACTGATCACTGTCACTTTCTTTCTCTTTGTGGATTCCAGGCTGAAGTCATTCCGGTCAAGTTCAGTGTCCCTCAAGGCTCAATCTTGAGTCCCTTACTCTTTAGCATTTACATGTTTCCACTTGGCCGACTGTTTAGATCTCATGGGCTCAATTACCATTAATAAGTTGGTGACATTCAGATATACATCAAAACTAAACCGGGTTATACACTTGGCTTGGATGGTCCATAGTTTCCTTCAATTAAACTGTGACAAGACTGAAGTCATGCTTATTGGAACCCCCCATCAATTATGTAAGGCCAGTCCTAATACCTTATCTATAGATGGCACTGTACTTGAGCTTCAGTCTAAACTAAAAAATCTAGGGGTAATATTGGAAGCTAATGTAACCTTTGATCCACATGTATGAAATGTTGTCAGAACATATTTTTTCCACTTGAGAAACATTGCTGGGCTGCGTCCTATGTTATCATACACTGTAGTTGAAAAAGCTGATCCATACCTTTGTATTCTCCCGACTTTACTGCTGCAATGCCAGTGAGCCAATGAGGTGGGAGCGTGGTGGGGCTGAGCTCTATGTGTCTTAGGGATGCATAGAGCAGGGACTAAATAGCGAGCATGCAGCAGTTCCCCCAGGAAAACCAACTTTCTCTTTATTAGGGGAAACCTAATAAATGCAGAAAGATGTTTAACCCGAAGCTTGAATAATCTGACACCTGGTAGATTTGGCATGGGGTTTTTGGTGCCTAAAACAAATGCAAAAAAAATTGCTTCACCATTGGACCACCATTTGCTTCATGCAAAGCCCTTCCCTTGTCTTAAACCTAAAGGTAATTTCTTACGCCTGCATTTTGGTGCGATGTGTTAGGAAAAAGTCCTGCTTGCCAAATCTGTAATACAGTTTTCGGCAAACACACTCTACACAGGGATAAATGGTAGGGCGCCTAAAACATCTAAAATGCACCGCCCCTAAAACAGATATGTGTGAAATGTCCATAAAACTTAACATTAACAATTGCAGTTTTATTTTCAGCTTTCGGCCTATTCGACAATAACTTTATTAGCTAAGATAAAGAATTAATACCTATATTGTTTTTTCAGTTCTAACAAAGCTTTCTCGTGGAAATATTATTTTGAATACTGATTTATTTTCTATGCAATGTATAGCCAAAAGCTGTAACAAATCAAAACATTTTTTTTTTTTCTGGTTTGAGCAGTGTTCATTTTAAAACAATTCACATTCTATGATATAATTTCTCTGTGTATAATGACACTAACATTTTGTTTCTAATAAAAAGCACAGCAAAACAAATGAAAGTAGAACTATAGGCAAAACCTTTTTTTTTTTTCACTTTGGACAGAGTAAGGGATGGTTATAACTCCTGTCAGATTTTTTCCACCATTTGTGTCCCATTGCAAAGATTTCCCTTCACTTCCTGACCCATAGCCAAACAGGAAGCGAGAGAAAACCCCTGCAAATTAAGGGAATTCCTTGGGGGCCCCCAGGTCACCAGAACTAGTGCCCCCATTGGAAGATTTCTTGGGACAACCCACAATTGGGGATTTTCTTTTACTCTCACTTTCAGTGATAATGGTAAACAGGACAAATCGAGAGGGCGAATCTCCCTAACAGAGGCATAGACAGCAATAAAAGCTGATAGGTGTTCTAATCCATCCCCACTCTATCCAAAACAAAACAGTTTGCCTTTAGTTATACTTTAAAGCGGAGTTCCATCCAAAAATGGAACTTCCGCTCATTTGCCTGCTCCCCCCACCGGTTCCACATTTAGCACCTCTCTTTCATAGGTATCCTGATACATCGCTGGGGCTCCCTCCTCCTTCCTTGGCCTCCGAAATGGCGGTGGCAGCACCCTACAGCTGATGGAAACATCAGCTGCGGTGCCAACATCGCTGGACTCCAGGACAGGAAACTGTCCTATTATTAAAAGCCAGCAACTGCAGTGTAGCTGCTGTTTTTTAATTTCTGCAGCAGAGGGCAGACCTGTTTTCATTTGTTTGTTAAAGTATGGGCCGGTTCACACTGCTGCGATGCAAGAACCCGTGCAAATCCAGTACGGGTTCCCCCATCGCATGTCACCTGCCGGCGGTTCACACTGTCCTATGCGCCAAGCAGTGCAGTGTGAATCACATGCGTTGTCTGACATTGCGCTGGTGTGAACCGCCACTTAATGGTACAACGTAGGAATAAAAAAGCAGCTCAGCAGCGAAATATTAGCTAAGAAAAGAAGGGGAAGAATGAGTTAATTAACACTAATTTGTTTATTTTTCAACTTGCAAGGTTGCTTTAAAATAATATTAAAGTCTTGTTTTTTTCTTTTGTTATGTTATAATTACCGCCTCTGTGTAGTGAATTTGCACAGAACAGCCCCGATCCTCTTCTTGGGTCCCTTTTTGGCGCTCCTGGCCCCTCGCCCTGCCGAGTGCCCCCACAGCAAGCATCTTGCTATGGGGGACCCAAGCCGAGCTACTGCTCTGTGTGTCCATTCAGACATGGAGCCTTGGCTTTGCCCTGCCCACTCTCTCTCCTCACTGGCTCACTGATTTTGATTTTGATTGACAGCGGCACAAGCCAGTGGATCGAGATGGGGCTCAGGTAAGTATTGGGGGGCTGCTGCACACAGAAAGTTTTTTTATCTTAAGAAAAAAAAAACTTCTGCCTTTAGAAACACTTTATACAATATGTTAGCCCAAAAATGTCATATTTCTCCTGCTGCTGCCTGCTGGACCATGTACTTGTATGAAAGTATATCCTGCATCTCTGCAAATAGAGTTGGAGATTTGGTCAGGAGGTGATCCATCCATGCTATTTATGTGGAGATTATATTTCTTTGGTTCAACCCACAGACTGAACATAAGAAATAAACTAGTGAATGGGTAGCTGTAAAGTGATACTAAAGGATTGTTATTTTTATTTTTTTTAAAATAACAAACATGTCATACTTACCTCCACTGTGCAGCTTGTTTTGCACAGAGTGGCCCCGAACATCCATTTCTGGGGTCCCTCGACGGCTCTTGAGGCTCCTCCTCACATCAGATAACCCCCTGAGGAGGTTACCTTGCGGGCGCGCTCCTGAGTCCATTATTCGGCGTACATAGAGGCCGAATGCAAGACTCGGCCCCGCCCCCCAGTGCCCACGTCATTGGATTTGATTGACAGCAGCGGGAGCTAATGGCTGCGCTGCTATCAATGTATCCAATCAAGAACCGGAAACCCGTGGAGAGAGGGACCGCGCAGGGGTGCGCCAACGGAAATTCTTTTCTTCTTCCTTGAGATGTTGACTCAACGCTGTCTCTGGCCGCAATGACAGGGACGCGTTGTGCGGCGACTTATAGAGGGACAATGAAGATAGCGGAGAAGTCTGGCGAGAAGACCCCCCCAAGAGGGAAGACCACCGAAGCTGTGCAATAAATTATTTTAAAACCTTGTGTTGTGTATTATTTACACTTTTCTCACCAGGTGAATGGGTAGGGGTACATTGTACCCCATACTCATTCACATAGGGTGGGGGGGCCAGTATCTGGGGGCCCCCTTATTAAAGGGGGCTCCCGGATTCCGATAACAGCTAGGGTTGTCGAGAAGAGGCCCTTGTCCTCATCAACATAGGAACAAGGTGCTTTGGGGTGGGGGGGGTTTTACCAAAGTACCCCCCCATGTTGAGGGCACACAGCTTGGTTCGGCTTAGAAGGGGGGGGGGGCGCTCGCTCGTCCCCACCCCCTTTCCTGACCGGCCAGGCTACGTGCTCGGATAAGGGTCTGAAATGGACTAAAGGGGCGGCGTAGGGCTTCCCCTTTAAGTTCATACCAGGCGATGGGGCTAGCGAGATGTCAATCTCGCCGATGGAGGCGGCGACGTTGACCTCCTGCGCTAGTCCCGGCTACCTGGAGCCACATTCAAAATGAACAGACTTTTCTCTGTGTGTGGGCAAGTCCGTTCATTTCAAAAGTCCGGCGGACTCCCGCCATAGTCTGGCAGTTTGTGCGCCGGACCTACTCTGCCGGCAAAATCCGGTCCTGTGTGGGCAGGTCCGCTCATTCGGAAAGTCCAGCGGACCTCCGCTGCAAAGTCCGGCGGTTTGTCCGCCAGACTAAGTCCGCCGGATAATCCAATCGTGTGTACGCGGCATCGGATTACCTATACTAGTGGACCTTCTGGATAAGTGAGGTGTCAGCACAGAGCGGTGTTTGGACACTGATACAAGGCTCTCTTTCTAGCGGCGTCTGGTGTGTTTGTACCCCAGAGGAGTGTGGGCTTCACGAGGTGGATAATTGCATTCTTACTCTGGTGGAAGGTGCACACTAAGAAAAAAGTGACTGTGAATTATCTGAACTGTCCACATATCCATCTGCTACATAAAAGCTGTTGGCCGTGGTGTTTGCCATTGCCCTATGGTTTCATTACCATAAATTTTTTATTTCTATTTTTATTTTCGTTTTAGCGCTGTTTTAGTATTTATCTGATGCAAGGAGGACTTTAGCTCTGGTGATACTACTGTAATACTATATTTATATATTTACTGTCAGTACAAGTGTTAGCGTAAGTTTAGGAAGAAAAAAGAGCAAAATGTTCACTATTGCTTCTTGGCCCTACTATGGGTAAAAGCAACAATGAATGAACAAATATATGGTATCCTGATTCACATGAGCAGTAATATTTATTTAGTTTTTTTTTTTGGTGGTAGGTCATGGCATAAAAATATATGTACAAAATGATATTTTTGTTACTATTATTATTGTTTCCTTTGATCATTAAAAATAAATATCAGGGGAAATCGATTAACATTTAGCACCAACTGAATGTCCAATTTGTCCTCAAAAAACAAGGTATAATTAACCTGGGTGCCTCGAGATTTCACATTCTTTTAAAGGTTGCTGTGACTGAAGAAAGGTTGCGAAGGAATGCGTATATAGTTTACTGGATACAATCAGCCATGCTTCTGTAGGCAGCTGTGATACACGAAAGACCTCCCTTTCTTCAGACATCCTGAAAAATGACTTCATGCTAAAACTATAAACATCAATAGTAGAAAGGGTTGCTAAGTTACGGAACGCTAATGACATCGCTGCTGCCATTCTGCAAAGGCTGCTCATTTATTTGAGCCAGCATATAAGTGTTTCATCTATGCCTTTCTGTGTCTCCGCTAAACTCTATTGGTATGTAAATTTGTCTCATGACATAATTCTATTATAATTATAGCCACATTAAAACCCTTTCATTGAAAACAAACCTTTTATGATGTCATAATGAGTCTTTTTTTGGATTAAAAAATGTAGGATTTTGAAAGGTTGGTGCTGTTGGTGTGTTCTCTGCTTTCTTAGTGGGTAATAACTGTACAGATAGGTGCCAGGTAAGAAAAAAAAAAAGAACTGCTTGCTTTTGGCAATCGGAGTGATATGAAAGCTGTGCTGTTGGTGAGCATGTTTCAGTAGAACAGCAAGGGCATGGCAAGACCTAGGCAGCCTACCGGCTTGCTTATCTGTTACAAGTAGGGATGCACCGATACCAATATCGGTATCAGTGCCGATGCCGAGTATTTTCACTAGTGCTCGTGAAAATGCTGTCAATACCGAAACCGATACTTTTCTAGTGTGATTTGCGTCCATACAAAAATAATTTACGCAAATCACACTGCAAAGAAATACATGCGCTACGATTCCTGTTCAAATCTCATGGTGTTTCTCCGCACTGCTCCTGTGTGAACCCCGGCTGAAATCATTATGACAAGCCTAGGTTCACACAGGAGTGGTGGGGGAAACCGAATTCCGTTCGAATAGGAATCGCACTGCAGTCCTGTTCAAATCACATGCTTCTCTTTGCGGTGTGATTTGCGCCCATTCATTTTCAATGAACGCAAATTGCACTGCCAAGTATCGGTACTTGGTATCGGTGAGTACTTGACCAACAATAATGGTACTCGTACTTGCCAATAAAAATCCGGCATCAGTGCATCCCTAGTTACAAGGCAAAGAAGTAACAGTGTTAAATAATTTTATTTATTTATTTCCATGGCTTCCTGATTTTCAAACATCCTCCTAAATATAAATGATATATAAATATAAATAAAGGAACACCAGGCTTGGCTTTTCAGCTGAGCTGCTTTTGTCATTGGTTTAAATCAATTCTCTATTTATACCTATAGAGAAGCAGGGCTCAAAATCCATTGTCCCCTTCCGAAGATTGCGTAATTCAACATCAGAATATATGGAGAACAATTTTAGGACAGTGAAATCAATTGTTCAGCTGTAAATTTAAGCCTATCATTAAAGTGTAACTATAGCTAACATTTTAGGAGTTTTTATTTTTTTTTGTTTTCTTTAATGTTCGATAGAGTGGAGAAACATAGAAACCCCTAAGCCCTTGTACACACGGTCGGACATTCCGATGGACAATGTCCGATCGGACCGTGTTGTCGGATAATCCGACAGTGTGTGGGCTCCATCGGACTGTTTCCATCAGAATATCCGACGGACTAAGTTTGAGAGCTTGGCTATAAAACTTTCCAACAACATGATCCGATTGCATCAGTTCCGATCGTGTGTAGCTTAGTCCGACGGACAAGGTGCCACGCATGCTCACAATAAATTCTGAGATGGAAGCGCTCGGTCAGGTAAAACTACTGCTCGTAATCGATATAGCACATTTGTCACGCTGCAATGTTAAAAATTCTTTAATGCAGCACATTCTCTTTTTCTTTACAATGCTACAAGAATGAAGTTGTTTTGCTGCTCATATTCATACACACTTCTCCCACATTTATTTCTTTATTCTTTTTCCTCATTTCATGAATACAATATTTTAATTTGTCACATCTCCCCAATAATTTTATTTTTTTGGGGTTTTTAAATTTTGTGGTTGGTTTTTTTAACCACTTGGGATCCGCGCTATTGCCAAATGACGGCATTAGCGCGGATCTACTTTTCCGGGACTACGTCTATTGACGTCGTCCCGTGTACGAGCGGCCTGCGCGCCCCCTGAGGGGCGCGCGCGGCGCGCTCTGTGATCGGCGAGTCCATGAGACTCGCCTGATCACCGATCCGTGCAAGGGGTCGATCCCGACCCCTTATCACGTGATCAGCTGTCAGCCAATGACAGCTGATCATGTGATAGAACGGAGCCGGTAATCGGCTATTATTCCTCCTCGCGCTGACAGCGCGAGGAGAGAAAAAAAAAGCCGATCACCGGCGGCCGTGATCGGATCATCAGTCCCGATCACGGCCAGCAATACAGCTGACCACCTGCCCCCTGCCAGTGCCCACCTGCCCACCGCAGTGCCATCCTGAATAAAAGTAAGTGCCCCCCATCAGTGCCACCCAGCAGTGCCCACAGTGCCACCCACAGTGCCACCCACAATGCCACCCACAGTGCCATCCAGCAGTGCCACCAACAGTGCCACCCACAGTGCCCACAATCTGCCTCAAAGGTGCTGCACCCCAGTGCCGCCCATCAGTGCCCAGCAGTGCCGCCCATCAGTGCCCAGCAGTGCCGCCCATCAGTGCCCAGCAGTGCCACCTATCAGAGCCACCTATCAGTGCCACCTATCAGTGCCCATCAGTCCCATCTATCAGTGGTACCTATCAGTGCCCATCCGTGCCACCCATCCATGCCACTTATCCGTGCCACCCATCCACGCCATCTTATCTGTGCCCATCTTTGCCCATCAGTGCCGCCTTATCTGTGCCCATCGGTGCCGCCTTAACTATGCCTATCAGTGCCCACCAGTGCAGCCTATCAGTGCCCACCAATGCAGCCTATCAGTGCCCACCAATGCAGCCCATCAGTGCCCACCAATGCAGCCATCAGTGCCGCCTAATCAGCGCACTTCAATGAAGGAGAAAAATGACCCGTTTGCAAAATTTTATAACAAACTATTAAAACATGATTTTTTTTTTTGCATCTTTTTTTGTTTGTTTAGCAAAAAATAAAACTCCGAGCTGTAACTAAATACCACCAAAAGAAAGCTCTATTTGTGGGAAAAAAATGATAAAAATTTCATTTGGGTACAGTGTTGTATGACCGCGCAATTGTCATTCAAAGTGCATCAGCGCTGAAAGCTGAAAATTGGTCTGGGACTGAGGGGGGTTTAAGTGCCCAGTAAGCAAGTGGTTAATCAACATCTCCTTTTTTGACAGTTTGCTCATCTTCGCAGTTTTTTTGGTGTGTTTTGTGTGTCAACTTACCACAACACCATTATTATCTTTTTATTGTTTTCTTTTTTAATCTAGAGGAGGTTGTTTGGTGTTGGTGCCCCTTGTTATTAATTTGACTTTGTATTTTTGAAATGTACCTGCCTACTCACAAATAAACTGTCCTTTTTGAAGTAAAACACATAGGCAAGTATTTCTTCAACCAAAAAAATCCTTTATTTAGGTGTCAAACGAATAATGAGGAAGGCAGCGCTGGAGAAACTGGTCAATTTGGCAAAGCCTCTGGCCCCCAGGGCAGACATGAACTAATTTGAAAATGCAAAATTGGTGGCCTGAGGAGTACATATCTTAGGGAGAGCAGTCTTGTCCAGAAGTCCAAGAGATCAGGAAGAACAGATGCCATCTATGTCCCCAGACTGTGGTCCTACAAGAGGCTGCATCTTCTGTCAGACCAGACTGAACCCAGGCCATCACTACAGTGGGGATCGAAAGTTTGGGCACCCCAGGTAAAAATGTTTATTAATGTGCATAACGAAGCCAAGGAAAGATGGAAAAATCTCCAAATGGCATTAAATTGCAGATTAGACATTCCTATAATATGTAAAAAAAAAGTTAGATTTTATTTCCATCATTTACACTTTCAAAATTACAGAAAACAAAAAAATGGCGTCTGCAAAAGTTTGTGCACCCTGCAGAGTTAATATCTTGTACTGCCCCCTTTGGCAAGTATCACAGCTTGTAAACGCTTTTTGTAGCCAGCCAAGAGTCTTTCAATTCTTGTTTGAGGTATCTTTGCCCATTCTTCCTTACAAAAGTGTTCCAGTTCTTTGAGATTTCTGGGCTGTCTGTCACGCACTGCTCTTTTAAGGTCTATCCATAGATTTTCAATAATGTTGAGGTCAGGAGATTGTGAAGGCCATGGCAAAACCTTCAGTTTACGCCTCTTGATGTAATCCCCCGTGGATTTTGAGGTGTGTTTAGGATCATTATCCATTTGTAGAAGCCATCCTCTCTTTAACTTCAGCTTTTTCACAGATGGCATCAAGTTACCATCCAAAATTTGCTGAAATTTTATAGAATCCATTTTTCCTTCTACTTGTGAAATGTTCCCTGTGCCACTGGCTGCAATACAACCCCAAAGCATGATTGATCCACCCCCATGCTTAACAGTTGGACAGAGGTTATTTTCCTTAAATTCTGTGCCCTTTCTTCTCCAAACGTACCTTTGCTCATACCGGCCAAAAAGTTCTATTTTAACCTCATCGGTCCACAGAACTTGTTTCCAAAATGCCTCAGGCTTGTCTATATGTTCATTTGCAAAGTTCAAACGCTGGTTTTTGTGGTGAGGACGTAGAAGAGGTTTTCTTCTGATGACTCTTCCATGAAGACCATATTTGTACAAGTATCTCTTTATAGTGGAATAGTGTACCACAACTTCAGTGTCTGCCAGATCTTTCTGGAGGGATCGTGCAGTCAAATGTGGGTTTTGAATTGCTTTTCTCACAATCCTGCGAGCTGTTCTGTCTGATATTTTTCTTGGTCTTCCAGATCTTGCTTTAACTTCCACTGTTCCTGATGACTGCCATTTCTTAATTACATTCCGAACAGAGGATATTGACATCTGAAAACGCTTTGCTATCTTCTTATAGCCTTCTCCAGCTTTGTGAGCGTCAACTATTTTCGGTTTCAGTTTTCTAGACAACTGCTTAGAAGAGCCCATGGTGCTGATTGTTGGGGCAAGGTCAGATGAGTCTGGCCATTTAAAACCTTTGTGATTGACATCACCTGGTCTTCCCAGATGATGATTGAGAACAATCCATGACACTGGCAGGTCTCAGCTTTGCAAAGGGGGCAGTGCATGCTATAAATTCTGCAGGGTGCCCAAACTTTTGCAGACACCATTTTTTTTGTTTTCTGTAGTTTTGAAAGTGTAAATGATGGAAATAAAATCTAACTTTTTTTGACATATTATAAGAATGTCTAATGTGTAATTTGATGCCATTTGGAGATTTTTCCATCTTTCTTTGGCTTCGTTATGCACATTAATACACATTGTTACCTGGGGTGCCCAAACTTTCGATCCCCACTGTATCTGGTCTTCCTTAGGCACTTCCCTCCAGGCTTCCTTCCAGGCTGTGGCTCAGCTCCTATACTTTTCAGCCAAGGAAGCTGCCATCTTGGCCTCTGCTTGATGTGCAACTGCTATGATGCTGCACATCAGTTATGACTCCAGCCTTTGGATGGTTTGACAGTTTGGTTGAAAGCGGTAGTTTCCTGGGTTGTTATATGGCTGTACTGAATGGCCTTGGTAGGTCTGGGGACATGTGTGGTGTATCCTTGATAAATCAACTTCATATGCAATGATCCTTCACTTGAAGCTTTCCAACTGACATCGAGTTATCATGATCTGGCTGCTGCTTCTCTCACATCCTGTATATGCTGATGCCCATATACTTTCTTCTATGCAGTTTTTTGTTTTCAATACAACTGCCTTGTAAATGCCCCTGTTTTTCAATATTAATGCTCTGATTATATCAGATGGCTTGGGGTATATATTGCTTGGCCATTCCTGTTACTCTGGTGCCCGCCCAGGGAGACTTTGTATACATGCGTACTCACATTCAGGCAAGTTAGGCCTGTTGTTTTTTATACTTACCCAATGTGTGTCCTGAGGAAGTGGACCAGCAAAACGTGTTGACTCACCCACCGAGATTATGTAACGTGTATTATAGTTTGGAAGTATTTGGCTGTTGCTGGCCAACTGTACATATATGTGTCTACATGTTTTGAAATGAAATTTTTGCTAATTTGCATATGTAAACTTCTTTTCCTATGTATAAATAAAATATCATTTTTTTTACAAAAATACTATGGTCCAATCTGCCTCTAAAGTCTGACTTAGTGGTTTTCTCTTTTTTGGTTCAAATTTGCTAAAAAGCACATGCAAAGGTGACAGTTAGCAATCCCGGCATGCCAGGACTTTAACTGTTTTAAAAAAAAAATATTAAATTGATGGGTTTAGGTCTGCTTCAGGTCACTTTTTGCTGTTATATTGGTTTGTTTGTTTGTTTTGACATAAACAACAGTGAGTGACATGAGGCATTCTGAAGTAGAGTTGGTGTAGTATTGACAGCACAGGTTTGTTTAGCTGGTAAAGCAAGGTGCATTGCTATATCGTCAATATATTTTCTTTTTCCCACTGCTGATTGATATCCAAGCCAATGTTCTGGAAGACTTGTTCTGTCAGGGGAAGGTCACATGGTCTAATTCATCCCAAAGGTGTTCTATTGGGTTGAGGTCAGGACTCTGTGCAGGCCAGTCAAGTTCCTTTACCCCAAACTCACTCATTCATGTATTTATGGACCTTGCTTTCTGCACTGGTGCTCAGTCATGTAGGAAGGGGCCATCCCCAAACTGTTCACACAAAGTTGGGAGCATGAAATTGTCCAAAATGTCTTGGTATGCTGTTCCCTTCACTGGAACTAAGGGGCCAAGCCCAACCACCGGAAAACAACCCCACACTATAATCCCCCCCCCCCCCCAAATGATTTGGACCAGTCCATAAAGACATGGCTGAGCGAGTTTGGGGTGAAGGAACTTGACTGGCCTGCACAGAGTCCTGACCTCAAACCCCTGACCCCAATAGAATACCTTTGGGATGAATCAGAGCGGAGACTGCGAGCCAGGCCTTCTCCAACCTATATATGGGGCAGCATAGTTGCTAAGTGGTTAGCACTTCCACCTAGCAGCACAAGGATAGTCAGATCAAACCCCAACCATGGCACTACCTGCATGGAGTTTACATGTTCTCTGCATGGGTTTCCTCTGGGGACTCTGGTTTCCTTCTACTCTCCAAAGAAATGTTAGCTTGTTAATTTGGGGCCTAGTATGTATATGTGAGTTAGGGACTTTAACCCCTTAATGTAGGCTCCTCCCGGCCCTTTAAGAGGTTTCTGATGTCGGGGGGCATATATGCATACTGCCGCCGTGAAGAGGTTAAAGTGATTGTAAGCAACCTGGATTTTTTTTTTCTTTAAATTAATAAACATGTTATATTTACCTGCTCTTTGCAGGTCCGATCTTCCTCTTCTTGCGTCCCCTGCCAGCACTTCCGGCTCCCCCCACTGAAGTTGCTTCCTATGGTGTCAGTCATGCGGGTTCACTCCTGAGCCGGGCTGTTTGTGTCTTTTCAGACACACAGCCCAGCTTAGCCCTGTCCCTCACTCTCTGCTGTTTTGACTGGCAGCAGCAGGAGCCAATGGCTACCGCTGCTCTCTGCCAAGCCTGTAAGAGCAAGGAAAGGGCAGGAGACTGCTGCAGAAGTGCACAGCGTTGGACCAAGAGTGGGTTCAGGTGAGTATTTAGGAGGGCTGCGGGGGGAGCTGCACTGAAAGGGTTTTTTATCTTAATGCATAGAAACCTTTTACCTTTACAACCACTTTAAGCTGGCCATACATGGATCGAAATTCAGCCCATTCGTCTGGGACTGGACTAATTTTGATCCATGTGTGGCCACTGTGGTTAAATAGAAATCAATATGCCGATCAGCTTCTGTTCATATGCCCTGTCTGTATAGAGGGTTAAAGACTGCAGCACTGATCTGTGTATTCTGACGGTGGGGGAGTCTCCCCACTGTCAAAATACATTAATGCACAACAGAGAGTATTCCCCCATCCGCATTGCGTGTTTGGATGGGGGAATGCAGTCAGTTTTTTACTTCAACACACTGGTTGAACAGAAAAAATTGACTCGTGTATGTCCAGCTTTAGATTGTAAGCTTCCTAAAGGCAAGGACTGATGTGAATGTACAATATAATGTACTGCATATGTAAAGTTCTGCATACAAAAAAAAATTGTGTAATGTACCGTAAATACATGTAATAAATAAAATGAATAAATATGTTGACATGCATAACCAAGATTTGAGTGTTTAGTACCTTCCAGAGTAGGGCCGGATTGAGGCTGGGTTCTCACTAATGCGATTGCAGACATCGTGTGTGATTCACACCGCATTCCTGTGCACATCACATGCGATGTCTGTGCTGTGCAAATTCAGCCATACAGTTTTTGTATGGCTGAAATCTCATCTTATTTGCACAAAAATTAGGCAGGACCCTTTTTTTTTATGTCCACGCTGGAATTGGTGTTCAGACCCATGCCATCCAATTCCATGCAAACCGATTTGGGGGTGTCATTAACTTTGTATTGTTTATAGTTTAAACTGCCTGCGATTCTGATGCGATGCGGGAACCCACACAGGAATCGCAGTCGTTCCCACATCCCACCAATGCATGCGATGCAACCTAGCCTAACACCCAAGCATGCTTATTACCAAGCACATTGACGTGCGTGTGAATGGGGGTTGCTAACTTGCATTGTACATGTGTTTTGCACTCATTCTATTTATTTCTAATTTGCCCACAACACATCAATGCAGTAAACGGTGCACCCGGCTCTTCACCCTTGTATAGCTGTTAATTCACATGCTTTGCTTTGTGCTCTGTTGGCCAAAAAATTGTTCAGCTATGTATTTTGTCTTCAGCCCTGTTAAAGGCTGTCAGAAAATGAATGGGCATATGCCACTTGTTTTAGTGTACTTATACAAGTATAATATCATAGGTATAAATGTTATACATTATCATTATTATTATTATTATTATGATTATGATTATTATTATTATTATTATACCGCCATCACCTACAGCAGGGAAATTTGTGGTTTTACCTTCCTGCATTTGACTTTTTCTTTGACCATTAAATGACACGGGCTTATTGACTCTTATCGAAGCCACACATGGGCTCACATGAAAAGTAAAGCTGCTGCCCATAACAGGTGATCATTTTTTAATGGGGGAGTTAATGGAGAAATCTCACACAGCAAAGCGCATTGTTGAAAATGTAATTTTTGCAGACCATCATTTACAGAAACCATGCAATTACAATAGTGAATTATGCACACCTTACATAAATAATTTACACTATGGAGCTGGCATATTCCAAATGTGCCTCTAGGTTATTTGTAAATCTGTATAGGAACTCGTTAAATAAGCAGGTGCTGTTCTAAAACGCTTCATTTTTAAAATGAAAAAAAAAAAATAAAATAAAAAATTCAACAAAACAGCCAGGCAACCATACTGACATCACACTGTTCAACTCACCCGTAAATATCACCACTGTGTATTGTAGAGGTTGAGAGCGCTGACTGGGGTGTTCTGGACGGGGGGGTTTCTTTGTCAGAACACAATAGCAGAGCAGGGGAGATCGCTGTACTAACACCAAATAGTTAGTACAGTGGCTCCTCCTGAGCTGTCAGGTTTTTTTTTCTTTCAGCCCTGCTGGGTTGAAAAAAAAAAAAAGCTACTAGTGTGTACCAGGCTTTAGGCTGCATTCACACCTGAGCTCTTTCAGCTCATGAAACGCTCGTAAGACGCCTGAAAAACGCCCAACACGCAAAATCCTATTAATTTCGATGGCACCTGTTCACATCTGAGCGTTTTGGCATGATTCGAATCAAGCTTTTTTTTTTTTTTTGATGGGCACTGCGCCGGTCCTGAGGAGCTGCGGGCAGGAGTTTTTAGGCGAGGCCACGGCTTCAGCCTAGTCTGCGGCATCCGGCCTCGCGGACTAGGCCGAAGCTGTGGCCTCGCCTAAAACCTCCTGCCCGCAGCTCCTCAGGACCGGCGTGGTGTCAGTGCTGGTCTTGATGAAAAAAAAAAATCGATTTGCTGGAAATTTTTATTGATCTTACCTCTCAAATCGATTCAAGATTCAAATAGATTTTTCCCCAGCCCTAATTGATGACCTGAACAAAATTGCGGCAAAATCACGGTAAAAACACGCGACTTTGAGACGCTCAGGTGCGAATGCAGCCTTAAGGTAAAAAACCTTGAGCCTTTAGAACCAATTTATTTATGCCATTGCCATGTTCCCCATAGCACCTGGACCAGTCAGTGCTTTAATATACTCTCCAGCAACACTTGGAACTTTGTTGCTATGGACATGGACAACAAATTCACAATCCAATGCCTCTATTTTTGTAGAATAATATGATTAGCAATCCATGTACTGTATGTGTCAAAACAGCAGCTGTGCGGCATGCCGGAGAAATCACTCATAATCCAAATAACAATTTGCAGTGGGAAACAATAGCCATGTATTATTTATTCAACTTGTCATGACAATCGTTCTAGTGTGGCAATCCTTAGCTATTGTTATTGCTAGATAAGTGATTCCGCCCCCTTCTATTCAACTGTATCTCATCTGCAATAAGTCTTAATTTTTTCCTCAATCATCTTTATTGCTTTTTACGTAAAAGGTAATATGGCACGACCCTATAAATGTCAAAAATGGCATCAATGTAAAATATTTTGAGCATTAGCTGGAGATGTAAAGAGCAGTAGGACAGAAGTGAGCAGGAAGTATTTTGTAAAGCGCTACACAAACTGTCAGCACTATATGATTCCTGTATAGCAATAATTACAAGAGGAAAGAAAAAAATAAATCACTTGGGTCAATGTCAAAACCACGGCTTTGACATGAGATGTTCAGAGGATCCAGGATAGGGACAAATTTACATAACCATTATCTGAAAGCGCACAAAACCCCTCACCCACCTTTCTACATTTTTCTAGTCTTATGACAGAGTGGAGTATAATGACACTAATTAGATTTGATTAAGAGCTCCATACATTACAGGATTCCATAACAACCCATCACCAATAGTGACGTATACATTAATACTTGGTTTGTTTAGAGAAAGAAAGCCCAATACCATGTTCCATAAAAAAAAAAAAAAATTATATTTTACCAAAAATAAAAGCTTACTTTTACAGTGTTTGTAAAAGTGGTTCAGACTTGAAATATGAACAAAGCACATCATTCTATACTGTGTACTTGCCATTATCCAAAACACTATGGCTACTTTCACACTCGGGCGTTGCGGGCAATAGCGGTAAAGAGGCACTATATTTAGCAGCGCTTTACAGTCGTTTTAGTGGCACTATTTGGCCGCTAGCGGGGCAGTTTTAACCCCCGCTAGCAGCCGAAAAAGGGTTAAAACCATCCACAAAGCGCCGCTGCAGCAGCACTTTGCAGGCGGTTTTGCAGCCCATTGTTTTCTATGGGAAGGGGCGCTTTAGGAGCAGTAAATACACTTAGACTTTTTTGACCGTCCTGCAAGCGCACCGCTCCAGTGTGAAAGCCTACGGGCCTTCACATTGGAGAGAGAGCAGTGGCTGTTTCAGGGTGCTTTGCAGGTGCTATGTTTTAGCGCTGTAGCGCCTGCAAAGCGCCTCAGTGTGAAAGGGGTCTAAGTATGATTTCTCTCTGTTGCTTTATTCCTCTGTTATAGCATTAATCACTTCTGACAGGATTTCCTGACACCAAGTGTCTGCACTGCCATGTTGTTGATGTTAACCCCCCCCCCCCCCCCAGCCGTGAGTTACTGAAATAAGTCATCCACTAGGCGACACCAGTGGCACAGAATAAATTCAGCCTTCAGTCACATAGGAGCCTTGTGACAGATCTAGGACAGGGGCTTTTTCGGGAGGACTAGGAGCAAGCCTCTTACCCACTGACTATGGGACCTGGCTTTTGGGGGAACACTGCTTGGGAAATGTGTGTCTTAGTGGTCTTGTTTCTTATTCAGGTTCGTGTTGCCCCAGAACACACAGACTCTGGGAGTCTAGGCCCGGGATCCATGTTAAGGGCCTAGATGCCACATTTCCAGCTGGAAGTTACTGCTCCACACTGTGGGACTCATAGCAGATGTTAATCTCATCAGCTCTAACCACCTGTCTTTCACCCATTGTTAATTGTGCTTATTAACTCACCTATTGTCTGCTAGCAAACTACTGCTAGAAAACTACTTATGATAATGTGTAGTGTACATTGTGAGCTCGGTGCTGGCTAGTCTGACCTAGAATGAGATCTCTGATTAATCACAACATTGTCCAGGTGGCTAATTGTTTCATTAACTTAATGTTTATGGTATATGTTGGTTGTTGTTTAGCTATGGTAATTATATTCCTGTGTAGAGTTTGTATTGTTAGGTTAATATGATCAGGAAGGGGGGTGTCCTCCTGTAGGGTATAAAGTATATATCTGAGTTTCAATAAAAATCATTCCTTTGTTTTTTACCTCACATCTTATCTGTGTACGATGTTTGGGGTAAAAAGGGTTGGTATTAGCTCTCGTTCTGCTTGGAACGGTTTGGAGGGCAAGAGGTGCTGGTTGACGTAAGCAAGCATCTACACACGTTTAACTGGATGGACTATTGTCTTCAACCTTATTCAACCTTACCTGCTATATAACTTTGTAATGTATGTATTGGATTTGCTATTGATACATTGTGTTAAAGAAACAGGCACCAGAGTTGTCAACCTGATCCTGTATTCATTGCCTATTGAGTCACTAACCCAGATAATATACAGGAATGGGAGCTCAGACTTCACCAGTTTCATGCTTGCTTCGGGTCAGTAACTCGGGAGGTAACAATGCATTAATGCCAGCCCTAGAACCTGCACCTTTTAAAAAAAAAATATATGAAAGGCAACCCCATATTTCTATCCTTACAGGGTAATTTAAAAGTAAGCCTATTTTTTAATACAGTCCTCTACTCCTGACCATATGGTAGCCCAATTATACTACATGCTGAGAGAAGGGACATCCAGAGAGACCCAACTTTCTCTCTAATGCCCCATACACACGGTCGGACATTCCTACCACAAAATCTGTCAGATTTTTTTCCGACAGATTTTGGCCAAAACTGGTCTTGCATACACACGGTCGCACAAAGTTGTCATAAAATCCAATTATTTGGAACGAGGTGACGTACAAAACGTACGACTGGACTATGTAGAGGCCAGTAGCCTATAGCTTTAGTCTCCAAATTTTTTCTGAGCATGCGTGGCATTTTGTGCGTCAGAATTCTCTACACACCATTGGAAAAAGTCAGATCGGATTTTGTTGTTGGAAAATTTTAGATCTAGCTCTCAAACGTTTTCCGTCAGAAATTCGGGAAAAAGCCCACACACCATCGGATTTTCCGACAACAATCCGATCTGACTTTTTCTGTTGGAATTTCCTACCATGTGTATTGGACATAAATGGGAACACTACCTGAATAAATCTTTCTCAGCTGAAGAATTGAGAAAATGGTTTATCTTAACACATACATTAAAGGGGTTGTAAAGCTTTGTTTTTTATTTTCGAAATAGGTCCCTTTAAGCTAGTGCATTGTTGGTTCACTTACCTTTTCCTTCGATTTCCCTTCTAAATGTTTTTTTTCTTTGTCTGAATTTCTCACTTCCTGTTTCTCCTCAGTAAACTTCACACCATTATCTGAGCGGTGTTTAGTCAGCCAAAACAGCTTACTGAGGAGGAACAGAAAGTGAGAACTTCAGACAAAGAAAACAAAGAAAAAAAACATTTAGAAGGAAAATCTAAGGAAAAGGTAAGTGAACCAACAATGCACTAACTTAAAGGAACCTATTTAGAAAAAAAACAAAAACCTTTACAACCCCTTTAACTGTCTTCATTCTTCCAGGAAAAAAAAGCTATACGCTCGTCTCTCTCTGGTACAAGACTCCACTGGAACTGGAACTATATTTCCTTCATCCCCATAGGGTTTGCTGGAGGTACAAGGAAACAGACGGCTCCCGCATACATGTGTGGTAGGGATGTCATCCAATCACTACATTCTGGCAAGCAATTTTTTAATACCTATAACAAAATGTGCATGTCTGATGGTGGTGCTTCCCCCAAGGTGGCTCTACTATCAGTGATTTCTGGACCCATCCCTAAAAATCAAACAGGGAATATTAAGATATTGGGTTGATTTACTAAAACTGGAGTCCAAAATCTGGTGCAGCTGTGCATGGTAGCCTTTGTGTAGGGATGGGGTGGGCTTGGAACACCAATACTCCTACAGAGGCACCATCCCAGAGAATATATTTGTATAACTATATTGTCTTTCAATTTTTTGTACTCCTCCGAGGCACAATTAGAGTCCCACTTCATTCTATTATTTTTTTTAAATATATTTACATGTGCATGGTAGCCTGTTGCCCGGCTTAACATTGAAGGATCTGCAATTTTATATTTGACATATGATTTTGTCTCTGTTGTCTTTGTTTTATATGCAACTGTTGTTGGTGTTGTATGCACCACACATTTTATATTAATACATTTCTATATTTTTGTCTAAAAACATGCTGAACAGTTGCCTTTAAAGTCCCTTAGTATTTCATTGGGGGGGGGGGGGGGGTACTCCATATATAATTCTGTTCAAATTGGGATGTTGGCAACATATGGGTCTTCTCGGTTGGATCTTTATAAACTATTGCTGCAATATGTCATCTGTGTTTTTACTGTACATCTGCCAGACCCGTCACTTGTGTAAGATATCACTGCCAAGTTTATAAATGGAAAACCACATCCTTCCAGGAGGTGGCAATGAGCTGCATATTTTTGTTTTGTTAGTTTACCTGAGGGTGGATAGATTTCTCCTGCTACACACAGTCTCATTCTTCTTGGCCATTTTTTAAAATGTATTGTCAACTGAGCGCAATTCAGTATTTTTAAAGGGTTGAACATCCTTTTCACCGGCCAAACGTCTTCTTTGGCTGCAGTCTCTCTATTAAAGGCATGGAATGTTTGTTGTCTTTGGAGCTTCTCCTGGAGAGGCAGCCAGCCGTGGGGGAAATATTCGACATGTCAGTGTTTAATATGTATGTTCTGCAAATGATGGGATCTGAGCATATGTGCTGCGCCATACCATTCTCACTGTGTAAACAAACCGTTAACATCTACCGCTTATCTGTGTCCACATTGATTTTTTTATTTATTTTTTTATTTGCACTCATTTCTGGTGTCTTTATTGGAGCTTATTGATTTTCTGCATTATTAGTAGATAATTGGACCTATTTATCAAATTGTCTACAAGTGTAACTTTGATCTGTACCCAGGGCAGCCAATCGGAATATTATTTCCATTTTGCAAAGAACTTCGCTGCATTTAGCAATCAAAACAGTCTTTTTTTTTTTGTACTGTTTGATGTGTGAACCATTGAGTAGGCCAAAGAGTAACATTACAGAAGTACAGGAAAACCCGTTGTCATTGTTGCACAGCATTAACATAATTTTTCATGAACTGTCTACACACACAATGAACCTAAAAAGCACCATTTATCCTGGGAGTACTATATACATTGTATGTGCATTAGGATGCCTTTTAGAATACATGGCACAGCAATGCACATATATCAATGCACGGGTAAGTTCTCCTTTATAGAAAATAAAAATAAAAAATGCACATATTTTTGCAGAAATTATTATTATTATTTTTTCCCGCAGGAGCCTTTGCATCCATGATCAGTAGGTTATGGGTGCAATGTGGACTCCTGCGGACTGTCCTTCAGCCAGAGTCGAACTAGAGCCTTCAGGGTCCCAGTAAAAGAAACCATGAAGGGCCCCCCTGACTGCGGGGTGGGGGGGGCCTTTCCTTCGGTCCCAGGTAACCTTTCCTCTGGTCCCATGGCCCTTCCAACTGATCCTGGGACCCTTCACTCTAGTTGTGGGGCCCTTTACAAGCTCCAGCTCACATATGACACAAAGTTGCAAGACAAGTCAAAACACATTCATTTCAATAGGTGGCGCCTTAATCGGTTCCACAGACTACAATCTTAAATCACAAAAATTGCAAGCAAGTTACATGGAAATGGCAAGCAAGTCGCATGACTTTGGAGTCACAGCAGTGTGAACTGAACCTTATGGTCCTGCAGCAGGGCCCCCCCTGCCCATGCGGGGACAAAGGGCCAAGTGGCAAGTGTGACCTTTGTGACCCTGATAGATCCACCACTGCCTCCGATTTTAGCCTGTATCTCTGTAGGGGATTTTAGTTTGAAAGCCAGAGTACATGTCAGTGGAATATGAGAACGCACGTCAGCACCCCCGCAGTCTACTGAAACTACAAGTCTGTCGGCTGCAGTGACAGACGGTACTTGTAGATTATTCACAGGAGCCTGTGAATGAATGACGTGGCTCTCTGGGGGCGGAGTGTTTTTAAAAATGACAGCCGATGCAGGGAGAAGAATCCCCGCCCCCTGTCATAGGGAGGAGGGGGGGGGGAGCAGTAGCTGAAACATGTTACACGTTCCAAACTAAATATGGGTTTACATGTTGGATAGGTGCCATTGGCCTTTATTATATGTCTTGAATTTTTTTTTTAAATAGGCAACTCCTATCCTAATATTGTCAGTGGTTAAAAATCACTACTGCAGTAAGGAACAGACACAAAAACATACAGTCAGCATCTTTTCAAATAACTGTTCTGTTTATTCAATATATTTGAAGCTTTTTTTTTTTATAACAATGCTTATGTAGGTATCACATTATTAAGATTTTAGGCAATACGTAGATGGGCTAGTGTCTTCCTAAATAATGTGAATACATGCAGAACATTATTAGTGTCGTGTGCAGAATATGAGTGCAGTGTGCTATACATAAGCAAAGCATTCACAATAGAGTATGGTTTTATACAGAATTTAAAAATGTAATTCATAGTTAACACATTGCCCTCCCACTTCCAAGGAGGGCTCCGAAAGGTTTACCCCCCTTCGTGACCAGGGCAATTATTTGCGATTCGTCACTGTGTTACTTTAACTGATAATTGCACTGTACCCAAATAAAATTGATGTCCTTTTTCCTCCCACAAATAGAGCTTTCTTTTGGTGGTATTTGATCACCTCAAAATAACACGTATTTTATTTTTTGCTCTAAAACATATCCAATATTTTTTTTTTTTTTAGAAATCGAATTTCTTCATCAATTTAGGCCAATATGTATTCTGCTACATATTTTCGGTAAAAATAAATCTGAATAGGTGTATGTTGATTGGTTTGCGCAAAAGTGATAGCCGCTACACACTATGGGTTATTTTTATGGCATTTTTATTTATTTATTTTTTACTAGTAATGGTGGCGATCAGCGACTTATAGCGGGACTTTGATATTGAGTCGCACAAATTGGACACTAATGCCGTATACACACAAACGGAATGTCCGACAAAAAAAGTCAGACGGGAGCTTTTCATTGAATATTCTGATCGTGGGTATGCCCCCATCGGACTTTTTAAGTCGAAAATTCTGACGGACCTAGAAATGGAACATGTTCTAAATATTTCCGACAGAACCAATTCCTATCGGGAAAACCGCTCGTCTTGATGCTGTTCCGACGGACCAAAAACGACGCATGCTCTGAAGCAAGTACGAGATGGAAGCTATTGGCTACTGGCTATTGAACTTCCTTTTTCTAGTCCCGTCACACGTGCTGTACGTCACTGCGTTCTTGACGGTCAGATTTGGTGTGATCGTGTGTACGCAAGACAGTTTCAGCAGAACTCCGTCGGGAAAAACCTTCAGAGTTTATTCCGACGGGAAAACCGGTCGTGTGTACAGGGCATAAGTGACACTTTTTTGGGGACCAGTGAAAACAATACAGTGATCAGTGCTAAAAATATGCACTGTCACTGTATAAATGACACTGGCTGGAAAGGGGTTAACATCAGGGACAATCAAAGGGTTAAATGTGTGGCTAAAATGTGCTTGGTTACTAGGGGAAGGCAGAGATCCGTGTTCCTGCTTTGCAGAAATACAGGATCACTACCTTCCCTACTAACAGAACGGCAGTCTGCCTTGTTTACATAGACCACCGCTCTGCTTCTTTCCCAAACGATCAGCAGGTCACGGTAGACAACGAGTCCGCAGGGCCCACCGATTAGCTCCTGCTGTGCCCAACCAGCCCGCAAACCAGGAGGAAAAACTGGGTGAAGATGGAAGCTTCTGCATATGTGACTGCGTGCCCCTGGAGGGCTTTGTTTCCAAGGAAAGACTTTCATAATGTGCAAGTATGTAATGCATGCTAGCACATTATGGCTTTACCTTGCAGGGAGACTTTTTTTTTATCCTGAATGGTTTACAACCACTTTAATAGCTGAATACACCTGTTTAGTTCTCATCTAGGACATGCTCACTCTGCTACGCATTGGCATAAAGATCTTAAAATATTGAAATCTGATTATTTTTTTTACATCGCATTAGTAAATTCCTTTTGTATTCTGCACCACATATGAATGAAAGAAACTAGTATGAATAAATAACCGGAATGGGTTCACAGCCTACTGAACTCTATAAATCTCTGCTTTGCTTTTCATATCCAACTGTTTTAAAACCCTTTGCTCCCTGGTGGTACTCAGCCTTTATTGCACCTCTATAATTGCATGTTACAGTAATGTTCTTTTTCCAGGCTGGAAAAAGGATGGTGAGGATTCACTGAGCATTTATCCAGAGACTGAGCGTGCTCTGTCTCTGAGGGCATTCTACACTGTTCAACGGGTCTGATTCTGCAGATATAACATGGTCTTCCTCAGTAAAGTAGCTCTTTAGGCCCTACCGTTTCTCTCATATCCTACTTTGTTCTGACTTGGGTTTTTTATCTATTTTGTCTGTATACATCATTTTTTTTCCTGCTATCATGATGGAAAGATACTTAATATACAAAATGCAAGCATAGTAAAAATGGCGGTATACCTTTTTATATGCTCCATTACGCTTTATGTCACGGGTCTCAAACTGGCCAGCCCTCCAGCTGTTTTGCGTAACTACAAGTCCCATCATGCCTGTGTGAGTCATGCTTGCAAAGGTCAGCCTTGCAATGCCTCATGGGACATGTAGTTCTACAACAGCTTGAGGGCCGCCAGTTTGAGATCTATGCTCTATGTCATAGATGTCTGAAGTTGCTGCAGTCAAAAAGCCGTTGGCTGTGATTGTCATTGGCTTCCAAGCAAATATTTTAGTACTGTCGCCCCAAAACAGCTGTATCATAACAGTCAGACTGAAAAAAAACAAATAAAGGCCGACCATAGACGGAGCGACTTTCTTTCTTGCAACCAAGGTTGCAGGAAAGAAACATGCTCAATTCTCCCATCAACACAGACAGTGCTTACAGGGGAATCCCTCCAGTGGAGCCATTGGGGGTTATTTACAAAAGGCAAATCCACTTTGCACTACAAGTACAAACTATAAGTGCAATTTGCACTTGAAATTGCACCGGAAGTGCAGTTGCTGTAGATCTTAGGGGGACATGCAAGGAAAATAAAAAACAGCATTTTAGCTTGCACATGATTGGATAATAAAATCAGCAGGGCTTCCCCTCATTTCAGATCTACCGCTCAGATTTACAGCGACTGCACTTCCAAGTGCACTTACAATGCAATTTTAAGTGCACTTTGGACTTGTAGTTTGCACTTTTAGTGCAAAGTAGATTTGCATTTCGTAAATAACTCCCAGTGTGTTGTCCTGGCTGGAGAACATAGTGATTATTGCTTGCAACTATAACAGCCGCTAGCAATAATTGCATGTAAAATGCACCAGGCTGATTGTAACAAAGTTGATTGATCAACTTGGGTACATTTAGCCTGCCCATACATGGTTTCAATGTTGGCCGGGTTCCTGCTGAACCAGCTGAGATTCGAACTGTTTATGACTGGCTTTAGCCTTTAAAAGTTGCCCACTGAAGCCACATGTCAGTCTCCTGTTATTAGTGGAAGAAATTTAAGAGAATGAAAGGTTGAACTTGCATTGCAGTAAAGTTGTATTGTGTGCAGTGGCTAGCTGTCATGCCTAAGCCTAAAAACCCCCCACCCCCCCAAAACAATCCTACAATCATCGGTGGTCAGTGCCATTTTGAAATCTCACTATAGCGAGCATCCACACAAAGGTAAACTGAAAGAACACACAGATATGTCCACCCACCTATTTAATTGGCCATTTAATTGTAATGTTGTTAAATACTGTATATGGTTATTTACAGCTAGAAATGCATTTACTGAGTTACGGCCTTTAATTTAATATATTTACTGCATCATTTAATAAGTGTATCTGCGCTTACAGTTTTCTCTTAATAGACCTGCAACGTCCCCCAAATTTCTATTGATACTGCCGGTAGTGTTCACCTAATTCAGCTTCCTGTGATGATGTGCTCTTGAAATCAGACCGGGTTCACACTATGTGCGACGCGGGGGGCACAGCAGGGGGTCCAGTGCATCCCCGTCCACCGTTTCAGGTCCCGAATTAGGTCCAAATTTTAGCCCGAATTCTGACCTGAAACTGAGCCAAAGAGGAATGGGACCGTTATGCGGTACGGTCCGCGGCCACCCCGGAGATGTGGAGGCGAGAGACAGACACACTCTCCTGTCATGTGCATTGGATGCAGGGAAACCCACATCCAATTTGCATAAGTGTGAACCCAGCCTTAGAGCAAAAAAGTGAAACTTCCGCTTATCTGTCTCCCCCCCCCCCCCCGGTGCCACATGTGGCACCTTTCAGGGGAGGGGAAGGGAGTACAGGTACCTGTGTGCTCCGGGGCTGCCCCACAGATGTGTGAATCGGTTTCATTGAGAGTCGGGCACACTCCCCTGTCATGTGAATTGGAGGCAGGGAAACCCGCATCCAATTCGCATAAGTGTAAACACCTGGCCTCAGAGCAGAGCTGCTTCTCTTAAAGTAGAGTTCCACCCAAAAGTGGAACTTCTGCTTATCTGTCTCCTCCCCCCGCCCCCCGTTTTTGACAAGTACCCCTTTTCTGTCAGACCTAGCCGTAATGATGTATGTCAAAGGTTCGGCCCCCCTCCTTCTCTTTCCCTTGCTACTGGGCCAGTAAGAGAGCTCAGTGCACTTTGCGCAGTAGGGATCCGGCTGTGAAGCCACAAGGCTTCACTGCCGGGTTCCCTTACCGGCAATGGTGGCGGCAGCACGCGACAGCCGATGGAAGCATCGGCTGGGGTCACAACAGCGCTGGATTCCAGGACAGGTAAGTGTCCTAATATTAGTCTACAGTATGTGTAGCTGCTGACTTTTAGATTTTAGAGCGAGGGGGCAGAACTCCTCTTTAAGTAGGCTTTGCATGCTTGCACTACAATGGAATGAACAATGAAATGTTTAACCCACTGTCAATTAACTGCCTGCCTCAGGGCTCAGGGCTCCTGAGAGGAGCTATGTACAGCACCCTGCTGGCCCCAACCACCAGCAATAATCTAACTTCAAGTATATGTAAACCCTCACCTTGTGAAACAACCTATACAGTTTAAATAAATAAAAATAAATGAAAAGCAAACACTTGTCTGTATACATATAAAACACATTATAAATACATTTGTCCCCTTTTTTATAAGTGATCGTAATACCCCCTGTTCTCAGTTGCATAAGGAGCTCAGAGAGCTGGGGGAGTAGAAACAGCAGAACACTGGGTTTCCCAGGCTGTGCAGAGAGGGAGGTTGTGTCAGCACACATCTGATGATTGGAGGAGATCAAACTGAGTTCTCAGCACAACCAGATCACTGATTGTGCTGTGCTTTCATGCCTAGTGTGGTCAGCTTTTCAAAGAAGGGCAGGGGGTCTGTCAGGAACCAGGGATTTCACACAAAGGAAGCAATACAAAGCGAACAGGAGACTTTTTCATAAGTACAGCAGGCACATATCAGGAGAATAAAATGTTGGGTTTACATATTCTTTCATTGTAAACAGAAGCACAGCGACCCAGTGAAGAAATCAATGGGTCTAAAATAAGGGATGTAATGAAAACTGTAAGGTTTTATTTAAAATTTTTATTAGCAGGTTGATGAAGGGGGAAAGGAGGAACCAGAAAAATCTAAATATAAGATTAAACTTCATTGTTAATTTTATATCCAATGAGTTGTCACTGGTTTCTTTGTAAATTAAATCACAATTGCATATAATACAGCCATGTTTCAAAGGCTACATAACCTCCAATCTCTAGACCACTAATGTGTTTCTTTTTAGCCTTGAAATGTGTTCGGTTTGGGCAGCACAGAATCATGAAAGAAAAATAGGACCGGCTGTCAGGCACTCCTAGTGTAATTTGTTTCTGTAACAGCCAAGATATTACTCTTATAAATCCCTTTGATATCCACTGTGATACTTAGCTTGCCATAAGACAATCATAGATATGAACCGACAATAGAAAATTGCATAAAAGCTGTCATGTACACATCTGAAATCGAAGAATTCTACTAAAGATCATAAAAAATGCATTGCAGATTGAATTTTTTTATTTTTATTTTTTATTGCAGCTGCGATAGTTGTTTGGGTTGTTGCTGCCCTGGGATCTCCGGAAGATTTACCCCCCTCCCCCACTTCATGATCAAGCCATGTTTGCTGTATGGCATTACTACTTTAACTGACAAGTGCGCTGTCACGTGACACGGTACCCAAATAAAATGTATGTCCTTTTTTTTTCCACACAAATAGAGCTTTCTTTTGGTTGTATTTGATCAACTCCGCACTATAAACAAAAGACTGACAGTTTTGAATAAAAAAAAAACATATTATTTATTTTCTGATAAAAAAAAAGCAACACATTTCTTTATAAATTTAGGCCAATATGTATTCTGCTACATATTTTTGATTAAAAAAAAAAATCACAATAAGCATCTATTGATTGTTTTACGTGAATGTTATAACGTCTATAATTTATGAGACATTTTTAGTTATTTTTTTACTAGTAATGGCAGCAATCAGTGACTTATAGTGGGACTATGATATTGTTGCAGACATTCGGACACTAACTGACACTTTTTTGGGGACCATTGACACTAATACAGTGATCAGTGCTAAAAAAATATGCACTGTAACTGTAATAATGACACTGGCTGGAAAGGGGTTAAAGAAGAACTATAAACAAAACTTTTTTTTTTCATATTGGATAGAGCAAGGGAGGGTTATAATCTCCGCTTAGATTTATTTTCACCAACTGTGTCCCCTTCGCAGAGATTTCCCTTCACTTCCTGCCCCATAGCCATACAGGAAGTGAGAGGAAATCCCTGCAAATTTGGGGAATTCCTTGGGGACCCCCAGGTCACCTGAGCTATTGTCCCCATTGGAAGATTTCCCCTCTACTCCTGTTCTGGGGACAACCCAAAATTTGGGATTTTCTTTTACTTTCACTTGCAATGATAATGGTAAACAGGACAAATAGAGAGGATGAATTTCCTTCACAGTGGCACAGACAGCAATAAAAACTGACAGGGGTTCTAATCCCGCACCACTCTAAACAAAACTACAAAAAAAAGTGTTGCCTTTAGTTATATTTTAACTTCTAGGGGTGATCAAAGGGTTAACTGTGCGCATAATCAGTGTTTTACTACAGTGGGGGAAGTGCTTTTACTAGGGGAAGACATGGATCTATGTCCCTGCTTTGCAGAGACACAGTATCCATGCCTTCCCGCCAGTCAGAACGGTGTTCTGCCTTGTTTACCGCCGTTCTGTCTCTCTGCAGGATGATCGATGTGCGCCGGCAGACATCGAGTCCACAGTACCCACCGTTAGGCTCCCCGCATGCGTGCCCCCTACCCGTAAATGTTGGCTCAGTATATATATATATATATATATATATGTGATCCGGCGCAGCGGTGCCGCCCTGCAGCAGTAAAACTGCTATTGGGCGAACCTTAAAGCGGAGGTCCACCCTAAAGTGGACCTTCCGCTCATCGGAACCCTCCCCCCCTCCGGTGCCACAATCGGCACCTTTCAGGGGGGAGGGGGGTGCAGTTACCTGGATAATCCAGGTAACTGCACCCACTTCCGGGATAGCTCTCTGCTAACTTACGCCCCTTTCCGCAAGTGCCTGCCCCTTCCCGCAAGTGCCCCGCTGCCTGCTGGGAAACACACAGATCCCAGAGGCAGCGGGGAGCGTCCTTATTGCGCAGCGCGATTCGCGCATGCGCAGTAGGGAACCGGGAAATGAAGCCGAAAGGCTCCATTTCCTGATTCCCATACCCAAGATGGCGGCGGCAGGACCCGACAGACGACCTAGAGATCGGCTTCGGGTGCCGACAATTGGGCGCGCTGGACAGGTAAGTGTCACTATTTTAAAAGTCAGCAGCTGCAGTATTTGTAGCTGCTAGCTTTTAAAAAAAAAAAAAACGCGGAGTCCCGGTGGACTCCCGCTTTAAGTGGTTCATTTGCAGCAGGTACTTGTTGCCCTTTTTCCTGAAGAAGCACACTCTGTGCTATGAAACCCATTTAAATTAAAAGCACATTATAATGGTTTTGGGTCATTTTTTTTTTTTTAAAGCTTATATGTATTTAAAGTATGCATATATGTACGTATGTGTGTATGTATGTGTATATATATATATATACATATATATATATATATATATATATATATATATATATATTTTTTTTTTTTTTTCCTATACAAATACACATTTAATACAGCATACCCTGACACTGGTTTCACAGAGTATTATTGATCTACAAAAGAAAAATCAGAGCAGCAACTGATCTCTTTCAGATACTTTGGAGAAATTAAAGAGTGGCGCAGGATTTATGCCTGTACAACTCCTCCTCCTGAGAAAAGAAAGCAGACCTTGCTCCTAATTAACAAAAGGAGTGCAGGCTCTGCTCATTGTAATCACTGCAGGGGCAGAGAGGCATGTGAGACGTCTGCTGACAGTTCATATTCTGTACTCTAGGTCAAATGGTGGCAATCTTTAGCAATTTTCTATTTTGACAACCACCGCAATCCCTTTGTTAATAGGGTGCAGACCCTGCATCCATTTCACTGAAATAGAAACTGATGCAAGTGGCACAGATAGACCTGAAATAACTGCTTTGTTAAAGCAGAGTTCCACCCTAAAATGGAACTTCTGCTTTTTGGAATCCCCCCCCCCCTCCGGTGTCACATTTGGCACCTTTCAGGGGGGGAAGAGAGAGCAGATACCGGTATAATCCAGGTATTTGCTCACACTTCTGGGCATAGATAGCCGCAGTACCCACAGATATCTATGCCATATTTGGCGCCTCCTCCGCCCCCCTGCTGTCTTCTGGGAGACACACAGGTCCCAGAAGACATGCAGGGACCTGTGGGATCTCACATGCACAGTAGGCAACCAGACTGTGAAGCCGCAAGGCGCCTCCACCCAAGAGCCGAGGGACAGATCAGCTTTGGGTGCCAACATCACGGGCGCCCTGTACAGGTAAGTGTCCATATTTTAAAAGTCAGCAGGTGCAGTATTTGTAGCTGCTGACTTTTGAAAAAAAATAAAAAATTCAACAGGACCACCACTATAATGTAGCACATACCACTCATGCCAATTTCCTCTACCATTATGGCGCAGGAAGCCTAGTTAATTCCCCCTTATGTCTCCAACTGAATCCTTAGCTGGAGCCATGTGAAAGAAAGGGGATGAGTCACTACTCTGACCCTTACTCTTGTTTGTGTAAGTATCGGCTTGAGCTGTTGAGCTCTGTAACAATAGGTCTTCCCACAAAGAAGAGCAATGGAGATACTAGAAAAATGAAAAGGATCTGTGAGTTCCATCTGCTGGCTGCATATGAAAATGCAATCAATCTCACTGTGCTTTTCCTTAAGGGGGTAAAGTTCCAATGCTGTTATTTTAGGAGATAAAACAGTTCCATTTGATGTGTGAGGACTGAAATCAATAGTTTCCAATATGCGCCTTGCATATTATCAGGCTACATGTTATGGACAGTTTATAACATTTGCCTCTGAAAGTGCAGAGAACTGTAAATTTTAACAATTTATGGGTAACGGTCCGTTTTCTCCCACCTGAGATTTCCTTTGACTAAATTCATTGAGCAGAAATCTCACTTCCTTTCCCCAACTTTCATCCATGCAGAATGCAGTAGGCAGTCTATATTCCTAAATTCTCTTCTAAAATTAAGTGTTTAGGGGCCGAGGGGTAGCATTTTCATCGGCCGGTATAATTATCCTTTCAGTTTTTTGAAACTGTGCCCGCATAGCAGCAAATATAAAGACTCCCTCTGTGCCCTCTTCATTTCTAATTAATACCTTAATGAGACCCAAGTGAGTAGTATTGTGGATAAATCGGCTACATGCGGAAGCTGTTAACTAACCTGATCACCAAAGATTCATTTGGGAAACTGTGATAAGCTGAGGAAATGTCCAGAGTGGGCAGTAATTTTTACGTGGCTGTGGCATCGCACGACTTTCCTCATATGATAAACATAGAGAGAAATCTGTAAGCTGCCATTGCTGACCTCTCCTGAAAATGTTTTACCATTAGGTTTAGAAAATTAATGTGAGTCACTGACCTGAAACAACTATTGAAATGGTCTGTTGTGTCACTTACTGCATTCCTATGCTGGTCAGGGACTAAATGTTGAACTTTGGCGAAGCCCCCCTCCCTCCTGAAGCTCCTACAACCACTTTATGCCGCAGTCTTTAAGTTCTTCCTTTTTTTCCTTGCATGGTCATTCCTCCCAGACTGAGCAATATGTGAGCATCAGAAACCATGAATCAGACTGAGACAGAAGTACAGTTAAATCTCACTTGTTTAATAATAATAAAAAAAGGTAAACATAGTCAAAACATAGCCAGAGTTTAGGAACCGGAATGGATACTCAGACAAGCCAAAACAGCAGGGAGCCAGAGATGATCGTAGCAGAACAGCAAGCAGGATCTGGAGCTAGAAGGAATGTCAGCCAAGCAAGTCTTTAACAGGAACACGTCTCTAGATATGTGACCAAGGCGAAGGCAGAGATCATCTGGGCTGGACGGCTTAAGTAGGCAGGACTGATGAGCAGGATATCATCCACAGGTGAGTCACTGTGGAGAGATAGGTGCTGGCAATTAGCCGACAGCTGATCCGCTAGCTTTGAGAAGGAAGGGCTGAGCCCAGCTCTGACAGTGACTGCCACTCAGTCCAGGAGTACCCTGAGCCCAAGTGATGCTGTCACCTGGGAGTTGAGTCCATGACTGCCTAGAGTGTAGAATGCTGGCTGTTGTTTGACCTCGAAGACTGGTGATATCTAGTGGTGGAAGGCAATTATATAGATCAGAGGTCCAGATTAAAGGAATGTATCATAGAAAACTGCTTTTTTATTTTTTCTGTTCCTAGCAGTGGGGGCCAGTGGTAATTTTTTTTGGGGGGGCGGCAAACAGATCCACCCGAGGTCGGTCAGGTGGGTCTGGTGCTCTTACCCCATCTATGGTGGGCAGTGCTCCTCTCGGCTTCACCGGAAGCTTCCCTAGCTTGGAGATGGCGACAGCTTTACCTTGCCCTGCTCTCCACGGGCATCGTGGCAGCTTCTGTTTCCTCCCTCCTCCTCGGAGGCCAATTGGGACACTTCTCTTTTCACTCAATCAGAAAATGGGTCTCAGACCGGCTTATGATTGGCTGGATTGAGGATCAGTGTTTCAATAGCGAATATTTATTTGCTGTTGTAACACTTGGGTGGGCTCCTGGCGCAATGATCTGTGGCACAAGCCCAGCCTATTTTGAAGACTGTTAGAGCCTTTGGCTCTAATCAGGTGCTTAAAAAAAAACATCCCTGCCGATGTAATTCACACATTTGGCATCCTGAAAGGGGCCGGATGCATGAATAGGGGGTGGCGGTGTCCTGTCAAAATAGCGGCTGTGGATAGAGCATGGGGGTGGCGGCCGTGGGTAGAGGGGGCCGCATGCCTTTCATGACCAGGGCATTTTTTGCTATTCAGCATTGTGCTACTTTAACTGGTCATACAAATAGAGTTTTCTTTTGGTGGTATTTGATCACCACTGGGTTTTTTATTTTCTATTATATAAACAAAAAACAAAAATTTAAAAAATAACAATAATTTTTACTTTCTGCTATAAAACATCCAATACAAAAATTTAAAAAAAAAATTGATTGGTTTGGGTGAAAGTTATGTCTACAAATGACGGTATATATACTTTTGTTTATTTATTTTATACTACTAATATCGGTGATCAGTGACTTATAGTGGGACTGCGGTGGGAAATCTGACACTAACTGACACTGGGTGAGAACTGAATAGCTGCCACTGACATCACCAGTGACACTAATACAGTGATCAGTGCTAAAACTCTACACTGTCCCTGTAGTAATGACACTGGCCAGGAAGAGGTTAACATCTAGGGGAAATTAAAGAGGAACTCTCCCAATCTGATGCTTCTTTTCATTTAGTCCATTATAATAAGTAATTATCAAAGTATAGCCACTGTAATACAGTCCAAATCACATATTACTTACTGTTTAACCACTTGCAGACCGGACCAATTTGCTGGTCAAAGACCAGACCCCTTTCTACGATTCGGCACTGCGTCGCTTTAACTGACAATTGCGCGGTCGTGCGATGTGGCTCCCAAACAAAATTGACGTCCTTTTTTCCCACAAATAGAGCTTTCTTTTGGTGGTATTTGATCACCTCTGCGGTTTTTATTTTTTGCGCTATAACCAAAAATAGAGCGACAATTTTGAAAAAAACGCATTATTTTTTACTTTTTGTTATAATAAATATCCCCCAAAAATATATAAAAAAACATTTTTTTCCCTCAGTTTAGGCCGATACGTATTCTTCTACATATTTTTGGTAAAAAAAATCGCAATAAGCGATTATTGATTGGTTTGCGCAAAAGTTATAGCGTTTACAAAATAGGGATAGTTTTATGGCATTTTTATTAATAATTTTTTATTATTTTTTTTTTTACTAGTAATGGCGGCGATCAGCGATTTTTATTGTGACTGCGACATTGTGGGGGACCCATCGGACATTTTTGACACATTTTTGGGACCATTATCATTTATACAGTAATCACTGCTATATAAATGCAGTGATTCCTGTGTAAATGACACTGGCAGTGAAGGGGTTAACCAGTGGGTGGCAGTGTAGGGGTTAAGTGTTCCTAGGGGTGTGTTACTAACTGTGGGGGGGTTGGGCTTTCATTTAGTGAACACTGATCTCTGCTCCAATCACATGGAGCAGAGATCAGCGTCACTAGTTGCTAGGCAGAATGGAGAAATGTTGTTTACACAGCATTTCCTCCATTCGGCCGCTCCGTGAGACGATCGCGGGGATGCCCGCGGCGATCGAGTCCGCGGGTCCCGCGACCGGACTCACGGGGGTCCCGACCAGCGCGGGAGCGCGCCGCCGGCGGCGCGCTCCCGATGGCAGGGCGGCATTGAATATTGGACGTACCTGTACACCAATATGCTTGCCCGTGCCATTCTGTCGACGTACATCGTCGTGCACTGGTCGGGAAGTGGTTAAAGAAACTTTAAAAATCTTGTTTCCAGGGGTAAGGCAGCGCCATCTTAAGTATTGTTTTCTGAGTCCACAGTGGAGTGTATTTCCGCCCTTACATTGAGCACTTCCTGTACTGTTAACCAAGCCTCCTTCTCAATCCAACGTTTCTATGGCAACCCTGTTTCCCTGTTCATAGTTGACTTGTTTTATTTCATAGTATTTACTTGTGCTGATAACCTAGTGTTTGCCTGCATGAGTCCTATCAGCTTCAGCTGATAAGACTGCAGTTAATTCTGTCCCTTGCCCTGCTTCACACTGTATGTGAGGTCACATGGTGTGTAGAAGGAAGCTCTGAGTGATTAGCAGCCTCCTGGGAGTTCAGTGCTGTGCCGTAGGAAGTCCTGTTAACAGATAGACAAGCACATAGAGAGTGTGCCGTAAATCAGGGGAGATTTGGGCATGCTCAGTGACATCACTCTAAAGAACAAAAAGGATTACAACAATACTAAGCAAGTAAGGAGATATCTACAGGCAGTGTTCATTAGGGTTTTTTTTATGCTGATTTACATGTCACAAAGTTGTGGGGGAGGGTTTACAACCACTTTAAAGGGTTAAACATGTGCCTAACAAGTGTAATGTGTGCAATATGTGCTGCTTTTAATAGTAGATGTGGCTGATGTTTCTCCCTGCAAAAAAAATAAGGCAAATCCATATACAGAGCTCTGTTTAGTTAGTAAAACAGGGCTCCGTACTGTGATTCCCTAAGTTAATCAGCAGGTCCTGGCAATAAATCACAGCACAGACAGGGCAATTCCCGGATTATGTACATGTCCCTGATCTGGTGCAGAGCAGCCACCACGTCACTGTATATGTACATGGGGAGGTCCTTAATGTGGACCTTCAGTAATTTTTTTCAACTTTCCATCTATTAAATCCATAGCTCCCAGGCAGGGGTGTCCGCTGTCCCCCCTTCTCTTCGTTCTTTCCCTGGAACCTCTCCTTCAACACATTAGACTTAACGCCGACATCAAGGGGTTAGAAACGCTATCATACCACCACAAGGTTGCTGCCTTTGCAGACGACCTATTGTTTTACATTTCCGACCCTCACACCTCGCTACCGGTACTCTTATCGGAGATAAGACATTACGGAAAGCTTTCGGATTTCAAGATTAATCTGCAAAAATCGGAGGCACTTAACGTCTCATTATCCTCCACCACCCAGGCCCACACGAGCAAAAATTTCCCCTTCCGCTGGGCGACCCAAGCTATTCAGTACTTGGGCACCAAGATCCCCCCGGACCCAAACCTTATATTTCGGCGGAAAGGTGGTCAAATTTGGCAACCTCCTGGTTTGGTAGGTGTAATGTACTCAAAATGAACGTAATGCCACGGTTATTATACCTTTTGCAAGCCCTACCCATAAAGATCCCCCAATCCTTTTTTAGAGCGCTGCGATCCATGTTCACTAAATATGTGTGGCAGAATAGACCGTCGAGGCTAAGCCGGTCGTTGCTCCAACGTTCGAAGCACAGGGGGGGGGGGGGGGGGTGGGGCTTCCAGACCCAGCTTTATACTATATGGCAGTTCACATGAGTAGGACGGTAGATTGGTGCAGACATGGGGCGGGTAAACTTTGGGTCCGACTTGAGCGGGAAGCGGTCTCGTGCCCCATTGAGGGTTTGCCTTGGAGTGGGATTAGCCTGCCTGAGAGGACTCGTGCCCATCCCCTTATTGAGCCCACGCTACGGGAACTGGATAGATATTTCAAACTCGCGGGGGTGCCTGGATTTCCCTCGCCCTTGACCCCCATAGTGGGACATCCTAATTTTGTGCCAGGCACACTCGACAAATCCTTCCGAATCCATCAAGACAAAGACCTAGCTCGGGCCTCCCACTTTCTGGGATCAGGGGACTGGAGGGACCCCTTGGGCTTCTATGAGACGCTGGGGAACACTGCGTTAGGCAGATGGAAGTTGGCCCAACTTTCACACTTCCTCAAATCATTGCCGCCCAGTGGCCATTTCCGTAGAGCCTTAACCCAGTTTGAGGAAATGTGCGTGGGAGAGGGTCCGATACGCGGTTCACTATCACAATCATATGGCATCCTCTTGGAGCATTCCTCACAGGGGGACCCGTCGTTCATTAAAAAGTGGGAGAGAGACCTCGGTGTTAAATTTTCGACAGACCAAAAGAACCGTGCACTCCTTTTTGCTCACAAGTCTTCCTTGTGCAGTAAGTATCAAGAAATCACTTACAAAATTTTGACTCGCTGGTACAGGACCCCCACGGTCCTAGCTGCCATGTTTCCGGGACACAGCCCCATGTGCTGGCGATGTGGTACGCAAGCGGGTACGTTGATTCATATCTTTTGGGAATGCCCACAGTTAACTCAGTTTTGGAGACAAGTCCTAAAGATCACTTATGATCTCACCTCGGTTGACCTTCGGGATAACCCTGCTGCGATTTTCCCTAACCTGACCCCTATGTCTGGGAAGAGATACCGTAAATCCCTCTTGAAACACCTCCTGAGCGCGGCCAGGGCATGCATACCTAGCATGTGGAAGCAACGGTCCTCACCGGCGGTAACACATTGGTTCGCGAGGATTAGCGATATCTATCGTATGGAACAGATGATGGCGGCCATAAGGGATAGGGAGGAGGATCACGACGCCTGCTGGTTGCCTTGGAATCTTTTCAGGTTTTCTGCTGAATATAAGACTTATCGGTGAGTCCCGTGGTGGACAGTGAAGGGAAGACCCGGCTAGCGGGAACCACTGGAGTCTCCCCTCCTTCCCACCTCACATAGACCACTCTGGTCCACCTTGCTCCCCCACCCCTTCCCCACTGCTTGTTTTCCTCTTGCTCTGTTCTTCCCCATTCATTCCCCTCCCCTCCCCGTTTTTCCCCTTCCCCTCCCCCCACTCTTCCCCTCCCCCCACTCTTTCCCTTCCCCTCAACTTAAGTAAAAAACTAGTGATTGCCAAGGTTTGGCCACAAAATGTCCTCATCTTCCTTACCGAGGAATGGCAACTTTTAAGATGCTGCGGCCCAGGGTTCTCCCCAATGGCGACAAGGAGCAGTGCCGCAAGGGACCTCTCTGAGACGGCCAGACGGGGCCCTATCTCGGAGAGGGACCCAGACGTTAATATACCGCTGGGCAGCCAGCTGGATGGGAGAGCCGGTGTCGTAGCCGTAGGTTACTCACAGTGATAATGCTATCGCATACTAATTTACCAATTGATCTGTTTACTGTATTATGTATATTAATCGGTACCAAGGAAAGAGGAGTAACATGTTTTGATCAGTATGTTTCTGTATTGCCTGCAATCCGTAAATAAAGATTTAAAAAAAATAAAATAAATCCATAGCTCCCAACTGTCCCGTATTTCAACGGACTGTCTCCGATTTGGAGCAATGTCCCTCTGTCCCTCATTCCTCCTCATTGTCCCTCATTTTGGTCTGATCTATATAGTTTTTATATAAAATGCACTATTTATCTATCAAAAAGTGTTTCCCGGTGCTAAACCTTTCATCCAATTTCTAAATTGCTGCATTTGTACATTTCAAAAGTCAATATAAAGGAATAGTAGAGGTAAAAAAAAAAACACTTGTGGGTTTAACTAAATAATATTTTGGGGTTAATTCCCCTTTAAGGGGACGTGGCAGGGGGCATGTCTTATGCTTTCATCCTTTTGCTAATAGGTGTCCCTCATTCCCATCTTAAAAAGTTGGGAGGTGTGTTAAATCTTCTATCCTTGTTTATTTAACTTTGGATAGTAAATTGCCAGTAGGTACCTTATACAGCCCACTTCCTATTTCTTGTATAGAAAAAGCCTAGGCTTATGATTTCATGCACAGCTCTCTCTCACTCTTGTGAATGTTTTCCAGGAAGGGGTGAGTTCTAAGAGGGCCAATGAGAGCTGCAGGGCTGGAGGTGTGCCTGTGTAAATCCAGGAAGTGAACAGGCATCAGCTTCAGCTGCCCACAGTTAAAATGGCTGCAGTCAGACTCAGTAGAGGGAGATTTCTGCAGCATATTTGGCAAGTACGGAATCACAGTATATATAAAATAATATGCAAAGTGGTTGGAGGGAAGCTTCAGAATGGCAAAGATGTTTTTATTACAAATTACGTGAGTGGACTGCAGTTCCTCTTTAAGTGAATAATGTCCTATTTTCTGTAGGTGGTGCTATAAAACACTCAAGATTGAGAAGAGCAGTGTCCATCAATGAACTCTGAGAAAGGGAATTTTTGGTGAGTAACAAAAAAATTAATTTTTTTCAAATCGCACGGCAAAACAGCACAGAGATGTGAACACATCTTTTTTTTATTTTTATTTTTTTACATTAGAACTATGTGCACAGAAGATTACAGGGTGTTGTAGTGCTTACATTGAAATGATACTGTGTGAATAGGCCCTCAATGTAAGTGTAGCTTGAGTTCAATTAAAGTGAAACTAAAGGATCGTTTTTTGTTTTTTTTAACCACTTCCCACCTGGCGTATAGCAGAATGGCGGCCGGGCGGTGGTTCAGTTATACTGACTAGGCGTCATATGACGTCCATCAGAACAACAGCCACCGCGCGCCCGTGGGGGCGTGCATCGCAGCAATCGGTGATGCAGTGTGCCAGTGTGACACACCACTACACCAATCTCGGTAAAGAATCTCCGACGGAGGCTCTTTACCATGTTATCAGGCGTGTCGAGTCACGGCTGATCACGATGTAAACAGGAAGAGCCGTTGATGGGCTTTTCCTCACTTGCGTCTAACACAACGCGAGTAGAGGAATTCTCCTGACAGGGGGGTCTGCGCTGATCGTTTATCAGCGCAGCCCCCCACGTGGATGCCCACACTGGACCACCAGGGATGCCGCCAGGACCACCATGGAAGGGGGTAACATGTGGATGGCCAGGTATGTACCCCATGGCCATCCATATATGAAAAAAATATGCACAATAGATGCCAATCAGTGCCCACAAATGGGCACTGACTGGAAACATTATGGTCCAGATCAAACAAGTGATGCCCAGCAATGCCACGCATCAGTGTCATCAGTGCCAACCATCAGTGTCCATCAGTGCCACCTATCAGTGCCCATCCATGCTCATAAGTGCCCACCTATCAGTGACCATCAGTGCCCATCTGTGCCACCTATCAGTGCCACCTATAAGTACCCATCAGTGCCACCCATAAGTACCCATTAGTGTGGCCTATGAGTGCCCATCAGTGCTGCCTTTGAATGCCCATCAGTGCCGTCTATGGGTGCCCATCAGTGCCGCATACCAGTGCCACCTATCAGTGATGCCTATCAGTGCCAATCATCAGTGCCCCCTAGTGCCACCTTATCAGCGCCGCCTTATCAGTGCCCATCAGTGCAGCCATATCAGTGCTCGTCATTGAAGAAGAAAACTTATTTCCAAAAAAATTAACAGAAACAAAGAGAATTTTTTTTTTCTAAATTTTCGGTCTTTTTATATTTGTTGTGCAAAAAGTAAAAATTGCAGAGGTGATCAAATACCATCAAAAGAAAGTTAGATTTTTGGGAACAAAATGATACAAAATTTGTTTGGGTACAGTGTTGTATGACCGCGCAATTGTCATTCAAATTGCGACAGCTCTGAAAGCTGAAAATTGGTTTGGGCAGGAAAATGCATAAGTGCCTGGTATTGAAGTGGTTAAATAAAAAACATGTCATACTTACCTCCAATGTTCAGCTTGTTTTGCACAGAGTGGCCCCGAATATCCATTTATGGGGTCCCTCAGTGGCTCATGTGGTTCCTCCCTGCATTAGATAACCCCCTTGGAGAAGCGCTCTCTCGAGGGGGGCATGCTCCAGAGTCCAGCGTTCGGTGTCTATAGAGGCCGAATGCAGGACTCGGCCCCGCCCCCCCGGCGCCCGCGTCATTGGATTTGATTGATAACAGCGGGAGCCAATGGCTGCACTGCTATCAATCGATCAAATCGGGAGTCGGGAACCCATGGAGAGAGGGGCGGCGGGGACATGCCAACGGAAATTCGGGGCTCAGGTAAGCCCCGAATTGACTGCAAGCCGGTGACTGCAAGGTGTCTTTTCACCTTAACCACTTGCCGACCACCTCACGCCGATATACGTCTGTAGAAGGGCTCGTACAGGCAAACTACCCGCGATCACCTCACAGGGAGGAAGAATGGGGAGATGCTAATGTAAACAAGCATCTCCACGTTCTGCCTAATGACAGTGATCCCTGTGATTGGGAGCAGAGATCAATGACGTGTCACACATAGCCACGCCCCCCCACAGTTAGAAACCCTCCCCAGGGCACACTTAATCCCTACACTGCCCCGTAGTGGTTAACCCCTTCACTGTCAGTGTCATTTACAAAGGAATCAGTGCATTTGTATAGCACTGATCGCTGTATAAATGACAATGGTCCCAAAAATGTGTCAAAAATGTCCTATGTGTCCGCCATAATGTCAGTCATGATAAAAATCGCTGATTGCCGCCATTACTAGTAAAAAAATAATTAATAAACTGCCAAAAAACCATCCCCTATTTTGTAAATGCTATAAATTTTGCGCAAACCAATCAATAAACGTTTATTGCGGGTTTTTTTTACCAAAAATATATAGAAGAAAATGTATCGGCCTAAACTGAGGAAAAAAAATGAAATGTTTTTTTCTATATTTTTGGGGGATATTTATTATAGTAAAATGGAAACAATAATGTGTTTTTTTTTTTTTTAAATGGTCGCTGTTTTTTGTTTATATCGCAAAAAAAAACGCAGAGGTGATCAAATACTACCAAAAGAAAGCTCTATTTATGGGAAAAAAGGATGTCAATTTTGTTTGGGAGCCACGTCGCACGACCGCGCAATTGTCAGTTAAAGCGACGCCGTGCTGATTCGCAAAAACTGCTCTGGTCAGGAAGGGGGGTAAATTCTTCCGGGGCTGAAGTGGTTAATGCATAGGATGCATTAAGGTGAAAAAAACAGGAGCCTTTACAATCCCTTTAAAGCCGCAGTGGCTGCCGCCTAGGTGCTTAGTTAAAGATCGCCCTTGCAATGTAGTTAAGCTTGCAACAAATGAATATTAATTAGAACTCCTCTAGTAAATTGAGATGACAGCGTAATGTTGTTGTAGATAATTAGTTTGTCTCCCTGAGGAGTGTCCGCTTTCTGCAATTTATACAAAACTACATTTTTCAAACAGCTGCATCTCATCAGTCTTCTTTGAAACTCAGGGTCAAGAGATGAAAGGTCACCTGCTCCCACGAGCCGGAGAGATCCCCAGTGCGTGCAGCCAGCAGCCAGCTTGCAGCCCGGCTCACTACTTCATCTCCCAAGGGAAGCCAGTCCTTATATTAAAAACAATGTTCAGTCAAACTGCACACATCCAGGGAGACAAACTGTTTCCTCATATGTGCCTCTCAGAAGAGAATCGTGTAAACAAGCCTGGTCCTTTCCAACCACCACTAGTCAGGAATGTTTGTCTCCTTCCAATATTTTCTAGACGCCTGCCTACACCTCCCAGGAGGAATACACGCATAGCAAAAAGCAAATTGAAGATAGTCACATGGGAGGAATTTGGCTTTACACTTTTAGATCATTTCAAACTGTAACATATGTTGTATAGCTTAATGATGTTTATATAGAGTGTTTAATTCTTTATGTGGCATTACACCTTGCAATTTACTGTATGCATGCACTATATTTGTAATATGTTTTTTTTTTATGATATCAGGTACAGCATATATCCATTTCAATACTGAACATTTTAGTTAAGTTATTAATATTCCTGGCGTCTGAACACAAATGCTTCTGGGCTCACTCACATTTTTTCATCTGAATTGTGTATTGTTCCTGCATGAATGATGCAAAATTGCACACAGGAAGAAGGAAAAAAATGGTCGGCACATGCTTCTTTTTATGTTTTTCTAGCCATAAATGGAGTGGCTCTATCATATGCATCCCTTTGTTCTCCTTCGTTGTACTGATAGATGAAAGGAGTAGGTAGCAGGAACTAATATTTGCTGGTATACAGTGGGTATAGAAAATAATCACCCCCTTTAAAATAATCACATTTTGTTGCTCTTCAGCCAGAAATAAAGACAGACACAGTTTTTGTTTTATCCAAGTGAAAGATATAACACCAACATGTCAGAAAAAAAACTGAGTCACAGAGTTGTAAAAATGCTCACCCCCTTTATGTCAGTGTTGAGTTGAACCACCTTTTGCTTTAAAGTGGTTGTAAACCCTTACAGACCACTTTTTGCTACAGATAAGCCAAGGTTTACCTGTAGCTACCCTGGATATTTCCTAAACCTGAACGGTTTAGGAGATATCCCCTGTATATGCATGTGCCAACGTCATCGGCACATGGGCATTTAAGCAAACTGAAGCAATGGCACATACATGTATATGTACTTCAGTGAGTGCGGGAGTGACGTCATTGTGGCTCCGGCCAAGCACAGCGCTGGAGCCCGCGATACCCAGAAGTAACTCGGGGAGAGATGACGCCGGGCAAAATGGTGAACGAGGACCGCAGCGGGGGCTTCTATCTAAGGTAATGCATAATGAGTTAGTATGCTATGCATACTAGCTCGTTATGCCTTTGTCTTGCAGGTTTTTGTTTTTTATTCGTTTGTTTTGCTTGTGGGTTTACAACCACTTTATTTACAGCCTTTAGTCTGTTGGGATTTGTCTCTACTACCTTTGCACATCTAGACTTTGCAAAATGTGTCCACTTTTTTTTTCAGAATTATTCAAGTAAAGTTAAATTTGATGATGACAGTTTGTGGACTGCAGTCCTCAAGTCATTCCACAGTTTTTCAATGGGGTCTGGGCTCTTACTAAGCCATGCAAGGATATTATTATTATTGTTATTATGATTATTATACAGGATTTATATAGCGCCCACAGTTTCACCTTTTTCTCCTTCAACCACTGTGTGGTCATTGTTGCTGTGTGCTTCGCTCATTGTCATGTTGGAAGATAAACCTTCTTCCCATTGACAACTTTCTGGCAGAGGGCAGCAGATTTTCCTATTAATTTGATGGTATTTTGCTCCATCCACTTTTCCTTCTATCCTGCTTCAGTCCCTGTTGCAGAGAAACACCCCCATAACAGGATATTACCCCCCCCACCCCCCCATAACAGGATATTACCCCCCCCACCCCCCCATAACAGGATATTACCACCTGCATGCTTTACTGTAGGAATGGTGTTATTTAGATGGTGAGCTGTATTGGATTTCTGCCAGAATTATCATTTGGTGTTGAGGCCAAATAATTCCTTTAATGCCCTGTACACACGGTTGGACTTTCCGATGGAAAATGTGCGATTGGACTGTGTTGTCGGAAATTCCGATTGTGTGTGGGCTCCATCAGACTTTTTCCGTTGGAATTTCCGGCACACAAAGTTTGAGATCTGGATCTAAAATCTTCCAACAACAAAATCCAATAGCTTAAATTCCGATTGTGTGTAGACAATTCCGATGCACAAAGTGCCACGCATGCTCAGAATAAATTACGAGAGGAAAGCTATTGGCTACTGGACTCTTTATAGTCCCGTTGTATGTGTTGTACGTTACCTCATTCTGAACAATCGGATTTTCCAACCACTTTGTCCGACCGTGTGTATGCAACACAAGTTTGGGCCAAAATCCGTCTGAAAAAATCCAACGGATTTTGTCGTCTGAATGTCCGACCGTGTTATATGGGGCATTAGTCTCATCTGACCGCCTTAAACGCACCTAGAAGATTCTGAGGCCACGTAGAAAAAAAGGTGTTCTGGTCAGATAAGACTAAAATGTAATTATTTTAAAGGGGAGTGATTATTTTTAATACCCACTGTACATGCCATTATGGGGACCACATTTTTTCAATAACAAAGAAGAGTATACATCAAAATACAATGTGCAGCCAACCTTATAAAGAGTCCTTGGTCTGAGCAGCAAAGTGTTTTTACTGTATTTGTATTTAATTTTGCTCTATCAGCATGTAATCCTTTATAATTTAAATTAAGATTAAATTAATGTAGGCGGCTGTTGGTATGGATAATTTATCAGTAACTATTTTCTGCAAAGTCGATTATCCTTTGTTGTTCCTGATGTTCCCAGCAAAATGACCTGCGAGCACATTTTTGCTAATTGTGTCGGCTCCCGTGCGCATGCGCGGGAGTGACATGATCGCTGCTCCGGCGAATCACAGCGCCGGAGCAGCGAGACCCACCAAGAAGATGGACGCTCGGAACTACAGGGGACAGCGGTGACTTCGCTGGCTCCTGTGTCAGGTTAGTGACACATAAAGGACTACTATGCGATGCATAGTAGTCCATTATGCTTTACCTTTGCAGGGAATCAAAGAGGAAGTAAACCCATCAGATCAAATATAGAAACAACCCATTATAACCATGTTTTTTGTTTGTTTTTTAATTACAAAAAAAGTTTGTGTCTAATAATTTTGACTAATAAATTACATTATAAGTAGTTAACAATCCTTTACAATATTAAATGTAATTCCAAATCATTAGAACCGCTAGGACTCTGAAAAATTTACATTTATTTAAATCCAGCAAGTCTTCTGTTCACAAAGTTTTGGTATCTATATTCAGTTAAAAAGACATATGGAGAATTCAATAAAGCTGCTGTGCCACTTTTCTGGTGTTAATTGCTCTTGTTAATGTGTTGTGCCTGATTCAAGTTCAGTTTTGGTTCTGACAGCGACCGATGCACCAAATTCAGGTAGTTGTAATGCGCTTCAAATCTACATTGTAGCACAACACCTACACCAAATTTAAAATAAAATGCTGAGAGTTTGTATCTTAGGAAGGTGGAGTTAATTAATAGCAACTTTCTTTTGGCATACAGAGACAGATTTTGTAAAAGTGTCTCCCATGTGTTCTGAAAGTTGCGCAGGTAGACAGGTACATGACATTTTCGTAAAATCTGTACACGGCAGTCTTTATGAATTCACGGTAGGGAGTTTGATTTACTAGAGTAGAGGCTAAAGTAAGGTATATTCATTCCTAAATTTTAAATAATTTTACATTTTAGAAAAGCTGTGTTCATTATTAAATTGTGTTTATTTTGCATACTTGGCTACGTGCCGTGGAAATAAAAAAAAACACAGATGTTTGCTAGTACATTATTTCATTTTTGACGTAAACACAGCTTCATCTTTAGTAAGCTCAATGACCCTTTGCTTTGCAAAGTGAGCAGCTTCCATTTCTCGTGTAGATCAACCATAGCCATAGCTTCTATTCTAAATACTGTTAAATGTTCAGGATTACTTTAATAGCTTTACAAAAGCACGGCGTGAAAATAATCCTAGACAATACAGTAATTTCATGTGATAAAATGAGTAAAGCTGAAAATAAGGAGTTTTACATACAGTGCTGTGAAAAAGTATTCCCCCCCCCCTCCCGTTTTTTTTATTATTTTTTTTGCACATTTGTCACACTTAAAGAGGAAGTAAGCTCTTCCTTTTTTTTCACCCTTTTTTTCTTACCTGCAAAGTAAAGGCATAATGTGCTATAGGTACTATAAATATCTAAACTTGCATCGTTTAGGAGATATTTACTGTATACTGCCCTAATATCAACGGCGCATGCGCTCTGAAGGAATGGCCGTCCGAGCCGTTTCTTCAGATGCCTGTGCCGTGACTGGCGGCTCCCGTGCTAATGCCAGTCACACAGCTGGAGTCCACAGGCCCAGAAGGAAGATGGGCAAAGATAGATGCGGCCTCCAGTGGGGACAACGCAGGCTTCATTCAACGCAGGCTTTTTTTTATCAAGTGCAGACCTGCTTGGCCCTGTGTAAATAAAGTAATTGCCCCCCCCCCCCCCGCTTAATCATGATGATTGAAGTGTGATTAAAGCGGAGTTCCGCTGAAAAAAAAAATTAAAAGGTCAACAGCTACAAACACTGGACACTTTTAAAATAAGGACACTTACCTGTCCAGAGCGCCCGCTATGTCCTCACAAAAAAGCCAACCTGTCCCGTCCCTCTGTTCCTGGGTGGTGGCGCTGGCATCTTCGGTAAGGGAATCACGTAGTGAAGCCTTGCGGCTCCACAGCCTGGTTCCCTACTGTGCATGCGTGAGTTGTGCTGCACGTCCTGACTGGTCCCTGCTGTCTTCTGGGACCTGTGTGTCTCCCAGGAGACAGCGGGGGAGGGAGGCAGAGGAGGGGTTGGAAATGGCATAGATCGCCGCAGAATCTATTGCCAGCAGTGGGAGCAAATACCTGTATTAGACAGGGGCATAAGCGGAAGTTACATTTTTGGGTGGAACTCCACTTTAACCACATTTTTTGCAAAGCTGAGTTAAATTTAATTTGCCGCACCGAAGCCTGATTACTGCCAGACCTGTTGAATCAAGAAATCATCTAAATAGATGCTGTCTGACAAAGTGAAGCAAGCTAGAAGATCTCAAAAAGCAACACATCATTCAAGAACAGATGAGAAACAAAGTAATTGACATGTATCAGTCTGGAAGGGGTTACAAAGGGGGCAAATACTTTTTCACAGCACTGTATAATACTTTCCTCATCACCTTACTTTCGTCAACAAGAAATGTGATATTGTAACAGGGAGGGGGATTGGCTGAATGATTGATCAGACAGGGGATAACCTGAACTTGAACTTTACTAAGCAGGTGCAAAGTAGGGTTTACAATGTAATAAGGGACAAAATGGCAAAAGGGTATGTGTTCAGCACAGAACAATGTTAAACTGATTATGAAGCGGTGCAAACAGGAGCTCATAAGAGCAATGTCTCTGTGACTCTGAAAGAACACTAGGCGACAGCACACTATGGTCTCTATAAGACTTTGTAGACACAGATACTAAAGAACGACCGCTACTTTAGTAAACAGAACCGTACAAAAACAGCTACTTGTGCCTCTAAAACAGTTTTGTTTGCAGTTAAGTCCAGGATAGGTCTGGGAACACAGGCGAAGTGTGGGAGGGATCTCTGGGATGGCACCATCGGTTAGAGGCTGTTGGTGTCCCAGGGCACATACCACAGGTGGGCAGCTGGAGATACAGGACCACCCTACTGTAACTAAAGTGCAGTATTGCAGAATAATTGAAGCAGTGCCCCCCACAGTGACTGAGTTTTCCTTAGAAAAAAGCAAAATAACAAACAAGCGAGTGCAATGGAGAAGGATCACCAGTATGAATTCAAGCCACAAACAGGCAGCTTACAAGCTCAGGACCAAATGAGAACAGTTGACAGTCTAAACCATGGAGTGCACCTATAGGCGCTCCATGATTTAGTCTGTCAATAGGTCTTCCATAGAATCTGCATGCTGTTGGCTGTGCTCCTGCTAGGGCTAACAGTAAAGAACCAAGCAACTGGCTACAGATCATATGCCAAACCATTTGTCTCATCAGGCACAGCCTCTCTGAGCAGCAGAATGCAGGACATAAACCTTATATTCCCTGGGTATGTCTAGGAACCAGGGGCTTGTAGGAACCCAGGGAACTGTGTGAACCCAAGGAATTGTTGGAAAAAGAGTTAGACCCCTTTCACACTGGGGCGCTTTGCAGGCGCTACACCACTAAAAATAGTGCCTGCAAAGCATCCTGAAAGAGCCGCTGCTGTATCTTCAGTGAGAAAGCCCTGAGGGTTTTCACACTGGAGTGCTGCACTGGCAGGACGGTAAAAAAAGTCTACATATACACTGCTCCTGCCCATTGAAATCAGTGGGGAAGCGTGGCTATACTGCCGGCATAGTTCTGCTGCAGCAGCGCTTTGCTGTGGTCTTAACCCTTTCTCGGCTGCCAGCGGGGGGGGGCAAAAGCATCCCGCTAGCGGGCGAATAGTGCAGCGAAATTGGCAGTAAAGTGCCGCTAAAAATAACGCCATTTTACCGCCAATGCCGCCCCCCACCCCAGTGTTAAAGGGGACTATAAGTATCCCACCCTTGCATCTGAGCATGACAAGTCATGGGCATTCCACTGCAATATAAACAGATGTTCTTTGTCAGGGACTAGGACGGCCATTCTAAAACAATGATTGAAAATTATGGGCATCTGGTCACTCCACTGTAGGTTGGCAGAAGATTGTGTGACACGGGCTGCATTGTAAGACCTGCAAATGGGATATATGTTCTACATTTTGTACTTCTAGTTACAGCGAGGTTGATTTACTAAAACTGGAGAGTGCAAAATCTGGTGCAGCTCTACATAGAAACCAATCAGCTTCTAGGTTTTATTGTCAAAGCCTAATAGAACAAGGTGAAGTTAGAAGCAGGTGGCTACCATGGACAGTTGCACCAGATTTTGCAGTCTCCAGTTTTAGTAAATCAATCCAGTATGTGCACATTCAAGACTGCAAGTCATAATAACGTATGATAAGGACAGGATACAGTCAGTCCTGATGCCCACCACCAATTTATATAACTGTCTTTCTTTCCATTTCTACCTGTTTGTATTTCTATCTGTCCTGTTTCTCAGTGAAAGACCCGCTCATCTACATTTTTACAGTGCATAATGTTTTATCTGTGAAACTGAAAGCTTATTGTTTAACCACTTGCCGACCGCCGCACGACGATATACGTCGGCAGAATGGCACGGGCAGGCATATGGGCGTATATATAAGTCCCTGCCTGCCCGCGGGTGGGGGGCCCGATCGGGCCCCCCCCCCGGTGCCTGCGGCGGTCGGCATTCCTTCGAGAGCGATCCGGGACGAGGGGACGGCCATTCATTCATGGCCACCCCCTCGCGATCGCTCCCGACGAATAGGAATCCCCCGTGACATCACTTCCTCTCCTGTAATGTAAACACAGGAGAGGAAGTGATGTATTCTCTCCTCCGTGTCGGTGTTTTTCGTTCCGACACGGAGGAGAGCGGATCGGTGAGTTGCACCAACACTCTACACACACAGTAGAACATGCCAGGCACACTCACACCCCCCCTTTACCCCCCGATCACCCCCCCAATTACCCCTGCCCCCCAGTCACAGTGACACCAATGTCATTTTTTTTTTTTTTTTTTTTTTTTGCATTGGTGTCATTTGTGACTGTAATAACTGTTAGGGCAGTTAGGGTTAGCCCCCTTTAGTTCTAATGTACCCCCCTAACCCCCCCAATAAAGGTTTAACCCCGTGATCACCCCCCGTCGCCAGTGTCACTAAGGCTGGGTTCACATTGCAGCGGTTTATGAGAACGAATGTGATTCGCACCGCACTGCAGTGCAAATCACATCCGATCTCTGTGCGATTCGAGTTCAGCCATTCGCCGCACCCGCCACACCCGCCGCACCCGCCGCACCCGCCGCAAATTCGCACGGGACCCTTTTTTTGGCCCGCAGCAGAATCGGATCGCATGGGTGTTCACACCATGCGATCCGAGTTTGCAGATCGCACTGCGATATGCGAACTGATCTGGGGGTGTCAGTAACATTTCACTGACACTCCCAGCAGTTCGCATAGGGCAGTGTGAACTGCCGCCGGGAGGCATGCGATGCGGGAACCCGCCGCGGATTCGCGGCGTTTCCGCATCGCTCCAGTGTGAACCCAGCCTAATAAGCGATCATTTTTCTGATCGCCGTATTAGTGTCACAGGTGACGCTAGTTAGGCAGGTAGGTATTTAGGTTCGCCGCAGCTTTTTATAGCGCCAGGGACCCCCATATACTACCGCATAAAGCCCCCTGATTGCCCCCTAGTTAACCCTTTCACCTGTGATCACCATATAACTGTTACAGGTGACGCTGGTTGGTTAGTTATTTTTTTATAGTTTCAGGGCACCCGCCATTTATTACCTAATAAAGGTTTAACCCCCTGATCACCCGGCGGGTGTCATTTGTGACTAATAACTGTTAGGGCAGTTAGGGTTAGCCCCCTTTAGTTCTAAGGTACCCCCCTAACCCCCCCAATAAAGGTTTAACCCCGTGATCACCCCCCGTCGCCAGTGTCACTAAGGCTGGGTTCACATTGCAGCGGTTTATGAGAACGGATGTGATTCGCACCGCACTGCAGTGCAAATCACATCCGATCTCTGTGCGATTCGAGTTCAGCCATTCTCCGCACCCGCCGCACCCGCCGCAAATTCGCACGGGACCCTTTTTTTGGCCCGCAGCAGAATCGGATCGCATGGGTGTTCACACCATGCGATCCGAGTTTGCAGATCGCACTGCGATATGCGAACTGATCTGGGGGTGTCAGTAACATTTCACTGACACTCCCAGCAGTTCGCATAGGGCAGTGTGAACTGCCACCGGGAGGCATGCGATGCGGGAACCCGCCGCGCATTCGTGGCGTTCCCGCATCGCTCCAGTGTGAACCCAGCCTAATAAGCGATCGTTTTTCTGATCGCTGTATTAGTGTCACAGGTGACGCTAGTTAGGCAGGTAGGTATTTAGGTTCGCCGCAGCTTTTTATAGCGCCAGGGACCCCCATATACTACCGCATAAAGCCCCCTGATTGCCCCCTAGTTAACCCTTTCACCAGTGATCACCATATAACTGTTACAGGTGACGCTGGTTGGTTAGTTTTTTTTTATAGTTTCAGGGCACCCGCCATTTATTACCTAGTCTCACTAGTGTACCCCTAAATTTAGGGGTGTCTACTTTCCAAAATGGGGTCATTTGGGGGGGGTTTGTGCCATCTTGGCATTTTATGGCCTTCAAAACTGTAACGCCCTTAGAAAGCCTGAAGGCGGTGCTTGGTTTTCGGGGCCCCGTACGCGGCTAGGCTCCCAAAAAGTCCCACATATGTGGTATCCCCGTACTCAGGAGAAGCAGCAGAATTTATTTTGGGGTGTCATTTCACATACGCCCATAGCATGTGTGAGCAATATATCATTTAGTGACAACTTTGTGTAAAAAAAAAAAAATTTTTTTTTTTTGTCATTATTCAATCGCTTGAGGCAAAAAAATAAAATATTCAATGGGCTCAACATGCCTCTTATCAATTTCCTTAGGGGGTCTACTTTCCAAAATGGGGTCATTTGGGGGGGGTTTGTACTGCCCTGCCATTTTAGCACCTCAAGAAATGAGATAGGCAGTCGTAAACTAAAAGCTGCGTAAATTCCAGAAAACGTACCTTAGTTTGTAGATGTGACAACTTTTGCGCAAACCAATAAATATACAATTATTGACTTTTTTTTTACCAAAGACATGTGGCTGAATACATTTTGGCCTAAATGTATGACTAAAATTGAGTTTATTGGATTTTTCTAATAACAAAAAGTAGAAAATATAATTTTTTTTCAAAATTTGCGGTCTTTTTACGTTTATATCGCAAAAAATAAAAATCGCAGAGGCAATCAAATACCATCAAAAGAAAGCTCTATTTGTGGGAAGAAAAGGACGCAAATTTTGTTTGGGTACAACATTGCATGACCGCGCAATTACCAGTTAAAGCAGCGCAGTGCCAAAGTGTAAAAAGACCTCTGGTCATTTACCAGCAAAATGGTCCGGTCTGAAAGTGGTTAAAGCCAGTGCGAGATACAATGTCTATATCCTGTTTTTTCTGTGTGTTTTGCTTCACTGATATTTCATTGTTCTCTGTTAAACCACAATTAGGCACTGCTCCACTATGTTGTAGCATTGCAATGATAGTATTAACCAGTAGTCTGATCCCATAGCCAGTGGCATTGCAACAAACACAGCAGAGGCAATAGCCGACCGCAGTTGAATAAAGCTTTCTTTTGCCACCTCATTGCACCAATGAACACAACATCAAGATATCTATATAGCTGCTGTCAGGGGACAGTCCAGGTATTGAATTTTTGTCCCTAGGAATGGACAACTGCATCATGAACTTCCCTTTTGTTTCAGCTAATTTGACTAAGTTCCTATCTATTAATTCCTTTTTTATATCTCTGTGATAATATTTATTAAACAGCAGCTTTTAAAATGCAAATATACTGTTTAAACAAAAGGCATGCTTTAGAGCAGTGACCAGAGTCTCTGCTATTAAGTTTATTAGAAAGGAAACACTTTCTACACCTATTAGAGAGTAATTTGACTTTGACTTAGCCCGACTTTCCCCAAATTAGTACTTTGTTTCTTAAAACTTCTAAGGACAGCCCACTTATTGGCCACACCACAGAGTCACTCTCATTAGACAGTTAGAAGACAGTTCTTGGGGGTTAGTCCTGTATTCAAGCTCCTAGTGACATTTATAGTGGAGCAGGTATTTTTTAGGTATTTTCAACAAGAAGATATTATGGAGCCCTGCGTCACATTGGCTCTTAAAGTGCTTGTTACCCCCAAAAAAAAGGTCCCCTTTCCTTTAAAGTATGAATAACAGCACAGTGCTTGTGGTGTGTAATTTGGCTCCTTCTATCACCTAAAAAACCTGGCTGATCCTGCCTGGCTATGCCCCCCCCCCCCCTGTAAACTGACCACGGTTCATCATGGCTGTGAAGCCCTGACACCATGGTCAGTTTACGTGCCTCCATTATCCGCAGCTCTCCTGTCTCTCCTCTGTCCTCCTCTTCCTCCTTCCTCCCTGCCTGTCAGCTCCGTCCACTCCCCAGCCCCCCTTCCTGCTTCTATGATAACTACACCATAAATATACCATCCCCTCTGTAAAATAACATTATGTGCCCCAGTGTCTGTGTTATATTAAAAAAAAATGCAGATTATACCTTATACCACAGCATCTCCCAGTGCTCATGTGACTCCTCGGCTCTCTCCTCCTCTCTTCTGCAGCTGACGTCAGCAGGTGTGCTAGGCCCTGCCTGCTACAGCTGTCAGCTGGGGATAGGAGAGAGCCGAGGAGTCACGTGAGCACTGGGAGATGCTTTGAGATAAGATATAATTGCCATTTTTTTTATATATAACACAGACACAGGGGCACATAATGTTTTTTCACAGAGGGGATGGTATGTTTATAGAGTAGTGGCTTAACAACCTCTTTAAATCTAGTATACACTAGAATTTTTTTTTTTCGTTCAATCCAGCGGGCTGAACAAAAAAGAAATGAAGAGCTTGGGTGGAGATCTTGTACTAACACAGTGATCTCCTTGCTGAGCTATTGTGTTCTGACAGGGGGACAGTTCCCCCGCCAGAACACACCGGTCATCGCTCTCAGTCATTGGCCGAGAGCGCTGATAGCATGATTACATGTGTTCCCTAACCTGCATGCAAAACACGCTGTTCTTTAGCAGGTGCACAGGGGTGCCATTCATTCTTAATAACACCCCCATGCACTGGAAAGCGCAGCATGTTTTCAGGTGCGCAAAACCGCATGTTTGCTGCAGCACTATGTGGGTCCGTGCAACATTTTGAGAAAAAGACATCTGGACTTTTTTCCCATATTCTCTGTGCAAATGCAGCACGCAGGACCTGCACAATTAGGAACCTAGCCTTAGACATGTAACTATTTGTCAGTTTTCAACAAGACTGTAAGCTGAAATCAGAATTAAAGTAACCTGTGAAAATGTGGGAGCTAGCATTACTAATTTGCATTTTAAAAGGTGCAGACCCTAGGGCTGTCATTCTTCTCCTAGTTTCTCTACCTAGTGAATCATTGACCCTGTGCAAACACGCATAGTTTTTTTTACTGACTTTTTGTACTAGAACTTAAGGCTAAACTCTTTCAAAACATGTCAACAGTGGCAGCTTCCATAGTTCCGCCTTTCCTAGGTAAACTTAAGGGTATCTACCGAAATAGGATCAGTTTTGCTTGATGAGTCTGATTTTGATCAGATGAAAAAATTCTTTTATTTGTATGATCCGGATAACCATCCGAGGCATCACATGGTTGGGTCTTTCCAGGGGAAAATTAATTGGATGGTTGGTTTCTCCCAGTCGGTTTTTTCCTCCATAATAGAATAGTGTCAGGGATGTCTGCTGAGGGTTAATCCTAGATGGAAATGGTGCAAGTGTGGCCTACTGATGGCGTATGTTTTTATAAAGGTCTGTCAATATATACAATTGTCAACTAGCTGTTGAGAGTTTCTGTTTTCTTTCGACATTTTAAAGTAAATACAAAAAGAAAAAAATGAAAAAAAGAAGACTGATGCTATATTTGGCACATTTCCCTTTTGTTTATTAATCCCTAAAAATAAAAGTGGAGTTGACTTTAAAATGTATCTTTTAATTTTACATTCTGAGAGACTATTATTGGATTTATTGTATGCGTTTCAAATTTCACTTTTGCTTTGAAGGATTAGCATAATTTACATATACTAATATAATCTATTTGCATCATTGTGGCTTGTAGTTTTGTTCTTTTTGGCTATATTTCAATCTTTTTCAAGTTCATGGTTAGTCATGACGGTTTTAATGACAATTGGAATGCTAAATATATGATAATAATAGTTGAGCCAATTGCCCACAGAAGGCAATCAAATTGCTTCTTTAATTTAAAACTTGATTAGCAGCAGTTCTGTGTTTCCTACAATTTTCATAAATCAGCCCTTCTAGCATGGCTCTTAGAAAGCTCTTAGAAACACTTTTTTTTATTGGTGTTCGATCTGTTCATTGTGTTTGCATAATGAAAAGGGAAGTTAGACAATCTCCTGTTTAAGATCAAAAGAACGGAATGACAGTAAGGATGAGTTGAGATTAAGTTGAAAGGAGCCCATTTCTTTTCTCAACTTTTCTCTTTTTCTTAAATCTTTCTTATACAGGCATACCCCACTTTTAAGTACACAATGGGGTTTATTTACTAAACCTGGAAAGTGCAAAATCAGGCTCACTTCTGCATAAAAACCAATGAGCTTCTAACCCCAGCTTGTTCAATTAATCTTTAGTAATAAAACCTGGAAGCTCATTGGTTTCTATGCAGAAGTGAGCCTGATTTTGCCCTTTCCAGCTTTAGTAAATAAACCCCATTGTGTACTTAAAAGTGGGATATGCCTGTAAATACTCTTCTCCTTAGGAGCCATTTGCTCCACTTTACTGTTCAGGTTTACTCAGGATCGCTACCAAGATGGCGCTGAAAAGTTGACTGTTTGGGACAGGGTACTGGAACCAAGATTTTGCATTTGGAAAAAGGCTATTATTATTTTGTCTCTGTTACTCACATTGCAGATGGTGTCATGTGGCTCCAAAACCTGCTCCTCAAATTGAAGTTTAATATCAGCTCTAACTAGCAGGGCCCTGTGATTCCTCTTGTATTGAATTGTATTGTAACTGTACTGTCTGTCTTCACATTGTAAAGCGCTGCACAAACTGTTGGCTCTTTGTAAATCCTGTATTATAATTATAATACTATACCCACATTGTGCATTGCTAAAAATGTATGTATTTATCATTTTCTTATTGCTACTGTGAATTGCCAAAATTACAAACCTGACAAATGTTTGTAAAACTTTTTATTACACTCAATAAAAATAATAGAAACAGAAAATGGGCACAAAGTGTTTGTTACCCCAGCATTTCAAATTCATGATATGTGCCTGGTGTGCCACGTATGTGTATGAAAAATTCTCCTGTTCTCTTTTTTTGCTTTCTTTGTGTGAAATTCCTGGTGCTCCTGCCAGCCCCCCTGTTTTACTGTCAAAAACTGACCGCACTAGGTAGGAGAGCACACCGTGGTCAGTTCTTTAGCTGTGCTCTGAACTCAGTATAATCTCCTCCATTGATCAGACTTGTCCTGAGACCCCCCCCCCCCCTGCACAGCTTTCACTGGGAAGCTCAGTGTTCCGTTGCACTCCCCCTAGTTCTTATACAGCTAAGAACAGAGGGAGCAGGAGGGAATGTGATCAGTTATAAAAAAAAGGGGGGAAAAAAAAGGTATTAATCATGTTTTCTTTATATCTATGCACAAATATTTGCCTTTCATTTCAATTTTAAACTGAATGGGTTGTTTTACAAGGTGATCATTTACAATCACTTTAAGTCATAATTAAGTTACACAATAAAGTACAAACCCATCCAAATACTCCAAATACTCAACCACCTAAAAAAGGAGCAGGGATAAAGGCATGCAAAAAGGCAAAGCCTGAACGAATAGGAATCTAGAGTCATGGTAAGGAGAGGAAAGTGTGGACATGTAGAGTAAGGTGTAAGACCGGGTTCACACTGGTGCGACATGACACTCGTCCTACTTTGGATCTGACTTTGCCCTGCGACTTGAAGTCAGAGACGCGCCCGACTTCAATGAACGGGGATCCAACTTGGATCCCCGCTAATACCAGGTACTGTGTTTGGTATGACAGGCCAAATTTTAAATAAAAAACAGCATCGGTTCCCCCTCCAAGAGCATACCAGGTCCTTCGGTCTGGTATGGATTTTGTGGGGACCACCACGTTGTTTTTTCACCGTAGGGAGTTCCCCTTAAAATCCATAGCAGACCAAAGGACCTGGTATGCCCTTGGAGGGGGAACCCATGCTGTTTTTTTATTTATTTGCTCTCAAGATCATCAGAGCACAAGTCGCATGCCAAAGTTGGATCAGGCAGGACGGTGATCCGACTTTGATCCGACTTCAGTGATATTCAATGAGCTGAAGTAGGATCAAAGTCGGACCAAAGTAGTGCAGGGAGCATTTTCAAAGTCGGACCGACTTGTGTCGGACCAGTTAAGACGGCTCCCATAGGGAAACATTGATTTTCACACGTCATGCGACATAAGCTCGCAATGTCGGAGCGTTTGTCGCACCGGTGTGAACCTGGCCTTAGAGTCCGCTGTCTCTGTAAGCTTGGCTGTCCCATTGGATCCATGGAGTAGTCTATAAGGCCAGGTTCACACTTGTACGACAACTAATCCGACATTGGGAGCTCATGTCTCATGACATGTGAAAATCAATGTTTCCCTATGTGAGTCGTCTTAACTGGTCCGACACAAGTCGGTCCAACTTTGAAAATGCTCCCTGCACTACTTTGGTCTGACTTTGATCCTACTTCAGCCCCTTGAATATCAGTGAAGTCGGAACAAAGTAGGATCCTTGTCCTAACCATCCAACTTGTGACAACCTACATGGTGATTGCAGACAGCAGTAAAAGGAATTTACCGTATATACTCGAGTATAGGCCGACCCGAATATAAGCCGAGGCCCCCAATTTACCCCCAAAAAAACTGGCAAACTTATTGACTCGTGTATAAGCCGAGGGTGAGACATGCCTGTCCATCCCTGTGTGTCCGTCCATCCCTGTGTGTCCGTCCATCCATCCCTGTGTGTGTGTGTGTCCATCCATCCATCCCTGTGTGTGTGTGTCTCCATCCATCCATCCATCCATCCCTGTGTGTGTGTGTCTCCATCCATCCATCCATCCATCCATCCCTGTGTGTGTGTGTCTCCATCCATCCATCCCTGTGTGTGTGTGTATCCATCCATCCATGTGTGTGTGTGTGTCTCCATCCATCCATCCATCCGTGTGTGTGTGTCTCCATCCGTGTGTGTGTGTGTGTGTGTGTGTGTGTGTGTGTGTGTGTGTGTGTGTGTGTGTGTGTGTGTCCAGCCTACCTGTGTCCCGAGCCTTTGTCCCGAGCCTCCGTCCCGTGTCGTGCCTTGCCTTCGTCCCGTCCCGTCCCGTCCCGTCCCGTCCTGTCCTGTCCCGTGCCGTGCCTTGCCTTGCCTCCGTCCCGTGCCCTCTTCGTCGGCGGCCATTGTAAAATTCAAAAGCCGCGCCTCCTCCTTCGCCTGTGATAGGCGGAACACTGAATTTCCCAGCAGCCTGTGTTCCGCCTATCACGGACGTCGTATCATCCTCGTCCGTAGTACGAGGATGAGAAGATGCCCGTGATAGGCGGAACACAGGCTGCTGGGAAATTCAGTGTTCCGCCTATCACAGGCGAAGGCGGAGCCGGAGGCGCGGCTTTTGAATCAGAATGGCCGCTGTCTGTCTGCTCGACACGCTGATCGAGCGGGCAGACAGCGATGATTCGAGTATAAGCCGAGGGGGGCACTTTCAGCCTCAAAAAAGAGGCTGAAAATCTCGGCTTATACTCGAGTATATACGGTATGTCTCACTGGGAATGTTTTGATTGGTCAACGGGCAAAGTATGATCAAAGTCGTACAACAGTCGTATTGTACCAATGTGAACCCAGCCTTAAGCATTAGAAGGATTGAAGGTGCCACAAGGTTTGATTTTAGATCCTTTCACACTTGTACGATTTTTTCTATGATTGTCAGGAACCATGAAACAGAGACAGAAGTGCAATCAAATCATACTTGTTTATTAATAAAAATAAAAATCCAGATCGGGTAGTCAGCCAGTCCAAAGTTCATAAACCAGATCGGGTAATCAGCCAGTCCAGACGTCAGAGATCCAAGGTGAGCAACTGCAAGCAGGATGGAAGCCAGGAGGGATGTAGCAAGCCAGTCTTGAAACAACAGCAGGAGATGGTTTCTAGTGATGTGGCCAAACGTGAAGGCAATGGAGAAATTAGCTGGAAGACTTTATATAGGCAGGCCAGACGAGCATCATCGGAAACAGCTGGTAACAGTGGAGAGAGAAGAGAGCTGACAATTAGCCGTCAGCTGAGCGGCCAGCCCAGAGGAGGAAGGGCTAAGCCATCCCTGACAGTACCCCCCCTCAATGACCCCTCTCCCTCAGAGGGCCACCGAGCTTGAGGGGAAACAGTCTATGGAACTCGCGGAGGAGGACAGGGCCATGTACGTCCGAGGATGAAACCCATGAGCGTTCCTCCGGACCGTACCCCTTCTAATGCACCAGGTACTCTATGTGCCCACGGAACCTATGGGAGTCAACAATGGATTTTACCTCATACTCCTCATGGTTCTCAATTTGAATAGGGTGAGGACGTGGCACAGAGGTGATAAACCAGTTACAGACCAACGGTTTCAATAAGGAGACATGAAACACATTTGAAATGCGCATACTAGGAGGAAGTTCCAACGCGTAAGCTACTGGGTTAATCCTGCGAAGGATACGGAACGGCCCAATAAACCGAGGTGCAAACTTCAGTGAGGGAACACGAAGCCGGAGGTTGCGAGATGACAGCCAGACCCTGTCCCCAACCTGGTAGGAAAGCGCTGGCAGGTGTCTGCGGTCAGCATGGAGTCTGTACCTATCATTAGCATGACGCGAAGCCTCCTGGACTTGTACCCAAGTGAAACTACGACCACGGAGATGCTCCTCTAACGCAGGAATACTCTGTGGAACAAACGAGTCAGGCAACATGGAAGGTTGGAAACCATAATTCGCCATAAATGGAGACAATCGGGAGGCAGAATTCAAGGCACTGTTGTGAGCAAACTCTGCCCAAGGTAATAGGTCAGACCAGTTGTTATGATGGTCAGAAATATAGCAACGTAGGAATTGCTCCAAGGACTGATTGGCTCGTTCTGCAGCCCCATTAGACTGCGGGTGATACGCAGAAGAGAACACAAGCTGGATTCCCAACTGTGCACAAAAGGCTCGCCAAAACCGGGAGACAAACTGACTGCCCCATCCGAGACAATCACCTTGGGTAGCCCATGTAAGCGAAAGATCTCCCGAGCAAAAACGGAAGCCAGTTCCTTAGAGGTGGGCAACTTCTTAAGTGGAATACAATGACACATCTTCGAGAACCGGTCAACCACCATAGGATAACAGTGTTGCCTTGGGAGTTGGGCAATTCCACAATGAAATCCATAGACAGGTGAGTCCAGGGCCTCTCTCCATTGGGTATGGGTTGTAGGAGGCCCACTGGAAGGTGTTGTGGAGTCTTACTCTGAGCACACACGGATCAGGCAGCTACGAAAGCAGTAACATCAGCCCGTAGACTAGGCCACCAGAATTGTTGGGAGATGGCCCAAATGAGTTGATTCTTCCCAGGATGGCCAGCTGCCTTGGAAGAATGATAAATCTGGAGCACTGCAGTATGGAGACTCTCTGGGACAAAGCAGCAGTCACAAGGCATGGACCTGAGCAGCAAGAATTTTGTCACCCAAAGGAGAATTAAGACTGGTGCGAACCGAAGCTAAGATACGATCAGGAGGAATCCTAGGAACCGGAACCGACTCCGACTTGGAAGTGGAGGAAAATTGTCGTGACAAGGCATCAGCCCTTACATTCTTAGTACCGGGTAAGAATGAGACAATGTAATTAAAGCTCGACAATAAAAGAGCCCATCGCGCCCTTCTGGGAGAGCGTCGCTTAGCCTCAGACAAGAATGTAAGATTCTTATGGTCAGTAAGAATAAGAACGGGCACAGTGGTACCTTCAAGGAGATGTCTCCATTCTTTCAGGGCTAAAATTATCGCCAACAGCTCTCTTTTACCAATCTCATAATTGCACTCAGCAGGTGACAATTTCTTGGAAAAGTAGCCACAGGGATGCATAGCGCTCTCAGAGTTAGGACGTTGAGACAGAAGGGCGCCAACTCCAGTCTCAGAAGCATCAACTTCTAGGATAAAAGGCAATGTAGGATCAGGATGTGCCAACACAGGAGCAGAAATAAAGGCAGCCTTGAGAGTCTCAAAGGCCTTAATGGACTCCGGAGACCAACTCTGTGGGTTACCGTGCTTTCTGGTCATATCAGTCAGAGGCTTGACTAGAGACGAGAAGTTACGAATTATCTTCCGATAGTAATTGGCAAGGCCCAGGAAACGCTGCAGAGGAGGTAAACCCTCGGGTCGAGGCCACTGTAGGACTGCCGAAAGTTTCTCTGGGTCCATTGAAAAACCAGCAGTGGAAATGACATAGCCCAGGAATGTAACCTGTTCACGATGGAACTTGCACTTCTCCAGTTTACAATAGAGACTGTTCTCTCTTAGTTTCTGAAGTACACGACAGATATCTGTGTGTTGGCTCTCAAGGGACTTGGAAAATATGAGGATAACATCAAGATAAACCACCACACACAACTGCAACAAATCTCGGAGGACATTGTTAATAAATTCCTGGAAAACTGCCGAGGCGTTACAAATGGCAAAAGGCATTACCAGGTATTCATAATGGCCTGTTCTGGTATTAAACGCAGTCTTCCACTCGTCGCCCTCCTTAATGCGCACGAGATTGTATGCCCCTCTCAGGTCAAGCTTTGTGAAAACCGTTGCTCCCTTGAGGCGGTCAAATAACTCAGTAATCAATGGAATCGGGTAGGCATTCTTAATCGTGACACGATTGAGACCCCTATAATCTATACAAGGTCTCAGTTCACCACTCTTTTTCACAAAGAAGAAACCAGCACCAGCTGGAGACGAGGATTTGCAGATGAAACCTCGAGAAAGTGCGTCAGCAACATACTCCTCCATGGCCTTATCCTCCAAGACCGACAAAGGGTAAACCCGGCCACGAGGAGGTATGGCACCAGGTTGAAGGTCAATTGTGCAATCATAAGGCCGGTGTGGAGGCAAACTACTGGCTTGACCTTTATCAAAGACATCGCCAAAATCACGGTACTCCTCCGGCAGGGAGGGGAGTGAAGCGGTGCACAGGACCTTGGATACCTTCTGGAAGCATGTCTCACTGCATTGTGGTGACCAGGAGAGAACCTTAGCACGGAGCCAATCAAAAGAGGGGTTGTGCCTCTGTAACCAAGGATAACCAATAACCAGCGGAAATCTGGGTGAGGAAATAACTTGGAATTGGATTATCTCATGGTGAAGAGCCCCTACGGCCATGGACAACAAAACCGTCTCATGAGTCACATGGGCAGGCTGTAAAAGTCTCCCGTCAAGAGCCTCAATTGCAAGTGGAGTGTCACGCAGCTGCAACTAAATCGAGTGCTGCGAAACAAATGCAATGCGACTCAGCCCAAGAAAGGGTGACCAAAACCAGGGGCTTATCCTTCTGTATAACTGGGGACGAAATAACGCCACCTAAGGTCTGTCCATGACAGGACCTCAAGGTTCGGGCGTTCCCTGGATGGGTAGGACAAGACTTCAAAAAGTGACTTGCCTGGCCACAATAAAGGCACAATCTCTCCCTCCTCCTAAAGGCTCTCTCATCCGCAGAGAGACGCGTGAAGTCCAGGTGCATGTGTTCATCTTCACTGACCAACTCGGTCAGCCACCCTTGACAATGATTTGGGACTGCAAAGTTGCATGACAAGTCGTTCCCCATGATTTCCAATGATTACATTCATATTAGTACGACTTCAAGTTATGCCGACTTCAAAGTAGCCCCTGCACTACTTTGGTCTGACTTTAATCTTACTTCAGCCCATTGCTTATATTGGCATGGGGCAGGGTCATCGGATGCCCACCCCTTATGTCTCTGCCCATCACGCCCCGGGCGGTGACGTTATGCCCATCATGCCTCAGAGGGTGACGTGATAAGGGACGCTCCTCCAGTGACCCCGACCCATGCCCATATAAGTAATGGCACACCTTGCACCCAGCATTAGAGCGGGAGAGAGCGTTGAGTCAACATCAGGAGAAAACAGCGGAGAAGACCCAGCAAAAAAGCGAGAAGATAGCGGAGAAGACCTGGCAGAGGTAGAAGATAGTGGACAGAGGGAGAAGAACCGGAGAGGACTAGAAGACATGAGCAGAGAGCAGAGAAGACGGAAGAGACCTCGGAGCTTCCTCATAAATTACGTTAAAAACGTGTTCTGTGTTTTATTTTTGACACTTTTCCAATGTAGCCGATACTCATTCACATAGGGTGAGGGGCCGGGATCTGGGGGCTACCTTTTTAAAGGGGGCTTCCAGATTCCGATAAGCCCTACCGCCCGCAGCCCCTGACAACCAACAGCCAGGGTTGTCGGGAAGAGGCTCTTGTCCTCATCAACACAGGGACAAGGTGCTTTGGGGGTGGGAGGGGCAGAGCCCCCCCTGCCCCAAAGCACCCAGTCCCCCCATGTTTAGTGCATGCAGCCTGGTACAGTTCTGTGGGGGGGGGGGGTGCTCGCTCTTCCCCATCTCATTTCCTGACCTGCCTTTTTTTTCCCTGAAACTTTCCTCTTAAAATGAAGGTGCGTGTTATACGCCTGTGCGTATTACACGTCGATAAATATGGTATATAATGTTTGGGGGTTCCAAGTCTTTTTCTAGCAAAAAACACAGATTTTTACATATATAAGAGAAATGTCAGACTTGGCCCGGATTGCAAGTGGTTAAAGACGGCCCTGATTGTATGTTAGTTGTTTTGGTTTTAGAATACAGCTAAACAGTCACATCTGAGGATCCAGGTTTCCATATTTCACCTCTCTTACTTTATGTGTCTCTTTAGGGTGTTTTGTGGTGTGGTGTAATAATTTCTTATTAAGCCAAGTGTTTATCCATCCCCTTTAACTCATAATTCAGCGGCAAACAAAACAGCTGCTCTTCATAAAAATCGTTTTAATTGGCAAAATCCCAAACAGAATAAAAACTACAGCAATAAACAAATAAATGTAGACAGCCCTTTGTACATTTCAATGAAGTGAAAAAGAAAACAGCTTTTATGCATTTAATATCTCGGAAGAAAACCTGGATAGGTAGAGGGGAAATTAATGGACTTGAGCGAGGTGATTTGTCAAAAGGAACGTGCTTTGCAGTCCTGAGGAGCATGTTCTAGAGAGTGAGTGCTGCTTACTACATGTTAGGCACACTGTCTACAAAATAATGCATACTATATGAATTTGATGCCCCAGTTTTCTCTGCTCAAAGTAATCTCTTTCCAACAGACAGAGATTAAGTTAGTTAAATTAGCATGGGCCTTAAAATAGTATGTGTGGTGACATGATTAGATATTTTACTGGATGACAAAACAATTCTCTTCCTTGTTTGCGAATTAATAATTAATACGATTTTCGGGGAAAAATACATTTAAAAAAAAGCTCAATGTTTGTGTCTGCTCCCCTCAAATGCCCTAAATATGACATCTCAATTTCAAAAATTTGCTGCAAGTCAGTTTATTATTAGCTTGATCAGTATTTAATTAATGTCTTTGTGACATCAAAGTGCACCCGACCCGCGGGCACACTCCTGCAGCGGGTGCGAGAGCAGGCCGCCAGCGACGCTTGCCCGCTGCGCCTGCGCAAGCCAATGTACAATGACGGCAATTCGTACAGGGGAGCCAACCTGCCACAATACAACTGCGGTGGCTGGTCCTTAAGTGGTTAAAGTAGAACTATAGGCAATTTTTTTTTGCATCCGGGTCCCATTGTGGAGATTCCCCTTCACTTCGGCTGCTTTCACACTGGGGCGGTATTCAGGCGTTACAGCGCTAAAAATAGCGCCTGTGTAACGCCTGAAAAAAAACGGCCCCTTTAACTCCAGTGTGAAAGCCGGAGGGCTTTCACACTGGAGCGATGCGCTGGCAGGATGGTGAAAAAAGTCCTGCTAGCCGCATCTTTGCAGCGGTGAAGGAGCGGTGTATTCACCGCTCCTAAACCGCTCCTACCCATTGAAATCAATGGGACACCGCGGCAATACCGCCGGCAAAACCACCCCGCTAGCGCCCGCACACCGCCGCTAAAACGACGGTAAAGCGCCGCTAAAAATAGCGGCACTTTACCGCCGACGCCGCTCACGCTGCAGTGTGAAAGCAGCCTTCCTGTCCCATAGCCAAACAGGAAGTAAGAGGAAATCCCTGCAAATTAAGGGACTTCATTGGGGACTCCCAGACCACCAGAACTAATGTCCCCATTGTAAGGTTTCCTCTCTATTACTTTTCTGGGGACAACCCAAAATTTGTGATTTTCTTTTACTTTCACTTTCAATGATAATAGTAAACAGGACAAATAGAGAGGGGGAATCTCCTTAGCCCTAGTTCACACTGCCGTGACTTGTCATGCGACTTGAGAGTTCAACGTCACAAGACAATTTGTGCCCATTTACCGGCAATGGAACTGTTCTAATCCGACTTAGAAAAAGGTTCCTGCACTACTTTTGTGTGACTTCAACACGACTTGCATTGACTTCTGTTAAAGAAGTTTTATGCAAGCCGCGATCAAGTCACACAGGGATGTCAGATTCAAAGTCGTGTGACTGAAGCCACGGCAGTGTGAACTAGAGCTTAATGAGAGCACAGAGAGCAATACAAACTGTCAAGCATTCTAATCCCTCTGCACGCTATCCAAAACGAATAAAAAAAAGTTGCCTTTAGTTATACTAAAAGCTCTGTGTGGCTTAACATTTTGAGGTCCAGACTTTTTTTTAAGCTGGAGGGAGATATGTTCAGGTAGCTTACAGTAGGAGGAGAGCGCAGTTAGGATCTTAGCCTTGTGATGAAGCAGATTGGACCTTATAGTCCAACAAGCTGTCAGATGATACAAGAAACTGCAATGGCTAGTCAATAGTGGTGTAAAGATCCCTGCTATGCAGTGTAAAATGGGTCTATAAATCACAGGGGTACCTGGGCAAAGCTATAGATATTGTGCCACCCTTTCAGACGAGTGTTCCAATCAGTTCCGCCTGTCAACTTCTCAGGTGGACCTGATGACTTGTGTCCATTTACACCGGCCTACCTCCAGGTCTGATCAGGCCTGCAAAAACAAAACAAAAACAGGAGAGGTCTCTGCCCTCTTCTGTTTAGGTGGAGTGGATCGGAGGTAGTTGGGTGTAAACCAACATCAGAGTTTACTCCTAGCTGCCCATTGAGCAGAGTGGGCTCTGTCTATGGTCCATGTCCGCTCTGCAGAAACTGAACAGACACAGATGTGTCATTCGTTCTGATCTGCTCCAAATAGCTGTGGAATAGCTCACAGATTCCTTGCTGATTGGAACAAATCTGCCCCGCTCAAAAAGGAGCCTAAGCCTAGGTTCACACTGCTCCGACATGAAAGTCATGCGACTTCTGTTTCGACTTTGATCTGACTTTACACTCTGTGGCATTGAAGTTGGACCAAAGTAGTGCAGGAACCTTTTCTAAAGTTGGAGCAACTTGTGTTAGATCAGTTAAGACGGCTCTCATAGGGAAACATTTAATTTGACATGTAATGTGACTCAACAATAAAGCAGTTGAGCATCCTCTAAAAGTTTGTCATTGAAGGATTTGTGCTGATATAACACAGCTTGGTTGTCATGTAATTTTGCATGATGTCATTGGTATTATATGGGATCTCTAATGATAAATGTGTGAATGTGCAAAAACACATTATTTATGCTTAAAGGAGAGAGGGAAAGAAGTTGCTCAGAATATTTTTGCATAAAACAAAAGCCTCGTACACACGATGCGATTGTTGGCAGAGGATTGTCTGTTGACAGACTGTTGTCCTAAAATTTGACCGTTAGTACGCTCCTTTTGACAATTGTTGTCCAACTTTCGGCCAACATATGTTGGATGGCAGGCTAGTACATTTTTGCTAGACAACGGTCTGTTGTCAGATTTTCGTATGGTCAGTACACAAATCCGTCACACAAAAGTCGAAAGTACAAACACGCATGCTCGGAATCAATGCTCACCAAACACGAAATTAGTAGAAGAGGCCCAAAGGGTGGTGCTCAAGAGCTTAATTCCTTGTAGTACATCACTACGTTCTTGTTTGTTGCACAAAAATTGTGTACCGTCAGTATGCAAGAGAAGATCCTGGCACACGCCTTTAAGACAAAAATCAGACGCTCGGTTGGCCAACAATCGCACCGTGTGTACGAGGCTTATGGGTCACCTTATATGGCACAATCTGACTATACAATCTCTGTACAATCAACTTTAGATCTATGAACTCTATCTAAACTATACAATCAATCTGTATCCAATCACGCAGGCCTTCGCACTACACACTTGTTGGTATGTCTAAATGAGATTGTATGATTAGATTGTAACGTGTAGAGAGGTACACATTTCACATCATTCCATAAATGATATTGCCTTACTTATCACTAGATTTAGGGTGTACTACAGTGTATGGATGTGCAAGTGCCATGTTTACCCGCAGTCCCGCCCCATTGATGTCAATTGGTACGCAGCAGCCCGCACAGACACAACCACTGCTCCAAATTTGACATCTGTGCTGGTGCAGGTGCATGTCCCCAAATGCAGTGTATGCAGTAGTAAACCCTGTGTGAACGAGGCCCTCTTCTCAGTACACATTTACAAAGCCAGCACTCTCTGTTGCCATTTTGGAGAATGATTTCAGCAGATGCAATTAAATGAGAGTACTATTTTACAATTTTTAAGTCAGTCTACTATATTGTATATATTTTTGTACCGATGAACCATGAGTACATTGTATTGGCTTTGGTATTTTCTCGCATCATGTGTTCAGCTATTCACCACTTGTTTTGTACTTGTGTATTTTCCTTCTATAGAACAGTACTATTCGCTTTCAGATTATTTAATTTTCAGCATTGTAACTTGGTTGTAAATTGCTTTTTCTGAGCATTCTAAATGGGTTTTAAGTGATTTCTCCCCAGGGATATGCGATGAAATCAAAGCCATGCTCTGTAGTGCCCAGTTGTGTTACTGCACATAGAGATGATAACCTTACAGACATACACTTCCTTAATTGCCCTTTACCTATTTTTAGTGCAACTGAGGTTGGTACTGTTGTATGTGGGGCCATAAAAACCCTTTAATAGCAGCGAGAAATGTTGTATTTGAAATAAGGTAATTATAATTGTTATGACAACAGGATCCATGATTTTACCTCATCGGCCTGCACAGGATTTTTTTTTTCAACTTCAGTTACTTTGAGGGCATTGGTATTCAACCATTAGGTTCGGGGGTTGCAGGCTTTCAGCTAAGACCAGACCTTTTCTGGAACTTTTTGTTTACAAGTCCATCTTCCTCAATTCCGTGCATGTGTCCCTTTAAATTAGTATTTTTTGGTAGAAATTTACTTAGAACCCCCAATTATATATATATATATATATATATATATATATATATAGATATATATATATATTTTGCTATAGAATAAAATGGTGATTGTTGCAATATTTTATGTCACAGTATTTGCGCAGCGGTCTGCCAAAAGCAATTCTTTGGGAAAAAATACACTAATGATTAAAAAAAAAAAAAAAACACTGGCTCCCACCTAAATCTCGACCCACTTCTATGAGCCTTCTTATGAGACATACCCTTGCTATTTGGGACTCCACCAAATACTTTAGCAAATTGCTTTCGCCACATTTACCTCTATCACCCCTCCCTGGTAACCCAATGTTTACTCCAGACCCCAGGAGTCTTCCATTGGTGGCACCTCCATAAGCTTCTTTGCACTCATTCTTTTCTCAAGGACCGTAACATTTATACATTTTAGGGAAAAATATCAGGCTCCATCTTCTGAAATATTTTTATTCTTACAAATAAAACATTGGCTCTCCGCCATATTCACTAATAAAGACCTTACGAGTCATCTATAATTATTTGAACATATATGCCACCATGCACCTCTCTCCCCTAAACTGATTTCTGTTCTCTGCTCTCAACTGAATTCTTCCAACCACCACACTAATCACGCTTATGTTTCCAAGGGGAAGACAAACCTCCGGTGCATTAGAGAGCAAATTGGTTGCAAATCTGGGCCACAATAGTCTATTGCTCTATTAATGTGAATACTATCGAGTCTGCATTCAAAACAGTTACCAGATGGTACCTGGTTCCTTTACGTGTAGCACACCTTCAGCCACCCCATAATGGACTGTGCTTTCATGGCTGTCCAATGGCAGGTGATGTTTTACATACCTGGTGGACATGTTCCATGCTCACATGGTTTGGGACCAAGGTTCTGAAGCTCATTCATTCTTTGTTTGATCGTCCTCTACTCTATTATTACACCTTAAACTCTCCGATTTAGCCCAATTCAAATTGGGTGACCTACATTTTGTTAGCAGCAAAACAGACTATTGCAAAAGCCTGGAAGAAACTTTTTGTTTCTTTTGAGGAAGTTCATCAGCGGATCGACAGGTTCTTTGTTAATGAAAAATTGACCAGCATCCTACTGGACACACAAAATAAATTCTCTCGGATATGGACCCCGTGGCTACAATATGCTCATCCATCATCATTATCCATGGCGAGCTATAACTCATTTTAGTAATCCAGAATTTGGGTGCTGGCTTTGGGCATCCCCAATGCTCACTCCCATTCCCCTTATCCTACCTCTCTCTCCCATCCTTCTACAGTGGACATTCTTCCTGTGTTGCAAATTTTGTTGTTGATTCAGACTTGACGTCTGGACATGCTTATTTTTTCACCTGTAGAGATAATATCTGGCTCATCAATACCTACTCTAACTTACAGGCTACACGTTTTGTTTAATACTAACCAATATGTACACTCATGTCATTCTTTAAAATTGCGCAATGGCAACAAACTACGATACTTAAAAATTTCCATATTTGACACTTTAAAAATGTTTACAGGTTACCTGTTTAGAATTACAAAGAAGGTCTTGCACTACAACTATTTGTCGTGGGGATAGCTTACACGTGTGGTTTGAACACTTTTTACATTTCTGGGTGCGACTTACAGAGACCCCATACACACTATTAGATTTTCTGCAGATTTTAGTCTTCAGATTTACTCAAACCATATAATATGAGGTCAAACCTTAAGAATTTCAATTTGTATGCAATCAGGCAGGCCCCTGCACTACATGGTTTTGGTGAATCTGAAGGCAAAAACCTGCAGAAAATCTAATAGTGTGTATGGGGTCTTAGTGTCAGAATAACATATTTTTTTTTATGCATATATAATGCTGAATATTTGATACTCATAAGTAAATTTATTACATTATTGCTTTCAGGTGTGGCCATCCATGGGGCGACATTGACCTCCCCTCTGTTCCCCTTGGGGATACTCCAAAACACTGTCACCTTTTGTAAGTCTGTGACCTTCAATACCTCTGTGGAATTATTATTTTTTTCCCCCTTAGCCTTCTTTCCCCCCCTCCTCCCCTCCCCTTATTGGTAGTGGGCGGGAATAGTGGGTGGGAACATCACGGCAACAGGCCCAGGATTACCCTTAGGGAGAAATCGTAGATCTTTCTAAACATCGCAATAGAAGTCTCTGGTTCAAGTTTAATGAATTGGTGCAAAGGGTAAATATCGCATGAGAATAATAAGAATAAGAATAGTTGTATAATTAAATAATTTTTTTACAAATTTTGATTGTTTTTTCCCTTTCTGATATTTCACAGAAATGTGACAAAGTCGCCCATTTATTGTCCCGGATCTCTTCTCGCCAGGCTCCTGCAAACTGCAGGAGCCTTCCCCCCACTCGGCCAAGCGGGGGTGCCCCTTCACAAGGAAGCTTTTGGGCTCTGCTTGGCAGGCTTTCGCCCCCAAGTCTTTTTCTGTCCCTGCCCCCGGCCCTGAGCCTTTCCTGTAGAGGAGGGCTGAGAAGGCCATCGCCACTGCTTAGAGCTTGATGCTCCGGGAGAGAGAGCATGCCTGAATGAAGGACACTTGCTCCTCTTGACTGGAAGGAGTGTAGATTTACCCCCTGAAATTTTTTGGACGAATTTGTCTAATTCTTCTCCAAACAAACGTTCCCCTTTAAACGGGAACCCAATCAAATGCTTCTTGCATGACAGCTCAGCTGCCCAATTCTTTAGCCATAGGGCCCTTCGCATGTGTACCAACATGAGGGACAAACGTGATGCTTGTTGGACAGAATCCAAAATTGCATCAATCATGAAACACAGAATATGAGGCATCTCTGCATACTTCTCTACTTCCTCGCTGGGAAGGAGCCCAAGCATCTGCTTAACCTGTTCCTTGAGGAACTGGAACAACCCCACGGCTGCGACTGTAGGTTGCACTACAGCGCTAGCCATGGAAAAGGAGGCTTTTAATAAGGTTTTCAGCTTCTTATCAGTTGGATCCTTAAATACCTGCGCATTATCCAAGGGACAAGTCAGGTTTTTATTCACGCAAGAAACAGCCGCATCAACAGATGGGACCCCCCACTTCTTGGTGAAACTTTCAGAAGAATCATCTGAGAGAGGAATTTCAGCAGAGGGAGGGGATCTACCCCTTTTCCTGCTATCTTTCAGGGAAGTAGAAATAAAATTCATTATTCTCCCTTCAAAACCCTCCAATGTAGCCCTAAGGGAGTCCTCAGTGACGTAAACCGGGGCTGGAACATTAGGAGAGGCTGCAAAACCTGACAGGGGCACTGACTCGTCTTGAGAGGCTGGCTCCAGTCTTGCAGGGGGGGATGGTAACTTACAGGCACTTTTAGAACCCCTGGACCTAGGTGGTGATTTACCAGTGCCTTTGCTACCTCCCCCTGAGACCCTCTTACGAGGAGACATAGTCCTAAGCTACAAAGCAGAGGTACTAGTACAAGTGCAATCACTGTTGTGCTTAAAGTCTCACAATAAATATATATGCTTAAACTGCACAACCTGATGCTGAGTAGCTGTCTAAGGTTTGCCTGGATCCAATCCCCTCGGATGCTTACTGCCCACAGCTCCTGTGTCTCTCACTTACAGTCCCCTGACGCTCTGGGCTTTTAAAAACTGGCGCCTGCGCAGTACAGCCCCGTGCACACTGACGTGCATGGCTCACAACCACACTCCCCCCTCCTCCATGATGCCGGGAACGCGCCCGGCGCACGTGCACGCGCACGCACGAGGACAGCGTGGTCCAGGGGGGAAAAGGAAAACTCCACTGGAGCTGTGTAGGACCCCCAGACTACGTGGGACCCCTGTTTTACCTTGATGTGGCAGGGACTGCAGTGGAGACGTGAGACAGCTGGAGAACCAGGCTTCACTGAGCGTGTGTATTAACTTCCCTTACCTGTCCTCACCGCAGGAATTGCTGAAACAGACAAATTCCAGCCTTCACCCATCACGGCGGGCAGTGTTAGCCAACCTTCAGGTTTATCTGGGGCTCTTTCTCGGAAGAGCCTCCTACCTGGAGCATGTAAAAGACTCTGCCAGAAACTTTTGTGCGCTCTGTATAAACAGTACACCAAGTCTGGTTTTCCCAGAGCCCAGTCTTCCAATAGGAGAGGACTTACAGGTCAAACCTCGCTTTTTAGGCTGACGAGGCCCGGGTACCATACCATCTTGGGAGTCAAATATCGGCCCGAGGTATGGATCCGATTTATTGTAGCCCTTAGGCCCCCGCAGGGACCTGCACAGAGCTAAAGTTTTACGTGACCAACCACCATAGACACTGGTGAAAAAACTGAGGTGCCTCCCATATGGGAGGGGTTATATAGGGGAGGAATTCTCCTTAATTGGGGTTAACCAGTGTCCAATCACCAGAGGTGCCTATATAACCCACTATGTAATGAGGCTCCTGTGTCCCGTGATGTATGATCAAGAAAAGGGGCTTTTGACCCTATCTTTATTAATGGGTTTCAGCTATATACTCTTCTCCAAACTTACATTAAACAGTTCTAAATTAAAGCCACTTAATCTTCCATCACACTGGAAAAAAAAAAGACTTCAATTTTTGATAAGAATCCTCAAATCTCCCTATTTAGGGGTACACCTCATGAGCTATTATGACATCATGTTTGCTGATAATTGTCCCACCCCTCTTCAGAAATAGAAATCTTTCTTAATAACCTGGAGCACCTTCCACCTAAACTGGTTTGGTTGCATTACAGTGGTAAAAATGACCAAATCTGTCAGGAACCATGAAGCAGACAGAGACAGAAGTACAATCAAATCACACTTGTTTATTAATAAAAATAAAAAGGTAAATAGAAAAAAGCATAGTCAAGCATAGCCAGAGTCCAATAGCCAGATCGGGTAGTCAGCCAGTCCAAAATTCATAAACCAGATCGGGTAATCAGCCAGTCCAGACGTCAGGGATCCAAGGAGAGCAACTGCAAGCAGGATAGAAGCCAGGAGGGATGTCAGCAAGCCAGTCTTGAAACAAACAGCAGGAGATGGTTCCTAGTGATGTGACCAACGCAAAGGCAAAGGAAAGAGTGAGCTGGAAGGCTTTAAATAGGCAGATCAGACGAGAATACTGTGGCAAGGAGAAAGAAATGGGAATGTAATTTTGAGAGTACCAAAAACGCTCAAAGAAAGGAAATTTTAGAGAGGCTGGTAACTGTGAGGCTGGTAACTGTGGAAAGAGAAGAGAGCTGGCAATTAGCCGACAGCTGAGCAGCCAGCCCAGAGGAGGAAGGGCTAAGCCAACCCTGAAAATACCCCCCCCCTCAATGACCCCTCTCCCTCAGAGGGCCACCAGGCTTGAGGGGAAACCATCTATGGAACTCGCGGAGGAGGACAGGGGCATGTACGTCAGAGGATGAAACCCAGGAGCGTTGCTCCGGACCGTACCCCTTCCAATGCACCAGGTACTGTATGCACCCACGGAACCTACGGGAGTCAACAATGGATTGTACCTCATACTCCTCATGGTTCTCAACCTGAATAGGGTGAGGACGTGGCATAGAGGTGGTAAATCGGTTACAGACCAACGGTTTCAATAAGGAGACATGAAAAACATTTGAGATGTTAGGGGGATACTAGGGGGAAGGTCCAACGCGTAAGCTACTGGGTTAATCCTGCGAAGGATACGGAAAGGCCCAATAAACCAAGGTGCAAACTTCAGTGAGGGAACACAAAGCCGGAGGTTGCGAGATGACAGCCAGACCCTGTCCCCAACCTGGTAGAAAGGCGCAGGCAGGCGTCTGCGGTCAGCATGGAGTCTGTACCTATCATTAGCATGAAGCAAAGCCTCCTGGACTTGTACCCAAGTGGAACGAAGACCACGGAGATGCTTCTCTAACGCAGGAATACCCTGCAGAACAAACAAGTCAGACAACATGGAAGGTTGGAAACCATAATTCGCCATAAATGGAGACAATCGGGAGGCAGAATTCAAGGCACTGTTGTGAGTAAACTCTGCCCAAGGTAATAGGTCAGACCAGTTGTTATGATGGTCAGAAATATAGCAACGTAGGCATTGCTCCAAGGACTGATTGGCTCATTCTGCAGCCCCATTAGACTGCGGGTTGATACGCAGAAGAGAATGCAAGCTGGATTCCCAACTGTGCACAAAAAGCTCCCCAGAACTGAGAGACAAACTGACTGCCCCTATCCGAGACAATCATCTTGGGTAGCCCATGTAAGCGAAAGGAAAAATGGAAGCCAGTTCCTTAGAGGTGGGCAACTTCTTAAGTTGAATACAATGACACATCTTTGAGAACCGGTCAACCACCATAAGGATAACAGTGTTGCCTTGGGAGTTGGGCAATTTCACAATGAAATCCATAGACAGGTGAGTCCAGGGCCTCTTTCCATTGGGTATGGGTTGTAGGAGGCCCACTGGAAGGTGTCGTAGAGTCTTACTCTGAGCACACACGGGACAGGCAGCTACGAAGGCAGTAACATCAGCCCGTAGACTAGGCCACCAGAATTGTTGGGAGATGGCCCAAATGAGTTGATTCTTCCCAGGATGGCCAGCTGCCTTAGGAGAATGGTAAGTCTGGAGCACTGCAGTACGGAGACTCTCTGGGACATAGTAGCGGTCACAAGGTTTATCAGGAGGAGCATGGACCTGAGCAGCAAGAATTTTGTCACCCAAAGGAGAAGTAAGACTGGTGCGAACTGTAGCCAAGATACGATCAGGAGGAATCATAGGAACCGGAACCAACTCCGACTTGGAAGTGGAGGAAAATTGTCGTGACAAGGCATCAGCCTTTACATTCTTAGTACCGGGTAAGAATGAGACAATATAATTAAAGCTCGACAAGAAAAGAGTCCATCGCACCTGTCATGAAAAGGTCCACCCATTGGTGGCGCTGTTGATCTTTTGGATTGCAGTACCAGTGTCCAGCAGCGGGTGTCTTCTAACACCCAGGGCCTGTAATAAGAGGACCTACCTCCTGGTGGCACTATTGGATCCTTGGACTGTAGTACCGGTGCCCACCAGCGGGTGTACTCCGGCAGTGTGGAGCAGACAGCACCTTCTGCGCTCAGCTGTTACGTTAATCATTGGTAGTCTTATAAATACCCGGCAAGCCCTCACATGCTTGCCTTGGTATCGCTCTCTCCATGTGCCCTGACCTTGTTGCCCGAACCCGAACCTGAACCCGAACCCGAACCCGAACCTGAACCTGAACCCGAGCCCATCCTGGACCCGTCCCTCTTGTCTCCTGTTACCTAAGATCCCTGCTCTGCAGCCCATCCATCCGTCCTCTCCCTCTCCAGCTGATTCCCCTTCCTTACCCATCTACTGATTCCCCGGTGTATGATCTCGGCCTGGCTTTTGTTGACGCCTCTGGTATTTCCCATTTATTGTATATATTACTTGTTTGTGGTTGATAGTGCGCTGTTTGTTTTCACTTTCTTTTCATTTATAATAAACACTTTTGTTATTTCACTTACATACGTTTTGGGTTTCCTCTGTGCAGTCCACACAGTCTGGTCTAATAATTCCCTGAAAGTATACCAAGGCCATCCCTGACCAGACATGGCTGCATTGAGGAACCATCCTGACCTGTTAGTCTGCCAATGTGGATTTCAATTAAATCACATATTATTCTCTGCTGGCAGAAGAGGATGGTGAATATTGTCGCCAGCTTCTAAAAAGGTGGACTAGTGACCAGCTGATAGAAACCATCCGATCAGCTCATTCCCTGGTGGATCAGGGCTACATGTCATTTGAGGATGTTCAGCCCTTAATTCAATTATGTGCAAAGCCAGCTCTGTCATGTTATACCGAAGGAAGTGATGATTTTTCTCCCCCCTTCAATTTGGCCCAAGTTGAATCTCTGGTATGGTTGTTAGAAGATGATCCAGCCTATTTCATGGAATGTTATTCCTCTTGTCCACAGCAGGTGTTGTCTGATTGCATCCATTCAGTGCAATCTCTGGTTAGTCAGGCTGTGTGTGAATCAGTATTTGTTCAACCTGTGCTACAGGCATGGTCAGATCTCCTGCATTTAGCCAAGCCACAACATTCCAGCCCTGTCATTAATCACCTGCCTTCCCAAGTATCTATCTCCCCATTGCCTATGGCAACCTCAGCTACAGCCCAGTCTACTCCACTTCCTACCAAATACTACTATCCTGTCACCAAGTGTAGCACATATCCTGCCTTCAATCCACCTGCCTCTTCTCCACCTGTAACAATCCCACAAAACCCTCCTCCTGCCACTGTTCCTTGGTCTTCCTTTTGCCCAGATACTTTCTTTTCTTACAGCCCTGCACCTACATACAAAGCTGCAGTGGCTAAGTCAAAAAAGAAACGAAAGTTCTTTCCGACCCGCACAATCCTGCCAGTAACCCAACCCGCCTCTGCACCAACCAACCCGGTCCAGCCTGCATGCATACCAGTTATACCCGGTGGCCCACCTAAGTCTGACGTCCCAGTTCCAGATACCCAGCCTGACGTCCCAGTCCCAGGTACCCAGCCTGACGTCCCAGTCCCAGCTACCCAGCCTGACGTCCCAGTCCCAGCTACTCAGCCTGACGTCCCAGCTACCCAGTCTGCGGAGTCGGTGCCCGCTACCCAGTCTGCGGAGTCGGTGCCCGCTACCCAGTCTGCGGAGTCGGTGCCCGCTACCCAGTCTGCTGAACAGTGTCCATTAACTGGCCTGTTAAGCTTGTGCCCATTCTTCGGCTTGCCGGACCAGTGCCTGGTGTCCAGCTTGCTGAGCCGGGGCCCGTCACCCAGCCTGCTGGGCCGGGGCCCGTTACTCAGCTTGCTGGGCCGGGGCCCGTTACTCAGCTTGCTGAGCCAGTGCCTGTGATCCAGCTTGCCCTTACAGTACTTGCTGTTCGGCCTAAGGACCCAGAGATTGCTGGCCAGCTCGACGACCCGGTGATTGCTGCCCAGCTCGACGACCCGGTGATTGCTGCCCAGCTCGACGACCCGGAGCCCGCTGTCTGCCCTGATGTGCCCGCTGTCCGGTTTGAAGTATCCACTGCCCAGCTTGAAGTACCCTTTACCCAGCTTGACGTGCCCTCATCCGTGGTGCGGTCTGAGGCCATTAACTTTGGACAATTACACCTTCAGTCCCTTTTTCTGTCTCAAAAAAAGATATGGGGGTCTGTTTAGACTTCCGATATCTCACCAAAGGCCCCCCCCCCCAAAAATAAATAAAAATAAATTGAATGACTGTAAAAAAAAAAAAAAATCGTAGAAAGTAAAAAAAAAACCCCACAAACATAGACCCCCCCCAGGTCCGCCCGCACTCCACAGTGACGGCCCCCCACCCACACTCGCCCCTCCATGGGTACCTCAGCTCCCGGTCAACACGGCCAGGAGGAGAAGCCGGAAGACAATAGCCAATATTAATTCGCTATTGCCACAACTCACAAGTGGGTGGGTTTGGGGGGCAATGCTATGTGCCCAAGCTCAACCTTTTTCAAGCCAATTAGAGCCTCAGGCTCTAATCATATGGCTTGGAAAAAAAAACTCATACAAACTTATGTGTCCCCAGCTCTGCAGGAGAGCATGCCCCAGTGCCCCTAATGGACCGGCCACTCCTGGTAAGACCCCTTCCACATGGAGCGGACTCTGAAAAAGCAGATCCGCCTGCTCAGCAGGGGATCTGTCTGTTGATCCCCACTGAGCAGACGGAGAACAGGTCCGTGTCTGCTCCGCTGCTGCAGAGCGGACACAGACACAGCTTGCTATACTCTATGGGATGGTCGGATGGAAACGGATGACAGGTCCATTTCCATTAGATGCCATCCGATCTCCTAGATGGATGTGGAATGAAATACCCATCCGTCTGTTTTAAGTGGACTGGATCAGATGCAGGTGGGTGTAAACGGACACATGTCCACTTACATCAGTCTCTCCATAGAGAACAATGGGTAGTCCGATTGGGCCTGTCTGAAAAATTAACAGGCAGACCCGATCGGTGTTCTTGTATGAAAGGGGCCTAAGGCCTTGTTCGCACAGGGCCTACACAGCGTACTTTTACAGGGATGCACAGGTGTTTCATTGCATCTCTGTGCAGACAGTCCCATTGATGTCATTTGGGATGTAGCAACTGCACCAACAGAGCCGTTGCTCCCAATTTTATGTAGGTCTGCATACATGTCCCTGAGCTCACACTGTCTGTATTCGGGGTCATGTACCCACACCCACACAGATGTCAGATTGGGAACAGCAGCTATGCCTTTGCAGCCGTTGCACCCCGATTGACATAAATGGGACTGCCTGTACGGGGATGCACGGAACACCTGTGCATCCCCGTGCGAGTAAACATGGCCCCCCATGGGCATACACTTTAGCATGCCACATTTGAATGAGACTTTAGTACTAATTTAGCAGGAACTTTCTAAATTACATTGTGTTTATGTGCACTATTAATGATTTTAGTGTATTTTTTGTGAAAATAGCGATATGATGAACATTTGCACAATAATTGCAGGGCCCAAAAAATTAATAGCATTTTTTTTATTCCCCTGGCCATGTGCTTTTAGAAAATGTCTAGTTTGAGGAGTCTTTTCAAATTCTGAAAGCTGTAACTGAAAAATGAAAACCTCCAGATTTTTAGAGAAATTTTTGGGCACGTTCGATTTTCACCATTTTGGAAAAAAGGCACAATTTAAAATTTACAAATATGTGTTATTTATTAACTCCTTACAGGTTAAGCTATTATATTTAGTAGGGATTTAGCAGGAATTTTGTAAAATTTGCGGGATTTTTATCTGCTAATAATGGTTTTAGTGTATTTTTGCAAATATATTGGTTCGATAAACATTTGTACAAATACCATGGGGACTAAAAAATCAGTAGCACCTTCTTTTTATTCTAGAGGTTATATGCTTTCAGAAAATATATGGTTTTGGGGGTCTTTCACAAATTCTGAAAGCTGTAAGGGAAAAATGAAAACCTTCAGATTTTTTGAGGAATTTGGATATTTACATTTTTGCGTACATTCGATTTTCACCATTTTGCAAAAGGGTGCAATGTAAAAATGAAAACTTTTTGCTATTTATAAAGTCCATACAGATTAAGTTTTTATATTTGCTGGGATTTAGCAGGAATTGTGTAAAATTGGCTGTGTTTTTATCTTCTAATAATGGTTTTAGTGTACTTTTTGCCAATATATTGGTTTGATAAACATTTGTGCAAATACCGCAGGGTTTAAAAAAATCAGTAGCACCTTCTTTTTATTTTAGAGGTCGTATGTTTTCAAAAAATATATGGTTTTTGGAGGTCTTTCACAAATTCTGAAAGCTGTAAAGGAAAAATGAAAACCTTCAGGTAGACCCTTAATAATCGGAGAGCTACAGATCCTTACAGCAAGGGGGTCCATAGCCAAAGCAAACAGGAGGGGCAATAAGGAACACCCCTGCCTGTGCCTCTAGTAATCGGAAAGGGCTCAGCGACCTGAGAGTTAATTCTCAGTCGGGCAAGCGGTGATGTGTAGAGTAGCCATATCCACGCTATGAGTCAAGGGCCAAACCCATACAGTTGCAATACCCGAAATAGATAAGGCCACTCTACACTATCGAAGACTTTACAAGTGTCTAGTGACACAATCACACAAGTAGAGGTACAGTCATGGGAATAGGTCAAATTGTGGAACAATCTACAAATATTTATTCTGATTGAACGTATAAATCCCCCTTGATCACTCCCAACCAATTTTGCAACAACCCCATTCAGACGATTAGCGAGGATCTTGTCCAGAATTTTAACATCCACATTATTGAGAGAGATAGGTCTATAAGAGTCACATTTGAGTGGATCTTTCTATGGTTTGTGTATCAGAAGAATTAAAGCCTCTCTCATAGAAGGAGGGAGTACTAGATCTTTCAGGGCCTCATTATATGTATTGAGTAACATGGGACTTGAAAGGTGTCAAAAGTATTGAATAACTCACGATAGAAGGCGAGGAAGGTGTCTGTTATCTCCTGAGGGACATTGCTAACCCTATCCTGAGACTTTAGAATCCTAGGAATAGAAATGGGAGTACGGTCCGGCCTAGTTAGATATGCAAGTAGGTGATCCGCCTTATTCCGTGCTCGAATGACTTCTGAGTGACATAGAGTGCACATTTTTCTGTAAGGTCCAAGAGGCAGAAACTCATATTCTCTATGACTATGTAGCCATGAGGCCCGGGTAGCTGCTTCAGGATTCACAGCATATGTTGTTTCTGCTGCTACCATCTTATTTTCTAGATCCTCAGTGTACTGCTGGGTGTTCTTTTGCAAAATTCCAGTAATGGACATAAAGGTGCCTCGTAGCATGGCCTTAGAAGCCCAACAGTGCCCTGATTCGTACACCAATAATCCGCAATGTTCTTCCTGCAGTTATTCTGTACTATCTCATCCTTCAACCAATGGGAGTTCAGCCCCCAGACAAAAGTGCTTGAGTTTGGCAGAAGGAGGAGATCCACAGAAAGGGGGGCATGATCAGACACCCCTTGGAAGAAGGTAGGAAGCTGCCTGCACAATAGGGAGCACTTCAACAGCAGAGAATGCCATATCTGTACGTGACATAGTGTGGAGAGAGTCAAAGTGGCAAGAAAAATGTTGCTCCTCTGGGTGCTTCCACCATATACAGCATAACAACATAGGGATGATCATGGGGAGATGCAATACAACATATAAAACATTGCACGAGCGAGACACCGGAATAAATGCACTGTAGCAACATAAATGAATCCGCAATAGGAGCATGAAAAACAGCAACAGAAAAAAAACTAAAAGTCCAGCCAGTCCCAACAACTAAAACGTGAGAGGGGCCAAAAAAATAAAATTAAAAAAAAAACTGAAATCCCTTTCCCCCCTACCCTGCTCAACCATCTCAAACATAGTGAGCTTTGAAACATGAATCAAAAGACAGAAAGGGAAGTTAGGGATTTTAGCGATGCTAATTAACAAGTATAATTAATTAGAGTACAAAATTTGTAATACAAAAATTTATTAGGTTTGAAGTTAAAATCAGTAGCACATTCTGCTTAAAAAATACAGGATAATACAATACAGTGGTCGCTCTTGTCAAACACACATAGTCCCAACATGTTTCGCATTAGGTTGCTTCTTCAGGGGATGTGTGAATGTTTGAACAGTATCTTCAACCACTACGTAGATGGTAAAGTAGGGGAGTAGTCCACCTCAGGGGTTAACCGCAGCAGCGCTGAATCGCAGGGGGCTAAAAAGCCAGCCCAGGATAGATGAGTTAGATAGTTGTAAAAATAAGGGCGCACGTATTGAAAATTGAGCACTTGAGGAGACACACCTGAACGAAAATACCGATAAGAAATACGAAGTCTAAAGGATCAGGCGTCACCCTTGACTGCGGCAAAGGTGACGCCTGATCCTTTAAACTTCATATTTCTTATCGGTATTTTCGTTCAGGTGTGTCTCCTCAAGTGCTCAATTTTCAATACGTGCGCCCTTATTTTTACAACTATCTAACTCATCTATCCTGGGGTGGCTTTTTAGCCCCCTGCGATTCAGCGCTGCTGCGGTTAACCCCTGAGGTGGACTACTCCCCTACTTTACCATCTACGTAGTGGTTGAAGATACTGTTCAAACATTCACACATCCCCTGAAGAAGCAACCTAATGCGAAACATGTTGGGACTATGTGTGTTTGACAAGAGCGACCACTGTATTGTATTATCCTGTATTTTTTAAGCAGAATGTGCTACTGATTTTAACTTCAAACCTAATAAATTTTTGTATTACAAATTTTGTACTCTAATTAATTATACTTGTTAATTAGCACCGCTAAAATCCCTAACTTCCCTTTCTGTCTTTTGATTCATGTTTCAAACTTTCAGGGATGTGGTGCCATATCTGTTAGGTGTTGTGTGACGCTGAACCATCAAAACTATTCCATAGTGAGCTTTGGTTCCCTAAACAAGAAAACAAAAACCTGTGGCCTCGCCGCCTACTAGAGTGGGGGAGGTAGTGGATCCAGAGAGGCTCTCTGTAAGGGAGAAGGTTCCATCCGGCAGGATATAACAGTAACCTGTAAAAGAAGGCACAAACAGTGGTAGTAATATAAGGCAAGGCAGGGGTTACGCACCGATTAGGACAGGTGTTATAGCCTAGAATGGCATCTGACAGTTCCATCACAGGAGTAACATTTAGCAGCAAAGAAGGAAAGAATGGATGTTTGCAGCCCTCAGGTCATCTGTAGCAATGGAGTGTAGGAGGCAAAAGGAAGGATAGGGTGACCCACAGGTGCTCAGGATTGCTTCAGGAGAGATGAGTAGTAAGGCAGAGAGGAAGAATCAGGGATCTTGGGGGGGCCCCCAAGGGAGGAAGACTGGGGGGTGGGATGTGCACACTTAATCACGAAGGCATGGGACAACACCTCCATCCCAAAAACATCTTGCAGCAAGGAGTGAAGGAACCTTTCAGGGTGGGCCCCCTCTGAATGCTCACAAAGCGGAGATTGCTCCTGCAAGAACGGTTCTGTAAATCCTCCATTTTGGCTCTGAGGGACATCAGCTCATCAGTAGCCGTACCCACAGAGGCAGCTAAGGGGTGTACTGTGTCTTCCAGGGAGCTGATACGTTCTTCTGACCCCCCCCCCCCCCCCCCCATTCGCTCCCTCAAGTTTTGCACATCCTGCTTCAATAGGGAAAAATCAATATGAATGCTTTCCATCTGAAGTGTAAGGGAGGCCTTGCAGTCTTTTATAGCTAGCTTGATTTCAGCCAGAGTAGGCTCCTCTGAGGAAGGGCCTGGAGAATTACAAGCTCCTGACCATGTAGAGGAGTCTAATGAAGTTAGGAGGTCAGCCTGAGTGTGGAACATAGCAGGCAGAGAGTCACTCACCCCTGATGTGGCGAGCTGTGCAGAGATGGGAGAGGGCTGCAGCATGGCTTCAGGCTTGGCTGAGGGATCAGCACCATCTTGCCTGTGATACTTTGCCAGTTGTTCTTCGGCTGACTGGGGCTTGGGTGGCCGTATTTATTCACCATCATGCCTGCCTTGGGATCCTGCCATCTTTAGGAAGGATTTGTGCCTTTTGGGAAAGGATCGGACACAGAATGCCTGCACGATGTCTGTGTAGAGCCAGATCTACAGATCTAAGCAGCCACACTCATGGGCTCCCGCAAAGTGTAGACAATTTTCTAAACGCTACTTGGTTGTTCCTCAATTACATCACAAGGGTCCTTTATCTAATATTTTTTCCCTTCTCCTTGCACATATGCACCTCATTGGGGCATAAGTAGTCAGCTCTCTATGATAAAACAGTGATCTTGTGGAACTTTGCTTGTCTACAAGCTTTTTGTGGGAACTGCTTTTGGAAAGATACCCATAGGCTGATTCCTTTAGGGTGGTTTTCTGCACCTTAAAAGACAAAATTTCCTGATTCCTCAAATTCTTTTTTTTTTTGTTCCTGCTCACAAAGTTCTCATAGCCATATCTCTCTTTTTTTGGAAATTGCATTCTACGAGCGCATTCCTTTATTTATGGAACTCATTCTCCCCGATGTCAAGAGTTATGAATGCTCCACGTAGTCTTTGGCTATAATTAGTTGGTTTATTTCCAATACTCATACCTTGTCTGTTCTGACTTCCCATGCCTGAAGTCAAGGGTTTGATTGACAGGCCTTTACACTGATAACTTCTTTTGCTGATCAGTGTAACTCTTCGTTTATGATATCTATCTGTTGATTTGCCATTGCTCCACCTCCTTTTTCCTTAAGGTGAATGAATGGTTGTCTTCTACTACTACTCTCACCTTGTTGATTTCTCTTCCCTAATCTGGAATACCAGGTTGGTCTCATTTACCTTGCAATGTCCTTTCTGTTTTGGTACATTCTTCTTGATCAGGCCTTCAATCGATTTTTGATTCTAGTAAGGTTCAAGATATTTGAACTGTTTTTGCATGTTGCACATGCCCAAAACTTAGTACAATCCTCTGAACCTCAATGGGCAATAAAGAAAATAAGATTTTTATATTTACCAATTTAATCTGTTTTTGAAGTTCAATGAAGGACACAGGTCTCACCCCTCTATATATTTGCCTATGCACCTCTTGCTCACAAAACTGAGGAATGAATGTTGGAAAAGGGGTTATTCAAGTTCTGGCTTTACATTGTAAGTTTTGCCAGTATTCAAACCCATTTAACTATGTCTTAACACAACCCTGTGTCCCTAAATAGACTTCAGAAACATCATTTTACAATTAATATAATACATTAGAGCTGGGCTGTTCTTTTGCTTTCTAACATTCTATAACTATTTAGCAAATCTACTTTTTTTCACATTGAGGACAAGCTTTCTATTCCAGCCTCTGCTGGTTTTCTGACCCCCTCAATGTATCATCTCATTAAATTTCCAGGTCCACGAACTGCAGTCCCTAGTGACCCCTAACAAGGCCACCTGTCATTTGAGGAAATCTTTAAAACCTACTCTGCTATGGCTCCTCCTGAAGGAGCAGAGAGAACTACTGATCTACACTCATGTCTAATATTCACAGGCTTTTCTATTGCTTCCTTCATTTCCCCATACGTTTCACCTCGTTATTCTTTGTCTCCTTTTTCTTCTGCAAGAAGAAATGTTACATAAGAATGAAAACTAGCAGAAACAAATGTCAAGGTTTGCTGAGATTTGCAGCCTGGAGTCGGCCTTCTGGTTCCTAGCTGCATAATCCATCACATACAAAGTCATTTTAATGTCACAACATTTTAATGTCACTGCTTTGCTAATGTCAGTGCCTCTGATTCACTTTTAGTGCGCAGATCCTCAACGTTTCCCAAAGGACATTTTAGGGACTTTAAAAAGATATTTGATGCAAAAACTATGGGATTTCTCTCTAGAATATCAGATATTCCTTCGGGATAAGGCTGCGTTTTGCGGTTCTTGTTGAAATACGCAATTATTTTTCATATGCAGAGTTTTCTATCATTTTTCTCTGCGCTGATGTACAGAAACTGTCCCAGCTTCACGCCAACTGGAAACACCTGGGGTCATACTCTGAAAAGTTTGATATGGACACAGTGTGTTAATTAATTGGTTGTGATTTCTCTATTTCCTTTTGTCTATAAACCTGTGTGGTTTTAAAGAAATCCTGTGCTCGGACTGTAATATATACTGTATGTTGCCATTGCTGCCTTTATTTCTCAAAAACCCTTCCTTAGATTAGACGCCATACGATAGCTTGATTTTGCCTGTGCTAAGCCCTACCAGTTGCCATTTCAATGTCCATTGAGAAGGTCTCAGTGGCCAGTAAGGGCAATCTCATTGGACAGAGGGCTAGAATTTGGGTAATCAAAACCACTGTCAGGTTCTTTTTTCTTGTGTGTCCCACTGGGGAGTTTGCCTTCGTTTCCTGTCTTGAAGACAGTTCAATCTCAATCTGCATTACTAGTGAATAAAGAGTATAGGACCATCAAGTCCCTTGAGTAATGAGTCGGACAAGACTGTAGATAATTGATGATGTGGGAGAAGGCGGAGCCTAGCCGAGAGGTAATGCTGGCTTAGAGCTCCATTCTCAGCAGGACAACAGAGCCATATAACGGCGGAGGTAACTTGACCCTCCGCATATATATCATACCAAATGGTAGATAAATATCCCTACCTTACATTGGTGACATTGGGGGGGGGGGGGGTCAGAGGAGACTCATGAGGCAGAAAATTAACAAGAAAGCGCCGCCTCACACACGCAGCAGTATGGCACTGAAACCCTCCCCCTCTGAGGGGAGACACAGTGAGGAGAACAAACAGACAGCCCCTTCTGCTGCTTTACATAAAGATGTTCTCTCATTAAAAGCACATAGTCTCTCTAACCAAATACCTGAGGAAAATATGTCAGTTCTGGAGAATTTAGAACTTTCCACACAAAAAGACTTATCCCCTCCTGTAACGCTGAAACAAATAGAAAATCTGCTTCAAAAATCACTAAAAACCACTGCAGATATCATCACCACAAATCTTACCAAAGAAATTAGAATACTTGGTCAGCGTACATCAGCACTGGAAATTAGAGCAAACGATCTGGAAAATTATACATCTAACATTGCCTCAGAAATTTATTTTCTTAAAGAGGAAAATGAAATATTACAATCCAAATTGGAGGATTTCGAAAATCGTGAAAGACGCTCCAATATACGTATTAGAGAGATACCCGAATCTGTGACTGATTTAAACGGTGCTATTACTGCACTTTTTCAAGAATTACAACCAGCTATCCCACTAGAGCGTCTTGAAATTGACCGGGTTCATAGAGCCCTAGCACCAAAGAAAATAGATGGTCCTTCCCTTGTGACATTATCGCAAAATTGCATTTCTACCGCACTAAGGAACTACTGCTAAATACAGCTAGAAATAAAGATCCCCTAATTTTCCAGGGTCATAAATATCAATTATTCACAACAAAAGAAGAACCCTGAAATCACTACTGCAAATATTACAGCGAAATGACATAATCTACCAATGGGGCTTTCCTTTCTCAGTGCGTTTTACTTTCCAAAGTCGCAAATATATGTGCCGAACAGCTAAGGACCTGCAAACTACTTTACAGAAACTTGGGATGATAAACACATCAAGAGATGCTGCGGACACTCGCCAAAAATCATCCTCATATGCTGATACTCCCTCCTCTGCTTCCAGAAGAGAAGAAGACTACAATCCACAGAAAAGAAGTCGCATACAATCTCCACCTCCAGATCTGGCTGACACTATGGACTGATAAACACTTGTACTGAGGCTACTATCTTGCCTTTTCAACAGAATGGCTACTGCCAAGTTTTTTCTCTGACTTCCAATCAATATTTTTATCATAATCTTATTTAAGTAATGTTCCTAATAATTTAGGCACCTTTATTATAACTTTTTTTTTCTCTCTCTTCTCTTCTTTGTCTCTGAGGTTGCCTTAATCTTACATTTTTATTTTCTGCTTGAAAAATGAAATTATATGATTGGCTCTTGGTGTCCTGCAGGGAAGTTCCTTGCACCCTCTCTTGCTACCCTCAGCAGCTCGGTGTACACCGGGCAGTTGACAGTGGCTCATGTACCCTTGGAGGGAGAAATTTTCTCCTCCCAACGGACACATTAAGAACATAGATATGTTAAGATATATTTCAATATTGTATATTAATTGTATTTTCTTTTTCAGTCATTATCTCCTTTCCCTCCACCCCTATACTCTGGAGAAAAATAATTTCTTATATGACACATGTTCTAACATAAACACCAACACATATTTACTTTTCCCAACTCCATGGCCCCATTAAACATCATATCATTAAATACTCAGGGACTAAACATTCCACACAAACGCACTAAAGCCTTCCGCACATTTTCATCCAAGAAAGCACATATATTTTGCCTCCAAGAGACTCATTTTGCGTCACAATCCACTCCCAAATTTTTCAGTAAAGACTACCCCCAAGTATACACAGCTTCGGCCTCCTCTAAAAAACGAGGCGTGCTTATAGCTTTCCATCGCAATACACCATTTTCACTAATGAAAGAAATCAAGGATCCAGAAGGTCATTACTTGATTCTTAAAGGACACCTACTTGATACCGCTATCACCATTACATCATACTACGCTCCTAACAAAAATCCTATTTCTTTTCTTTCTCATTTATTTCAAAGTATAGAACACCACAAAATAGGTACTACAATTCTATGTGGAGATTCTAATCAGACCATATTCCCATTTTTGGATAAATCACCAATCCCACAGTCACTTACAGCAGACAAACAACTCTTATCAAAACTAATTACAAAACATAACCTAGTAGATAATTGAATCCAACCAAGAGACAATACACACATTACTCATTCCCTCATCGCTCATTCTCTAGGATAGACCATATATTTATGTCCATAGGGCTAATTCCAGAAATAATATCTACAAAAATTATTCCCATCCCATGGTCCGATCATAGTGCAGGCTACATTACTGTTGCCTCTATAATTCAAAAAAAAAAAGATCCAACATGGATATTAAGAGATTTCCTACTCAAAAAAATCCAGCTCATAAAAATAATATTGAAATTGCGCTCAAAGATTATATAAAATATAACTCCACACCTGACGTCTCTCCGACTACATTATGGGAAGCACACAAACCTGTTCTCCGTGGCATATGTCTACAGCAAGCAAACATATTCAACAGAGAGCGGAAAATCCTTTGTCAGACTTTAGAAACAAATTTCAATAAATGTCACACAGCATTCCAAAATAACCCTTCTTCTTTATCTAAAATAAATCTTGACAAAGCTAAATTGGAATTTGATCTATTCCTTACTGAAGCAGCGGATAAAACCATCAAGAGATCACAACACAATTTCTATATCAATGCGAATAAACCTCACACACTATTAGCCAGGGCATTAAAATCCTGCCAGAACCCAACGAAACCGATATGTCTGAAAATCTCTAGGGGGGTATACACAAATAATCCTTTAAAAATATTACAAAAATTCAAAACACAATTAAAAAATTTATACTCTTCTAATAATGAGTTGGACCCTTCTAGAGCAAATGATTTTTTCTCTCATATATCTCTACCGACACTATCTAAAACACAAATGGAAATGATGGAGGAACCAGTGTCAATTAGAAAGGTATCTGAAGTTATCAAAAATCTGAAACTAAATAAAAGGCCAGGTCCTGATGGTTTTTCTGCGCTGTATTACAAAACGTTTGTAGACACCCTATCTCCAGTCTTGACAAACACTTTTAATTCCCTTTTGGAAGGTCATTCTTTTAGAAGAGAAACCCTAACTGCAATTATCTGTATGCTCCCTAAACCTCACACAGACGATTCAATATGGTCTAATTATCGCCCTATTTCGTTATTAAATTTGGACATAAAAATTTTAGCCAAAATTCTAGCTAACAGATTAAATACTATTATAGGCAATCTAATACATCGTGATCAAGTGGGCTTCATTCCATTACGTCAAGCAGGAGATAATATTAGACGTGCAACACTCCTGTCACATGCCGCTAAAAAAAGACGTATTCCCACTTGTTTTCTTTCTTTAGATATTATGAAAGCTTTTGACACAGTATCTTGGTCATATATGAACTATACCCTTTCCAAATGGGGATTCGGCCCTCATTTTTTACGATGGATCTCTAGTTTGTATCAAGATCCCAAAGCTTATATCAGATATGCAGGGTACAAATCGGACGAGTTTAATATACTGAGGGGAACTCGTCAAGGATGTCCACTTTCGCCATTATTATTTGCTTTACTCATTGAACCTTTAGCACAAAGAATTAGGATGGAACCCACTATAACAGGTATTGAAATGGGTGGCTTTCATCATAAGCTCTGTTTATTCGCAGACAATATTCTCCTTTTTCTATCTTCTCCACATGTTTCGGCCCCAAATCTTATGGTTGTACTACAAGAATTCTCATTTATTTCGGGCCTTAAGGTCAATATTCAAAAATCTTCAGCATTAAACATTTCACTTGTCGAAAAAGATAAACAATCTTTACAAAATTCTCTACCCTTTAAGTGGGTAGATCATAGCCTCCCATATTTGGGTGTGCAGTTTACTCCTAACCCCTCTGATTTATTTGCAGCTAATTACCCAGCTCTATTAAAAAATATTACAAGGTCGTTATCTAATTGGTCATCAATGCCGATATCATGGTTTGGGAAAATCAATATCATAAAAATGTCTGTTCTTCCGAAATTTTTATATTTATTCAGAACTCTCCCGATTCATATTCCTGCATATTTTCTTAGGCTGATTCAACAAAAAGTAACGAAATTTACTTGGGGGAAAATAAAACCCAGACTTCACAAAAAAACACTTGTTCTCCCCAAAGCTTTGGGTGGTTTGGGATTCCCAGACTTTAACATATATTATAAGGCAGCTCAATTATCTCAATTAACAAAATATCACTCTTCTACAGAGATTCCTTTATGGGTCCTCATTGAAGCTGTAGACTGTGATCCTCTTCCTATAAACAATATATTAGGCCGCGTACACACGGGCGGACTGTTTGCCCAACCTTGTTCGTCAAACAGTTTGGGCAAACAGTCCGCTCAAAATTTGCATGAGCGGACTTGCCCACACACGAGCGGACTGTTTGACGAACAAGGTTGGGCAAACAGTTCGCTCAACTTTTGAAATGAACGGACTCGCCCACGTAAGGCGGAGGCAAGTCCGCCCATTTCGAGCGCGTGTACAGGTAGGCGGGGCCCGCGAAGGAGACGTCGCGGGCTCCGCCGCCTGGAATGGGCTTAAAGGGGAACCCCAACGCCGAAAAAAATCGGCGTGGGGGTTCCCCCCAAGTCCACACCAGACCCTTGTCCGAGCACGCTACCCGGCCGGCCAGGAAAGGGGGGGCGAGCGAGCGCGCCCCCCCCTCCTGAGCCGTACCAGGCCGCGTGCCCTCAACATGGGGGGGTGCCTTGGGGAAGGGGTGGCCCCCCCACCCCAAAGCACCTTGTCCCCATGTTGATGAGGACAAGGGCCTCTTCCCGACAACCCTGACCGTTGGTTGTCGGGGTCTGCGGGCGGGGGGCTTATCGGAATCCGGGAGCCCCCTTTAAGAAGGGGGCCCCCGGATACCGGCCCCCCACCCTATGTGAATGAGTATGGGGTACAATGTACCCCTACCCATTCACCTGTGAAATAAAGTACAAATAAAAACACAACACAGGGGAAAAAAATATTTTATTGCACAGCCGGGGGTCTTCCGTCTTCGGGGGTCTTCTCGCCGGACTCCTCCGCTATGTGTGTGTAGCTCTTTTGCTAGCGGAGGAGTCCGGCTTTCTTCCTCCCCGCCGCCGGCCTCTTCTCCCGACTTCGGGGGTCTTGTCCCCCTCTTCGGTTCTTCTGCCGGGCCACCGCGCCTGGTCCGGTGGCCCGGTCTTCTGTCGCCGTCTTCCGTTCTTCTGTCGCCGCCTTCGGTTCTTCTGCCGGGCCACCGCGCCTTCTTGTAGCTCTTTTACAGGCGGTGGCCCGGTCTTCTGTCGCCGCCGCCGCCTTCCGTTCTTGTTCTTCTTCTTGTTCTTCTCCTGGAGATGTTGACTCGACGAGCTCTCCGGCCGGAATGCCAGAGCCGCGCTGTGCGGTCACTTATATAGTGACAATGGGGCGGTGTCACATGGTATATGTCACATGGGTTGGTCACATGGTGACCCCGCCCCCTTACGATGTCATAGTCCCCATGTGACATCAACCCATGTGACCAACCCATGTGACATATACCATGTGACACCGCCCCATTGTCACTATATAAGTGGCAGCGGAGCGTGTCCCTGGCATTCCGGCCGGAGAGCTCGTCGAGTCAACATCTCCAGGAGAAGAACAAGAAGAAGAACAAGAAGAAGAACAAGAACGGAAGGCGGCGGCGGCGACGGCGACAGAAGACCGGGCCACCGCCTGTAAAAGAGCTACAAGAAGGCGCGGTGGCCCGGCAGAAGAACCGAAGGCGGCGACAGAAGAACGGAAGACGGCGACAGAAGACCGGGCCACCGGACCAGGCGCGGTGGCCCGGCAGAAGAACCGAAGAGGGGGACAAGACCCCCGAAGTCGGGAGAAGAGGCCGGCGGCGGGGAGGAAGAAAGCCGGACTCCTCCGCTAGTAAAAGAGCTACACACACATAGCGGAGGAGTCCGGCGAGAAGACCCCCGAAGACGGAAGACCCCCGGAGCTGTGCAATAAAATACTTTTTCCATGTGTTGTGTTTTTTTTTGTACTTTATTCCACAGGTGAATGGGTAGGGGTACATTGTACCCCATACTCATTCACATAGGGTGGGGGGCCGGTATCCGGGGGCCCCCTTCTTAAAGGGGGCTCCCGGATTCCGATAAGCCCCCCGCCCGCAGACCCCGACAACCAACGGCCAGGGTTGTCGGGAAGAGGCCCTTGTCCTCATCAACATGGGGACAAGGTGCTTTGGGGTGGGGGGGCCGCGCGGCCCCCCCTTCCCCAAGGCACCCCCCATGTTGAGGGCACGCGGCCTGGTACGGCTCAGGAGGGGGGGCGCGCTCGCTCGCCCCCCTTTCCTGGCCGGCCGGGTAGCGTGCTCGGACAAGGGTCTGGTGTGGACTTGGGGGGAACCCCCACGCCGTTTTTTTTCGGCGTTGGGGTTCCCCTTTAAGCCCATTCCAGGCGGCGGAGCCCGCGACGTCTCCTTCGCGGGTCCCGCCTACCTGTACACGCGCTCGAAATGGGCGGACTTTCCGAGCGGGAACAGTCCGCTCATTTCGAAAGTACAGCGGACAGGCCCACACACGGGCGGACTGTTCGCTCAAACACAGTTTTAGCGGACAGTTTTTCGGAATTTCCGAAAGACTTTGTCCGTCCAACTGTCCGCTGAAACTGTCCGCTGAAAGCCCACACACGAGCGGACTGTCCGCCCAAACACTGTTCAGCGGACAAGGTTGGGCGAACAGTCCGCCCGTGTGTACGCGGCCTTATGGTTACAACCTGCGGATCGTAAGTCTATAAATAACCCCATTTCTAAGCACTCTATCTATATGGGATAGGTATAGAAATTCACATGGTCTGCAATCTCCACAAAATCCGCTATTATCTTTCCACAAGAATCCGACTTTTTACCCAGCCTGGAAATATCCCAAAACCTTTAAAGCTTGGTCTAAGGCTGGTATCACTTGTCTATATAATTTAACTTCAACTACATCAATAAAATCTTTTACAGATCTATGTGAATTATATAAGCTTCCACAATCAGAAATATTCAGATATCTCCAAATCAAAGATTTTTATACTCCTCTTCTCAATTTAAATGTAAACTTACATAATATTTCTCAATTTGAAAGATTTTGTCTCAAGGAACCACATGCTAAAGGTCGTATTACGGGAGGCGTGGCCTGACGCGAATGGCGGCGGACGTGTAGTTGAGGAGCTCCCGCCGCTCACGGAGCAATCCGTCGCCATCCACCTGCCAACGAGCACAATCTGCCCAGGAAATTGTTGCGCCCGGTCCGCGCTGTGCCGCCACGGGGTCCTGGACGATTTTCCCCCGGAATTGAGGCCTCCAACCGCCCGGACCTGCCACTGGTTTCTCCGCCGGCCGCCGCCATCTTGGGCCTCCGGGATCGCCTGAAGCCATCGGAGCCACGCCGGCGGGTGAGGTAAGGGGCTGTCATCGGTCCCCTCCAGTTGTCTCCCCCCCCCCGCCCGGATCCTATTTGGGGTGGTTTCGGGCTTCCGCGGCCCTCGGGGGGCCCGCGGCCGGCCCCGGCCTAGTGCGGCCTACTGAGGCCTGAGGATCCCCAGGGTTTCCTGCAGCTGCTGCCCAGAGACGTGCTCCGTGGATGTTTTGGCTCGCATCTGCGGTCTGCCTGCTTGAAAACCCCCCCCCACGGAGGATTGCTTTAGTAGACTTATCTCTCTGCTTGTGGTTCCCCATCCACCTTTGATTGTGACCCCAGCCTGCTTTCCTGGTCCACTACTCCAGGCATCCCCTGCAGCCCTCTGCACACAGACTCTGCTCTGGCTCCCTTGTCTATTCATTTACTCTACTGCAGCAGGGGACTGACCACTTTACATTCCTTCTACCTGGATGATCCTTTAATCCTCTCAGATAATCAGCCACTATACCCCACAGAATTGCTACGGCGGGGGTCACCTTGATCTATCTCAAGATTGTACCTATAGAACCACGTTCTGCTTTATATGCAAGCCCCCCCTGAATGATCTGGACTTTCACCTCTAAGGGCCTGCCCCCACGTATGGAGAGGTAGGTCGGGCCTATACTCAGCTCCTGGCTCCCCCAGCCCTTCTTTCGGACAGTAAACCGGACTATACACAGCACCATGGGGAAAGACAAGCCCAAAGCACACAAGAGTGGTAATAACCGTCACCCGGGAGGGGATCTCGATGATTATTTTGGCCATGGACGGTCGTCCTCTCAGCACCGACCGGCATCCAAAGGGACGCCGGCCCCTCCATCCCCGGCACGCTCTGAATCAGCTCTGCAGTCTCAGGTGCGTCCCCACAGCCTGCTCTCACACTCTGAGGACACTGCCCTCTCCCCCAGGCTTACCAGAAGCCGCTCTAATGCCTCCCTAGGATCGGGGGATGGATGGGACATGGAATCGCAGATTAGATCTCTGCACAGCTACATGAGGTCTCTACCCACCAAAGCTGACTTTGAACACTGTGTACTCCGGATCGAGGAAACATACCGCAAGGAAATCTCTGACTTGAGAAAAGATGTGGGGGTGCGCTTTGATGATGTGGATAGCACAGTAGATAGCCTGCGGGACACTGTACAATCACATGATCGGATCCTCAATACCCACACTGTCCTGCTTCAGCAGCTCTCATACCAACAGGACGACCTCGAAAATCGCAGTCGCCGCAACAACATCCGTATACGGGGGATACCCGAGTCGGTTGACCCCAAAAACCTGCCTGCAGCTGTGACGACTATCTTCAACCAACTGCTCCAACGACCCAAGGATGACCCGATCGAATTGGACCGGGTGCACCGTACATCGGGTCCCCGTACCCCTGACCCCTCCTTCATTCGTGACACGTTGTGCCGTGTCCATTTCTACAAAATAAAGGAGGGCCGCCAGCACGCAGCAGTCGATCCTCTTCAATGACGCACCCATCATGCTCCTTCCTGATCTCTCTCGCCAAACACTGGCTTTGCGGAAATCCCTACGACCCCTCACGCAACTCCTGCAAGCAAGACAGATCAAATACCAATGGCGTTTCCCGTTCCATCTTCGAGTGCACCACGCGGGTAAAACCGCTGTATTTCGTACGTTGGGGGACCTGCCTACATTTCTTAGTACGCTTGAACTGCCCCAAGTTGCCCTGCCTGACTGGCCGTTTGCACCGACCACTCCAGGTCTACCCTACACCCCGCAATGGCAGAAGCAAGGACGCAAGCGCACCCCTCGGTCCCCGCAGCTTCAGGATCCCAACGACTGACCCGATCCAGTGGGCCCCCCGGGCCTGTTTTCTCCTCCCGCCGCTGGGGCCTTCCCCTGTGATGGCCTTGGACCCGTATGGGTCGAATATCTCACATGTTGATTAACCCTTTTGTTTACAGGTTTTTTGCATATCTTTTACAACCCCCGTTGCTGTGTTCCCCTCCCCCCTTTCCCTATAGTTGGGGTTCTCCGTTGTGCTGATAGTTCCTGGACTGATCTCAAGACTTGTCTTTGCAACCCACTGTATACAACGGTCCCCTCCGTGTTGCCCTTGACATACTTTACGATTATTGTTTTGTTTAATCTGATCCCTTTGTTGGGCCTATTGCATGTCCTTCCCCCTATGACTCATAGATGTTCTCTATTTTATGCCGGTTTACAATTGCATTTATTGATGACCACTAAGATGTTTATGCTTACTATGTTCTTTAGTTTACTCTTTAGGTCGCAACTGATACTGGTTTACCCATGGGGCCGGGGTGCTGGGAGCTGCCCGACTCTGTGTTTTTATCCCACACTCCTTTTCTTTGTAATGTTTGCCTTTTGGAGCCACCTAGTGGCCTTTTTTATTTTTATTTTTATTTTACTTTTCTTGCCTACTCCTCTTTTCTGCCTGACCTACTGGGCCCGTCTCCTATCACTGATGTTTCTAAATGCCCTGTTTCATGTCCCCCTGCTTATTGTGCTGGGAACGGGTTACCATACCTGCCACTGTTGTTACTACTTATGCAAGGTTGTCATACTGTTCTTTCTCTCTCTTCTTTCTTCTCTTCTCCCCTTCGCCTTCTCTCTGCCTTTACCCTCCCACCCCTTCCCCCCTCCCTTACCTCCCCTGTACATCCTCTATTCCTGTTCCTTACCCCAATGGGGTTTGCTCATAGTGTCACTTATCCTATTGATCCCGAGCTCCACCCTAATGATCCCCCATGGCTAGTGACGATTCGATAACTTTTGCTTCCTTTAATTGTAGGGGTTTCAACACTCCCGAGAAGCGGAGCCAGACACTTTACCATTTTCACAAGAAGCGCGCGAAAATTCTGTTGCTCCAGGAAACACATTTTCGAGCTGGAGCTATTCCGGCACTGCGCAATAGGTACTACCCTCAATGGTTCCACAGTGTTAATCCGCAGGCCAAATCCAAGGGGGTGTCTGTTGCCTTTCATAAATCTTTTAACCCGGAGGTTCTGGACTCTCTCATAGACGATTCAGGCCGCTATGTATTTTTGAAATTGAAACTAAACGATTTTCTCTTTACAGTAGCTAACGTTTACGTGCCGAACGTGGGCCAGGCTCGGTTCCTCTCTTCAGTCCTCACCAGACTATCCTCCTTTGGAGGGTCGACTTTTATTGTTGGAGGTGATCTCAATATTGCCCTCTCCCCATCTGCAGACACGTCCTCGGGTAAGTCTTCTGTACCTTGCTCCACCTTGACACGTATTAAATCACTCCTCCATTCCTCCCATCTGGTGGATGCCTGGCGAGTCCAGCATCCCACAGAAAGGGATTACAGTTATTTTTCAGTCTCACACAACTCCTACAGTAGATTGGACCACTTTCTCATATCGCAATCACTTCTAGACACGCCTCTCCAAACGGCGATCGGTAACCTCCTATGGTCCGATCATGCCCCCATCTATCTGACTCTAGTCCGCCCCCCTGTTGCCCGCCGGGGGGCGAGCTGGAGGCTTAATGACAATCTGCTGCGGGACACCGTGTGCGTGGCGGATGTCTCCAAAGTCATTAAAAATTTCATAGGTGACCACTCCGCGGACACAACCTCCCCTTTGAACCAGTGGGACACACTCAAATGTGTGATCCGGGGTACCCTCATACAACACGGCTCCCGCCTTAAGAAGGCCCGCGCTCATGATATACGCAAACTCCTTTCTACCATAGCGGACCTTGAACCCCTTCATAAAAAAGACCTGGACCCTACGGTTTTTGTCCAGCTTTCCAACGCCCGCAGAGACTTGCTACAGCTCTTAGACGCGCACTCCCTCATTGCCCGGGATAAAGCGCGGAATCACTTCTACTCCCTGGCGAATAAATGTGGTAAACACCTGGCCAGAACTATTCACCCTAGACCCCCACGACATTCTATCCCCTTTATCGTCCAATCGGACCTTAGGAAAACGTTTAACACCTCCGGGATATCTGAATCCTTCCGGCAATATTATTCACAGCTTTATAACCTCCCGCGTGCAAACCCCTCCGATCGGACCCCCCCCCCTCCCGACCCCACACAGGATTATATTATGGAAACTGCTCTACCCACTATTGATGATGCAGACGCGACATCCCTAGATGAGCCCCTAACTACTTCTGAATTTCTGCAGGCCATCAAAGCCCTTAAAGTGGGCAAATGCCCGGGTCCTGACGGCTTTACACCCCGGTTCTACAAGACATTTGCCCCACAACTTGCACCCCTTCTGACAAAGGCCTTTAATTCGGTAGACAGTCTTAACCTCCCCTCCAAGGAATCTTTATCTGCCAACATCTCTATTATCCCTAAACCAGGCAAGGACCCATCCCAATGCAGCAGCTATGGACCCATATCCCTGCTCAACATAGATATTAAGCTATTTGCGAAAGTTCTGGCTACCCGTCTGTCCCCTTTATTGCCTAAAATTATTCACAACGATTAAGTGGGTTTTGTCCCTGGCAGAGAAGCGAGGGACAACACCTCCAAGACGATACATCTTATCTCCCTGATCCAACGTAAAGGCCTGAAAGCTTGCCTTTTATCTTTTGACGCTGAAAAGGCCTTCGATAGGGTCAGCTGGAGGTTCCTACAGCTGTCTCTATAACAACTTGGCCTCGGAACTCCCTTCATCTCTAAAGTTATGTCCCTATACTCACGACCCTCGGCTACGGTCCTAGTCAACGGTACCACATCTGCCCCCTTTGACATTGCAAACGGTACCCGCCAGGGCTGCCCCCTGTCCCCCCTCCTCTTTGTCATTATTATTGAACATTTAGCCTGTGCCATACGACAAAACCCCTCCATTCTAGGTATCCACACTCCGTCTGCGCATCACAAACTTTCCCTGTATGCTGATGACCTCTTTGTGTACCTTCAGAATCCGCACACCTCCCTACCATCCCTACTCAGAGAATTTCAACGTTTTGGAACCCATAGTAACTTCAAGATCAACATTACTAAGACTGAAGCCCTTAACATATCCCTCACCCCCTCCACACTGTCCCTTCTAAAATCCAATTTCTCATTTAAATGGCAGACCAAGGGGATTTCTTATCTAGGGGTTATTATAACCTCCAACCTAGCTAACTTGTTTTCCCTGAACTATATTCCCCTGCTTAACCGTATACGGAAGGACCTTGAGGAATGGGGGGGGTCTCCCTTGCCCTGGTTCGGAAGGATTAATATCCTAAAGATGGACATCCTGCCCAAGCTCCTGTATTTATTTCAAACCATCCCCATCCAAGTCCCCAAATCATTTTTCATCTCCCTGCGTTCGATAGCCATAAGATTCATGTGGAACAGGGGCCTCCCCAGAGTTAAATTTAAACTGCTTACACTCCCGAAGACTATGGGGGGAACAGGCCTCCCTGACTTTGAGACTTACCATACAGCTGCTCATATGACTCGCATCATAGAATGGTTCCCCCGTCCTCCTTGCAAGGCCTCGGTGGCCGTTGAACAGGACCTTTCTCCTGTGGATCTCCGAGCTCTTCTATGGGGATACAATCAGGACTACTCTAGTATGACATCCTTATCCCCATTGACCTTGGCCTCCTTGAAATTATGGTATAAGACAGGGCTAAACACCACCCTTTCCTCTGATCCGGGCCCCCTGACGTCCCTCTTTGACCATCCTGCTTTACCACAAAGTACAGGGGCAGCCTCCCTAGGACCCTTTAGGCGTGCGGAGTAGCCGCAAGCTCACACATTTGTACATCCCTCTCAGGGGACCCCGGTCCCCCTGGCAGACTCTGGAGATTGGCTCACGGCCCTACAGGTGTCCGCATTTACCAAACGCCTACACTCCTCCTCTCAAATACACCGCAAGCTTACCGACTTTGAGGTATTGTGCTCGCTCCCAGAAGCCCCCAAACACCTGCTATCCTCCTTATATAACTTACTACAGACTTTAGCGCATGATCAGCTCCCACCTTATACTAGGCTGTGGTCTGCGGATTTGGGTGAAGACATCTCTGTGCCGGACTGGCAAACTTCTTTCCACTTCACACACAAGTCGACCATCTCCTGCTACTCTCAAGAGAAGAACTATAAGCTGCTGTCCAGATGGTACAGAGACCCTGCTACTTTACACAAAATCTTCCCGTCTACGCCGGCCACCTGCTGGCGCTGTGAAGCCTCAGTCGGAACCTATCTACATGTCTGGTGGGACTGTGAGAGGATCCGCCCCTTCTGGACACAGGTTTTTGAATGTTATAATCTTCTAGCTGATACTCCAGTTCCTATCTCTCCGAAAATTGCATTACTCTCAATACTGCCCGGGTCTATTAAATCGCAGAGACAAAGATTGCTTCGTTTTTTTATGTCCTCTGCTAGGCAGCTGATACCTGCTTATTGGAAGACGACGACCACCCCCCCATTGTCACGGGGGGTATCCATTATGAATGACACCATGAGAATGGAGGAGATGTTGGCACTGGATAATGACACTTACACCAAGTTTATATCTCAATGGTCGATCTGGCTCCGCTTCTCTTCCTCTGACACCTTAATGGAACAAATTTTGAATGCATAGGGACGCTGTGGGCTCTCTCCTACCCTTCCCCCCCCCCCCCTACCCATATCCCTTCCCCTTCCCCCCTTTTCCCTCTCCTCTCATCTTGATATTCATTTTTTCCTGTATCACTCTGTTCCTCTTTCTTTTGCTCCTCTCTTCCCTTTCTTTTCTCTCTTTCTTTCTGTCTTCTTCGTAATGCTAATTACACGTTGTCTCATGTAGTAACCCATGAGTATTTTTTCCCTACTGTGGCCTTGTGGATCGGGAACAGGCTGTTTTCCCTGTTTTCCAAACTTTCCGACGGGACCGACTGTGGTTGATAGTCGTTAGCCGTCCATTCATAAATGTAGTCCTGTTACTGTTCCTGCTTGTATTTGCCTCATGAAGGTTACTGTCTATTATTGTTTTCACTTGAAATGTTCAATAAATATATTTTCAACACTAAAGGTCGTATTACATCATTGTATACACAATTGATATCTAATTCTAATACTGTTATACCTAAATATGTGGCCAAGTGGGAAAAAGATTTGGATTGTACGATCGATTCTAGGTCTTGGTCCAACATATGGTCTTTCACAAAATCTTCCTCTATAAATATATTGGCGTCTGAATCATCATATAAAGTTCTCACACGCTGGTATTTGGTTCCTGCGAGAATCGCCAAATTCTCAACAGACAACACTGGCCTCTGCTTTCGTGGCTGTCCAGAAAAAGGTACCTATATACATACCTGGTGGCATTGCTCAATTGTACAATCATTTTGGAAAAATATCTTTCTGATAATTACTAAATTTTTTGATCGTCCAATTTTTCCAGACCCAATTATAGCTCTCCTTAATTTAAAACCAGCCTTTCTGAATCAGAAACAATTCAAATTAGTTCTTACACTCCTGATAGCCGCAAAGCAGACTATAGCCAATGCGTGGAAAACAGATGTGGTGAATATTGCAGAAACCAAACGTAGAATGAATCAATCTTTCATCCATGCTAAAATGGACGCAATAGATAAAAACCAGATGACAAAGTTTGAGATCAGATGGAAACCCTGGATTAAATATTATACGTTAGATAATATTGACAACCGAGTTTTATTGTTATGGTGATTAAGATTTTTTATAGAATTACAACATTAGATGATATAGAAAACCTCCTCCGGAGAATTATTCCCTCCCCTCCCTCTCCTATATACCTTTTATGTTCTTCCCTTACTATATAATACTTACTATAAACATACTTTAGAAGTTATGGTCAAAACTTTAAAATCATATATTTTCTTTTAGACATATTTATATTTTCTTGTGATTAAAATGTTTAAAACTCAGCTATAAGAATGTTTTCAAATTCTAAAATATATAAGGCTATTTATTGTCATTCTCACGAGAATATCTTGAAATTCTTCTTTGCTTTGTATCATCCGTACTTCAATATGTCTACTTTTTATTTCTGGTATCACATAATTTGTCTTATATTCTGTACATGTAATTTATTTTAACATAAAATAAAAATTTTTGAACGGGATAATTGATGATGTTACTTCTTAACCTTTGGTCAGGCCTGGGCTAAAGCAATTTATATACCACAGTGTTTTTTTTTTTTTTTGCTATTATTTTGACAAATAGGTTCTATTTATATGTTTTAGCAAATATATCAAGAAACAATAGTCTGAAAACGAACATTACTTATTATAGATGTGTTTTCATCAAGCAAAGCAGCTGATAATGTGTCACCTGGTGTGTAAAAACAGAATATTGCTCCATTTAAATGAAAATAGGAGCAACCTGAGAGCTGAAAGCATGTCATGAAGGGCAGATGCTTCTTCAAGATGTGTGACACATTCAGTATATTTTTTACTTTTTTTAATGAGAAAGTGGAGCAAAGGCTCCAGTATTGGGTGCTTGCTATTTAGAATGCAGCTCTAATTATTAAAATGATTATTAAAGGAGAAAGAAAGGCAAGAGTTTTCACAGTGACGATGATTTTAATATGGAACTGCCATGCATAGTGTTTTATTTTCAAGGGGTCACAGCCTGCCTTAGTATGTAACTAATAATATGTTATGGGGGGGGGGAATATGAGTGCATTCTGCCTTTAGTTCACTCTTCAGTGCCTTAGCAACTTATATTTGCTTTGTTGTCTATCTCGGGAAGGAAGATAGGCTGGATGGCATGTAGGTATTATGTGGGAGCTGGTGATGTCTTTTTTGAAGACACTTGATTGTGTGAAGGCACAGCAAAACTCTAGTATTTTGTGGCACTGCAAAGTAAGACCTAGAGACTGCATATGTAACAAACAATGATGACTTATGTACATATATAATACGGTCTACAGACTCTTAGCACAAAGTGTCACAAGGCAAAACATCTTTTGTTCATTTTGGATAGAGCAAGGGAGGGTTATAACCCAGACGGCAAGGATAACTTGCCACAAAACTTACAATGCATCACTGCCACATTTGTGGCAGTGATGCATTGTAAGTCTTTTTAACTTACTGCACATTTTCACTGACAAGTTCTACACTTGCAGAGCACTTGAAGCACAAGTTCTATTTGAAACTTTTTCAATTTGTAGCAAATTTGGGTTACAAGTCTCTACCAAGAGCAATGTTGCAGTGGTGAGTCTACAGCAGGGGTCTCAAACTGGCGGCCCTCCAGCTGTTGCGAAACTACAAATCCCATCATGCCTCTGCCTGTGGGAGTCATGCTTTTAACTGTCAGCCTTGCAATGCCTCATGAGATGTATAGTTTTGCAACAGCTGGAGGTCCACCAGTTTGAGACCCCTGGTCTACAGCAAGAACTCTGCAAGTCACAGTGACCCCTGTGGTGGGATGACTATTACACAACATAACTGAACCAGAACTTGCAGCAGACTTTCAGAATGTTTGCAAAGAAAGTTGGTCTGGAGTCATGCAATGCAGACTTGCTGCAATTGTGCAACAAACTTGTAAAGTCTAGCAGGTAATTTTTTAAACTTGCAGATCAATTGCTTGCTATCTGGGTAACTCCAGTGTGTTTGTGTCTCATTGGAGGGGGGGGGGGGTTTTCCTTTACTTCCTTTTGCATGGCCAAAATGGAAGTCAGAGGAAACCCCTCTAAAGCGAGGGACTCCCTGGGGTGTCACCAGAGCTAGTCTCCCCATTGGAAGATTTCCCTTCTATACCTGTTCTGGTGTCAACCCAAAATTTGGGATTTACTTTTACCGTCACTTTCAACCATGATGGTAAACAGGACAAATAGAGAGGGTGAGTCTCCTGTTATGACTGATTTCTGATTGGGACTCTAAAACAAAGTTAATACTGCAGCTGCAGGAACAATGTCCGTTCAGTGTCAAAATTTATTATTACATGTTATTTTATACATAGATAAGAAAGGGGTGGTGTGAGATGTTATTAAAAACTAACAAATAGAAATATGTTATTAAGAGCTAAACAAATAGAAATATATTATTAAAAGCTAGCGAATAGAACAATTGCAGAAGTAAAACATTGAGAAGGGAGGGGGGAGTAGAGAGTGTTTAGTAGGAGAGGTTTCTGTGTGTTAGGTGAAGGTTACAGAACTCATTTCAGCAGCGAGGACAAAATGGAGTCTCTTGTGCTTAAATGAACAGTACAGTGAATGTCCATGTCACTCCCTAAGAGGGGCACATATAGTAATATATACCTAACCGATTTTCTAACCAAATCTAAAATTTCTATCCAAAACTAAAAAAAGTTTTGCCTTTAGTGACACATTAGTTACACAAGTTGACCTCTGAATAAATGAATGAATGAAATACTTGTATAGCGCACAATGCGAACTGAATCGCCTCTAGGCACACCTCTCTTACATGTATATCTAAAAAATTTATATTTTTGTTATTATTATTATACAGGATTTATATAGCGCCAACAGTTTACGCAGCACTTTACAATATAGTAATAAAAATAATAATAATAATAATGTATATCTAAAAAAAAAAATGTATAATTTAAAATACTTTATATTTAGGAGCTCAAATATTTTCCAGCCATTTTTCAAACACAAACTGCAAGAAAAATGTAATCAATTTTTGCCTTTGGTAAACTAATTTTATTCAGTAAGGGCCGGGGCCGGTTCACACTGCGACGCGAGGCGAGGCGACACGGCTCGCCTCGCCTCGCTCCCGCAAGTCGCCCCCATTCAGTACTATGGAACCGTTCTGAGAGGAGCGACTCGAGTCGCTCCGACTCAGAAAAAAGGTTCCTGTACTACTTCGGGGCGACTTCGGGGGCGACTTGCATTGACTTCTATGCAGAAGTCCTCTGCAAGTCGCCGCTGAGCTCCCCGCAAGTCGCGGCGAGGTAAGTCGGAGACGCCTCGCCGCGGCTCGCTGTGTGAACCGGCCCTAATGCTACACAAGAACTATAAATTAATCAGGGTTCCCAAAGGTATAAAGCTATTGAGTCTGATCCAGAACGTGTATACTTTAAGGTATGTTTATGAAATAAGTTGCATTGTTTGGATTTGTTCACATTTCTGTTTAAATTGTTCTTATTCAATATTTTCAGAAGAATAAGGAAGGAACATTACAAAGCAAAGCGCCGAACAATCCTCACCAAGCTGCATACATTCAACATCATAAATGCATAAAAATATTAAGGAGAAAAAAAAATGGAGGGGGGAACATTAAAAATAGGATGAAAAAAGGGAGGGGGTCATAGCACATAGGCTGAGCCCAGGGTGTCCCTTATAAAGTCAGATAACTAGGGAGATCAAACATCTGATGACTAGCTATATAATATAGACCCATGATGTCATAATGAATGGAAGAAGGCCATCACAGAGATAGCTTATCGGGACTGCCTGTAGTACATGCAAAAACCTTGAGAGGCCTACCTTAGTTGAAGGCCAAGTCAAGTAAGCATAAACCTACCCTATGGACTCAATTAACAAAAACAGCAATTTGACAAAAGTTCCAACCATTCCACACACTATTAAAAACAACAAAAAAAATCTGGAACCTAGGGGCACCTGTGCATAGCTGCTTCTTAACAAATGCAAGGCTGCTCTTTGAGGTAGTGTCAAGCTCACCTGCAACCTCTTGCCCCCCCCCCCCAACTTTCTATTGATCTATTACTATGATGGGCTTCCTCAATGGCCAGTGTTAATATACAGGAAGCTCTGGTCAATCATATACAATACAAAAGCATTGCCTGTCAGAGTGGCTCAGCATCATATATGGGACTAGAAGCCTGCTGCAGGTACATCTAGCTTCTAGGCGCTATTTGTTCAGTGGCAGGTTCTTCTTTTGGGGGTGCAGAAAACAAACAACACCCACCCCCCGGTGGCGCGGTATTGAAACAGAACTCCCCATGGATGGTAAGGCACAGCACTTCCCTGCTCGTGTAGCAGGACTGTGTTGTCCTCTCCTCCTGTCCTGGAGTGCAGGCAGCGGCCACGTCAGCTCCGATGTCTGCTCCTCCAGCCTCCTCCACCATGTGCCTCCTCTTCCGCCAAAGCACTAGGCATCCAATAGGATTGCCTGATGCTTTAGCCAATCGGGAAACAGGTCTCAAAGACCTGCCTCCTGATTGGTGGGTAGGATCTTTAGTGTGTTAATAGTGAAAATGAATTTGCTTATCATCACACAACTGGGTGGGCTCGGGGCGCTCGCTCTGCGCTCTGAGTCCACTCTATTTTGAAGCCTATTAGAGCCTCTGGCTCTAACTAGGTGCTTCAAAAAAACACCTCACCGCATTGGAGTCTATGGTCCAGCGCAACTGATATGTAGATCAGGGGGCCGGACGCACGGATAAGGGAGGCGGCGCCCGTGCACCCTCTATGGACGGGTCGCCACTGTATTTGTTATAATAAAATGATATCTAACATACAGACTGCACACACCTACCCAATACACCCCTCATATATATACTGTATATAGGCAGCACAGTGGATAAAGGTTTAGCACTTCTGCCTAGCAGCACTAGGGTCATCAGTTTGAATATCAAATACAAAGCTACCTGCCTGAGTTTGCATGTTCTCCCTGTGCCTGCGTGGGTTTTCCTCCAGGTACTCCGGATTCCTCCCTCACTCCAAAGACATGCTGGTAGGTTATTTGGCTCCTGTCTAAATTAGCCCTACTGTAGAATGTGAGTTAGGGACTTTAGATTATAAACTCCCTGAGGGCAGGGACTGATGTGAATGTATAATATATATGTGTAAAGAGCTGCGTAAGTCGACAGCTCTCTATAAGTACCTGTAATATATATATATATATATACACACACATATATATATATATATATATATATATATATATATATATATATATATACACATATATGTACACACACGTATCATATCTTCCACTCTTAAAAATCAGTGTTATATGTCACTATGTAAATTTGTATTTTAGCAAGCTTATAAAGTGTTACATGAATTAATAAATGTATCACTCAATGCCGGATAATGGGCTAATCCAACCATAGAAAATTCTATGTTCTGGGTAAAGAAGTGCTTAACTAATTGAGTGTGTATCAAGAATTCATAGCGGTGTGTAATGACAACAATCTGCATAAATATGTGATGGAGATTGCCGGATAAAGTGGCTTTCTTGAAGAGTAGACACTTTTGTGAATTTTACAGTCTACTTCACTGATAACTTTAAATGCATCACTTGCAGAATTCCTTATGTAAAACGTGCAGAGCAAACAGTTTAGATTTTGTAGGCAGTACTGAAGAGGACAGCACTACGAAGCGTTCCTATAAATGGTAATTAAGAGAGATATAAACAAGAAGTGAGAGACACCGTCCAGCTTATTCTGTAAATAATGACGTGGAGTCTTAGGCACATTCTTCCCCAGACTGGCTGCTGTGTATACACAACTTAAACATGAATTCATCTTTGAAATGGGTATTACAACAGTTTTCTGCTACATAGCAGTGAGCACTCCTGCATTAAATAATATAAACTTATAGACGTGCGTGGCTATGCATGTTTATTTCATTTAGATATATTGCCATTTATGCATTGAAAAATTCTTAAGGGTTCACAAACTTTGCCTCAAACCACATATTGATATGCCAACCAAAAGTTTTGAAAGCAACATTTACTCCTATGGTCTACCCTTGTGATCAGGCCCGGACTGGGACAAAAAAATAGGCCTGGGCATTTTGCATTGAGCAGCCCCTTCCCCACTGTCCTCCCTGACAGATCCCCTGAGAGGGGGAGGGGGTGAGGTGGGACCAGGAAAGAGCATGGGGGGTTGGAGAGCACAGGGAAGAACCTTGAGAACATGGGGTGGGGCGAGTGCACAGGGGAGAGGCAGAGAACACAGGGAGGAAGAGGAGGGCACAGGGGGGGGGCAGTGTAGAGCATAGGGGGAGGTGGAGAGCACAGGGGGGCAGTGGAGAGCATGTGGGGAGGTGGAGAGCACAGGGAGGGCAGCAGAGAGTACTAGGGGTGGTGGAGTGCACGGGGGGTGGGCAGAGAGCATGGGGGGCGGGCAGAGAGCACAGGGAGGCGGGCAGAGAGCACGGGGGAGGTGGTGGAGAGCACGGGGGGGAGGTGGCGGAGAGCATGGGGGGATGGCAGAGAGCATGGGGGGATGGCAGAGAGCATGGGGGGATGGCAGAGAGCATGGGGGGTGGCGAAGAGCATGGGGGTGGCGGAGAGCATGGGGGGGAGGTGAAGAGCATGGGGGGGAGGTGGCAGAGAGCATGGGGGGAGGTGGCGGAGAGCATGGGGGGTGGCGGAGAGTATGGGGGGATGGAAGAGACCATGGGGGGAGGTGGAGAGTATGGGGGGATGGTGCAGAGCATGGGGGGAGGTGGAGAGCATGGGGGGATGGCGGAGAGCATGGGGGGATGGCGGGGAGCATGGGGGGAGGTGGAGAGCATGGGGGGAGGTGGAGAGTATGGGGGGATGGCAGAGAGCATGGGGGGAGGTAGAGAGAATGGGGGGAGGTGGAGAGTATGGGGGGATGGCGGAGAGCATGGGGGGAGGTGGAGAGTATGGGGGGGTGGCGGAGAGCATGGGGGTGGCAGAGAGCATGGGGGGTGGCAGAGAGCATGGGGGGTGGCAGAGAGCATGGGGGAGGTGGAGAATATGGGGGGATGGCAGAGAGTATGTGTGCCTTGGAGAACTTGGGGGGAGGTGGAGAGCATGGGGGGTGGCAGAGAGCACGGGATGGCAGAGAGTATGGGTGGGGTGGAGAGCCCAGGGGGAGCAGCAGAGAGAAGCAGGATAGGAATAGGAGGAGGAGGGGTGGGGGGCGGCTGCATATAGAAGAATAATTCTCTCCATCTTCCTCCTGCAGTCTCGGAATGCCTGCTTCTCCTCTCCCTCTCGCAGGCATTCCGCTACTGCAGGAGGAAGATGGAGAGAATTATTCTTCTATATGCAGCCGCCCCCACCGCTCCTCCTATGCAGTTTACGGGGGGGGGGGGGGGGGAGGCTGAACTCACATTTTCACCGATGTCTTATAATATAAGGTCCCCATCAGATAGCGCCCGCTGTGTACTGCGCATGCGCAGTACACAGCAACACACATTCCGAAAATAGCCGAGGATGAACGGCGCCTGCGCCGTGAGTCCAGGTTCTAGCCCCACCTTGCAAGTGGACATAGAGTAGGAATAAAAAAGAGCAGAGCGCAGCGAGGCCGAGCCCGAAGCGTGGCGGCGAGGGGCCGTCTAATTTTCACAACCCTATGTCCGCTTGGATGTTGGGGCTACCACCTCCACTCACGGCGCAGGCGTCGTTCATCTTCGGAAATTTTACGAAGCTTCTTCTGCCCCGTACTGCGCATGCCGGACTGAATATGCCAGAACACTGGCTCCAAGGTGTCTGCTCTGGCTCCTCCTCCCGGCACCGACGGCTGACCTGTACAGGTGGCCGCGCAGCCGTGCAGAGGCTGAAGGAGTCTCATCTAGCTCCTCCCCCCAGCGCCGATGGCTAAGCAGCCGGGCGGCCGAGGAGAGGCTGGATGAACGGCGCCAGCTCAAGCCCCGCAAGGACTTGCAGCCCGGCGGCCGCGGCCCACCGGGCAGGTGCCCGGTTTGCCCTATGGCCAATCCGGGCCTGCTTGTGATCAACAGTATGGCTGCGCAGCTTAAGATATGAAATTATTTTTTCAGGCCAGGTAATTCTGCAGACATCATGTCACTGCCTTGTTTCCTAAATGCTATTTGAACTACCAGTGACCATCTCCAAATATATTAATCAAATACAAAGAAAGGAAAAGAGCTCACGGCCGCCCTAGTATAATACTGTTTAATATAAAATTAAGAAAAGGTTTTCCATAAATTGCACTCACATTATGAAAGTACAAATGAGGCATGTAAGGCCGCGTACACACGGGCGGACTGTTCGCCCAACTTTGTCCGCTGAACAGTGTTTCAGCGGACAGTCCGCTCGTGTGTGGGCTTCAGCGGACAGTTTCAGCGGACAGTCTGACGAACAAAGTTTTTCGGAATTTCCGTAAAACTGTCCGCTGAAACTTGGTTTGAACGGACAGTCCGCTCATGTGTAGGCTTGTTCTTCAAACTAAGTTCCGCGCATACTCAGAAAGGATTTACACGCCGAAGGTTGCATTGCAGTGTATAGGACGTCGTTTTCTAGTCCCGTCGTACGTGCCGTTCACGTCATTGCACACGGTTTCAGCGGACTGTTCGTTCATCGTGTGAGGTCAAGTCCGCTCATGCTAATTTTGAGCGGACTGTTTGACAAACTGTTTGACGAACAAAGTTGGGCGAACAGTCCGCGCGTGTGTACGCGGCCTAAGGCTCATAAGCTCATCTGGTGGACGGCCCCTGTAAGATGTACCGATGACCGAGGAACATCCAACCTCCCACATGCCGGATGGCAGTTCACAAGCCTCCCAACATCACCTCCGGCATGCACTGTGGACTGCGCATGCGCCCGGACCAGCAGGCTTTGCGCTACGATGTACCCGCTGCAGGGGGAAGAGAGCTGATGGAGACTGAGAATAAGGGAGCGGAAAGTCAGCCTGCAGGGTTGCTATGACGATGCGTTTCGGAGGCATGGCCTCCCTTATCAAGTCACCTGATAGCAAGTCATCTGATAAGGTGACTTCATAAAGCAGGCCACGCCTCTGAAACGCATCATCATAGCAACCCTGCAGGCTGACGTTCTGCTCCATGATTCTCAGTCTCCATTGGCTCTCTTCCCCTTGTAGCGGGTGCATGTATCGCAGCACAACACTGGCTGGTCCGGTTGCATGCACGGTTCACAGTGCATGCCGGAGGTGATGTCGGGTGGCTTGTGAGCTGCCATCCAAGGTGTGGGAGGTTGGATGTTCCTCGGTCATCTTACAGGGTCCATCCAGGAGATGAGATCATAAGCCCTACATGGCTCATTTGTACTTTCTAAACGTGATTGCAATTTATGGAAAACTTTTTCTTAGTTGTTTCTTAAACAGTATTATACTAGGACAGCCGTGCGCTCTTTTCCTTTCTTTGTATGTATAGAGCCACGTCCACCACTCAGTGGACTTAAAGATAGCTGCAATGTCTATAGTAATAGAAGATGAGTTTCCTTTGATCAGGGTTAACAGCTGGACTCTGGAGTTAATCTGACCAGCGCATGAACTGGTGAACTGAGTGTCTTTATATTAATCAAATAGCATACCTTACTATTACCAAAGAACGTTGGGCAAATAAAAACAATGTCAGTATATTAGCCAATACCAACACTAGAAAATGTAGCTGTTTATATGAATTTGCTCACTTAAAGCGATATTAAAGCCTTTTATTTATTTTTTTCTAAAATAGCAAAACATGTTATACTTACCTGCTCTGTGCAGTGGTTTTGCACAGAGCAACTCTGATCCTCCTCTTCTCATGTTCCAGACCAGCCCTCCTGGCTCCTCCCTCCTGCTGGGCACCCCCACAGCAAGCAGCTTGCTCTGGGGGCTCCCATGGATGCCCACTCCCGAGCAGTGGCTCTGGGTGTCCATTCACAAAGAGAGCTACCGTTCGGCCCTGCCCCCTTCGTCTCCTGATTGGCTCACTGGCTGTGATTGACAGCAGCGAGACCCAAAAGCCAATCAGGAGTGTGAGTCCCCGGAGAGGCAAGGCTGTCGTGGACATTTCTGGATCGAGAGGGGGCTTAGGCAAAACCTGGGGGGGGGGGGGCTGCACACAAGCTTTTTTACCTTCATGTATATATATATATATATATATATATATATATATATTTTTTTTTTTTTTTTGGGCACAGCTTCCAGAGTTCAGTTCTTCTTTAGGAAATGAAAACATTTTGACATGAGCCACAACCCGGGAGGAATCTCAGCTTACTCATCTCTAATTACAAGATAAGCATTGAACGCAATCAGGAATGAACTGGGGAGTTGAGAGAGAGTGCCCACCTTACAGCAGTACATGCAGTGCTCCAAATAGTGGGTGTGAATTACTGTGACCAGGTCATGAAACTATTGCCATTCATGGATATGGTTTAATGGTGACAGTCCCACAATGGCACATTATACACTATAGTACATTACGCAAGGCCATCATAGCAAATGCTATCAAGCCACAACTAAAATTATATCAGACAGTAAGAGCTTAAAACAGGGCTCCACCCAAAAGGGGAGGGAGTGGGATACCTGTCAAAACCAGGTACCCGCTCCCACTTCCAGGTAAGATTGTCGCATGGTGGCGATCTATAAAACTTTTGGTCCCTCCTCCTTCCCCCCTGCTGCCTTCTGGGAGGCACATAGGTCTATATGTGTGGCATCTGTTGAAGGAAATGCTGAGTCTGGTGTGGTTGTCCGGTGAGTCTGATTAGTGCAGATCAGACTGGGGCTCTCAGTCACCCTGTGCCCCTAATCGACACAGGGTGACTTACACATAAGGTAAGCTGGGTTCCACAAGTCCTCCGCCCAAAGTGACTTCCATTACACTATTTATCCTAGGACCAAATCCAGCGCCACCTGGAGATGAAGAGGGATGATCCTGCACACTGCCTGTCAGTGCCTCTTTTAATGCAAATCAATCTACCCACACAGTGATTTCTGCCAGGGTACTTTTTAGGGATGCACCGAAATTTCGGCCGCCGAAACATATCGGCCAAAAATGCCCCTTTCGGCAATTTGCCGAAAGAGAAAAACGACTGATAATGGAGCCGAAAATGGGGCATGGCCTGTGTGGGGGCGGGGCGCCCCTGGTTCCGCCCATCATGGGGGTGTCCTGTAGCGCAGGAGAGCCACCTCCGCCGCCTATTTAATCACAGAGCCGGGAACATCACAGCTTTCATTTCAATAGCTGTGTGTTCCCAGCCGCGCCGTCACACACAGCCCCTCCCCCTTGTCCGGGCACTTTGATAGACAGATCACCCGCAGGATTGGACGGATGATCTGTCTATCAAAGTGCCCGGACAAGGGGGAGGGGCTGTGTGTGATGGCGCGGCCAGGAACACACAGCTATTGAAATGAAAGCTGTGATGTTCCCAGCACTGTGACCACACAGGCAGCGGAGGCCGCTCTCCTCCCCCCTTCACAGGCTGGCTGCAGTATGGGGGCACACTCTGGCTGCAGTATGGGGGCGCACTCTGGGGTCGCAGTATGGGGGCGCACTCTGGGGGCGCAGTATGGGGGCGCAGTATGGGGGCACAGTATGGGGGCACAGTATGGGGGCACACTCTGGCTGCAGTATGGGGGCACACCTCCTGTACCACGTCCTCTGTCTCTGACGTTCTCCTGTACCATGTGCCCAGTCCCTGACCATCTCCTTTACCATGTTCTCAGTCCCTGTCCATCTCCTGTACCATGTCCCCAGTCCCTGACCATCTCCTGTACCATGTCCCCAGTCCCTGACCATCTCCTGTACCATGTCGCCAGTCCCTGACCATCTCCTGTACCATGTCGCCAGTCCCTGACCATCTCCTGTACCATGTCGCCAGTCCCTGACCATCTCCTGTACCATGTCGCCGGTCCCTGGCCATCTCCGGTACCATGTCGCCAGTCCCTGACCATCTCCTGTACCATGTCGCCAGTCCCTGACCATCTCCTCTACCATGTTGCCAGTCCCTGATAATCTCCTGTACCATGTCGCCAGTCTCTGACCATCTCCTGTATAAAAATATTTATTTTTAAATATGTTTCGGTATCGGTGCTGTTTCGGTATCGGTTTCGGTTTTCGGCCTAGTGTATTTTTCATTTTCGGTATCGGTTTCGGCACCAAAAAACCCATTTGGTGCACCCCTAGTACATAAACTGTGCTAGTAGTATTCTGTTTTTTTCAGTGAAGGCAGCAGGTGGGGGGCTCACTGGAGGATTCTTCGACCATTCTGAGCCTGGACACAGTGGAGTAGATTTCTAGGCCATTTGTTTTTCCCTTGTTCACACACATTTGGAATGTGATTGACAGAGTCATTATTGCATGTGGACACACTGGCTTGAAATATTGAACAACTGACTAGCCTAGGTTATACAAGTCTGGAGTAACATTGCTCAAGAAGCCATCAAGCATCTTTTCAATCTAATTCCTAGAAGAATAAAAGGAAGGATTACTGTAAACGTAGACCATACCTATTACCTATTTATTTTTATACTGCTCTGAATCAATGTAATTTGTAATAATGTATTTATTGCTACATGCATTTAAATAAGCATGTACACATCTTATATATATAATAACGTTATTACTGTTCATTCTTTATTCTATGGTTCCTACTGTTTAATTGGCTGTTTAGCATTGCTTGTGTTGTGCGGTAAATAACACGGGGATCTGCATGGCTAAACCGTGTTTATCATTTTGCCTAGTGTGAAGAGCAGAGTGAAAAATAATGAACATCCAACAGAAAGAAACCCTCTTTAGATTTACACTATTAAATCAAAGTACCCGTAGTCCATCATACTGCCACTGGTTGCTCCTGCTGCAATAGGAGTGATATGATCAAATTAATCCACCTAGTAATGTGTGTGAGAAATATATACTCATCTGTATAGGAGCAAATGTATTATACCACTCACATGTACACATAGCTGATGCCACAATTGCACAGCTATGAACCTAGTACATACAGAAGGTTTATTTCAGAAAATTAATAGTAATAAAGTAGGTGAAAACTTATTCATATTTTTTTCATCAGGTGTGGTCAATGAGGGGATTCTGGATAATCAGGGTCTTCCATACTGATTTGTAGGGATGTATTGGCCATCAATGCCTGGTATATATTAAAAGGGGAATCGGTCAGCAGAGGATTACAGACATTGCTATTGCTGACTTGCTGAATGATCCACAGCTATACCACAGCTTTAAAAATTAATACAAAGCGATGTGCTTTAAAAATATGCTTAGATCTCTATTAGTCAGCAAAGCGCTATTAAGATGAATGTTACGGAAAGAAAAAAAAAACCCTGAGAAGAGCCCAGTCACTTCCTGTCAAATGCATGTGCTTTCTGACATTAGATCCCTGATCCCTTCTCTGTCCTCCAAGGCAGGCAATTAAACAGAGATCTATTTAATAGGCTGCTTCCCTGGTCAGTACCGGGCAGGGACACACAGCGCTGAAACCAGAAGTGATTAAATAGTTGGCGCTTCTGGCTTCATTCGTCACAGAGAAGATCAAGGAATGAGTATTCCTCCATCCTCTCTGTGGAGAGCCAGCTCAGCCAGCAGCAGTCCTGGACTCCTCGGTGGAATGGGAAGGGTCCCGAAATGGCGATGGGAGGTGGTGGTGGAAAGGGGGACCCCCATGAGTCCTGTAAAAGCGATTGTTTGGCTTTAGAGCCACTTGGATAACCTGATAGCAAGCAATTGTGCTGCAAGTTTGAAAAATGACTTGCTAAGTTATTGCTAGACTTGCCAGGCTTCACAAGTTTGTTGCACAATTGAAGCAAGTCCGCATTGCATGACTCCAGATCAACTTTCTCTGCAAACAAGTCTGCTGCAAGTTGTGGTTCAGTTATGTGTTATAGTCATCCCACCACAGGGGTCACTGTGACTTGCAGAGCTCTTGCTGTAGACCATGGGTGCTCAGCCTGTGGCCCTCCAACTGTTATGGAACTACAACTCCCATCATGCCTCTGACTTTGGGAGTCAAGCTTGTAACTGTCAGCAGCTTGCAATGCATCATGGGGCTTGTAATCCTGCAACAGCTAGAGGGCCGCAGGTTGAGCACCCATGCTGTAGACTCACCACTGCAACTTTGCTCTTGCTAGAGACTTGCCACCCAAATTTTCAACAAATTGGAAAAGTGTCAACTAGAACTTGTGCTTCAAGTGCTCTGCAAGCATAAATCTTGCCGGTGAAAATGCGCAGCAAGTTAACAATACTTACAATTCAACTTGCTATCTGAGAACTTTTACATGAAAGGCAGTCTTATGGCTGCAACTTCATCCATGATGCTGGTATAACTGCTTCTTGTCCAGGACATTTATATACGTATGCTCAGGGCTGGACTGGGACAGAAATTTGGCCCTGGACTTCATCCAGACCGGCCCACTTACATTTTGAGTGTCCCCATCAGCAGCCCCTTACATCAGAGTGTCATTACCAGCCCCCTTACATCAGAGTGTCCCATCAGCAGCCCTCTTACATCAGAGTGTCCCATCAGTAGCCCTCTTACATCAGAGTGTCCCATCAGCAGCCCTCTTACATCAGAGTGTCCCATCAGCAGCCCCCTTATAACAGAGTGTTCCATCAGCACCCCCTTACATCAGAGTGTCCCATCAGCACCCCCTTACATCAGAGTGTCCCATCAGCACCCCCTTACATCAGAGTGTCCCATCAGCAGCCCTTTTACATCAGTTTCCCATTATCAGCCCCCTTACATCAGAGTGTCCCATCAGCACCCCCTTACATCAGAGTGTCCCATCAGCACCCCCTTACATAAGAGTGTCCCATCAGCACCCCCTTACATAAGAGTGTCCCATCAGCACCCCCTTACATCAGAGTGTCCCATCACCAGCCACCTTTCATCAGAGTGGCCCACTGAGCCATCGGCCCACCGGGAAACTCCCGGTAGTTTCAATGGCCAGTACATGCCTGCGTATGCTGGATGAAAAGCTGCCAAAGATATTAACCCTTGTTTACTGTCATTCTGGTAATCCGCATTAGCAGCACATATGGAAATAGAAATTACTTTTTACTATTGAAAAGTTAGAACCCCTCTTTGTCTGTCTATGTCCCTGTGATTTATCATCACTTCCTGGCTAGAGAAACTTGTCATCGTGACAGAAAGTAAGGGGGTTTACACTTTACTGAATGCAAAAATTTGATATCTGTAATTACAGAGAAAAAAAAAAACATAAGCAGTGCCATTAAAACTAGAATAAATGCCACACATACAGTACATACTGAATTACAAAGAACCTGTTATCAAAATCACTCAAAATAAAACCTTATAATGCTATATTTAGACCAACTGTAACATACTGATCTGAAACTTTGCTGTTTAACACATATAAATGAGAAGATGCCTCAAGTATGAGAACAGAAGGTGTTAAGAAAAATGTACCAAGTAGTTTGTGAAAACTGACTATGGAGACAAAGAATGAATGAGAGCACAGAAGACTTTATTGGAGAAGCAGACATACGTTAAAACAAATAGATTAATATGGATGGGGCATTGTAGAGAGAGTGGGGGAGTGAGAGATGTGAAGGGAGATGTGATCAGAAAGGTATAAAGGAAAACCACAATCCAGAAGAGGTATTTGCAGGCTAAGAAAAATATATACTGTACACTGTATAGATGGCATGTATTATTATTATACAGGATTTATATCGTGCGCAGTGCTTTATGATTTAAAGGGAGACAGTACGTTTACAATCGAATTCAAGACAAGAGTGAAGCTGGCCGTGGTTGGGTAGAATTTTGAATGAAAATTCTTAGGAAAATAACGTTCTAAGAAAATTCATTTGTTTTTCTAATCATTAGTGGGGTCAAATTAATGTTCATTTTCAACCGGAGTGACAAGAAAATTTGAAGGAGCAGGATGGAAAATTGTTCTCTAATTAACAAACTTCTACCATTGTGTGTGTGATTGTATTTTCGTTCAGTATAGTCCATTTATTCCAAAATCAAAAATTTTTAAGTTTTCATACAAATGTTTCTAATAACCTTTCCTAAGAATTTTCAGTTGAAACTTTATCCATCTATGGAAAGATTCATGATCTAAAATGGGGGGACAAATGATAGAAAATGATAGAAAAAGGTAATAATTAATTTGAGGACATGCATTAATAGAGAAAGTTCACTTAAAGCAGAGGTCCTCCCACCACTGGTAAAATTAAAAGCCAGCAGCTACACATATTGCAGCTGCTGGCTTTTAATAATAGGACACTTACTGATCCTGGAAACCAGCAATGTCGTCACCGCAGCTGATGTTTCCATCAGCTGTCGGATGCATGCCGCCATTGCGTATAAGGGAACCCAGCAGTGTAGCCTTACGGTTCATGGCGGGAACCCTACTGCACATGCATGAGGCTCCGCCCCTTTCTCCTACTGGCTCGGCGACAGGGGAGGAGGAGGGAGCGGAGCAGTCAGCTGAGCCATGACATCAATATCTACGGCTGTGGCTCCCGGAAGTGGGAACAGGATACCTGTCAAAGGTATCCTGTACCCCCGCCCCCCAAAGGTACCAATTGTGGCACCAAAGGGGGGAGGAAACAGATTAATGGAAGTTACACTTTTGGGTAGAACTCCATTTTAACCACTTGCTGACCAGCCACCACAGTTATAGGTCAGCTCTGCTGCGTGAACCTCAGTATATATACGGCGGTCCGTGCATGTGAAACAGTGGGCGGGAGAGTGCCAACAGGTCCCACAGACTCGATGTCCACTGGCGACCTGCGATCGCGAAACATAGAGGCAGAATGTGGATCTGCCTATATAAACAATGCGGTGCCCTGTTCTGACAGGCGCACATAGCAAGAATAACTTGCCACAAATTTGTGCCAGTGTTGAATTTTAACTCTTTGTTAACTTTCTGCACATTTTCAGTAACAAGTTGTACACTTGCAGATCACTTGAAGCACATGTTCTAGTTGGCACTTTCCAATTTGTAGCAAATTTGCATGCCAAGTCTCTAGCAAGAGCAAAGTTGCAGTGGTGAGTCTACAGCAAGATCTCTGCAAGTCTACATCATGAAAATTAAGCCACAGTGACCCCTGTGGTGGGATGACTATTGCACAACATAACTGAACCAGAACTTGCAACAAACTTGCAGAGTGTTTGCATAGAAAGTTGATCTGGAGTCATGCAATGCGGACTTGTGAAGCCTGGCAAGTCTAGCAATAGCTTAGCAAGTCATTTTCAAACTTGCAGCACAATTGCATGTTACCTGGGTGGACATCTCGGAGACCTGCTGTTCCCAGTGGTCGGGAACAGCGATCTCTGTCATGCCCCTGGCAGCCCACCCCCCCTATAGTTCTATAGTTGGAACACACTCAGCTAACACATTTAACTCATTGATCACCCCCTAGTGTTAACCCCTTCCCTGCTAGTGTGATTTATACATTGATCAGTGCATTCTTATAGCACTGATCAATGTAACAATGTCACTGGTCCAAAAAAGTGTCACATAGGGTCAGATTTGTCTGCCACAATGTCGCAGTCCCGCTAAAAAGCTCAGATCGCCGCCATTACTAGTAAAAACATTTTTAAAAAGTTCGTAAATCTATCCCCTATTTTGTAGAAACTATAACTTTTGCGCAAACCAATCAATATACACTTATTGCGATTTTTTTTACCAAAAATATGTAGAAAAATACATATTGGCCTACACTGATGAATACATTTTTTTTTTATATATATTTTTTTGGGGATATGTATTATAGCAAAATGTAAAACAAATTGTGTTTTTTTTTCAAAATTTACGCTATACTTTTGTTTATAGCGCAAAAAATAAAAACTGCAGGGGTGATCAAATACCACCAAAAGAAAGCTCTAATTGTGGGGGAAAAAAGGACATCAATTTTGTTTGGGAACAATGTCGCACGACCTTGCAATTGTCAGTTAAATGGAAGCAGTGACGTATCACACAAAATGGCCGGGTCAGGAAATGTGTAAAACCTTCCGGGGTTGAAGTGGTTAATAGGTAGAGCCGTGGTAGGTTTCCCTCAAGAGATGAGTTTCCAGGGATCACCTAATATAAATCAGGGGTCTCAAACTGGCGGCCCTCCAGCTATAAGTTCCATCATGCCTCTGCCTGTGGGAGTCATGCTTGTAACTTTCAGCCTTGCCATGCCTTGCCATGCCTCATGGGACTTGTAGTTTTGCAATAGCTGGAGGGCCGCCAGTTTGAGACCACTGATCTAAATGCACACAGCGTTGGTAATGGCCAGAGTGATTGAGTTAGAGAGTTGCAGAGGATGGGAGAGACACTGCAGAAGTCCTGGAGGTGAGAATGGAGCTAGAGTGCAGGAGGTCTTGGCAGAAGTGAAAAGGACAGTTTGGGTGATTTTGAAACAGGAAGTAGCTAGGGGCAAATTTGCAGACAGCTTTGCAGCTTTGTATGTTGTTATTAAGGAAGATTTGGAACATCTGGAAGTACAAGGCTAAAGAAGACAGGCAAGAAATTGAGAAGAATGGGCACATATCTTACAGGAGAATAAGCGGTATCATGGAGTGGCCAGTCCCATTCCTTTAAAGGCAGTTGCCTTTAAAGTGGTTGTAAGCCCACATGAAAAAAAAAAAGAAGACCTGCAAGACAAAGGCATAATGAGCTAGCATGCATAGCATACTAGCTCATTATGTAATACTCACCCAAGATCGAAGCCCCCACTACGGTGCCCTTGCACAGCACCGGCCGGCGACATTTTTCCCTGGAGTTACTTCTGGGTATCGCGGCTCCGGCGTTGTGATTGGCCGGAGCCGTGATAATGTCACTCCTGCACATGCGCACGGGAGCTGCCAGTAAGGGCACACTCACTGAAGCAAACAGCACATACATGCCATTGCTTCAGCATGGAACATGCAGATACAGGGGCTATCTCCTAAGCCGTGCAGGTTTAGGAGATATCCGAGGTAACTACAAGTAATCCTTATTATAGGCTTACTTTTAGAAAAAAGTGGATTGTAAGGGTCTACAACCACTTTAAAATGTGTACATTGCTTATGCTCCTACTTAAACCATTAACATGAAACGCACACATGAGATGACTGACTAGAGAATGATGTGCTTAATTACATGAACCTCTGGGTCCAGGGCATCCCCTTTTTTAATTTACATTTTACAAATGTGAATTTGATTTGTTTTAAGTGGTGTTTTCCCATTAATGAGACACATTAAAGTATCCATAATAATTAGTTTAGCATATGGCACAATGACTGTTTATCAAAGGCTTATTTTGGGGACGTGCTTCGTGTTTGTGTGTTTTATACATTTAAGGTAAAACCAGAGATAATCTAAGGCAGAATAAGACAAAATGGGGCAAGAGAACAGCTTATTGCAATAAGCATAGAGGAGCTGCCCCATTTGCATTGCCTGTTCTTGCATGCTTCATCCAAATCCGATACCTTTGAGTTGACTTACTAAGACTGGAGAGTACAAAATCTGGTGCAGCTGTGCATGGTAGCCAATCAGCTTCTAACTTTAGCTTGTCTAATTAAGCTACTTTCACATGGAGGCGCTTTACAGGTGCTACAGCACTAAAAATAGCGCCTGCATAGCGACTGTAAAGAGCCTCTCCTGTCTCTCCAGTGTGCCTCTCCTGTCTCTCCCAGTGCTTTTCACACTGGAGCGGTGTGCTTGCAGGACCGTAAAAAAAAAAGTCCTGCAAGTAGCATCTTTGCAGCACTGTAGGAGTGGTGTATACACCTCTCCTAAAGTGCCCCTGCCCATTGAAATCAATGGGGCAGCGTCACCAAAACGCCTGAAAAGCGCCAATGGATCGGCGCTTTGCCGCCAGTTTTAACTTTTTTTGGCCGCTAGCGGAAATCAAAAGCACCCTGCTAGCGGCCGATTAGCGCCGCTAAAAATAGCCATTGCCCGCCTGCCCCACTGTGAAAGTAGCCTAAAGCTTTGACAAAAAAAAAAGTTAGAAGCTGATTGGTTTCTTTGCAGAGCTGCACCAGATTTTGTACTCTCCAGTTTTTGTGAATCAACCCCCAAATGTCCCCAGTACATGCTGTAAAGTGACACATTTGTAAAGTGACAGCCAAGTACACAGCTTTGACCAATTGCATGAAGGTTGTAGCTGAGTCCCCTGTACGTTTAGTTGGCCCTAGGCTAATGCCAAAGTTGTTTTGTCGATGGTACTGTTCTTGTATCTACAAATAACTTTTGATTGCAGATAATTAGAAGGGTAAAAACTAGGCAAAACATTAGAAATCTGTTTTGTGTAAAAAATATTCTCACTACTGTACATATGGTTTTCTTTACATATAGTGTGTGATGAAAGTATGTTGCAGTATAAGTTACTAATTTCTATTTTAGAATGACACGTCGTTTTAATGAGATTAAAGTCACGGACTAATAACAATTTTACTGTTGTGTGCCATCATATGACATTGCACTTTTTCTCTGTTCTTACAGGTAATGTTACATATCAGCCCTGGTTCACATCAGTTGAACCTCTGATTTCATTGTGGCTTGCAACGTAGCTTAACAGAAGTTTATGCAAGTCGCAATGAAATCCTAAAAAAAAGTAGTACAGGAACCTTTTTCAAAATCGTTGCAACTTGAGTCGCAACAATTTGAATGGTTCCATTGCCGGCAATGGGGTGCAATGTGTCATTCAATTTTGAACTGTCAAATTGCATGACAAATCACACTGGTGTGAGCCAGGGCTCCAAGTCATCTAAGCAACCACACAAAGATTTTCTATTATATTTAATTTTGGAAAGTGAACTCAGCAATTATCGGTCAGGGCTTTCATCATTCTCTCGTTTTACTAACGTTGCAATTTTCTGCATATTTCCACTTTGTGTACAGAAGTAAGCAATTTTTGTTAAGTTATCTAATTTAGTTTGAACTGAAACTAGGCTGTTTCCTTAGCTGATCCTTGTGATGTGTAAGGTCATGGCCAAATTTTCTGCCAGCTTCTTCGTTCTTACAAATTCTTACCTTTCTTATAAAGTAAATAGTGTTTGCAAAATCTGTGTTAGGTATCTAATATACAATTTTACAATATATCTGCTTGGTACAGTATGTATAAATTTCCTTGTATTTTGAAGAGAAAAATCACTTTTGTTGTTCTATAAAATTAGCAAGGTTCAGATTATTATTATACAGTGCAGTGCTTTACAATGTAACTGGAGAAAGTACAATCCAATACGGTTCAATACAGAAGGAATAGGGGGGACCTGCTCGTGGAGCTTACAATCTAAAGTGAGGGGGAGGTGGTACAAAAGGTGAAAAAAAAGGTGGACATACTGGGGTTGGGAGTTCCAGAGGATAGAAGAGGTTCTAGAAAAGTCCTGGAGGCGAGTATGGGAGAAGGTAACAAGGGAGCTAGAGAACAAGATGTCTTGGGAGGAGTGGAGAACCAGGAAAGAGCAGAGTCGGAGAGGCTAAGGGAATGGAGTTTATTGAGAAGCAGAGTGCGGTCAACTGTATCGAAGGCAGTGGAAAGGTCTAATCCCTGTACACGCGGTTCATAATTTCCGACGGAAAAGGTCCGATCAGATTATATTGTCAGAAAATCTGATCATGTGTGGGCTCTATCGGACTTTTTCCGTCGAAAATTCCGATGGAAAAAATTTGAGAGCAGGATCTAAAATTTTCCGTCCAAAAAATCTGATCGGACTTTTTCCGATAGTTTGTAGAGAATTCCGATGGACAAAGTGCCACGCAAGCTCAGATCAGATTACGAGACCAAAGCTATTGGCTACTAGCCTCTCTGTAGTCCCGTCATATGCAACGAATGTCACCACATTCCGAACGATTAGATTTTCCTACAACTTTGTGAATGAATGAATGAAATACTTGTATAGCGCACAATGCGAACTGAATCGCCTCTAGGCGACCGTGTGTATGCAATACCAGTTTGGGACAAAATCCATCTGAAAAAATCCGACGGATTTTGTGGTCGGAATGTCTGACTGTGTGTACAGGGCATAAGAGTATGAGAATTGTCAGTTATAGCAGTTAGTAGGTCATTAGTGAGTTTTAGACAGTCAGTTTTGGTGGAATGCTGATGGCGGAAGCCAGACTGTAGAGCATGGAGAAAGTTGTCAGTGAGGTAGCAACCAATGCAGTTGTGGACAAGACGTTCAAGAAGCTTGGAGACAAATAGGTTCAAACAGGTGGGGTCCACTGAGGGTTTTTTACATATGGGGGTAACCAGTCGTGTTTGAGTGGGGAGGGAAAGAAACCAGTGGAGAAGGAGAGGTTGAAGATGTGGGTTAGAGAGTTTAGGATAGAGCAGGAAGGGGGTCACAGTAATTGTGAGAGGATAGGGGACAGGTGTTAAGGTGGGCTTTTAGAAAGGCAACTTCTTCAGTGGTAACAGGGTCAAAAGAGTAAAGTATTGAGTGTGGTGTTGGACCTGGTATGTTAGTTTGTGGATAAAGCTGCACACTGGATGAGATGAATCTGTAGCTCTTTGGGGTTGATCTACTAAAACGTGAGAGTGCAAAATATAGTGCAGCTGTTTATGGTAGCCAATCGGCAATCCTCACTTCAGCTTGTTCAATTAAGCTTTGACAAAAAAACTGGAAGCTGATTGGTTTCTATGCAGATCTGCACCAGATTTTGCACTCTCCAGTTTCAGAAAATTATCTCTCTCTCTCTCTCTCTCTCTCTCTCTCTATATATATATATATATATATATATCTATATATCTATATCTATATATATATATATATATATATATATATATATATATATATATATATATATATATATATATAGGTTTTTATTTTTATGTTTTTATTCATTTTATGCTTTAAGCTTCTCTATTTATTATTTAATACCCAGAAAACCCTTTCCGTCCTGTCATCTCTCCCATCATGCTTCCAGACACCTTGCTTCATATCCCTGAGGGCCAAGTAGAAAAAACTGTGATCACAACATTTTAATCCTCACTTCAGCTGTTATAAGCCATTTATTGGGGACCATTAACCACAAGACCTTCATTAGCAGGGTCATTCTACTGTCTGCTGAAATTCCCAGCTGCGTATGTTAAGAATAAAATTAGAGGGACACACACAATTTGAAATGTTGTTAGAATTTATATGCATCTGTATATAGAAACCAGAAAACAACTTGTTATATTTGATTTTTTTTTGTTTGTTTTCTCCATAGGGATTGTGGTACACGTTCCTTTACTTTCACTAACATATTTGTAGATATGAATACAATGTTCCCTAGGATATCAAGTTTCCAGAGAGAGTGTACACTAGAAATGTGTTTGATATTTTCTATAGAATATTAGCATTATTTCCATATGTTTTTATAGCATAATTTCATTAGGTTACCACACATTTGCCTGAAATTCTCTTTGATATTTATTTCGTATTTGTTGTAGGCTATACAAAAGATCTTATTTTTTTAACAATTAAAACACATGTTCAAGACTTTGTCCTGATCTTGTACTTAAAAGTATATGATTTGAAAATTATATTTGCAAAAAAAGAAAAAGTATATGATTTGCAACACCTCAGGGGCTACAAAATTCTGATACATTGAGGAGTAATGTACAATTAGGTTTTTATTTGTGTGAGTGCCGTAGTTCATAATTCCATAGGGAATACATAGCACACACAACAGATCTGTTCCAGATTTTATTGTAAGAAGCTTTACTAATGAATGAATTTATCAAAGTATTCTTGTAATGGAGTTTAACCCCTTTCGCTGGCTCCCTTCTCAATCATCTTGGTCTATACTCTATACAATAATGTGGGGTTCTGCGGACGTATCCATCGAGTTGGCTCATAGCTTGCGCAGATGGTTAGCAGAAAGTTGTTTAGCATGCTTGTAGGCAGGGCTTAATCATTGTACCTGAGAATTGAGTAAACGCGCATGGATACTTAATCTTTTCTACATTCTAGAAACTGATTGATCACAGATGTAAGGCGATTTACAGCAATAGTACCACATATGTTGCAGGTCACCGTTTATCCACAGGGCACTTTCCAATAGTAATGTATCAGGCACTTACATACCATTCAATGCAAGAGGAGCACTTCCCTAGCAGGGACTATGATATAGCTTGTTCACACTACAGTTCCCAAATGTTCTTGCAGATACCTGGCTTCCAGTGAGAGACTGTTTCAGGAAGCTGACAAGGGTAACATCCTGTAATAGTAAACCTATCCTTTCCCTCCACAACAGGCACCGTTCCGTAATGTTTCTCTTACTCACTGCCTATCCAGTGGGTGCTCTGTGACTGTCTTACTCCCACGCTGCAGACACACAGAATGACACAGAATTCAACTATTTATGGAATCCTCAGTCAAAATGGCTGCCCAGATTTCAGTATTTAATTGGGTTGTTATCCTCCCCAAGGTGGCTGCCTGGAGCCCATAACAGAAAAAAATTAGCCTTCAATGTGCTCCTGCCACCCTAAAAAAGGGCATGGTGCCACCTTTAGGTTGGAGGATATACTGCAGCCTCCAACTGCCTCCATACTCACTCCTTGTACTACTAGATACAACTAAAAACATTGTTTAGTTTGACTTCCTGTCTGTAATTTTCAAACCCAATTATTACTACTTAGACAGTAATCATTATACAAAGCATTTTTGCAAAATCAAGTTGAGTTTTTGCACCTTGACACTATACCTGGCTATAGATGATGCAATTTTATTTCCTACAAACACAGGGGCAGGAAATAAAATAGCTCTATTCACCCATCAACAAAGTCAGTGTTGATGAGGTAATCCTTCCCATGGAGCTACTGTGTTCTTCCATCAAAAAGGGGGAGGGGGGCAGCATAGGGAGCTGTCCCTGTTGGGACAACACAGTGGTAATTGATAGCAGCTATAGCCGCTGGCAATAATCGCATGTAGAAATCTGGCATGCTGGTTGTGCCCAAGTCGATCCATCAGCCTGACCATAGATGGTTTGATTTTTGGCTGCTCCCTGCTGAACCGGCCAATATTCAAATTATCTGTGGCTGGCTTAAGTATGGCTTCTTCTAGGATAGGAGGAAAAAAGCAGACTACAGGTTTTAAGGTGTAGCAGGATTAAAAAGTAAAATATAGAAAGCTTCTGCCTTGTAGTTTGACAAAAGAATCACCATATTATTTCAAGAATTTTATATACCACGGAACAATAATACTGAAGATTGTGTAAAGGATCAGGAAGGACAATATTACAAAGGCCGCTTCACACAATGAGAAGGTCATACTTATCCCTCAAGTCTTTCTGTTGGCATTTCTTCATAAATTGTTATTCCTTTGGAATAATATGTATGCATTACAGCTCATTCAAGAGTACACTTCATGCTTATATGAACTGTTTTCTGCTCCAGTACATGCCAGCGTAACACAAACAAGGCTTAATTGGTTGTACCCATAGAGATCACTGATGCCTGCTGCCTTTCTGGTACATTGTGCATTACAAAACACTCCTGTCACTGGACCACATAATAATATACTGATGTGCCATAAATGCTAGAGCTCAGGAGAGGGAATGGATACAGAAAGATCTCAAGCCCTATACATCTGACCCCCGTATCCTTGGATTCCAGTTTACAGGTGCTGGTTTTATAAATGTACCTGGTAAGAGTTGTGTGTGTGCTGTTCTCCATAATGTTTCAATTACATTATAATGAGACATTTAATATATTGTGCTTAAAGAGGAAGTAAACCCCTTCAAACCACTTTGACCTACAGGTAAGCCTAGATTAAGGCTTACCTGTAGGTCCAAGCAATATCTCCTAAACCTATATGGTTTAGGAGATATTTGCCCGAAAATGGGCACCGCTGTCTACGGCGCATGCGCCGTAGACAGGGGCGCGCAGGCGCACTAAATGCGGCAAGTCCAAGAATGGATTTGCCTAATTTGTCGACTCCCGTGCGCATGCGCGGGAGTGACGTCATCGCGGCCTCGCCGAATGGCAGCGGCGGAGCTGTGAGATGCGACTCCCGTGCGCATGCGCGGGAGTGACGTCATCGCGGCTTCGCCGTTGTCATTGGTCGGAGCTGCGAGACGCCACCAGCAAGATGGATGCGGCGGACTACAGGGATCAGCGGCGACTTCGCTGGCTCCTGTGTCAGGTAAGTGACACATAATGAGCTACTATGCGATGCATAGTAGTCCATTATGCTTTACCTTTGCAGGGAAAAAAAGAGGAAGTAAACCCATCAGGGTTTACTTCCTCTTTAACAGGTGTACTCCCACCAATGACGTGTATAACTAGAAGACAGCAAATACTCAATTTTGTCACATTATGAAATATTATTTAGAACCTGCTGTAGCAGTCTCCAGTTTCCTAGGTAAGATCACTCTGAACATTTGTTTGAAGTGAGCATTTGTCCGTCTAACAAAACTTTATTTTTTATTTCATATAAAATGGTGTAGCGATACCCCCATAAGGGCTGCTGAAAGTTGTGGTCCACCCACCCCCCTGCCCATCCTGGCGTTCACTTCCCAATCACCTTGAGTCAATGAACAGTCCATATGTTTGTTTTGTTTTTGTATTTTATTGAGGGATTTGAACTTGGGATAGGGATGGGAATATATGGAATATATGGGATGCCCAGTAGAATCATAGAACAGATGCCCGGAAGAATCATAGAACAGTCAATTTGGGACAGAACTATGTACCCAACATTTCCTCAAACTCCTCCTGCACAACACTTGACTCCAGGCACAGCTAGCACATGGTTGGGCTCAACACTGACTCAGTCAGGCCCTAGAAGTTGCCATTTGCAGGGCCCCTCTTTGCGTAGCAAAAATAGAAAGTCTTAGTGCTAGCTGTCCTATGGAGGACTACTGCTCCCAGCAATCCCTCTTCAGGCCCTGCCAGCCCTCCTGGTTGCAGCTGCCGGACTCCATGGCCCATTACATTGCAATACGCACTGGCTCCACCCCCAGCCTGACTGTTGCCTCTTAGTCCTCTCTGGCATGCCTCTCCAGTACTCCCGATAGCACATGTCACTCACCAGCCCTCCCGAAGACTTGCCTGGCAGCACTAGCTCCTGCTGTCCTCTTTGGTTCCTCTCTGTGCCTCCTGACCAGATCCTCCTTGCTTTTCCAGAAGGGCTCCATCCTGCACCCAAACCCTAGGCCCAAGGTCACCCCCCTCCCAGAATGGGGGTACCCTAAAAGCCCCCAACAGCCTAGCACTCCATCCTCATTTCTTCAACCCGACAACTCCTCCCCAGCTGGGCTGATTCTAGGTATTTAAGGAGGCCTGCCCCCTGCCAATCCAAGTTGTGGATTGGTCAGGGCTCCTTAGAACACCCCAGGCAGCTCCAACTCTCTTCCCCTCATCTCTTCTAGAATCCTCTAGAAGCCAAAGGGAGGTAACCAAGAAGTGAGGCTATCTGTGAGTCACCAGCCTACTCGGAGCCACTCCCAGCCCACACAGATCAAAACAAACAGGCCTAGCTTACAGCTAGGCCTGCCTAAATTTACCTGCTCTCACAAAAATACTAACTCTAGCACCTACCTAAGTAGAGGGTGCAAGAGTGGGGAAGAACTAGAACCCATGTTGGATTTTTACTGTTGTCAAGGGGCTCATTAGAAAGATCTCCCCTCTCTTCCTGTCTTAATGACAACAATTTCACCACAAAGGAAGTGATGGTAAATCTCCAACAGTAACACACACAGAAACACTTTTTTTTTTACTACAAAAGGGGAAGGTTAGAACCTCTGACAGATGGCTATTGCTATTTTTTCCTCACTACCTATCTGATTAAAGCATTGGTATCGTAACAATAAGTAAGAGTAAATCTTTCTAATGGAACCCCAGAAAGCAGTAAACATCCAAAAGAGGTTCTAAACTTTTCCCACTCTACCCAAAAAGTTTTGGCTGGGCATAGACCTTCAACCAGAAGTAAACACATCAATTTAACTTTTTAAAAAAACAGTTATATTCAAGGGATACTGGTAATGATAAATGTCACAGTTGCTTGTGACCTCAACTGAACTATCAAGCCATCAAATAGCTAATTGCTAACTGCTAACTGTTGATCAAACAAAGACTAAAAGGGCAGCTTCCTTGGCTGTAAAAGATAGGAGGGTTTCGTTTTGCTTTAGGATGGTTTAATTATCTTTATAATTGGTTGACAAAATATAAATGGTAGACATTAATGGGCGATAGTACTTAAAATTCACAAGCTGGTTGCTTGCATACAAACAGCACTGCAGAAAACATCCCAGCCAGCACTTGATTATGAGCATATACCATTATCGGTTCACAATCAGTGATAGGTTGAGCTCATTCACTGGATGAATGCCAGCTCGCTGAGATTTAATCATGATAAAACAGTTTTCTTCTTAGTGGAAAGATCTGCTTGAAGACAAGAAAAAGTCTTCAACATGAGGGAACCAAATTATCAATTCCAGTTACTAAGGCCTGTTGTGATCCACTGCCTGTTACTTCAAATAGAACCTGATAAGGATCTTCACAAACCATATGAAACTGTATAAGGAGAGATGTCCCCTGGAATTTATGAGCTCTTATTCTAGAGATATCGGGCTCCAGTTTGTACTTGCTGAAATAAATTGCATGCTTTACTTTTGATAGTAGTCCCAAATATTTATTTCATTTGTTCCATCGACTCTAATGCATTGCTACAACAAAGGATAAAAGGGCATCTTGTAATATTGAAAAGATTAGTGTGAATTTAAGTGACTTTTCTATTACTAACTACTCATTTACCAAACATCATATCCAGAATGTAATGGGTTTCATGAATAAGGACGTGTGTACACAGGCATCAGAATAGAAGTATGCAAAATACATCTACAAGAACACAAGTTCTGGCGCATTCAGGATCACTTAAGGTCAAAAAGTGAAGATCTACTATCTTATTTTATAGGGAACATCTGAAAATTGTATTCATGACAACACAATACTGTGTAAAATCTACCTTTTGTCTTGAATTCTCCTGAAACTTAATGGTATTTATGCAGTGAGAGATCATCTAAGGCAGGGGTCTCCAAACTTTCTAAGGAAAGGGCCAGTTTACTAGGGGGCTGGACTGTGCCCAATGGGAATAAATAATGCCTGATCTTTGGTATTAGGGGGGAGAAATCGTTGGTGTCACTGGGAGGAATAGTGCCCCATTGTTACTGTCAGTGGAAGGAATAGTGCCCCATTGTTGGCGTCAGTGGCAAGAAGTATGTTCTTTTGTTGGTGTTAGTGGCAGGAATAATGCCTTGAGGGCTGGATAGAAGCAAGGAAAGGTCTGGCCCCAGGGTCACAGTTTGGAGACCACTGATCTAAGGCAGTGGCACAAGCATTGCAAAGGCTTCTCTATGTTTTTCTGACTGCAAGGCCCACTAGATTTCAGGTTATATTTGGTGATGTCATGACCATGCTGCTCACTGTTGCTGGAGAGGAAGCTGTACCTGATGACCTGCAGTGCAGGAATCTTCCTTGTTTTGCTTTTTTGTTCTGTTAATCTATTAACCTCTTTTGCTACTTCTTAACTATTACTTCACCAGTCATTAAGGGATCTGTTCTGATATGAGCTGGCAAAGCTTACCTCTACCAAGCTGGCAACCTACACAATGAGAGTAACATGGGTATGTGGTTTGGAGTGCCTAGTGAAAAACAGTCATCTCACTTGGAAGTTTGTTTGAATTGTTTATTAGAATGGGAATTTCAGATACAGCTAACATGTTTTGGGGGAACTGGACTCCCACTTGTTTACGGCTTGAGCAATAATGTGTAATAGTACTGGTAAGTAAAGATATTTTTAGCTCTGATTAGGGCTGGGTGTCAGTGTGACCTGATATCAGTAAGGTCATGCCACTTGATCGGCTGCCCTCACTACAATCAAGTTCCACAGACACTTAGCCCTACTCCAGCCCTAATCAAGGCTGCAAAGCACTTTACTTCCTGATGCCATTACACATTATTGCTCAAATTGAAGGAGGTGGGGGGTTCATCCTTACCGTACCAGCACTAACGCAAACCTATCAGTACCTTCACAATGAGACACAGTGCAGAACAAATCAAATCAAGGAAAGTCTATAATGGGGAAAAGAAAGATCAGCTGCAAGGAGCCTACATGCAATACTGGCGAAACCTTGCCCTCTGATTTCCTTTTTTGGCCACAGCTTCCATCATTCAAGTCCTATTTGAGAATAATCTGTGATACACATGATATATCTTTACAGCATGTTTGTGATGTGCTTGAGTTTGGCCCATGGGTTCTGCAGTTACTTATATAAAATATTTAATCACAAAATGCCATTGTGGTAGACGTTCCTAAAGCCGGCCATCGACGCTTCGACTCCTGACCAGTTCACTGAATGTGCAGCCAGCCTGTTGGATTTTACATGTGATTATTGCTAATGGCTATTATAGTCGCTAGTAGTAATCACTGTGTTCTCTTGGCGGGGGTGCCCCCCCCCCCCCGGAGGGAGAACACAATAGCTTCGCAGGAGGCATTCCCCTATCAACACTGACTATGTTAATGGGGGAATCAAGCAATTTGCTTGATTGAAGGAAAGAAAAGCGGTTGCAGGAAAGAAAATTGCTACATCTATGGCCAGCTTAACATGTTTGTAAAGGCAGAAGTTTTTTTAATTTTAATGCATTCAATGCATTAAGATAAAAAAAACCTTCTGTTTGCAGCAGCCCCCCTAATATGTACCTGAGCCCAATCCTCCTCCAACGATGTGCATGGGTGCCTCGGCTGTCTGGGACTCTCCCTCCTGATTGGCTGAGACACAGCAGCGGGGTCATTGGCTCCCCCTACTGTTAATACAAAGTCAGTTAGCCAATCAGGAGGGATGAGGCAGGGGGAACCACGGCTCTGAATGGACACAGGGAGCTGCAGCTAAGCTCGTGTGCCCCCATAGCAAGGTGCTTGCTGTGGGGGCACTCGACAGGAGGGAGGGGCCAGGAGTGCCAGAGGCACCGAGAAGAGGAGGATCCAGGCTGCTCTGTGCAAAACCATTGCACAGAGCAGGCAAGTATAACATGTTTGTTATTTTTAAAGAAAAAAAACACAAGACTTTACAATCACTTTAAGACACTTATCAGACAATCAAAGTCTACTCTATTCTGTAAGATCCTATTCAGATTTCAGCAAGCAAGCTCATAACCTTTTAAAAAATATCCAAATGTACTTAAAATGCAGATCTCAAACAACTCTGTACACAAACCACAAAACTGTGTGAAAGACCACCTCTCTGTTGCTGTAACCAACCAATGAGATTTACCAAACATTTTTTAATACTTACAGGTGGAGCTATCTATTTTATAGGCAACACAGACAATTCCAGCACCAGGTACCTTGACACTTGATACTTAAATGAAGCTACAGCATTTGGGCAGCCATTACTGGGATTGGTAAAGTCTGTATGGTCATATTGATCTATTTATCACTGTGCTGGGCTCTATGTGTACTGCTGTTTCTGATGCTTATTCTGATTTCAGAAAAAGCACTACAACATATACCAGTCCCTAAGCAATACTGTTTTGTTTGGGTTTCTTTTTTTGCCATTCATATACGGGTTTTGTTTATCTACTAAAAGCAGTAGATTTCAAGGCACTGTTCTAAGGCCCCTTATACATGGGTGCAACCATTCCATTCCGTTGATAGATCCCCTTTCCATCCCATAGTTAAATCGGAGCAGAAATCAATGGCACATATGTGACATCCGTGTCGGTTTTGATCTTTAAAAAATGTTTTCTTCCATCTTCTGATGGAAAAACAGACTCGTGTAATCCCTATTACCAGCGATATGTAAACAGATGTGTGTCCGTTTAGAGCCACATACATGTGTTCCTTTCCATTTAGTTCTGCAAAAATCAGATCTGGGTGCAAATTGATTGCATTCTGTTTGATGAACCCAAATGGACCCAGGTGTAAACTCAAGCACATGTTTACATCCATCTACCAGAATTTTAGTTATATAGAATTGCAAGGTATGTAGATTTTATTTGGTACAGGGTTGGGTCCTCTGCATGAACTTGACAGGTTGCTGACACAGCTGTTTATATTTACCCGAAATTCTCATCCATCTGACCGATGTCGGCTGTTGCCTAACTGCACAAAGAACCTTTGAAACAAAAGTACACGGGCCAAAACCACATCCCAATACACATTTCACAGCTGAAAATAACATCTGAAAACTTCTAATGAGGTCAGAAGGAAAAACGTAGCCCTCTGCAAAGTACAAGGAGACATACCTTTCCCCTGAATCAAACCAGACCAAACTAGCAGCATCTTGAGGATTTACAGTGTTCTGTAATGAAACAACAACATTCTGCTGTAACCCCTGACTGTCCTGCTAGTAGAAAAGTAGAAAATCATAGAAACCAAAGCTTTCTAGGCAGGCCTGGGGAAAACAGAATACCACAGGACTGGAGGAATTAAATCAACTCAAGATGGCAATTGAACATTGTACAGTAACACTGCCCCTTTCTAAGCCATGATTCCAGATTTAGGATTGTAACACTGCCCTTCCTAAGTAAGGTTTTGAAAATCCTATAGATTAACTGGACTTTTTGTTCAGTGTTTTTCCTCTTACTTATGAAAAAAACATTGTTTTCTTATTTACAAGCATTTAATAAACTATATAATACAATTAGTGGTATTTTTCTCATATCATCAGACTTCTATTTATTTAATATATACAAAAAAGTGTTGCGCTAAACATAAAATTGCTCATAAAGCATTGATAGAAAATAGTCCAACTGTAGAAATACAAAAAACACAAATCCGCGAAATTGCAGATGAATCCAGAAGACCCTCCACCTCGTGCATATACCGCCTCCTCAAGCAATATAGACTCTTACCAGAGAGCCTGGACCTTTTATTAGAGGGTCAGACTGGCTTGATGTAATAATCTTTGCAAGGGTCATCAGCTGGAGATGTGTCCTCACAAAAAATTAAGAACTTTCACTGTATAATCAGACCAGGCTCCATTGACCCCATGACCAGATTTAACCATGCAAATGAAGAAGATGCCAGATAGTGTAAAATCCAAAAAGACTCATTTAATAAAAGGTATTGCACTTACATTTGTTCAGATAAAAACCAGCATTGTATACAACATAGAAAAACATACAGATCCTGTAAACGGGAACGCGATGGCAGGAAACAGTTTCTTTACCTGACCGGTTTCGCCTCAAAGAGGACTTCTTCCGGCTGTTCTTTCTGAATGAAAGTTTTGTACATAATGATCTAGACATATAGCCCAATAATTTCTTAAAGTGGTGTCTCGCTAAGGTCCCTGTGGCCCTCTGAGGATAGTCTGGCTTCCATGCAGCACCTGCCTTTCATGCATTAAGATAAAGCAGGGCTGTCAAAAAGAGGTTGACCGAATATTCCGGTTCACGCATATTAAAGGAATTACCTTGAAAGTAGATAGTCATGAAGATTTGAATGCCTTATCCAACCTACAGCAGAGGTGTACACCCCCGAATTCCTCCAGTTAATTATACATCTCAGGAAAAAATAACAGAAAATCTGCGTTTAGACCACCTAAATGGAAGCTGCTAGCACAATTTGTTGGTCACAAACAAAGCATAAAGACTGTAAAAATGCAGCGATTTCCCCCTAAACTAGAATACACATTAAATTAGCTTTTTTAATTCCAAAGAAGACACTCAGGCTTTAGTGGAATGAATGAGAGTGAAAGTCCCAAATCTAAACCAAAACAGAAAAATGTCCCTTTTCCTTTAAGGTAAACACTCGGTCCTCAGCAGGGTGAAATGAGAATAGAGATTCTAATTCAAACCACCACCACCAAGAACATTCACAGCCTCTTACCAGAAGCAATAGACCGCAAGCATCACAGAGGGTCAAAAACACATTGGTGATCTCAAAAAATGGTTCCCCCTCTCAGTTAGTTCTTCAGGTATATTCCTTCCAGTCTCCAAATAATCATGCAGAGGAGTTTTCATCACTTTACAGCCCCTTCATAGCTCATTGTGTTTCCTATTAATTTATTAATACATAAAAATTAAAAAAAACACACTCACTCATGGATATAAAACAGCATTGCCATTCTCATAAAGAAGTTTCCAACCCCAAAGATGGCCGCACTCCACTTTGTTCCAAGTGTCGCAATGATCTGACACGCCAGGCCAAATTTTTCGTCTGAGCCATACATATAGATATATGATGTTAAAAATACATTCAGCCTGATTTATGAAAGCTGAAGGAAAGAAATAAAGCTGCTTCCAATAATAACCAGGCTAGGCTCATAATCCAAGCCCATATCTGCCCTGGTAATGATAAGCAAAAATAGTTTTGGAATTAATGGCAATTTTTTTCTTTGCACAAATTTTCAGAGGTTGGCACTAATTAAAGTTAAAAGTTTTCTTTTTAATCTTAAGGCATTACCTGCTAGGTGTTTGTCGCCCCCCCCCCCCCCTTCCACCCTTGCCCATTGGCAGTAGTGCTGGCCTCTCCCTGCTCTCACAGGACAGATTAAAAGCAGTTGGAACCATTGGCTCCTCCAGTAAGGAGAAGGGGGACATGGCCAAAACAGTTTGCTATGGGGGAACACTCAGGAGAGGAGGAGAAGATAGTGCCTGCGAGGGACCTCTAGAATAGAAGGTAGGGGGGTCATTCTGTGCAATGACTCCTTGCACAGAGCAGATAAGTATAAACCTCTTTTTTTCTTTTTGGGTACAAAAAAAGAGAGATTTTAATATCACATTGAATACTCGGTCACCATTGTACTTTTGTTGCAATGGTCCAACAAATTGCAACTGTTTGTTGCAATTTATATTTATAGATTGATAGTAAAAAAGGACTAAAAATTGTATCTAGAGGAACATTTCTTATTGCCTATAGAATTCTCAATTTTTTTCTATAGCCCTCCTGGCGGTATGATTATTTCCGATTTTAGGTGCTGAAAGCGGTACCATTATTTTGCATGGAAATTTGGCATTTTATATTGTAGGCCTGTAATTCTTAGAAATAATTCACTTAAATCCATCCAAACAAGAGTCTAATAGACAATCCCGGGTATGATAACATTTCAAATACAAAATCATAAATTATATTATATTATATATATATATATATATATATATATATATATATTAGATTATATTATAATAAATAACTATACATAATTATAAAAAATAATAATATAATAAAAAATATTCAATGATGTAATCAAATCAAAAACACTAAAAAGTGCTGAGTTGCAGAATTGTCGCTGTTATTATTTTTAGTGTTTGATGACGAAATTCCCCACGAATCACTATCGCTCAATTCCGGACATTTTTTGGTTGCTATGGACAATCTCCAGTTTCCTGGCATAAAGAATAGTATTTATAATATAAAACTGCATACAGGACACTGGTGAAACCACTAGGGACAAAGGGGATGTGTAATTATTTGATACAGTACTGAAACTGTAAGATTACCTATATCTATACTGTGTTTTTTACTTTTTGAATTTGGCGCGAACTCTGTCCCCGTGTGTCGCAACGCTCGCAGGGATCAGAGCTCGGCACTGTGACAGATCGAGCGAGACACGGCTGGGGGACATCGCAGGATCCAGGGGACAAGGTAAGTAAACCTCTACATGGATCCTGCGATGCGATACTTGGCAATACAACCAGGGAGGCTACTAACTCCTTGGGGGTTATCTACTAAAGGCAAATCCACTTTGCACTACAACTGTAAACTACAAGTGTAAAGTGTACTTGAAATTGCACTGGAAGTGCAGTCGCTATGGATCCGAGGGGGACATGCAAGGAAAATTAAAAAAACAGCATTGTGTTTGTACATGATTGAATAATAAAATCAGCAGAGCTTCCCCTCATTTCAGATCTACCCCTCAGATCTACAGCGACTGCACTTTCAAGTGCACTTTCAAATGCACTTTGCACTTGTAGTGCAAAGTGGATTTAACTTTCGTAAATAACCCCCCTTGACTCCTTTAATAACGTAGAAGAGAGAATACATTTTTGTGAAGGGGGGCAAGAGTAGCTGTTGACCAGTTTGGTGCATTTGTCCCCCAGGCCAGGTTATGTAGAACCCTGTGTAAAAATGTCTGGTGCCCTCCTCTCCCAGTAAAAATAAATCTCACTATCTCTCCTTTACCATTAGCAGTGAAGTCTAGAAAAGTGGCCTTGTGCATTGAATGCCGTCCTGACCTCTCATTTCCTGATTACATTTCTACACCTGTGACCAGCGAGATGCAGTGTTGCCATGGAAATTTGCTACTTCTAGAATCATTGAATCTTCATTGCCAGATTGGTGCCATAGTCCAGAAGAGAAGAAGTGGTTGCTCCTTTTTGGATAGAACACCTCCTTAACCCAACTTTGTAACAGTAATTTTACCATATCCCTGAAATCAGTACTTGAAAAACATAATGACTGCACACTGCCGACTTCTGAATTACTGTAACAAGATCTCGGAAAATAAAGCGGTACTTACAAAATTAGTAGGATGAGGAGAGAGAGAGGCGTGGAAGAGGACGCTAAACTGGAAGTGGAGATTATTATGTTCTATTATTTTATTTATTTATTTTTAACTAGAAATGGTTTTATTATTATGTTCTATTATTAATTTCAGATATTTTAATCGGTTAAGAAAATCCAGCAGTGATCCCCCCTCCTCCTTCATAGGATAGGGCCTTGTGTAACAGCCCCGGTTGCACATTGAAAAAGCCAGCACTGCCTGGGTTCCATTGTTCCCCACTGAACTTTACATCAATTACACTTCAGAAATTACTTAGGAGCAGAACTGTAAAGGTGGCGGAATTTATGATGCTTATTTTTATATCCCTGCTGTTACTTTTATTGGCTCATGTTGCAATACTTCTTTATATAGAACCAATACCTCTATCACATTAATGGTAATGGAGCATGTAATATGTATGTTTAAGAATATTATGACAAGGTGCAGTACAGGCCATTATAGTACATATGTTCCAAATGTATTGATAGAGACTTTAATGTACAGAAGGCATTGAGACCTTCTCTGTGGAGTTCATGGTTGCTTTTGAAAAAACATGTCTTTCCTAATTTGGATGTACCATATTGAATATACTTAACCTGAAAGCTGGATGGGTCAGAGGAAGAAAGATTTCACTTGCATGTAATACATGATTACCTCCAAAGCATGTTTGCATTGTATTCCAACCTACTGCATTGTGTAACTTTAGCCCCGGTTCTCATTGATGCAGTGCAAATTGGGTGCAAATTTAAAGCAGTGTACGGTGCAAATTCCCATCCCAATTTTTTTTTTCTCAATGCAAATTCTCCTTAGCATATACAGTTTCTGGCTATGTTCACACTGGTGCGTACACAGACATTGCATTTGATTTGCACTGCATTGCTTTGCAGATCACATGCAATGTCTTTGCGACACAAATTCAGCCATACAAAGTGTATGGCTGAAATTGCAAAGCATTCACACACCAAAATGGTGCACGACCCTTTTTTTGGTCCACACTGGAACTGGATAACATGAGTGTTCACACCCATGCAATATGATTCCTGTACCATTTTACAGTTTGCACTGCGATTTGTGAACCGATCTAGGGGGTGTCATTAACCTTCTATTGACACCCGCAGTGGTTCGCAGAGGATGGTGTGAACTGCCTGCGAGTGTCATGTGATACGGGAACCCGCACAGGGATCGCGCTGATTCCCGCATTGCATATGTGTGAACCCAGCCAGAGTCTTGGTTCACACTTATGCAAATTCTGTGCGATCTGAAAAGCAAAGATTCACATGTCATGTAAAAAAAGCAGTATTTCCATTGAAAGCTGTTCATATATACATATATATGGGGTGTGAATTTGATTCCGTTCAAAAAAGGGTCCTGTGCGATTTTAGTGCAGTGCAGTACATATTTCAGCTCCATAGCCTTCTATGAGACCGGATTGAAATCGCAGGCCAGGGTTCACATCACTGCAAATTATTTTATTTTATTTTTCTAGATTTGATAGGAATGAAAAATCGCAGATGTGACCACTCCCCTTACAAATTCTCCCTAAATTTGCATGGAGAGTACATAAGTTGGTAGTAAATAAATAAATCATAAACATATATAATATGCATAGTTACATTGTAATATATTGCATTTTATTACAGCATGAACAAATACATCAGAGCGCTACAAACACACTATTAATAGCTGTGGAGCAATGAGAAGAACCTGGGGTTTCATTTTACGTTGTCAGGGTTCAAGAAGCCCATAGCGGTCTGTCATCCCCTAGAACAGTGATTATCAGTAATTGGCAGTGTTTTTACACCACACAGATACAGGGTGGCAGGCGTAGTAAATCATGACACCTTGACATCTTGTTTGCTAAAAACAAAACAAAGTTTAGGAGAACATCAGCAATTATTTTTCTGCATAAAAGGTCTCATTCTTTAATGCACTTTGTTTCTTCTAAACTAATCAGACTTGAGCTGTTTTATTCCATTTTTTATCAACTGGGCTTTCAGACCATGAACTTCATAAAAAAAAAAATAATAAAAAAAAAAGTAATGGCAGATTTAAAATTTTCATTAGAACCCTACCCATTAAACTGAGCTCAGAGGCTTCTCTCCACCAGCACTCATAAATATTGTGAATGATGTTTGAACCATCCCCCTCCGCTTGTTCTGACTGGCACATGTACGGGAGATGTGGGTACACAATGAATCCCATCAATGTATAGAAACTGATCTGTTCCTGGTGACAGGAGACCGTGATCTGTTCTTTACACCTTTATCTCCATTTCACAAGGTGAACGAGGTAGCAATCATGTTTATTTGTTGGTCATTTTTAGGCTTATTCCCTTTAGAGATATACATAGGCTTCTTCTTTTTTTTTTTATTGTGTGTGAATGTAAACGCCAATATCATGTAGACCATGTGTCATATCTTTAGGTATCAGGCTTTGTTCCAATAGACATCTCAGACATTAGCTCCTCCGATGTGATTGTGACCTGGGGCTTCTGTCTGAATACACTGTGTACTCAATGTCATGTTTTTCCAGAAGATATCAAATTGGGGAAAAGCAAACCGGTGACCCCACAGCTTGTGTACTCAATTGTCATGTTTTTTTGAGAAGATATCAAATTGGGGAAAAGCAAACGGGTGACCCCACAGCTTGAATATTAGATGGTCTGCTTGTCTTTCCTGCCATCATACAAATCACAGCGGACTGTAAAATGTCAGGGTGAACCCCCATTGTCCTCATGCATTGTGTTCCCTTTTTTTTTTTCCAGATTCTCTGGTCAGCTCAGTTTCATTGTCCTCCCTTCCTTCTGAACACTTTTATTCTCTCCATCTCTCCCTCCCTCCTTCCTTCTCCAGCCTCCCCTCCAGCACATCTGTTTCCAATATGTGCTGTTGCAGGCGCCTGTTCCAGGCAAACAATAGCCTTCTCTATTAACCTGAAGAATACTTGTGTGTGCCTAGACCAGCAGCAACAGCAGCAGCACCTTCTCAATCCGAGACACACAAAAATCCTTTTCTCTCAACTTTAATTCCACACCACCATTTATGCATGATCTGCCTATTCCAGATGCAGCCATTGACCTTTACAAAAAGCAACCATTTACATCTGTAGGGGGGAACCTCAAGACTCATGGGTTTCAGTAACATTTTGACTGCTAAAGACAGATTGAAAAATAAATATAGAAATACAGAATTGAATACACACAGTAATGAAACAATGCTCACAAAAAAAAAAAAAAAAAAAAAAATCTGTTTTGCTGTAAGAGACAGGAAAGGGTTTTCTTTCAAATCCAACAGGTAACTGCTCTCAGCTTAGCAGCACAGAATCAGTCATTGTCTGTCACACCTTTAACAGAACACTGACAGCCAGCAAATAAAGAAGGAATAAAAAAAGTAACTCACCCAGAAAGAAGGCGAGAAGCTTTTGCATCTTTGTTCATAAGTCCAGGGGAATTTGTGGGCTGGTGAGTTGGGGCAGAGTTGGAGGTGAAGTGCTGTGCATTGGCTCCTTACAGGAATGGCAGATAGCCCTGCATGGGGGGAAGCATCACAGACTGTGGAATGCAAGCAGCATAATTACCTCCATGTGTCAGCCCAGGGACCAAGTTTCCTCTGCCTTTTGTGCCAGTACTTGTCACTCTCCTGGTCCCTGTCTGGAGATAGTGCACTGCAGGGATCCTTGCCTTTTTTTTTTTTTTTTTGCTTTCTACGAGCCAAGAAAGTACTGAACTGGCAAACGCAGGAGAAAAAAAAAAAAGAAGAAAAATTGTAATAGCAGCGACTTATCCGTGTACAGAATGGAAGGAGTGCAAGAAAATATACTGAGCACTGAACATTCACCACATGGCAGCGTCCCAGACCTGCTCCTCCCAGCTATCTGCTGGGATTAGCCAAGGAGAGCTAGCTATGCTGAACTCCTGCAGAGTAGGAGGGATGGAGGTGCACTATATGTCCAAGCCTCACACTCTCTCTCTCAATCAACTTGCCTTTCTCATGGAAGTGCTTTGAATCTTAGCTACAAATATATGTGACTTAATAACATTTTCTTCTTCTCAGCGGAAAGCCTTGGAAGGGGGGGTTGGGGGGTTTAGAAATTCCCTTTTATTTGTCATGCTGATCTTCTGTCTCCCCAGGCTGAGCAGAAACCATTTGTAATTGATTTTTATCCAGAACAGAAAAATCAGCCCCCCCACCCTTTCACTTTTGAAAATGATTTTTCCAGCGGGTGGGAGAAATTGTTAATGCTTTTCTACATTAGCATCCTTGCAATTTGTGAAAGAAAATTTCTTTGTCATTATATATTCAATTCACAACAAGGAATATCTTCTACAAATGGACCTATGACAGAATTAGCATTTTGGGAAAAATACTACAGGGCTGTGCCCAGATTTCAGCTCACCTAGAGGCATCCATCTATTTTGGACTTTAAATTAAAAATTTTCAGGATCCAATTTGACTTGCGGAAAATTTACAGAAGATTGGCTTCATTTAGCCTAAATAGCACTAAGTTCAGTTGCCAGTGGCAACCAGTCAGAATTTGCTCTGCCAGCTCTGACAGCAACTGCACTTCCAAGTGCACTTTCAGGCTGGATTCACACCTATGGCATTTTTTGTGCTTTTTGCATTTTGCAAATTTGCACTACAGAACATGTTCCATAGGAAACAATGTTAAATGGACTGTAGTGCAAAATCTGCAAAATGCAAAAAGCACTAAAAATGCATAGGAGTGAATCCAGCCACAAGTGCAATATCAAGTGCAATTTACACTTGTAGTTTGCCAGGATCAGCTTTGTTTGCTATGGGTTTCTTATATTGAACAAAACTAAAAATGTTAACTTTACTTGCTCCTTTCTGTCTTATTTATGGGAGCTTTTTGTGAACACATTAAGTAAAGATACACAATATTTTTTATAACATTTTTGGGATACCTGCTTTTACAGGCACATGAATTTTAATGGCATCCCAGTCTTAGTCTGTAGGGTTCAATATTGAGTTGGCCCACCCTTTGCAGCAATAACAGCTTCAACTCTTCTAGAAAGGCTGTCCACAATGTTTAGGAGGGTGTCTATGGGAATGTTTGACCATTCTTCCAAAAGCGCATTTGTCAGGTCAGGCACTGATGTGGACGAGAAGGCCTGGCTCGCAGTCTCCACTCGAATTCATCACAAAAGGTGTTCTGTCGGGTTGAGGTCAGGACAGTCAAGTTCTTCCACCCCAAACTCACTCATCCATGTCTTTATGGACCTTGCTTTGTGCACCGATGCGCAGTCATGTTGGAACAAACTGTTCCCACAAATTTGGGAGCATAAAATTGTCCAAAATGTCTTGGTATGCTGATGCCTTAAGAGTTCCCTTCACTGGGGCCAAGCCAACTGAGTCCTGACCTCAACACGATAGAACACCTTTGAGATGAATTATAGCAGAGACTCCGAGCCAGGCCTTCTCTTCCACCATCAGTGCCTAGCCTCACAAATGCGCTTCTGGAAGAATGGTCAAAAAATTCCCATAGACACACTCCTAAACCTTCTGGACAGCCTTCACAGAAGAGTTGAAACGGTTATAGTTGCAAAGGGGGGGCCAACTCAATATTGAACGGACTAAGACTGGGGTGCCATTAAAGTGGTTGTAAACCCATTACAACCACTTTAACCTACAGGTTAGATTAAGGCTTACCTGTAGGTGCAGGAAATGTCTCCCAAACCTAAAAGGTTTAGGAGATATTTGCAGAACTAGCTGCATGCGCCATAGACTTCGGGGGCAGGCGCACTGAGCGTGCCATTTCTAATGGTGATCATGGCGTTAGTGGTACCAGCGCGCATGCACGGGCATGACATCATCACGGCTCTGGCCAGTCACAGCGCCGGAGCCGCGATACCCGCAAGTCGTTCCAGGATAGATGGCGGTGTCGGAGGAGGGGAACGAGGGCCGCTTCGGGGGCTTCGATCTCAGGTACGTAATTCATAATGATCTAGTATGCTATGCATACTAGCTCATTATACCTTTGTCTTGTAGGGGTTATTTTTATTTATTTATTTATTTTTTTGAGGCTTTACTTCCTCTTTAAAGTTCATGTGCATGTAAAGGCAGGCATCCCAATACATTTGACAATATAGTGTATGTAGCATAACATTGGTGCGCAATAATTTCTAGTTATATACAATTGATCAAAGAACCAAGAGAAACAAATCATTAGTACATATCTTTCATGGATATTCTGGTTCTACAGTGATATCTGAAACTTAAAGTATATGTAAACCATCAGCTTGCAAAACAACCCCTTCAGTTTAAAATAAAAGTGAACAGCAGAACATTTGTGTATAGGTATAAAAAAAACATTACAAATACCTCCCCCCCCCCCCTTTTTTTTTATAAGTGATCACCCTCTATTCTCAGCTGCATAAGGAGCTCAGAGATCTGGGGGAGGAAAAACTGAATTACACTGGTCTTCCCAGTGAATGGCTGTGGCGTGGGGCATCAGGACAAGTCTGGTAATTGGCATAGAGCAGGCTGAGTTCTTGGCATAGCTAGAGAACTGACCACGGTGCTTAGTGCAGTCAGTTTTTGTTAGGAAAGCAGAGGGACTGGCAGGAACACCAGGGATTCCACAAAAAGGAAGCGATAAAAAGAGAACAGGATACTTTCTGATACAAGTACATGGTACAGCAGTCACATATCAGGAATATGAAATGTTGGGTTCACATATTCTTTAATCTCTATACGTTACTGCATATTATTTCACTGCACTTGCATATTGCATTGCACATCAGTGCACCTGTGGGAGTTTTCACCTGAAAAACGCCCCCGCCCCCCTGATTTAAAAAAACGACACCTCCAGGTGCCTGCCCGCATCTTAATATTGCATTCAGAATGCTTTCGGGTGTATAAAACCTGGGTGCTTTGTTGTGCAACTGGCTACTTCAGCTTCCTGGTGGATCTTACTTCACATGGCTGTTTCTTCTTATTGGCCCATGAGGCTGCTTGTAATGCTTCAGCATTACAAGCTAGCACATGATTGGATAAATAAACATCTTTGCAAATTAAATAATATCATAAGGACCCCAATTTAATCCTTGTTAGAGAAGGATGTACCCTCAGGATGAGAGGATTAGCCTGCTTCAAAGGGTATTTAAATCATTTTTTGTCTGCATGGAAAAGAGGCTTTTCCACCTTTTTCAAAATGATATACATTTCTTTACCACAATTCAAGATTTTGGGTTCAAAATTTTTATTTCATCTATATACATTTTAGAATCAGATACTGTATTTTCCGCACCATAAGACGCAGTTTTTCCCCCCAGAAATATGGGGGAAAATGTCTCTGCGTCTTATGGAGCGAATGCATATTAGGCACCGCCCCCAGCCGCCGATGGCAACGCCCCCCACCACCGCCAGAAGAGAGGCAGGAGAGCGGAGGACAGACATCTGAAGCCCCTGTGAGCAGGGTCGGTGTCCCATCATATAAGGTCCCCCATCCGATAGTGTCCGCTGTGTACTACGCATGCGCAGTACACAGCAACACAGATTCCGAAAATAGCCGAGGATAAACGCCGCCTGCGCCATGAGTCCAGGTTCTAGCCCCACCATCCAAGTGGACATAGAGTAGGAATAAAAAAGAGCCGAGCGCAGCGAGGCCGAGCCCGAAACGTGGCGAGTGAAGCTTGCCCGCGAGGGGCCCTCTAATTTTCCGAACCCTATGTCCACTTGGATGGTGGGGCTTTCACCTCCACTCACGGCGCAGGCGCCGTTCAGCTTCGGAGATTTTCCGAAGCTTCTTCTGCCCCGTACTGCGCATGCGCAGTACGGGGCGGACACTATATGATGGCAGGACACTATCTGCCAGAACACCGGACTGTCCTACCTGTGACTGCAGCGCTTTCCTCCCTCTGTCCTCCGGCACTTGTATGTCACAGAGCTGGGTCTATGTGCAAGGTCCCGCCCCCCTAGACCGGCTCGTGTGATAATAGATTGAATCAGCGTTCCGCCTATCACAAGAGCCGGTCTAGGGGGACGGGACCTTTCACACAGATCAAGCTCCGTGACATACGAGCGCTGGAGGACAGAGGGAGGAGAGCGCTGTGTTATCCAGAGGATGACAGTGAGCACAGAGGCTGCAATGGGCACAGAGGCTGACATTTTTGGGCACAGGGGCTGCAATGGGCACAGAGGCTGACATTAATGGGCACAGAGGCTGCAATGGGCAGAGGCTGACATTAGTGGGCAAGAGGCTACAATGGGCACAGAGGCTGCAATTGGTGGGCAAAGATGCTGCAGTGGTGGGCAAGGAGAGGGTGCATGTATGTGCAATGGTCAGGTTGCATTTATGGCAATGGTCAGGTTGCATTTATGGCAATAATCAGGTCGCATTTATGTGCAATGGTCAGGTCGCATTTATGGCAATGGTCTGGTTGCATTTATAGCAATGGACAGGTCGCATTTATGTGCAATGGTCAGGTCGCATTTATGTGCAATGGTCAGGTCGCATTTATGGCAATGGTCAGGTCGCATTTATGTGCAATGGTCAGGTCGCATTTATGTGCAATGGTCAGGTCGCATTTATGTGCAATGGTCAGGTCGCATTTATGGCAATGGTCAGGTTGCATTTATCGCAATGGTCAGGTCGCATTTATGTGCATTGGTCAGGTCGCATTTATGTGCATTGGTCAGGTCGCATTTAAGTGCAATGGTCAGGCCGCATTTATGGCAATGGTCAGGCTGCATTTATGGCAATGGTCAGGCTGCATTTCATGGGCAATGGTAAATATTTTAGGACACCATTTGGTTCAGAATATTTTTTTTTCCTCTAAAACCTAGGTGCGTCTTATGGTCAGGTGCGTCTTATGGAGCTAAAAATACGGTAATACATTTGCTGCCCCATCTCTTTACAGTCAAATGGAAGGGGCAGTTGTATGCATGTTCCATAGATGCGCAGGGAGATGGTGAGCTTGATCCAAATTACTTCCCTGATAGTGCCCCCCCCAAGGGGTGGCCTCTGGACGCCCAAGCTGGCCATCAACTCCGGATGTTCCTGGTGAAAAGCTCTAATCAATCTTGGAGCATGAAGATTGTCCTCCGATGGGTACCCTTTCCATTTTACTAGGTACTAAAGTTGTCTGCCCAACTTCCTGCAGCTAAGTATGGCTTCCACTTCAAATTCGTCCTCCCCATCTATTACAGCTGGAGGCGGGGGAAGCTCCTCTCTTCCGGGAAATGGACAAGGGACCACTGGTTTTAAGAGAGATACGTGAAAGACTGGATGTATTCTGTATGATCTGGGTAAGTCTAACTTGAAGGCCACAGGATTCACCATTCTCTTGATTGTGAATGGGTCTATGAACCTAGGACCTAACTTATGTGAAGGGCAGGGTAGTTTGAGATAAGTAGAGGCTAGCCAGACCTTCTCACCAATTCCAAAAGCTGGATTCTCCTTTCTCCCTTTGTCGTAGTACTTCCTGTAGTCGTCTTGAGCTCTTTGCATGGTTTCTTGAATCTTTTGAAAATTTGATTGGATAGAGACTCTCCGATCCTGAACAGCAGAGACTGACGTTTCAGGGATGGAGTTGGGGAGGAAGGAGGGATGGAATCCAAAATTTGACCAAAATTCAGCCCCCCCACCCCAAAGCACCTTGTCCCCATGTTGATGAGGACAAGGGCCTCTTCCCGACAACCCTGGCCGTTGGCTTTCGGGGTCTGCGGGCGGGAGGCTTATCGGAATCCGTGAGCCCCTTCTTCTAAGGGGGCCCCCGGATCCCGGCCCCCCACCCTATGTGAATGAGTATGGGGTACAATGTACCCCTACCCATTCACCTGTGAAAAAAAATGTAAAAAACCACAACACACAAGGGTTAAAATAGTTTATTGCACAGCTCCGGGGGTCTTCTTCCATCTTCGGGGGTCTTCTCGCCTAGAAGTAGGCGTGGAGGCCCGGCAAGAAGAAGAGGGGGACAAAACCCCCGAAGAGGGGGACAAGACCCCCAAAGTCGGAAGAAGAGGGCGGCGAAGAAGAAGAAAGCTGGGCTCCTCCACTAGTAAGAAAGAGCTAGCAGAAGATAGCGGAGGAGTCCGGCGAGAAGACCCCCAAAGACGGAAGACCACCCCCGGAGCTGTGCAATAAACAATTTTAACCTTTGTGTGTGTTGTTTTTTTTTTACATTTTTTTCCCAGGTGAACGGGTAGGGGTACACTGTACCCCATACCCATTCACATAGGGCGGGGGGGCCCGGATCCGGGGGCCCCCTTATTAAAGGGGGCTCACGGATTCCGATAAGCCCCCTGCCCATAGACCCCGACAACCAACGGCCAGGGTTGTCGGGAAGAGGCCCTTGTCCTCATCAACATGGGGACAAGGTGCTTTGGGGGTGGGGGGCGCGCGGCCCCCCCTTCCCCAAAGCACCCCCCATGTTGAGAGCATGCGGTGTCATGGTTATGCAGTGATCTTCCTCTGTTTACTTACCTCCCCTCATGTGTTCTGACTAAGAGGCCAGCCACTTCCACATGGTGGTTTTTATAACCTCTCCTCTAAGCATGGCTCCACCCCAGGCCCTATCAGGGAATACTATATTAACCTGTGCACTGCAAGCCAGTGGTGCTGATCAGCCATTGTGTATTCATTGTGTGTTTGGCTTCCTGTTTCCTGCTTGCCGTGTGCAATAAGTTTGTCTCTGTTACCGACCTTGGCGTGTTCTCAACGATTCCTGTCTGCCTGTGACCTTGACCTTTTGGCATGTCCCTGACCATCCCTGTCTGCCTGGGACCCTGAACCTTTGGCGTGTACTCTGTTGTACCTGTCTGCTATTTGCCCTGACCTCTGCCTTATCCCCTTACTATTCTTGTTGTTTCAGCCTGCTGCTTCCTTCTCCTGTAGTCTACTGTGAGCGTGAGCTGTGAGACCCTAGGGGCCGCAACCTGGAGCCAGACTGCAGCGAAGTCCATCCTCATCACTGGAGGATCTGGTGAACACCTGCTAGCTCTTAGACTCCGCACCCTGGGGAATCTATGCTCTAGCTCCTACTGGGATCTGTTTTAGTGATCCAGTAGACCTGTGTCCTGAATCTCCCTGGGTACAATCTGCAGCAGTCAGTCCTAAGGTCCACTACCTAGTGGTGCACTTCTGACTCCTACGGAGTGCATCTGTCACCTGGTCTCAGGTGACCTGACACGCGGCCTGGTACGGCTCAGGTGGGTAGGGGGGCCAGTCGCTCATCCCCACCCCCCTTTGCTGACCGGCTGGGTTGCGTGCTCGGATAAGGGTCTGCTATGGACCTAGGGGAGGACCCCCACGCCGTTTTTTCAGCGTAGGGCTTCCCCTTTAAGTCCATACTATGTGACGGGGCCAGCGACGCTTCCTTCGCTGGTCCCGGCTACCTGGAGCCGCTCTCAAAATGAATGGACTTTCCTCCGTGTGTGTAGACAAGTCCGTTCATTTCAAAAGTACGGCGGATAATCCGGCGGACTATGTCCGTCGGACCTAGTCCACCGGAAAAGTCATGTGTGTGGGCAGGTCTGCTCGTTCTGACAGTCCGGTGGACTTTACGGTGGTTTGTCCACCAGACTAAGTCCGCCGGATAGTCTGATCGTGTGTACGTAAGAGTGGTAAGCACCTTTCTTACATGGTTTCGGTGTAGTTCGATGGTGGTAGAAAAAATTAGAATGTCTAAATATACGACTACAAAGTCGTCAAGGTAGGCTCTGAAAATATCATTCACTAGCTGTTGAAAGGTGTCCGGGGCATTGCACAGACCGAAGGGCATCACTAAATACTCAAAGTGCCCAAACCTGGACCTGAAGGCTGTTTTCTATTCGTCATTGGCACGAATCCGGACAAGGTTATAAGCACCTCGTAGGTCAAGTTTGGAGAAGATCTTGGCAGTCCGGAAGCGCTGAAATAGTTCTGGGATGAGCGGGAGCGGGTATCGGTTTTTGATAGTTATTTTATTGAGTTCTCTATAATCGATGCAGGGTCTGAGGGAGCCATCTTTTTTCTCAACAAAGAAAATACCCACCCCGGCTGGAGATGAAGAGGGACAAATGAAGCCTTTTTTCAGGTTCTCATCGATGTAGGCTTTGAGAGCCTTTAGTTCAGTCTCGGATAGAGGGAATATGCGCCCAAAAGGAATTTCAGATCCTGGTAACAATTCGATGGGGCATTCGTAAGACCGGTGAGGTGGTAGACATCGGCCTTCTTCTTATCAAAAACATCCTTAAACTCAAGATATACTGGAGGGACATGCTGAAGACTGTCAGATGCAGGAACGACTGCTGCCATACAAGGAGCTGGAACTGGAGGAAAACAGTGTTGAGAACAGTAGGAGGACGTAAAGGAGACCTTCTTCTTGCCCCAGCTAACTTGAGGGTCATGGGCCTGCAACCAAGGGAGTCCTAAAATAATAGGGAACATGGGAGAAGAAATCAAATCAAAGCGCAGGAACTCCTGGTGGCCCCAGTCCGTGATGATGAGAATCAGCTGGGTCTCTTGTGTAACTGGTCCGGAGAGAGGTAAAGAACCATCAGCCAAGTGGACAAGAAGATTTTGTTTTTTGTCATGAAATGGGATGTGAAGTTCTTGAGACACACAGATGTCCAGGAAACAACTGCATGCTCCGGAGTCAATTACAGCCAGTAGTTGAATCCTCTCTTCCGCCAGCTGCAGAGAAACAGAAAGAGTAACATAAGACTGGGTGAGATTTGTGGCTTGATAGTTCATAGCAAATTGCAGAGGTGGCTTACAGGGTCTCACTGGGCAGTTGCGAAGGTAATGGCCAAACCCTCCGCAGTAGAGACAAAACATTGCCTGTCGTCTTCGTTGCCTTTCATCAGGGGTGAGACAAGGGCGAACAAGTCCTAGCTGCATGGGTTCCCCTTCCGAGGCCAGCAGGGACCAGAATTGGAGAGTAAGGAGTGGTCGACTTGGGGAGCATCCAGCTGGGCCAAGGGGTCTGAAGGTGCTCAGAGCGCCACTCTCGCTTGCGCTTGTCCAGCTTGGTGGCTAATTGAATCAGGTCCTCCAAAGAGGCGGGGGTTTCCACTCTAGCTAATTAATCCTTCAGAGTTTTGGAAAGGCCTTGTCGGTATTGGTACCTGGAGGGCGGCCTCATTCCAGCCGGTGTCAGCTGACCTCTTGCTGAAATCAACAGTATAGTCCTCCACTGGTCTCTTTCCTTGTGTTAAGGTGTGCAGGGTGGCTTCAGCTGTAGCAGTACGTTGTGGGTCATCGTATAACTGACCCATGGAGTTAAAGAAGGTTTCCACAGAGTTCAGGAGAGAACTTCTTTGTTCCATAAAGCTATGTGCCCATGCCTGGGCTTCTTTGGATTGTAGGGAGATGATGAATCCGACTTTCACTATTTCAGAAGAAAAAGTCCTTGGTTGCAGGGCCAGATATAAGGAGCAGGTGTTTTTAAATGCCCTGAACTTTTTTCGGTCACCCGCAAATCGCTCGGGCGTAGGTACCCTTGGTTCAGGAGTCACCATCATCAGGACAGGTGGTGAATGGGCCTGTGGTAGGGAGGCCCTGCCGGGGGCGCTGGTGCTGTGTTAATTGGTGCAGGTGTTCCAGCTAATTGCTGAAGACGGCTGTCGATTTGGGTGTACCCTTCTTGCAATTTCTGCACAGCGTCTGCGAGGGCTGTAACTTACTGGCACAACATCTCCAAAGGTGGACCTGTTCTGTTGGCCTCTGACATGGCTGGTTTGTACTATCAGCAAAGAGGTACTCACCGAGGCCAAGATGCAGAGAGCGTGGCTGTTGCGATTCAGCGCACACCACCCCTGGAGGTGATACAGGGAGTGGGTTGCACCAAGAGGCACAAGCCTCCAGCGGGATACCGGACTTGTGTGAAGGTCTGGAAGAGGGCTCGTGCAGGATGGACTGGACCAGAAGGTAAGTAGCAAGCAAGTCTGTAAAACAGGTAAGAAATGTGCAGAAACAGGCTGAGGGTCAAACACAAGTAATCAGTCCAGGAGCCAGCAAGGCTGAGTACAGAGGATAATCCAGAGGTAGGCTGAGGGTCAAACACAGGTATCAGTCCGATAGCCAGCAAGGCTAAGAGCAGGAAGTCCGTTAAACAAGCCAGGGGTCAGGTCAGGAGAGAATCAGCATAGACTTCAGGCAATCTAGGTCACAACAAGAAGTGGTAAAAAGGAAAAAAATAACACAATAAGGGAGCCCCCAAAGCTGCATAACCCATAAGTATACAACAAAAACACAGGAAAATTTCCCCAGGGGTTTTTTAGCAGCAGAGAGTTGGTGTGAAAATAGTTGATGTAAAAAAATAATTTATTTGACAGACAATAGTAATTCCAAATGAACAATAATACATCATCCATATAGGTAGTGCGACAAATACAAACATGGAACATCACTCATAGCAAAAAAAACTCTATGTACAAGCATGGTTTGCCAATTGTATTCGTAACATATGTATCCACATGAAAAACCCCGATGCATTTCGACCCTTGCGATTTCTGGTCTCTTCAGGGGGATTTATATTCTAGGGGAATGTCAAAATATCTAATTAAAGACTTTGGACAATATAGAAATATATATAGGTATAATATTTCAAATTAAGCAAAAATATGTCTCCATGCATATAGAGATATAGTTACCAATGGGTGTATGAGGACATGAGGACGTGTCGCATGAACCGGCATTGCAGGATTATACCCATCCAGTGATCCCATTGCTGCCACATGTTCCCCTCGCGCCCTCTGGGTGGGTGCATAGTCCGCTGAGCTTACAGGGGGCCACGTTATGGGACCCAGAGAGGAGGATGGGGGGGTAAAACACCTGCAGATGGACATGCAAAAAACTTTTTGTAGGTCATCATTAAATATTAGAGGGAGTATATAGAAGTGCTTGGCAGTTATAGGCTTATTACTTGGTAATTAATGAATTCATATTGTAAAATAATTAAACTAGTTATATATAGCATGGCGTAGTTTCTTCATTAGTTATATTAATTATAAGAGGGATTAGCTGACAGTGAGAAAAGGTGGGTGAGGGATAGGGTGTGGACAAAGGGACGCATACAAAGCGTAATAGCCTATAATGAAAGGCACCTGCATTTGAGCTCAGACAAGTGGAATCACTGTTTGAGCATATGAGTATATCCTTTACCTTGGGGTGCAAAAAGTTATCCTCTTTTCTTCCCCCCTCCACCTTTTTATGTAATTGATGGCATTGTATATGCCTTTGGCTCCTTCTACCAAAAATATACCTATATTAACATATGATCACCTGTAAATTATTTTATTTGTACTACTTTGCATGCATTGCAGTGTTTTATTTTTCTCCATCCCCTTGGTGCAAACCGCTCTGTTCAGCCCCGCGCCACTGGGTGGGGTGCCTCTTTTCCGCTCCGCTTCCCGGCACGGTGGGGAGACGCAGATGTCATCTGCGATTCTCCCCAATGTTTGCCTCCCTACAGTTGAGTCCTTTTTGGGCCACTGTGGGGGGCTTTCTCCGTGCCGGCGGCATTCCGTGATCGGCACCGGACTGTCAGTGACGCCACGCTTTTGCGTCGGAGGCGATGGCTTAGGCCAGGGCTTATGCCTTCCGGAACGCCGAGGGGGCCATGCGGACGACGCCCTTTTGGTGTTGTAGACCTGTGGGAGGGTGGATTGGGTGGGGTCCTACACCTGCAGACAATGGACAAATCATGCAGATACTTTAAAATCCCACAGCTCCCAGGAGATCCTGAGGTGTTCCCTGGTAGTGCTGTCATACACCAATACAAGACTGATGGAGTGCTTGGTAAGTGTAGCTTTTGGAATGATTATGACTGGGTAATCCTTGTACTTATGTGATACCCATTCATTTATTAACATTACTACTTAACCTACACAATATTATTTCTTAGTAATATAATTGTAATCCTACTCCCTCACTTTATGCAGTTAGCATTCAGTGTCATACCTCTCATGTTTGGCACCTTGATCCATCTCACTTTCACCATCTTATTCAATTGTCCACCTTTTTCTTTTCTTTCTCACACACACACACACACATACACGCATGCATCATTCTTTTCACACTTCCAATTTTGTTGTTTCAGTTTTCTTTTTCAGTAGTTTGGTTTTGTTTTCACTTTCACACCCCCCCTGCCCCATCATCAGTGTACCTCACATCATTTTTTTTTACTTCACCCATCACATCTAAACACCCTATCCCTAACCCACCTTTTCTCACTGTCAGCTAATCCCTTGTTGTGAATTCATTAAGAAAAAATAATAATAATACATTTAATGTTTTCTGTCAGAGAGCCTGATAACATTTAAATCAGCAAACCAAAGGACCACTTTCCCCTCCCATCAGAATTAGGTGACCAATTTATATGACCCCTTGAAAAGATGGGCTGCGACAAACAAAAGTCTCAAGCTGACTCAGACTGGAGCCACGATAACTTTTAAGTCAAGGAAAGTTTAAATAAATAAACCCATTGTATTAGAGAGTGAACAGATATCCTAAAGTCAACCTCAATATGGACTCAGATGTCAATGAGACAATGACTAAACATACGAAATGAAGATCTTCCCAACGAGACAAATAAGACACCTATATTAGAAAGTAAATAGTGGAATGGTATCCTGAAGGCCATTGAAGACACTACAAGAAAACATTGAAAATTGTGTGCATTTTTACATCATAATATACGTATATGAGAAGCCGGGATATGATATCTTACTATAGAGTTCATCTCAAAACCTGCTGTAAGATTCATATACCAGTATCATCCATATTTTTCTAAGCCATTTAAATTCTACATAGGTCACAACTGAGATTATCATTTTAGTATCTAATGATCTAAAGAACTTGGTCACAAAGAAATTATATATGAAAGTATGATTATAAGTAGAAGTGTTTTAGCAACAAATTAGTATTATAAAAAACATATAATCATGATTAGAATTGTATAAGAATGTAACCTATGTTTAGATAAACAAATATTGATTGGATACCCAAATTATACATGGATCCATATAGATAATAATTGTATGTGATATTGTTTGTGATATACCTAACCTGTGTCCTTTCTAAACGGACTAAAGAATAACAGATATACATTGATATACATATATATCAACAATTTATGCAAGTGATTATTGAACTTTATGTTAAAGAGTATTTTATATTATGACATAATTCGTGAACACTCAAAATATATTCGTTAGAACATATATAAATAACGAGCGCACATTACAGAAATAGGAAATATTAACTTAAAGAAATAAAACACCAAACACAGGTGAAGACACCTGGTGGTGGAAGGTGCTATTACCTTAAAATCACGAGACTCCCGGGAAAGCTAACCATTAAGTCTGTCGGCCAATGAGGGGGGAACACATACCCTCTGGGCAGAACTTAGTATAATTTTATAATCCTTTTGTTGAAGAGGATATTTAAGAAACTAGAAAGATGGAGGAAAAGAAAAAAGAGGAAGCTCGGAGGAGAGCTGGGGGGAGAGAGTCAGGGGGAAGCTTAGGGACCCCCCCCGAGAAGGGACACTGGAAGACATGCATGAATACACATTTTTACATTCATGAAGATCCCTGCTCCTTGGAATGTTGAAGCCACGGCAGCCATCTTAAAATTCCTGGTAACTAATACTCCACACTAATAGCCATATTGGAAATGGGTAAATATATGTTTATCATCTATTTTATGTTCTCTTAAATATTGATGTTTTTGAATATTCTATTATTGAAATACTTCTCCCGAATCAATAACCGCCTTTTAGATTTTTCTCTAAATTAAATTTTTCATACATTTCTTTTTGCATAGATGCCAATTTTATTGACAAACAAATGTCTAATTTATTTCACATTGTTAACCACTTACTTACCTGCAGTATAGTAACGGTTGGATGTGTGAAATACAGACATTCTGTTTAATTGTCAATTATCAAAAGGTTATTGATTCTACCGAGAAATGATAATGGTGATAATTGTGTCCAAGGTACTACTACGCCCAGTTTGAGGGTGTTCCCAGAAATTGTCAAAATGATCAAGTAATGTAATCTGTATTTTAATATTTCATGTAAATATTTGCTTTCTGTCAACCAATAAATGTAGCTATTTTGTATGATCACTCGTCTCCGTGAATAAGTTTCACATATATAGACTGTGTCATATAGACTGATTCTGTATCTTAAAAATATCTTCGTTAAAAACTACTTAGTAAATATTGTGCGGGAAAATGTCCTTAAAAGCACAACACCCTCTTATAATTAATATAACTAATGAAGAAACTACGCCATGCTATATATAACTAGTTTAGTTTAATTCTTTTACAATATGAATTCATTAATTACCAAGTAATAAGCCTATAACTGCCAAGCACTTCTATATACTCCCTCTAATATTTAATGATGACCTACAAAAAGTTTCCTGACAGACTCCATGGCAGCAACGTGTGGGTTAAGTCCCGCCTCCACTACCCTATAGGACACCACTCCCATAAATCTTTGCTCCCTGCCCATGGCCGTGTTCTTTTTTTGTCCTCCTCCGTAGGACCAGACGTTATGGTCTTTCTACCTGAAGATTGCTCCCACACGGTTCCATTGTTGGTTTGGCCGAATTGCGACTGGATGGAATTGTCGCATGACTCCGTTAAGCCCTAGCTACTAGCGGGGTATGGAGTGGGCATTGGATATAAGCGCTGGAGGAAGCCAGGAACCTAGCCACTGGCAGGCAGGCTGCGCATTTGGTCGAATAGCCCAGCTAAATAGCAGGTGACCTATTTTGCCCTGAGAAGTCCGGTATGTTTTGTTCTTACCTTCGGCCTGGAGACGATCGTGTGGGAGCGGTAAGATTGTTCCTCTTTTTCATGGCAGCAGTTTGTGTTTGTTCCTTTGCTTTTCCTTCATTTCCGTTCGTTTTTTGTGTTTTCATGTATAAGGGTATAGGCATGGCGGCTGGATTAGCCTGCGTTCCAGCCGCCGCTCACTTCCTGGTTTTTCGTTAGATACGTTCGTTCTGCGCATGCGCGAGTGCGGCACAGGAACGAGGCTTGGTTCGCGCATGCGCGATAGCGGCAAAATGACGCTATTCGCGCATGCGCAGTAGCGGCGCACAGGATACGATGATGGTGTCACTAAGGCGCCCTATTCAAATATAGGAAATAGCCTGCAAGCTTTGGGATTGCTTGTAGGCTATTATATGACTTCCCCTTGTCCAGGATTTCTTCTGTGGAGGTAGGTGGCCTTCTGGGAAGAGGGGGGTGGGCGTGTGTGTGTATGGTGCTCTCAGCCTTACTTATATGTCTTTGCAGCATTTATGGAAACCCCTAGAGATATGGACTCACCTCCGCCTGTATTTGGCCAGCCCTCTCATAATAGGTACTGTCTGGGGGGGGGAGTAGGGGGGGGGGGTCCGGTATTAGTCAGTCTGTTATCTTTCCTTATCTGTGTGTCTCTTCTATCTCTGTCTTAGCCCATCTAGTTCAGAACAGCAACGCAGCTCAACGCATAGAGGAAGCGATTCTTCTAAGTCTTACCACCGGCATTCATATTCTAAGTCTAAACATCACGGCTCACCCTCAAGATCCGGGCGCCGTAGCGAGGATCGTTCTCGCTCCTCCAAGGCTCATCCAGCCGTTCAGTTATTAATACTTGCTGGGGATGCAGATCGCAAGTTCCTACTGGGAAATCCCTGTGTGACCTCTGCTTTTCCAAAGCCTCTAGTGAGAGAGGGGGTACGGACCAGCATCTAAGGTCCCTTGTGGAAAATGTGGTGAAGAATCCCTCAAGGGGATCGGTGCCAGTCAGGCTCCTGTGCCTCAGTCAGAGTCACCTCAGTCTCCAGTCAGGGAGTCGCATGCTCAAGAGCTTCTGAGGAAGATAGTACCTGTGTGGGGTTTGACTTTGCCTTACTCTCCCCCTTGGTGAAGGCTATCAGAGAGGCTGTGAACTTGGCTAATCCTTCCAAACAAAGGAAGTATTTTAAGCAACTTAAAAGGGAGCGTCTTAACTTTCCATTCCTGTCTGAACTTGGTGAGGTCATCACGGATGAATGGACTAAAAGTTGAGAAAAAGAATAGTATGCTCTCAAAAGTCCTAAGGTTATATCCCTTTAAGGAGGATGAGGTCAAGTATCTGGTTTCAGCTCCTCTCGTGGATGCAGCGGTGATGAGACTAGTAAAACATGTAACCCTTCCATTGGAAGATACAGTTTCATTTAAGGATGCCTTAGATAGGCGGATTGATTCCGATTTAAAGAGAGTCTACCTCACTGCTGGTTTGGCATGCAAGCCAGCATTGGCTTTAGCGGCAATGTCCAAGGCCATGGAAGTCTGGACGGACAGGGTGGATGATACCCTCAGAAACATTTCGGATGAAGTCGCAAAAACTCTCCTATCCAGGAGTTACGGCTTGTATCGGCTTTTCTAGGGGAGGCTTCGATTGACATCATCCGCTTAGTGTCTCGGGTTATGCTTTCAGCTGTAACCGCCAAACGGGCTCTTGGGCTCCGTCCCTGGCTGGCTGATCCAGCATCTAAACAGGTGTGGTGCCATATCCCTTTCGAGGGTTCTTCCCTTTTTGGGAATAAGTTGGATAATGCCATAACCCGGGCCTCTGGTGGGAAGTCGGGGTTTCTCCCTCAGGATAGACGTTTAGAAAGTCAGAGGAGATTTTTTCCTAAAAAGCAATATCAAGAGCAGGCCAGGGAGGCCCGTAGCTATGGACCGGGTCGAAAATATTCCAGGTCATGGAAGTCAAGGCAGTCCTCCTTTCAAGAAATCCGCCAAGAGCAGTGCGACAGGAGAGAGGGAACCAACCAAATCTTTTTGAGATTGGGCCCGCTCAGATAGGCCAGGTGGGTGCTCATCTTCTACTTTTTCGGCATGTCTGGGCAGCCTCAGTCCAGGACTTCTGAACCGTCAGAACGGTCTCTTCAGGTCATTCTTGGACCTTCAGCAGGTCCCCAAGACTAAAGTATGTTCCCACCTCCCTTCCGACCTCAGAAGAAAAAAGGCAGATCCTGTTGGCCTACGTGAAATCTTTACTGGCTCAAGGCGCTGCCGTTCCCGTGCCAGATGATCGAGGGAGAGGAATTTATTCTCCTCTTTTTATGGTCCAAAAGAAAAACGGTTCTTGGAGGCCAGTCATAGACCTTACACATCTGAATCATTTTATCAAAAAGGAAAAGGTTCAAGATGGTAACCTTGTCAACAATACAACAGTCAGGCGTCTGGATGTTTTCAATAAACCTAAAGGACGCTTACTTTCATGTCCCTGTGGCAGAAGATTTTCAGCAGTTTCTGCGATTTTCAGTAGGAAAACCACATCTTCAGTTCGTATGTCTTCCGTTCGGGCTTTCAACATCCCCCCGAGTCTTTCAAAGGTGTTGTTGGCCGTAGTGGCTCTATTGAGATCCAAGGGGATTCGTCTTCACCACTATTTGGACGATCTTCTGCTGCTAGTCCAGGACAGAGACCGTCTGTTATTGCACAAGGATCAGGTTATTTCCACTCTTCAAGAATTCGGTTGGATCCTGAATCTAGAAAAGAGTCAGTTAATTCCTTCTCAGTCTCTTGTATTCCTAGGCGCACTCTTCAACACAGTGAAGGGCACCATCTCATTACCCGAAGAGAAAGTAGCGTTTATTCGGGACAGAATTCGTCCGACCCTCTCAGCCTCCCATCTCCCGGCTCTTCAGTGCCTGAGAATTATTGGCACTATGGTGGCCACCATTCCAATGGTGAAGTGGGCCCAATGGAAGATGAGACCATTCCAAAAAGGGTTTCTTCACCAATGGTTAGGCGACAAGACTCAACTTATCCGGATCACATCTTCAATGAGAATCTCTCTGCCCTGGTGGCTTCAGAAGGAGAATCTATTCAGTTGTCATTCCATTCTCCCCATCTCATGGATATCAATAACTTTGGATGCCAGCAACAGGGGCTGGGGCGCCCACTGTTTGACGGAAGTAGCACAAGGCACCTGGGACTTCCCTTCCAGGGGGATGGTGTCGAATATTCTAGAATTAAAGACAGCCTTCCGGGCGCTCCTAGCCTTTCGTCATCTGATCTCAGGAACTTCGGTTCTTCTCAGACTAGACAACACAACAGCAGTGGCATATATAAGGTGACAAGGAGGTACTCGGAGTCTGTCCCTTCTTCAGGGGGTAGAGCCAATCATGTCTTGGGCTCAGAAGAACCTGGTCAGCATTACATCAACTTATGTTCCAGGAACGCAGAACGTCCAAGCGGACTTCCTGTCTTGAGTCAATCTGGACAACAACGAATGGTCTCTTCACGAGGAAGTTTTCAGGCGGATTCTAACGTTGTGTTTCTCCCCAGAGGTCGACCTATTTGCTTCCCCTTGCAACAAGAAACTGGCAAGGTATTATTCCAGGTTTCGGGATCCTCAGGCTTACGGAGTGGATGCACTGACGGATCGATGGCGGTTCAACAAAGCTTACGCCTTTCCTCCGATTCCTATTATTCTACAGTTCCTGCGGAGACTCAAATCAGAAGCAGTAGAGGTGATAGCTGTAATACCTTTTTGGCCCAACAGACCATGGTTTCCGCTTCTAATGCTCCTCAGCGTCAGAGATCCGATTCCCTTACCTCTCAGACCCGATCTTCTATCCCAGGGCTCGAAGCTCCATCCCTGTCCGGCCCATCTATGTCTGAGGGTCTGGTTTTTGAGAGGGGAAGATTAGAGGCTCTGGGTTGTCCCAAGGAGGCCTTTCCTACTCTCATGAGTGCAAGGAGGAAAAGTACCAACCAGGTGTATGAGAGGATTTGGTCTAGATTCACAAGTCACTTGTCTTCCAAGTCTTGCTCTAATGGTAATCTGACGGTTCAGGATGTTTTGGGTCTCTTACAGTCCAGACTAGACATTCCCCTATCTGTCAGCGCTCTTCGTGTACAAGTCTCTGGAGTATCCTGGGCTAAACATCCCTTGGTTCAGCAATTCTTTAAAGGAGCAATTAGACTTAGACCACAGAGGAAACCTAGATTCCCCAAGTGGATTTACCGCTGGTTCTCGTCTTCTTCTCACAACTGGACAGAACACTTTCAATCAAAGAATTGTCCCTAATGAAATCTTTTTTGGTAGCCATATCTTCAGCAAAGAGAGTCTCTGAGTTTCAGTCTTTAGGATCAAAGGATCCTTTCCTCACATTTTTTCCTGACAGAGTGGTCCTAGTGCCAATGCTGGGGTCGAATCCAAAGGTTACCTCAGTCTTCCACGAAATTCAGGATATTACTCTTCCTACCTTTAATTTGGCTGGGAGTCAGGATCTTCATCCTCTCGACATGGGAATTATTCTGAAACGATACTTGGAGGCAACAGCTTCTTTCCGGCAATCGGATTATCTTTTTGTTCTTTTTCACTGTAAAAACAAAGGCCTTTGGGCTTTGGTCAGATCCATCGCCACGTGGGTGGTTCAGGCGATCCAGTGGGCTTTTAAAGAGAAGGGCTTGGCTCCTCCTGAGGCGGTTACGGCACATTCCACGAGAAGTCTCTCTACTTCTTGGGCAGCTTCACGTCATGTGGCTCCTGAGTTTATCTGCAAGGCTGCCTCTTGGTCATCCATTCATACATTTATGGCTCACTATTGTGTCGATCCTACCAGTTTATCTTCCATTGATTTTTGGTTTAAAGGTGCTGTCGGTTGACAGTGTTACATACATTTTTGTTCAGCATTTTTGCCCACCCGAGTGTGTTTGGCGAGTTATTTCCCACACGTTGCTGCCATGGAGTCTGTCAGGAAAACGGAAAATTCCTATCAAAATACTTACCGTAATTTTCCTTTCCTGATGGACTCCATGGCAGCAGGAGTTCCCTCCCAAAATGGCTGGAGTAGGCTAGTTACCGAACACGGCCATGGGCAGGGAGCAAAGATTTATGGGAGTGGTGTCCTATAGGGTAGTGGAGGCGGGACTTAACCCACACGTTGCTGCCATGGAGTCCATCAGGAAAGGAAAATTACGGTAAGTATTTTGATAGGAATTTTCCATTTTTTTGCATGTCCATCTGCAGGTGTTTTACCCCCCCATCCTCCTCTCTGGGTCCCATAACGTGGCCCCCTGTAAGCTCAGCGAACTATGCACCCACCCAGAGGGCGCGAGGGGAACATGTGGCAGCAATGGGATCACTGGATGGTTATAATCCTGCAATGCCGGTTCATGCGACACGTCCTCATACACCCATTGGTAACTATATCTCTATATGCATGGAGACATATTATACCTATATATATTTCTATATTGTCCAAAGTCTTTAATTAGATATTTTGACATTCCCCTAGAATATAAATCCCCCTGAAGAGACCGGAAATCGCAAGGGTCGAAATGCATCGGGGTTTTTCATGTGGATACATTTGTTACGAATACAATTGGCAAACCATGCTTGTACATAGAGTTTTTTTGCTATGAGTGATGTTTCATGTTTGTATTTGTCGCACTACCTATATGGATGATGCATTATTGTTCATTTGGAATTACTATTGTCTGTCAAATAAATTATTTTTTTACATCAACTATTTTCACACCAACTCTCTGCTGCTAAAAAACCCCTGGGGAAATTTTCCTGTGTTTTTGTTGTACAACAGGAAGTGGTAAACAGGAACACGAAGCAGAGGAACACAGGTGAGCTGAGACAAACCATGTCCTATCTGGATGTTTGTATTTTTATTTGAAAAACATGGTAAAAGAAAAATATTTCCCAAGATTATGTGTTGAAAATAAAATAAAGTAATGTTGTACCACTGGTTCTCTACTGTGTCCTCCTTTCATTAGCATTACATTAATTTGATCCTCAGATTAAGTTTGGGGCATAAATATAAAATATTTTAATTGTTAAAATAGAATTAAAGGTCATTAAAACAGGCTACATGCATTTGAATCTCCATCGGATTATATCAGCCTGACCCACTGTTGGGGCAGTTGTGTTGGTAATATACGTTTTTCCAACCTAAAGTAGAAGTTAAAGTGGGACTGTACTGGGGGAAAAAATATTAAAAGCCAGCAGCTATAAATACTACAGCTGCTGACTTTTAATTAATGGACACTCACCTGTCCCGTGGGTCCAACGATGCCGAGGCCGATCGATCGCTCGGCTCTCGGCTGCTGCCGCCACCATTCTAGGTGAGGGAATCAGGAAGTGAAGCGAATCGGCTTCACTTCCCGGTTCCCTACTGCGCATTCGCGAGTCGCGCATCGCAATAGGAATTGTCTGTGCTGTCTCTGGGACCCGTGTGTGTCCCAACAGACAGGACAGGAAGAGGCATAGACTCCCACGGGAGTCTATGCCCAGAAGTAGGTGTAAATAGCTGTCTTTGACAGGTATCTCCACCCCCCTCCCCCCTGAAAGGTGCCAATTGTGACACCGGAGGGGGGGAGGATTTCCGATCAGCGGAAGTTCCACTTTAGGGTGGAACCCCGCTTTAACTTTCTTAATCCACATCTACAATAACAGACAACGTGAGTTGATTGCCAGCTGGAAGTTCAAACTGGCCCAGAAAATCAGTTATTGGGGCATTTTTAAGCTAGATATCAAATATTTTATTGATGAGATCAATGGTGGGTTACCAATACCAGGACGCCAAAGCATATGTACCAAATTGACCATCTCACTATGACATCTAAGCCCCTGTACACACGGTCGGAGATTTCCACAACCAAATCCGTTGGATTTTGTCCATCAGATTTAGTCTGACGGATTGTGTCCGAAACTGTTGAATACACACAGTCGGACTAAGTTGTCGAAAAATCGGATCTTTCAGAACGTGATGACGTAATTTCGTTACGATGGGACTAGATTCAGGCTAGTAGCCAACAGCTTTGATGTAGGAATTTGATCTGAGCATGCGTGGCACTTGGTCCGATCAAAATTCTCTACACATGATCGGATTACGTCCGACCGGCCCAGTTGGTCAGGAAATATTTCCAACATGTTGGAAAATTGGGTCCGACGGAGATTCGGACGGAATCAGTCCGATGCATACCACACACAGTCGGATTATCTGACGACACGGTCCGATAAGACGCATTCCGACGGATTCTGTGTGCGCGGCAGAAGAAGGGGAATCACTGATAACAAAATCAATGAAGCCATTGTGGGGTCCTACTGTGTAGGATAAATAGTTGAGTAAGCCTTCTAGAGTTGGAAAGGGGAATATTTTGTAGAATGGGATTTCACTGTTCACCAGAAATACTGTATCTCTTAAATCCTTTACTGGAAACTCTCCCTATCTATGCTGAAACCCCACAGATAGTATCCACTTTCTGTTACCTTGGCATGAATATCTCAACACATCACAGAGAATATATAAAGTCCATTTTCTCACCTTGATTAAGAAATTATAAAAAAAAAAGGTAAAAGCTGGTGTTGCATGCCTCTATCAGTGAACAGCCGTATAAATCTAGTGCAATTGACTTGGATGTCCTAAGTTTTTTATATATTATATAACACATCTATATGGTTGGATGGTTTGGGATAAAAAAGCAGATCTCAAGCCCAGGATAGCAGCACCCTGGACAAACCAGTTTGTTATCTTGTTTTTAAAAGAAGAAACCCCCTTTTTAAGAGATTGTATAATACTTCAAATAAAGCCATGTAAAAAAAATATTTTAAAAACATTTTATCATATAAAGGGGTTGGACAAAATTACAGTGCCTTGCGAAAGTATTGGGCCCCCTTGAACTTGTCAACCTTTTGCCACATTTCAGGCTTCAAACATAAAGATATAACATTTTTATTTTTTGTGAAGAATCACCAACAAGCGGGACACAATTCTGAAGTGGAACGAAATCTATTGGATTTTTTTAAACTTTTTTAACTAATAAAAAAAAAGAAAAGTGGGGCGTGCAAAATTATTCGGCGCCCTTGCGTTAATACTTTGTAGAGCCACCTTTTGCTGCTATTACAGCTGCAAGTCACTTGGGGTATGTCTCTATCAGTTTTGCACATCGAGAGACTGAAATTCTTGCCCATTCTTCCTTGCAAAACAGCTCGAGCTCAGTGAGGTTGGATGGAGAGCGTTTGTGAACAGCAGTTTTCAGCTCTTTGCACAGATTCTCGATTGGATTCAGGTCTGGACTTTGACTTGGCCATTCTAACACCTGGATACGTTTATTTGTGAACCATTCCTTTGTAGATTTTGCTGTATCTTTGGGATCATTGTCTTGTTGAAAGATAAATCTCCGTCCCAGTTTCAGGTCTTTTGCAGACTCCAACAGGTTTTCATCCAGAATGGTCCTGTATTTGGCTGCATCCATCTTCCCCTCAATCTTAACCATCTTCCCTGTCCCTGCTGAAGAAAAGCAGGCCCAAACCATGATACTGCCACCACCATGTTTGACAGTGGGGATGGTGTGTTGAGGGTGATGAGCTGTGTTGCTTTTACTCCAAACATATCGTTTTGCATTGTGGGCAAAAAGTTCGATTTTGGTTTCATCTGACCAGAGCACCTTCTTCCACATGTTTGGTGTGTCTCCCAGGTGGCTTGTGGCAAACTTTAGACGAGACTTTTTATGGATATCTTTGAGAAATGGCTTTCTTCTTGCCACTCTTCCATAAAGGCCAGATTTGTGCAGTGTACGACTGATTGTTGTCCTATGGACAGACTCTCCCACCTCAGCTGTAGTTCTCTGCAGTTCATCCAGAGTGATCATGGGCCTCTTGGCTGCATCTCTGATCAGTCTTCTCCTTGTCTGAGCTGAAAGTTTAGAGGGACGGCCAGGTCTTGGTAGATTTGCAGTGGTCTGATACTCCTTCCATTTCAAAATGATCGCTTGCACAGTGCTCCTTGGGATGTTTAACCACTTGGGTACCGCGCTATTGCAAAATGACGGCAATAGCGCGGACCCACATTTTCGGGACTACGTCTATTGACGTAGTCCCGGTTACGAGCGGCCTGCGCGCCCCCTGAGGGGCGCGCGCGGCGCGCTCTGTGATCGGCGAGTCCGCGAGACTCGCCTGATCACCGATCCGTGTAAGGGGTCGATCCCGACCCCTTATCACGTGATCAGCTGTCAGCCAATGACCGCTGATCATGTGATAAAACGGAGCCGGTAATCGGCTAGTATTAAAAAAAAAAGCCGATCGCCGGCGGCCGTGTTCGGGACATCAGTCCCGATCACGGCCAGCAATTTAAACGGACACCTGCCCCCTGCCAGTGCCCACCTGCCACCCGCAGTGCCATCCTGAAATAAAGTAAGTGCCCCCCTGTCAGTGCCACCCAGCAGTGCCCATAGTGCCCACAGTGCCACCCAGCAGTGCCCACAGTGCCACCCAGCAGTGCCCACAGTGCCACCCAGCAGTGCCACCCACAGTGCCACCCAAAATCTGCCTCAAAGGTGCTGCACCCCAGTGCCGCCCATCAGTGCCCAGCAGTGCCGCCCATCAGTGCCCAGCAGTGCCGCCCATCAGTGCCCAGCAGTGCCACCTATCAGAGCCACCTATCAGTGCCACCTATCAGTGCCCATCAGTCCCATCTATCTGTGGTACCTATCAGTGCCCATCCGTGCCACCCATCCGTGCCACTTATCCGTGCCACCCATCCGTGCCATCTTATCTGTGCCCATCTTTGCCCATCAGTGCCGCCTTATCTGTGCCCATCGGTGCCGCCTTATCTGTGCCTATTAGTGCCGCCTTAACTATGCCTATCAGTGCCCACCAGTGCAGCCTATCAGTGCCCACCAATGCAGCCCATCAGTGCCCACCAATGCAGCCCATCAGTGCCCACCAATGCAGCCCATCAGTGCCCACCAATGCAGCCTATCAGTGCCGCCTAATCAGCGCACTTCAATGAAGGAGAAAAATGACCCGTTTGCAAAATTTTATAACAAACTATTAAAACATGATTTTTTTTTTTTTTTTTTTGCATCTTTTTTTGTTTGTTTAGCAAAAAATAAAACTCCGAGCTGTAACTAAATACCACCAAAAGAAAGCTCTATTTGTGGGGAAAAAATGATAAAAATTTCATTTGGGTACAGTGTTGTATGACCGCGCAATTGTCATTCAAAGTGCATCAGCGCTGAAAGCTGAAAATTGGTCTGGGACTGAGGGGGGTTTAAGTGCCCAGTAAGCAAGTGGTTAAAGCTTGGGAAATCTTTTTGTATCCAAATCCGGCTTTAAACTTCTCAAACAGTATTACGGACCTGCCTGGTGTGTTCCTTGGTCTTCATGATGCTCTCTGCGCTTTCAACAGAACCCTGAGACTATCACAGAGCAGGTGCATTTATACAGAGACTTGATTACACACAGGTGGATTCTATTTATCACCATCAGTCATTTAGGACAACATTGGATCATTCAGAGATCCTCACTGAACTTCTGGAGTGAGTTTGCTGCACTGAAAGTAAAGGGGATTAATAATTTTGCACGCACCACTTTTCAGTTTTTTATTTGCTAAAAAAGTTTATATTATCCAATAGATTTCGTTCCACTTCACAATTGTGTCCCACTTGTTGGTGATTCTTCACAAAAAATTAAAATTTTATATCTTTATGTTTGAAGCCTGAAATGTGGCAAAAGGTTGAAAAGTTCAAGGGGGCCGAATACTTTCTCAAGGCACTGTATGGAAACAAGTATGGTAAAATAACAAAATTGTTACTGAATCTGGTGTTGGACCACCTATGGCATCCAAGACGTCCTTAATTCTCCTGGGAATTGACAAGTGTAAGCCCTCCTCCTCTCATGGATGCTGGCTCTTGTGTGGGTCACACGTCATTTCCGGAGGGTACCTCTGTATTCACAAGGGGGCCGCCCGCCTGCTTCACCCACCAGCTCCACTAGATTGATTGCTTCGGCCGCCCGCCCACTTCTCCCGGTGGTCCGCCGGGGGGGGGGGGGGGGGTTGGCCACCCGCCAGCTGTTTGTTCGTATGATCCGGCCACCACCCGCTTCTCCTGGGGGCTCGCCGGGGGGGGGGGGGGTTTGGCCGCCTGACAACTCCTCTGCCTGCACTAGGCTGCAGTGTCTGAGGGGCTTGCCAGGAATTTCATTATTGCCCGTGTTTATGCTGGTGTAATTCTGCCCAGGGAGACAGGTGGGCATATAGAGATGCATTTTCAATGTATACACAACAGGCTCTGCAGTAGTTCACATGTGAGCACATAGAGTATCGCCTACAGTTAGGGTTAGGTCGGGTGTTTTCATACAAGGAGTTCTTGTTTTCATGGTGTTCTAGTGGGGCATTTTCTGTGGGGGGTCCTAGGTAGGTATTGGTCTCATTCAGTTAAGGTTTTTCATACGATTACAGTCCTCATGCTTTTTTCGGTTCTCATGCAAATTTCACGGTTTTGTCATGCGATTCACGTTCTCATGCGATTTACGTTCTCATGCAATTATGTTCTCATGCGATTTACGTTCTCATGCAATTACATTCTCATGTGTGATTCACGTTCTCATGCAAGGTTCGCGTTCATGGAAATGATGGTTCTTATGCAATTCACGTTCCCATGTGATGTACGTTCTCATTCGGTTAGTTTCTCATGTGGTGTTTGTTCTCGTGCAATTCACGTTCTCATGCAATTTACGGTTGCCATGCAATCTGCATTTCACAGTTTTTTTTTTACGTTTCTCATGCAATTTACAGTTTTTTACGCAATTTACGGTTCGCATGCAATTGGCGTTTCTCATGCAATTTACGGTTTATGCAATTCAAGGTTTTCATACAGTTGACGTTTTTCATGAAATTTACGGTTCTTACGCAATCTTGCTTTATTCATGCGATTTGGGTCTCTCATGCGATTTGCTTTTCTCATGAAATTGGCGTTTCTCAAGCAAATCACGGTTTTCCATGCAATTTACGGTTTCTCATGCAATTTGCTTTTCTCATGCAATTTGCTTTTCTCATGCAATTTGCGTTTCTCATGCAGTTGACTTTTTTATATGATTTACGGTTCTTACGCAATTATGGTTCTCATGAAATTTATGTTTCTCAGGCTTTCTACGTTTCTCATGCAATTTAAGTGTCTGATGTATTTACGTGTCTGACGCAATTTACGTGTCTCGTGCAACTTTTATGGTTCTCAACGTTTCTCACGTTCCCCATGTTTCTTACGTTTCCCATGTTTCTTACGTTTCCCATGTTTCTTACGTTTCCCATGTCTCTGACGTTTCCCATGTTTCTGACGTTTCCCCATGTCTTCTTACGTTTTCCCATGTTTCTTACGTATGTGTCGCACGTTTCATGTCATATGCCTTTCATGTCATTGTCCTTCATTCGCTGCATCTCCATTAGCTGGTGCTTACATCCAGGATCTGTCACGTCTACAGGTCCATACGGGCTGAGATTTAGTTGTTAATTGATTGTCGTCCCACAATCTTCTCACCTGTAGTCCATACGTATATGTTCACCATTACACCTTTACTACTACCCACCACGATCTGTGGGTACCTTAGCCCTGAGTGTTCATTTTCATTTTCCTGTCTTGGTGAAGCAGGTTGCTTGGACTCACTTCTGCTTACACTACTTGCTACTGCAAGTAGCTACTGCTTGCGCTGTTGGTCCTGCCATTTCGGCATCCACGTCCTTATACTTATCAAGTACCAGGGGGATTGTTATGTCACTTGCAGGTGTTCTATTATGTTCTCTGGTTGTTTCACACAGCTGAGTTGTCCATGTTCTTAAACCGCGGGTTACCCATCACGTCTATGGGTTTAACAGATTGAGGTGATCGTTTTTAATTGGCTTGTTCGGTGACAAGTCTCCTCATCTGTTCTTACACCGCTCACATTTCGTTCTAACTTTTGTTTCTTATGTGGATAGTTTCTCATGCGGTTAGTTCTAATGTAGATAAGTTTTTCATGCAATGTTACGTTTCTCATGCAATGTTACGTTTCTCTCGTGTCGCCAGGTTTTCTCTCGTGTCCCCAGGTTTTCTCTCGTTTTTTCCTAGGTTTCTCTCGTTTTTCCTAGGTTTCTCTCGTTGTTTCATCAATTCACGTTCTCATGCAACCTGTGTTTCTTATGCAGGTGGGGTTTTCTTGCAGCCTCGGTTCTTATACTGTTGTCACAGTTGTATCAGCTCACGCTACTCATGTTTCTCGTTCAGTCACGTTTCCTTCTCGCAGGTTACATTCTTGTCACAAGTTTCTTTGTATGAAAAGAAAGAGAGTGCGACCGGGGAGAAAAGCGATTATTGCGGTGCCAAATTCAAAAGAAGAATAGAAAGAAAACCATAGATTATATTATCACAATTTTTAATAAATATCACACAGAATAAAAAAGTATAACAATACAATAGACAATATAAATCCAACATAGACAAAGATACAGTGACATACTAAAACATACAATGTATATATTCTATCCAATTATCAGACAGCCTTAAATATAGAGCATGTTGGGCACAGATGGTATTGGCCTTTAGATTCTGTCTGATCAATCTTTCCCTACATGTTTTGCCATACCGATGGCTTCCTCAGGGGTGAATAGAAAACAAATCCAAGGAGGATAGTAGAAATTCTATAAAAAACACAATATAAAAAGAAAAGGGAAAACAAACCGAAAAGAAGAGAAAAAACATATACTTATTATAATATATGAAACAAGAATATTGCACAATACATGTGGGCCAACGACATAGACCTAGAAACATCAATTCATCCATCCCCCATCCCCCCACCCCTCAAATAATCCACCCCATGGCCAAATACCTACCCCTTAATGGCCTCGCATGAAAGACCGCCAGGACGCAATCATGCAAGCAGCGACCAACCCGTAGCCACCTTAGTGTAGCTCCCCTTTTAGGCATACTGACCACGTGACCCCGGCACACTTCAGGTCTATGTTCTTTGTTGCTCTTTGTTCCTTTCCATACTATCCAAAGATTGACTCCGAGTACAAACGATAAAAGTCTTGGATGGTGGATAATGGAATCTGATACCATTCTTCATGCAAAAATCCGTTTCACAATCCTGCCCAATGTCCTTTTGTCGCTTTCTGTCAGTTGACCATGTCGACCGTGCTTATGCTTATCAGACAAACGTTTTCCCAGAAGCTGTACATGCCATCATAACCTTGGATACTGTACCTCCTGACATCGCAAATTAATCGGCGACTTTACTTAGAGGCATCAGCTAAGCAGCCTTTGCCCTTTTTGAAAATCAGTCTGTTATGACTCCATCATATTAGCAACACACTCAGTGAATGGTAAAATTGAGGCTTCCCACCTTAGCTACGTGTCTCATTACACAGCGGAAACAATAAAATGTTACATCACTTCCGCTTTCAACACGAAACCTAACGTCACTTTCAAACCTGAAAATCATGTAGCAAATCCATTTAATGCTCACAGATGGCAGATGGCATAAAATAGGTCTTGGGAGATTTGAGTCAAATACAAAATTGTGGCTTATGCTAAATAAATGAAGGATCTTCCAAATATAAAGCCATTTAACACTGTTGAATGCCATAGCAATATCTAATGGCAGCAAAGCTCTATTGCCTACATTGTCAGTGGAATTTTGCATATTATTAAAGACAATTCTAACATTAATTGAAATTGGTCTGGGATAAATCCGGATTTGTCAGTGTGTTAATTTATGTGTAAACTTGGCAAGACAGTTGGCCAAGTCCTTCCCCACCAGTTTTATATCTGCATTTAGTAAAGATGGTTGTCTGTAGGTGTCTGGTTTAGTAGCATCTGTGTTTAGCATTGGATTTGCAATCATATTACTGTCATACAAAGGAGCAGGAAGTGGTTTAGTGTCATATGCAGTGTGTAATGTGTCTAGTAATGTTGGGAAAAGTATACACAGGGCTTCTTTTCCATCGGTGTTCCGGCACCTCCAACAATGAATGTATTTTATGGCAAGTTGCGCTAGAGGGGCTATTGATGCCGGCTGCTGGGGGATCTATTGTCGCTGGTGGGGATCTTTTTGTAGGGGTCTTCTGTTGCTGGGTAGATCTATTGTTGTTGGCTGGGGCATGCCCCAAAACTGTGACGTCATAAGGGGTGGGGTCACTGGGTCACTGACACGGCATTACAGCTGGAGAGAGCATCGTGTCAACATCGGAGAAAGAGAAGAGGGAAGAAGACGATGCAGAAGACCGGGCCACTGCTAGCAAAAGAGCTGGAAGAAGATAGCAGAGGAGCCCGGCAGAAGAACCGGAGAGCGAGAGAAGAGGCCGCACCCCGGGAGAAGAACTGGACACCGGGAGAAGAGGCCGAAGAGAGCAGAGAAGTCGGAAGAGACCCCCGAAGTCGGAAAAAAGACCTCCGGAGCTGCCTAATAAATTACTTTAAAAACCTGTCTAGTGTGTTTTTTTTTTTATTGACACTTTTTTCCCTCAGGTGAATGGGTAGGGGTAAGATGTATCCCATACTCATTCACAAAGGGTGGGGGCCGGGATCTGGGGGCCCCCTTATTAAAGGGGGCTCCCACATTCCGATAAGCCCCTTGCCCACAGACCCCGATAACCAACGGCCAGGGTTGTCGGGAAGAGTCCCTTGTCTTCATCAATGTGGGGACAAGGACATGTTGAGGGTATGCGGCCTGGTACAGTTCGGGGTGGGCGCCCGCTCATCCCCACCCCCTTTCCTGACCGGCCGGGCTGCGTGCTCGGATAAGGGTCTGGTAAGGATTATGGGGGACCCCATTACTTTTTTTGACGTAGGGGGGTTCCCCTTGAAATCCATACCAGACCTAAGGGCCTTGTATGCTCTTGGAGGGGAACCCATGCTGGTTTTTTATTTAAAATTTGGCATGGAGTTCCCCCTCGAGAGCTGATTATTCTGTGATTGGCCACAGCCAAAGTCGCCTGGCCTGGGAGCGACTTGAAGTCGTGTTGTAAGTCGCCCCAAGTCGTATTGAAGTTACCCCAAGTCGTGCTGTGATTCATACTCAAGTCGTGTCCAAGTTGCCTCCCAAAGTCGCGCTGCAAGCCGCATTGACCCTGTGTGAATGGACTCTAAGCCCTTGTACACATGTTCGGAGATTCCGACAACCAAATTCGTCGGAGTAATTCCGACGGATTAATTCCGGAAGAGGTCCGGAAGTGATGTTGCATACACACGGTCGGACCAAGTTGTCGGAATTTCCGGTTGCCAAGAACGTGGTGACGTAAGCCGCTTATGGCAGCACTCTAAAAAGGAAGTTCAGCACCACGTCCGGCACTCTTTGGGCTCCTTCTGCTGATCTCGTGTGTATCGCGTGTTAGTAGAAGTTTGGTGAGAGACGATTCGCGCTTTTCAGATTTGTGATTTAGTTCGCTACTGCTCTTCAGTTTCTGCTTGTCTTTGCATATCTGATAATCAGTGCGTGTAGTCAGTAAGCATTAGTTTCTCAATGTGGACTATATCTTGGTATAGTACACTTTGATTTGCATTGCTTATTGTCTGCTTGCTTCTGCTATTCAGGTGGTTCTTTCAGGCATTGCTGTTTATCAATGCTTTCTGTTGTCCGTTCTGACCAGCCGACCATTTTCAAACCATGTTTCGTCTACGTACTCGTTGTAGAGTTTGTGCTGTGCAGGGGCTTCATGTTGGGGTTCTTACTTTGACACAAGCCCAGTCCATGAACAGGGAGGGGAGGCGTTTTGTGGACCAAGAATTGGTTGCGCCAGCGTGACCAGTTCTCGCACATGCCTTTGCTCCGTGAGATCCGGGAGAATAATCCTGATGATTTCAGGAATTATCTCCGGATGACGGACCCCGTTTTTCACCGTATGCTGGCTTTGCTGACCCCTTATATCACCAGGCAGGATACCTGCATGCGGCAAGCCATCACTCCGGAGCAGAGGCTCATCGCCACGTTGCGCTACTTGGTGACAGGGAGAAGCCTTCAGGACCTCAAGTTCTCTACAGGCATCTCCCTCCAGGCTCTGGGGATCATTATTCCAGAGACCTGTTCTGCCATCATTCAGGTCCTGCAGAAGGACTATATGTAGGTAAGTTTTATCCTTTAACATCACATTCTATGTACTTAATGATTGCTAATGTATTGCATTTCTTTACTCATTCCCTAATTACCATCATTGCAATATGCTCTAATTCATATGCTCTGCCCCTTTGTCCTCATGCATATTTGCCTCACTAACTTCCCCACCATGCTCTTCTTGGCCCATAAAACTATAGTCTAGTCCAGGGATATGCAATTAGCGGACCTCCAGCTGTTGCAGAACTACAATTCCCATGAGGCATAGCAAGACTCTTAGAGCCACAAGCATGACACCCAGAGGCAGAGGCATGATGAGACTTGTAGTTTAGCAACAGCTGGAGGTCCGCTAATTGCATATCCCTGGTCTAGTCACTTACCAATGTCTTTTGTCAGATCCATAGTATTGCTTTCCCCTAAACACCCCCTAAAATGTCTACAAATGTTACGTGTGTGTTTCAATTCATGCAGAGTGCCAAACTCATTAGGAACCCCTCTCCCCCCAACTGCTAGGTCAGCTGCTAGCAATCCTCTATCTGCTGACTTTACCAAACCCAATACCCACTCTACCTACCTTTTTGATGGTCACATTTATGGACAAGTTCACCAAAGCATGTAGTGCAAGGGCCTGCCTCAATACTTTCAAATGCTATCGTTTTTTTCCCCCTATTATTATCTTGATATGTAATAGCAGAATGTCAAAATGTGCTTCCATTTTTTTAAATTTTTGGTATTATGACACTTCTTACCTGTCCGGTGGGCTGCCAATAGTGTAAGTAAGGAGGGGCTTCCCAAAGTATCACACATTATTTAGGCATTAAGCTTTCAATAAAGTGGAGAGGGTTACCTGTCCAAAACACCCCCCCCCCCCTCATTTTTAGCAAGGGCCCATCAGATGGGGGTGATGGGGGGGTGGGGGAGGGATGGGGGGGTGATGACTCTGATAAGGTGACCTTATAATTTAGGCTTTAAATACTCAGTTCCCAAAATGTTATACTGATCACCAACTAAATGTTGGTGTCTAATCTGCTTGCAATGTTGATTTGCAAAATTACAAATTTTTGGTCTTGTTTCATTCCACAGTTTCCTTCAACGCCACAGGAATGGCAGACTGTGGCCTCCCACTTTGCCAGCCGTTGGGACTTTCCAAATTGTGGAGGTGCAATTGATGGGAAACACGTCTGCATCGTCCCACCACCCAACTCGGGGTCGTACTATTTTAACTACAAGGGGTTTAATAGTATTGTGATGTTGGCGGTGGTGTCTGCGACCTATGACTTCTTGTATGTGGACGTGGGGCAAAATGGCCGGATGTTGGATGGTGGAGTGTTCTCACGGACGGAGTTCTACTGGCATCTCCAGAGTGGCAGTCTGGGCTTGCCACCCCCAGAAGAGAATCAGGAAGGACTCCCGTTCGTCTTCGTCGCGGATGAGGCGTTTGCCCTGGCAAACCATCTGATGCGACCTTTCCCGATGAGGACCCTCACCCCGGACTAGAGGATTTTTAATTTCCGGCTGGCCAGAGCCAGAACAGTGGTGGAGAACACTTTTGGAATACTGGCCATCCGGGTCCGCCTTTTTTTAACGCCTATTCACATGGCGGAATATAAAATAAATCACATTGTGCTTGCCTGCTGTGTTCTGCACAATTTCTTAAAAAGACATTCAGCAATCTATGCGGTCTCAGTTGTCCAAGATGCAGACTTGCTTGAAAATGAGAACCTCACGGGCCTTGAAGCTACTTGTCCTGGCTTGCCCCCCCCAAAGCGCCCATGAGGTCCGAACCCAATACATGGAGTACTTTGTGGGTAGGGGGGCTATTGATATGCCAGACAATGTCTGAGCGGCATTTTTTTTATAAATTTTCCTTTGAAACTCCAATAATCTTTGTTTTCATTTACTGCTTGGCTTGGTTTTAGGTGTCTCCTAGGTAAATTTATGTTTTTTGTTGTGCCTTTTTCTACAACAGTGCAAACCCAAGTTCTGAGCGAGATGAGGGGACAGTCTCTTCTTCAGATAATCTTATTATGTTGTGGGTCTGCTACACACACACACAACTTGTTTTTGTTAACTAATGTATGTAGTGCATTACTGACCAAAATCTTGCTAATTTTCAGCACCATGACAGAAATATGTGGGCTCAGGAAAATGACATGATTGTGAAAATTAACACATCACTGTGGGTGTTATTTACTAAAGGCACATCCACTATGTACCACAAGTGCACTGCAAAAGTGCACCTGAAACTGCACTTGGAGTGCAAAATGGAGTTGCCTTTAGTAAATTACACCCATTGTCACCGAAAACAACAATTTTACTCCAAATACTGCTTTTGCGCATTGAAAAAGAAAGCCACACATTGTTGATAATTTCACTTTTTAATCAAAGCACATTCACATGTGCGTTTAGAAAAGGGTGTATCAAAAACATTATTTAAGGTCATTTTTGGGTAAGTTTTTTTTTTTTTGTGTAAACAGGCATGTATCAAAGCGTAACATACAGAACACAGGAACTTACAAAGTTCAACTTTGAAAAGTGAAGACAATATCAGACATGAGTATGTACAAACTGGGCTGATATTGCCTTCATCACATGGGGTGTCCCCCCTGGAAAAGCCAAATTTGGAAGATGCACACAGTGTGTCAACATGTGCTATCTCACATCATGGGGGATCATTGGACATGTTTTGGGGCTGCAACCCCTTCATCTCAGCCACTTTGCACAAAACACGTACATTGATCCCCCATGATGGGAGATAGCGCATGTTGACACACTGTGTGCATCTTCCAAATTTGGATTTTTGTAAAAGACAAAAGTTGTTGTTTAAAAGCAAAAAAATAAAACCCTAGCTAGTTTGGGGTGTTTCACACTCTCCCCAAAACATCAATGATGTTCTTCATTTTATTTTTAACATCATTGATGTTTTGCTATATATTTTCTAAATCCCGATTGCACCCCATTACCTCCCCAATCGGGATCTGGGCACTTTCACTGGTAAAATGTGATTCTTCTTCCACATCACCTACAAAACAAAGCAAAAAAAACACACCATGTATTCTAAATATGCTGACATACATTGATGAGCTTACCGGAAGCTGTGGTCTCCGACACTCACCTGTTGTGGTGACAATTTGTCCAACTTCTACGATCTCTCCTTCCTCCTCTTCCTGCTCCTCTGCTTCTGGTGTTGGAATTGTGCCTTCTTTGGGAGGTGTGGGGTCCCTGGTGTCCTCAGACTTCCGGAGTCTTCTCTCCCCTATGAGAATGTAAAAAAGGAATAATTAGCACACAGAGGGCAGAAATCGGAATATGAAACATTGCTTGGAAGTGTTGTACAATTGTGTTTTTTGATCGAGTGCAAAGGTGAGAACATTATTGTGGACACTTTGTTAAGCTGGAATTCTTACCTGCAGAACGATGTTTCTTACGAACGAATGAAACCATGAACTTGAAAGTGGCCATTTTAAACTGTACAACATGAAATCCAAGCACATGGAGCAGTATGCAAGCAAGAATAATCATAAGAACACACGGCAACTACTTACTTTTTTGAAGAACACGCTTGATCCTTCTGTACTGATCGTGCTCCCTCAGTTTCAGGTCTGACCAGCGTTGTCTCAGTTGATCCTTGGATCGGCGTACCCCAAAATTCTTCTGAAGACTCTTCACAACTTTAGTCATGATCTTGGTCTTTCTGATATTTGGGTTTGGGTAAGGTCCATACTTCCCATCATAGTCGGTCCTGTTCAATATGTCCACCATCTTCAACATCTCTACAAAAGACATATTTGAGGCCTTAAATCTTCTCTTCCTGGATCGGGACGTTTCAGGCTCCGGGCTTTCCTCGCCCTCCTCCTCGTTAGTGGAACTCTGATTGCGCACCTGCGTTCTCTCCGCTATGTGCTCTCCCCACTGCGCCGAAAGCGAAGGGGCGGGGAATAGTCTAGAAAGAACGTCAGGGGCGGGCGGAGTTTCACGCATGCGCACTGTATATAAAACGCAACACGCGTGTGTCGTCCGTAGGATCTGTGAACAGTGAGGCGCTGACGCGACGATCATGCAAACAAAGGTAAAATTTTGAACTTGGTACATCACTAGACTAGACTACTTCTATCTAGGCCTATGTTGGGACAAGATTAGGAGGGTTTATCATGGCATTATTAGTATTTTAGGGTTTGTCTTGTGTTGTGTCTTGCAGACAAGATGGATCCCTTCAAAAACGCCAATTTTATGGGGCTATTCCTTGAAGTGTACAGGGAGCTGCCCTGCCTGTGGCAAATCAACAACCCCTTTTATCATGACCGAAGAAAGAGGAAGGCAGCGCTGGAGAAACTTCTTTCTTTGGTGCGGATCATGGTCCCCACGGCAGACATGGCCTATGTGAAGTTGAAAATTGGTGCCATGAAGATTACATATCTCAGGGAGAGAAAGAAGCACCTGGAGTCCCTGAGATCAGGAGATCCAGATGCCATTTATTACCCCAGGATGGTTTACTACGAGAGGCTGCATTTTCTGGTAGACCAGGGGGAACCCACTCCACCACTCTCCAGTCTTCCTTCAAGGCTTCCTTCACCCCTAGCTGAGGCTTCCGATGTCCAACCTGGGCCTTCCAGGCAGCAACATGTGGTGAGACAGGTATTGCATTGTTGAACATATTTCTTGTCGTACATTTAATGATGTTAACTAGATGTTATTATTGATCAGTAAGTTGTGATTTAACAAAGTGGTTTATATCTCAATAGACAGTAGTGACCAAAAATGTTTGGGACTAGAATGAAAAATGCTGGGCCCAGAATGATAGTCTGGTCTATTTGGTAACATTCCATTTGCACAAATCATGAGCACAAAATGGTGTGTTTGATGAGCAAAAAACTAAAATTATGTCCCATTTTCATACACAGGAAGACCTCAACCGGGGGGAGGCTGTGGCAAGTGGCAGCCAGGAGGTCGACCAACGCCCTCCTTCTCCTCCTCCTGCCACAACTACAGGAGCCCAGCCACAGCCTCGAATGATGCCTGGAGGGAAGTGTCTAAGGAAGACGAGAGCGTGATGGCCTGGGTTCAGTCTGGTCTGACAGAAGATGCAGCCTCTTGAAGAACCACATCCTGGGGACATAGATGGCATCTGCTTTTCCTGATCTCTAGGACTTCTGGACCAGACTTCTCTCCCTGAGATATGTACTCCTCAGGCCACCAATTTTTCTTTTTCGAATTAGTTGATGTCTGCCCTGGGGGCCAAAGGCTTTGCCAAATTGACAAGTTTCTCCAGTGCTGCCTCCCTCTTTTTATTTGTTTGACACCTAAATAAAGGTTTTTTTTGTTTGAAGAAATACTTGTGTGTTTGACTTCAAAAAGGACAGTTTATTTGTGAGCAGGCAGGTACATTTCAAAGATACAAAGTGAAATGAATAACAAGGGGCACCAGCACTAAACAACCTCCTGTAGATTAAAAAAGAAAATACAAAAAAGATAATAATGGTGTTGTGGTAAGTTGACACACAAAACACACCCCAAAAAATGCAAAGATGAGCAAACTGTCAAAAAAGGAGATGTTTATGAAAAAAACCCCCACAAAATTCCCCCAAAAAACAAAACAAACAAAATGTGTAGATGTGACGATTTAAAATATTGTATTGCTGAAATGAGTAAAAAAGACTGAAGAAATACGTTCGGGAGATGTGTGTGTGACTATGAGCATCAAAAGAAGTTCCTTCTTGCAGCATTGTAAAGAATAAGAGAATGCGCTTCATGAAAGAATTTTTAACATTGCAGCGTGACGAATGTGCTATATCGATTACGAGCAGTAGTTTTACCTGAGCGAGCGCTTCTGTGTCCGAATTAGATTGTGAGCATGCGTGGCACCTTGTCCGTCGGAGTAGGCTACACATTATCGGAGTATGTCCGATCGGAGCATTTTGTCGGAAAATTTTATCGGCAAGTTGGAAAAATTGGTCCATCGGATGTTCCGACGGAAACAGTCCGATGCAGACAACACACACAGTCGGAATATCCGACATAACGGTCCAATAGGAAACAGTCCGGCGGGATCTCCGACTGTGTGTACAAGGGCTAAGTGTTCAGTAAAGAGTGTTTATTTCATAGAAAGGTTTGTTTATTTGGTGTTGTTTTGGCTGGATACAAACAGGGATCATTTTATGCTGTAAAAGTTTTCAGCAACAGTAAATACATAATTCACTGTATCTTTAATAAGTGACACTAAATAAAATAAAGCTTCTGCTGTAAAAATAAAGCCCCAGGACTAAATCACATTGTAAAATCTAATGTTGTGGAGGGTAAGAGGCCTGTCACACAATGTATACGACATTGTCACTTTCATGCATAGCCCTTTCACACATAATGACATTTACTCCAATGTGTGGATGCAGAAAATGGTCAGCAGAATTCAGTTCCCTTTATAAAAATGATCTCCACATGGCTTATATTCCCACTGCCATACTCTCTACCCACATCCCTTTACATCTATCTTCCTAAAGCTGAACTTCAATCAGCTATATACACTGGTAGGATACAGATATAAGATCCTTTTTTACATGGACCTGCATTTCTGCTCATCAAGTCCTGAGAATTACACAGCTCTGCCTACCAGCACAGCCCTAACTGGCAGAAAAGGAAACCCCATTTTCTTTTGCTGCTGTTCAGTAATACTGAGAAATCTTGATGCTCCCCCAGCCTGTAAATGGATATTGAAAATTGAAACAGTAGATTAATGAGCTCATCACTCTGTCATTCTGCTTTCTATCAGCATGCTGCTTGTACTGCAACATAGCTAACAAGCAACATGTGCTTCTTCCACCTCCCTCAGTCTAAGCTCTGCTATACAGGAAATTCATGATGAGGCTGATACCACATTAAATTCATGTACTGATACTGTTTGCATTTAAAAATACATTAAAGTGGTGGTAAGCCCTTTACAACCACTTTATACTACAAACAAGCCTATAATTAGGCTTATCTGTAGCTACCAAGGATATTTCCTAAACCTGCATGGTTTAGGAGATATCCCTGTATTTGCAGACGTCATTGGCACATGCGCATTTATGCAAACTGAAGCAACGGCACATATATGAGATGTCGGCCGCTGGAGCGGTGAACTAGGACCGCTGCAGGGGCTTCGATCTCAGCTATGCATACTAGCTCATTATGCCTTTGTTTTGCATGGTTTTTTGGGGGGGGGGGGGGGTTTAAAAGGGTTTACAACCACTTTGAGTGTGTGTAGCGGTAGTATGGGCTACTAAGAACTATAGTGTGTCTGTCACCCTGCCCAGCCCCGCATTCACTCTCAGGCACTCTGAGACATAAAGCAGTTAGTGAACTTTTTTTTTTGTTTTATTGAGGGGTATAACTTGGATGGGGATGGGAGCTATGGGATGGCCCTCACAGACAGAACAGGAATCAGTTCTTGGGACAAATATGTACACTCCCTTTACATACTCCTTCAGCTTTCTCCTGCACAAACTTGCTTGAAGCTCCTCACTACTCACCCACCAACACATCACTTTCTGCAGACTGTTACTCCTAGTCACCTCCAGCACATCACTTGGTTCCACAGGAACAGCTAGCACGATTTGTTGATTAAGCCTGACATTGACTCAGTCAAGCCTCAGCAAACGCCGTTTGCAGGCTGGGACCGCAGGCCCTAATGGTGTAGTAGAGAAAAAAGGTCCTTGTGCTAGCTGCCTTACATTGGCTACTGGTCCAAGTAAGCCCTCTTCAGGCCCTGCCAACTGTTCTGGCTGCAGCGGCCTCTTTCCACTGGACCTTCCACCACAGTCCACACTTCTGGTTCTGTACCCCCCTCAGACTGCTAGCTCCCAGTCCTCTCATGCGTGCCTCCACAGTCCTCCCAACTGTGCTTCACTCACCAGCCCTCCTGGCTGCGACCAGTTGTCTTCCTTGGACTCTCTGAGCAGTGCTCTCTACTGCTGTCCTCTCCTTGCTTTCTCTTGTGCCTCCGGACCAGGACCTCTCCATGGGTTCTTGAAAGTGGTCCCTACTGCACCTGAGCCCAGGCCCAAGATCACCCCCCCCCCCCCCCCAAGACTGGGGAGCTCCCTCAAAGGCCCCGACAGCCTCCGCACTCTCTCACTCCAACTCTTCCACACAACAACTCCTCCCCAGCTGGGCTGACCCTGGGTATTTAAGGAGGCCTGCCCCCTACCAATCCAAGTTGGGGATAGGTTAAGGCTTTCCAATACACTCCAGGCAGCTTCATCTCTCCTCTCCTCCTTTCTTTTCCAGATATTTCTAGCAAACTCTGGAAAGAAGGGGGCAGTTTCAGTGATTCTGCCTATGAGTCACCAGCTGCTACCTTGAGCCACTCCCAGCCCAGATCAGAAGAAAACAAACAGGCTTGACTGCCAGCCAGGCCTGCTTAAATAAACCCATCCTAACAAAAATCCTACCTCTTGCACCTACCTACCTGGAGGGTGCTACAGGTGTATTAGTGATCACACAGCTGCATTCATTTTTGTGGTTTTATATCTTTCCTGTTATTCAGCTTTAATATATATTTTAAGAGGTCATAAAAGGCAACTCTAATTGAATGTGATTTTTGGGCTGTTAACATGTTCAATGACAATCACAAACCTCTTAGGCTAGGTTCACACATGTCCAGTGCGAATTTCCCCTCAACTGTTCAGTGGTTCAGCTGCAATTTAGATGCAGTTCAGATGTAAATTTGTGAACCCGGCCGCCACCAGCGTCTTTCACATTAGCTGGTTTTTAAGGAGTGGGCTGGGAAGCCAGCCGCCACGTCCTTAACAAGGTACTCAAGCAACAAAGCCAAGCAGCCTTAATGGCTTCCACGCATTGAGTCCTGTATCTAGACAGGTAATATGGTCCTTAGGAAATAGGTAATAACTGGTACCTGGGAGACAGCCTTACAGCCTTGTGACCGGTGTAAAGCTGTCTCCCAGAGGCCATTTGTTACCTGTCTATTTCCTAAGGACCATATTACCTGTCTAGACACAGGACTCTGTGTGTGGTAGCCATTAAGGTAGCTTAGCTTTGTTGCTTGAGTACCCTCCATTGTGGTTACCGGTCTTAGATCATCCTTTATGGCAGCGCTTCGCTCCTGTTTTGAAATTATTCTGTTATTATCCCTGTTCTACTTATACTAGCAGACAGTGAGATCCGTTCTCTCCTTTGCTATCTTTGAAACCTTGATTGTGTCCTGAAGAAGCCTAACGGTGAAACGCGTTGATGCACAAGGGCTCACTGTATACTCTGTATCATTATATATGATTTGTAACTTTTTGAATTCTCTATTCATGTATTGTATTTGTTTAACCAGTTGCCGACCGCCGCACGACGATGTACGTCGATAGCATGGCACGGGCAGGCATATTGGCGTACATGTACGTCCCTTGCCTCCCGCGGGTCGGGGGCCCGATCGGGCCCCCGCCCGGTGCCTGCGGCGGTCGGTATTCGTGCGGGAGCGATCCCGGACGAGGGGACGGCCATTCGTTCATGGCCACCCCCTCGCGATCGCTCCCGACGAATAGGAATCCCCCGTGACATCACTTCCTCTCCTGTAATGTAAACACAGGAGAGGAAGTGATGTATTCTCTCCTCCGTGTCGGTATTTTTCGTTCCGACACGGAGGAGAGCGGATCGGTGAGTTGCACCAACACTCTACACACACAGTAGAACATGCCAGGCACACTCACACCCCCCCTTTACCCCCCGATCACCCCCCCAATTACCCCTGCCCCCCAGTCACAGTGACACCAATGTCATTTTTTTTTTTTTTTTTTTTTTTTTTTTTTTGCATTGGTGTCATTTGTGACTGTAATAACTGTTAGGGCAGTTAGAGTTAGCCCCCTTTAGTTCTAATGTACCCCCCTAACCCCCCCAATAAAGGTTTAACCCCGTGATCACCCCCCGTCGCCAGTGTCACTAAGGCTGGGTTCACATTGCAGCGGTTTATGAGAACGAATGTGATTCGCACCGCACTGCAGTGCAAATCACATCCGATCTCTGTGCGATTCGAGTTCAGCCATTCGCCGCACCCGCCACACCCGCCGCACCCACCGCAAATTCGCACGGGACCCTTTTTTTGGCCCGCAGCAGAATCGGATCGCATGGGTGTTCACACCATGCGATCCGAGTTTGCAGATCGCACTGCGATATGCGAACTGATCTGGGGGTGTCAGTAACATTTCACTGACACTCCCAGCAGTTCGCATAGGGCAGTGTGAACTGCCGCCGGGAGGCATGCGATGCGGGAACCCGCCGCGGATTTGCGGCGTTTCCGCATCGCTCCAGTGTGAACCCAGCCTAATAAGCGATCATTTTTCTGATCGCCGTATTAGTGTCACAGGTGACGCTAGTTAGGCAGGTAGGTATTTAGGTTCGCCGCAGCTTTTTATAGCGCCAGGGACCCCCATATACTACCGCATAAAGCCCCCTGATTGCCCCCTAGTTAACCCTTTCACCAGTGATCACCATATAACTGTTACAGGTGACGCTGGTTGGTTAGTTATTTTTTATAGTTTCAGGGCACCCGCCATTTATTACCTAATAAAGGTTTAACCCCCTGATCACCCGGCGGGTGTCATTTGTGACTAATAACTGTTAGGGCAGTTAGGGTTAGCCCCCTTTAGTTCTAAGGTACCCCCCTAACCCCCCCAATAAAGGTTTAACCCCGTGATCACCCCCCGTCGCCAGTGTCACTAAGGCTGGGTTCACATTGCAGCGGTTTATGAGAACGGATGTGATTCGCACCGCACTGCAGTGCAAATCACATCCGATCTCTGTGCGATTCGAGTTCAGCCATTCGCCGCACCCGCCGCACCCGCCACACCCGCCGCACCCGCCGCAAATTCGCACGGGACCCTTTTTTTGGCCCGCAGCAGAATCGGATCGCATGGGTGTTCACACCATGCGATCCGAGTTTGCAGATCGCACTGCGATATGCGAACTGATCTGGGGGTGTCAGTAACATTTCACTGACACTCCCAGCAGTTCGCATAGGGCAGTGTGAACTGCCGCCGGGAGGCATGCGATGCGGGAACCCGCCGCGCATTCGTGGCGTTCCCGCATCGCTCCAGTGTGAACCCAGCCTAATAAGCGATCGTTTTTCTGATCGCTGTATTAGTGTCACAGGTGACGCTAGTTAGGCAGGTAGGTATTTAGGTTCGCCGCAGCTTTTTATAGCGCCAGGGACCCCCATATACTACCGCATAAAGCCCCCTGATTGCCCCCTAGTTAACCCTTTCACCAGTGATCACCATATAACTGTTACAGGTGACGCTGGTTGGTTAGTTATTTTTTTATAGTTTCAGGGCACCCGCCATTTATTACCTAGTCTCACTAGTGTACCCCTAAATTTAGGGGTGTCTACTTTCCAAAATGGGGTCATTTGGGGGGGGTTTGTGCCATCTTGGCATTTTATGGCCTTCAAAACTGTAACGCCCTTAGAAAGCCTGAAGGCGGTGCTTGGTTTTCGGGGCCCCGTACGCGGCTAGGCTCCCAAAAAGTCCCACATATGTGGTATCCCCGTACTCAGGAGAAGCAGCAGAATTTATTTTGGGGTGTCATTTCACATATGCCCATGGCATGCGTGAGCAATATATCATTTAGTGACAACTTTGTGAAAAAAAAAAAAAAAAAAAAAAAGTTTGTAATATTCCCGCAACTTGTGGCAAAATATAAAATATTCCATGGACTCAACATGCCTCTCAGCAAATAGCTTGGGGTGTCTACTTTCTAAAATGGGGTCATTTGTGGGGGTTTTGTGCCATCTTGGCATTTTATGGCCTTCAAAACTGTAATAGGTAGTGAGAAGTGAACTCAAAAATTTACGCCCTTAGAAAGCCTGAAGGCGGTGCTTGGTTTTCGGGGCCCCGTACGCGGCTAGGCTCCCAAAAAGTCCCACATATGTGGTATCCCCGTACTCAGGAGAAGCAGCAGAATTTATTTTGGGGTGTCATTTCACATATGCCCATGGCATGTGTGAGCAATATATCATTTAGTGACAACTTTGTGAAAAAAAAAAAAAAAAAAAAAAAGTTTGTAATTTTCCCGCAACTTGTGGCAAAATATAAAATATTCCATGAACTCAACATGCCTCTCAGCAAATAGCTTGGGGTGTCTACTTTCTAAAATGGGGTCATTTGTGGGGGTTTTGTGCCATCTTGGCATTTTATGGCCTTCAAAACTGTAATAGGTAGTGAGAAGTGAACTCAAAAATGTACGCCCTTAGAAAGCCTGAAGGCGGTGCTTGGTTTTCGGGGCCCCGTACGCGGCTAGGCTCCCAAAAAGTCCCACATATGTGGTATCCCCGTACTCAGGAGAAGCAGCAGAATTTATTTTGGGGTGTTATTTCACATACGCCCATAGCATGTGTGAGCAATATATCATTTAGTGACAACTTTGTGTAAAAAAAAAAAAAAATTTTTTTTTTTGTCATTATTCAATCGCTTGAGGCAAAAAAATAAAATATTCAATGGGCTCAACATGCCTCTTATCAATTTCCTTAGGGGGTCTACTTTCCAAAATGGGGTCATTTGGGGGGGTTTTGTACTGCCCTGCCATTTTAGCACCTCAAGAAATGAGATAGGCAGTCGTAAACTAAAAGCTGCGTAAATTGCAGAAAACGTACCTTAGTTTGTAGATGTGACAACTTTTGCGCAAACCAATAAATATACAATTATTGACTTTTTTTTTACCAAAGACATGTGGCTGAATACATTTTGGCCTAAATGTATGACTAAAATTGAGTTTATTGGATTTTTCTAATAACAAAAAGTAGAAAATATCATTTTTTTTCAAAATTTGCGGTCTTTTTACGTTTATATCGCAAAAAATAAAAATCGCAGAGGCAATCAAATACCATCAAAAGAAAGCTCTATTTGTGGGAAGAAAAGGACGCAAATTTTGTTTGGGTACAACATTGCATGACCGCGCAATTACCAGTTAAAGCAGCGCAGTGCCAAAGTGTAAAAAGACCTCTGGTCATTTACCAGCAAAATGGTCCGGTCTGAAAGTGGTTAATAAACATTGTTATTTCTTTATACTTTACTATTGTTTCATATGTCTAAAAAGTCTGACCTAGGGATACCCAGCAATTATCCCTTTTTCTTTTGTGTTTCCCTTCAAATTTACAGATGTGGCTATATGAGTGCCTTCTTCTTAATTTTAAAACAGAGAAGTGTTTCCTCTGAAAACGGCCGAGATCAGTGTATAAATGGGTCATGAGATATTGTGAGATTACAGTGCAGCGGAGTTCAAAAAGTAAAACAAAAGTTTAAAAGAACATGTAATTACATGTTTTCAGACGTGTGATAACTAAGGATATCTATATATATCTATATATAGATATATATATATTTATATTTATTTATTACACACACACACATACCATACATACACTTGTATATAGTAAATATGTATTCATTTTTAACCCACTGGTGCTGATATTAGGAGGAAAGAAGCCTTCTTCCTCTTATCACACCAGCTTCTCTCCCAGATTCTCTGCCTTTGGGCTGGTGAATCTGGAAGGGAGATATTTCAGTGTGAGGGCTGTGAGATCTTCATATCTCACATTTATAAACTGGTTGTTTGTGACAGAACGGTCATGTACTGTGATGAGAAGCGGAGCTCATGTTCTCTGCTCCTTATCTCAGCTATATAAACCGGTATACCCCAGAGATCAGCCGTGATCCATCTCTGTTTTATAAACGGACACCATAGTATGTCACTTTTCACCTCATATGAAACATACTCGCCCATTGGGGCGGTGACACAGTTGACCTGGGAAAACCCAAGCTCAGACACCATGACACACATTGCTCAGTGGTCACCCCTGACATATCTGGATGCAATACCACATTTTCACCATCAACATTTTTAATCTCATTAGTTAGCAACACATTATATTAATTTTTACCACTTGTCTTCCTGCTACCCAATACTCTGCCTAAAGACAAGTCCTTATCAGTTCTCAGTCTTGCTGTGGGTTCAGCATTAATCTGTGCTTCCCCCTGCAAAGCAGCAAGTTTTTCTTGATAGCGTGTCCTCTCACCAGACTTGCAACTACTTCAGCAGCATTAAACACAAACTCATTCTCTTTCACACATGAAATCGTAACAGCCTTACCATTCCAGTTGGCAAGTGATGAACACTTCAATTGAGGGCGTAGTCCCTTCTTGGCTGTGCTCTCACAGGCTGATGCCCCACATGGACACAGGGCAACATTGCAGCCTTCCTGGATGCTCCAACATCCCCTGCAGGAAAAACAGCTTCTCTGTTGCCAGCAGCAACATCCACCACCTTGGAACAGGAACCTGGCATTGCAGGTACCGGTTTTTCCTCAAAATCATTACACTCAGCTGTATTCCATAATTGCTGGCAAGTAAAAATACATTTCCCTACTTGACCACATTCCAGGCATGGAACAACTTCACTCCCATCTCTAAGGGAAAGCGGAGCCACTTATCTGCTGTAGCTCCTCCTTTACATTGGCACATTTTCTGCTGTTGATAACGGAAATGGTGCTCTCCCAGCTGCACTTTGCTGGTTCTCCCAAACACGGATGCCGCGTATACAGGAGCGGAATGTCCGACAGAAAAAGTCAAACGGAAGCTTTTCATCGTATATTCCGATCGTGTGTATGCCTCATCTGACTTTTTTTTTTTTTTAAATTCTGACAGACCTAGAAATGGAACATGTTCTAAATATTTCCAACGGAACTAATTCCGATCAGGAAAACCGCTTGTCTGTATGCTGTTCCGACGGACCAAAAACGACGCATGCTCTGTAAGTAAGTACGAGACAGAAGCTATTGGCTACTGGCTATTGAACGTCCTTTTTCTAGTCCCGTTGTACATGTTGTACATCACCGCGCTCTTGATGGTCGGACTTTGGTGTGATCGTGTGTACGCATGACAGTTTCAGTGGAATTCCATCGGAACTCCATTGGAAAAACCTTCAGAGTTTATTCCGACGAGAAAACCAGTGGTGTGTACAGGGCAGTAGACTTCTCTCTCCATGAAGCGGTGTTGCTTTAAACTTGCCACAATCTTCTGCAGGCAATAGCTTTGTCTTACGGTCCACAGACCTGACATCACAGGCATTGCTATGGGCAACCACAATCCTCTCAAACTCATGGGAAGCCTGTTGCTCACTCCTGGCACTCATAGCAGGCTTCCCAGACACAGATGCAGACCCTTGCTTTGCTAGGTAACATTGCAGTGGAGCCTGGGACAAAGGGCACTTGGAGACAGCATACCCCCACTCACTGCACCGCAAACAGCGCTCTTCCCTGAGTGTCTTGTCCAGGCTTCTCACACTGCATTCTCTCGCAAGCTTGGAATTCTGTATCTCCATAACTGGTCTCCTTGCACCAGCATTGCTAGAGGCAACAGCCACTATCTGTGCACTCATTGCACCAGTGTTTCTAGGGACAACCACAGCCCTCTTACTCCTTGCCAAACTCTGTTCAGCCATGTATGCGTGTTTCAATCAGGTGGTAACAACCCCTCCAGCCAAAGAGCTCTGCCTCTCATCTCAGCAAATATTGCTTCCTTTTTGCTTTTTGATCACCCCATCTCTGCAGTCAGGCACACAACACTTTTTTTTTAACACAGTTCCTTTTAACACAGGAAAATTTGGCGTACTGTCTCTTTAAGACTTGCAAGCAGCACACTTTCACATGCAGACCCCACTGGGTTCACATTAGCTTCTCCTCACAGCATTGCTGCAAAACACACAGTTTCTTGCTACTCACTGTTTTTGGTATGCGAGGATATGGTACTCTTCCAACTCTGCCAGCATCCTCCACCATATGTAAGATTGGGGTGATCAGATTCAAGCGGTAGGTGCATTTTCAATGAGTGCACCAGTACAAAACTGTATTTTTAAGGGCCTGGTAGTTCACTTTTATTTAAAAGTGAAAAGTTCACAAAAGACATCTTTAGCCCATGCAGGGGGTTCCACCAGGCCCAGATTGGCCATAGGCAAACCGGGCATTTGCCCGGTGGGCCGGGGCCGCCGGGCCGCATGTCCTTGCTTTTGGGGCCAAGGCAGGCTGCTGTTTAAGCCAGCGCCAATCCCCTAACCTTTCCGCGGCCGCCCGGCTGCCAGTTCAGCTCAGGCTCAGCCATCGGCCTGAGGCATGAAGGGGGGAGGAGCTAGAGGAGAGACCTCTCCACGGCCGCCAGTAGAGTTAAGCCGTTGGAGCCTGGGGGCGTGACCATGAAGGGGAGAGGAGCCTGATGCAGCCCCGGATCAGAGAGAAAGTAAGTGTGGCCACCTGTAATCTGTATAGGAGGAGCAGTGGGGCAGCTGCATATAGAAGAATCATTCTCTCCATCTTCCTCCCGCAGTCTCTGAAAGCCTGTTTCTGCTCCTCTCCCTCTTGCAGGCTTTCAGGTTTCAGGTTTCAGGAAGATGGAGAGAATAATTCTTCTATATGCAGCCGCCCCACTGCTCCTCCTATCCTGCTTATCTCTACCCCCCCCCCCCCCACAGGGCTCTCTAACCCTCCCAGTGCTCTCCACCTTCCCCATGCTCTCTGCTGTGCCCTCTGCCTCTCTCTCTGCTGTGCCCTCTGCCTCTCTCTCCCTGTGATATGCACCTCCCCCATGCTCTCTGCTGTGCCCTCTGCCTCTCTCTCTACTGTGCCCTCTGCCTCTCTCTGCTGTGCCCTCTGCCTCTTTCTCTGCTGTGCCCTCTGCCTCTCTCCCTGTGATATCCACCTCCCCCATGCTGTTCGCTGCCCCCTGTGCCTTCCACTTCTCCCCCAGTGCTATCCAGCCCTGTGCTCTCCTCCTCCCTCCTGGGCTCTCCACCAAACCCCATGCTCTACACTGTCCCCCTGTGCCCTCCGCATCTCCCCCCTGTGCTTTTTTACCTCCCCCTGTGCTCTCCACCTCCCCCCATGCTCTACGCTCTCCCCCTGTGCTCTCCACCTTCCCCATGCTCTCTGCTGCCCCCCTCTGCTCTCCGTCTCTCTCCCTGTGCTCTTCACCTCCCTCCTGGGCTCTCCACCAAACCCCATGCTCTACACTGTCCCCCTGTGCCCTCCGCCTCTCCCCCCTGTGCTTTTTTTTACCTCCCCCCATGCTCTCTGCTGCCCCCTGTTCTCTCTCTCTCTCTCTCTCTCTCTCTCTCGTATCTCACAAAGATGCTGAACACTCACTACTTTACATTGTAGCAAATTGTCATTTCTTCAGTGTTGCCACATGAAAAGATATAATAATAAAATATTTACAAAAATGTGAGGGGTTCACATTTCATTTTTGTAAATATTTTATTATATCTTTTCATGTGACAACACTGACGAAATGACACTTTGCTACAATGTAAAGTAGTGAGTGTTCAGCTTGTATAACAGTGTAAATTTGCTAACCCCTCAAATAAAATCATTAAAATTCCTAAAAAAAAAAACATTTGGAATTTTTTTTTAACTCACCTCTGAATGTCTGTTGCTAGGAGGGTCCCTCGTAGTCTGCCTCCTTCAGTGCCTGAGCTGGTGACATCACTTCCCCTCAACACCGGAAGGGCTCAGCTCTGCCCCCTCCCTCCTATCAGTCATCTGGGACACGTGACAGGTCCCAGATGACTGCGCGGCCAATCAAGGCGCGCAGTGCCGCTCGCGAATGCACCCACAGTTGCCATGCCGGTGCCACCGAGCGGAGGGGGCGATGAGCGGAGCTTCAATCCCCCCGCATCGCTGGACCCTGGGACAGGTAAGTGTCCGATTATTAAAAGTCAGCAGCTGTAGTATTTGTATTTGCTGCTGACTTTAAATTTTTTTTTATGGAACCTCCTCTTTAATGTCAAAAACTGCTGGCAACAAAAGTGAGTACACCCCTAAGTGAAAATGTCCAAATTGGGCCCAAAGTGTCAATATTTTTGTGGCCACCATTATTTTCCAGCACTGCCTTAACCCTCTTGGGCATGGAGTACACCAGAGCTTCACAGGTTACCACTACAGTCCTCTTCCACTCCTCCATGATGACATCACAGAGCTGGTGGATGTTAGAAATCTTGCGCTCCTCCAGCTTTTGTTTGAGGATACCCCACAGATGCTCAATAGGGATTAGGTCTGGAGACATGCTTGGCCAGTCCATCACCTTTACCCTCACCTTTTTTTAGCAAGGCAGTAGTCATCTTGGAGGTGTGTTTTGGGTCATTATTATGTTGGAACACTGCCCTGTGGCCCAATATCAGAGAGGGGATAATGCTCTGCTTCAGTATGTTACAGTACATGTTGGCATTCATGGTTCCCTCAATGAACTATAGCTCCCCAGTGCTGGCAGCACTCATGCAGCCCCAGAACATGACACTCCATCCACCATGCTTGACTGTAGGCAAAAAACACTTGTCTTTGTACACCTCACCTGGTTGCTGCCACACACGCTTGACACCATCTGAACCAAATACGTTTATCTTGATCTCATTAGACCACAGGAGGTTCCAGTAATCCTTGTCCTTAGTCTGCTTCTCTTCAGCAAACTTTTGAGGGCTTTCTTGTGCATCATCTTTCGAAGAGGCTTCCTTCTGGGATTACAGCCATGCAGACCAATTTGATGCAGTGTGCACCAATGCTGGCAGCACTCATACATCTATTTCACAAAGATAACCTCTGGATATGACGCTGAGCACGTGCACTCAACTTCTTTGGTCTATCATGGCAAGGCCTGTTCTGAGTGGAACCTGTCCTGTTAAACTGCTGTATGGTCTTGGCCACTGTGCTGGAACTCAGTTTCATGGTCTTGGCAATCTTCTTATAGCCTAGGCCATCTTTATGTAGAGCAACAATTCTTTTTTTCAGATCCTCAGAGAGATCTTTGCCATGAGGTGCCATTTTGTACTTCCAGTGACTAGTATGAGAGAGTGAGAGCAATAACACCAAATTTAACACACCTGCTCCCCATTCACACCTGAGACCTTGTAACACTAACGAGACACATGACACTGGGAGGGAAAATAGGGGTGTACTCACTTTTGTTGCCAGTGGCTTAGACATTAATGGCTGTGTGTTGAGTTATTTTGAGGGGACAGAAAATTTACACTGTTATACAAGCTGTACACTCACTATTTTACATTGTAGAAAAAATGTAATTTCGTCAATGTTGTCACATGAAAAGATATAATAAAATATTTACAAAAATGTGAGGGGTGTACTCACTTTTGTGAGCTACTGTGTGTGTGTGTGTGTGTGTGTATGTATATATGTATATATATATATATATATATATATATATATATATATATATATATATATATATAGTGCCTTGCAAAAGTATTCACCCACTTGGCTTTTTACCTATGTTACATTACAGCCTATAGTTCAATGTTTTTTTAATCAGAATTATATGTGATGGATCAGAACACAATAGTCTAAGTTGCTGAAGTAAAATTGAAGTAAAATTATAAAAATATATACATAAAACAATTTTTCAGAAATAAAAAACTGAAAATTGGCATGTGCGTATGTATTCACCCCCTTTGTTATGAAGCCCATAAAAAGCTCTGGTGCAACCAATTACCTTCAGAAGTCACATAATTAGTGAAATGACGACCACCTGCGTGCAATTTAAGTGTCACATGATCTGTCATTACATATACACAGCTTTTTGAAAGGCCCCAGAGGCTGCAACACCTAAGCAAGAGACACCACTAACCAAACACTGGCATGAAGACCAAGGAACTCTCCAAACAAGTAAGGGACAATGTTGTTGAGAAGTACCAGACAGGGTTAGGTTTTAAAAAAATATCCAAATCTTTGATGATCCCTAGGAGCACCATCAAATCTATCATAACCAAATAGAAATAACATGGTACAACAGCCAACCTGCCAAGAGACAGCCGCACACCAAAACTCACGGACCGGGCAAGGAGGATATTCATCAGAGAGGCAGCACAGAGACCTAAGGTAACCCTGGAGGAGCTGCAAAGTTCCACAGCAAAGACTGGAGTATCTGTACATAGAAAGACAATAAGCCATACGCTCCATAGAGTTGGTCTTTATGGCAGAATGGCCAGAAGAAAGTCCTTACTTTCAGCAAAAAACAAAATGCCACGTTTTGAGTTTGCGAAAAGGCATGTGGGAGACTCCCAAAATGTATGGAGGAAGGTGCTCTGGTCTGTTGAGACTAAAATTTAACTTTTTGGCCATCAAAGAAAACGCTATGTCTGGCGCAAACCCAACACATCACATCACCCAAAGAACACCATTTTTCAGCAGTCGGGACTAGGAAACTGCTCAGAGTTGAGGGAAAGATGGATGGTGCTAAATACAGGGATATTCTTGAGCAAAACCTATACCACTCTGTGTGTGATTTGAGGCTAGGACGGAGGTTCACCTTCCAGCAGGACAATGACCCCAAACACACTGCTAAAGCAACACTTGAGTGGTTTAAGGGGAAACATGTAAATGTGTTGGAATGGCCTGGTCAAAGCCCAGGCATCAATTCAATAGAAAATCTGTGGTCAGACTGTTCACAAGCGCAAACCATCCAACTTGAGGGAGCTGGAGCAGTTTTGCAAGGAGGAATGGGCAAAATAGAGACTTATCCAAAGCGACTGCTGTGATAGCCACAAAAGGTGGCTCTACAAAGTATTGACCTTAGGGGGGGTGAATAGTTATGCACATTGACTTTTTCTGTTATTTTGTCCAATTTGTTGTTTGCTTCACAATAAAAAAAAAACATTCAAAGTTGTGGGCATGTTCTGCAAATTAAATGATGCAAATCCTCAAACAATCCATGTTAATTCCAGGTTGTGAGGCAACAGTACACGAAAAATGCCAAGGGGGTGAATTGTTTTGCAAAGTACTGTGTGTGTGTTTATATAAATATAAATATATATATATATATATATATATATATATACACACACACATCAGGTAAAATAATTATTGAACACACACACATCAGGTAAAATAAGTATTGAACATGTCACCATTTTTCTAGGTAAATATATTTCTAAAGGTGCTATTGATATGACATTTTTACCACATGTCAGTAACAACCCATGTAATCCATACATACAAAGACACCAAACCAAAGTTAAGTTATGTGTAATCAAATTGAATGACACAGTGAAAAAGTATTGAACACGTGAAGAAATGGAGGTGCAAAAAGGTGTGGAAAGCCAAGAAACCAGCTGTAATTCATCAGTAATTAGAAAGCAATCCTGCCCCTTGTCAGTGCAAATTAATATCAGTTGGTTCAGTCTCAACTGATGGCCTATAAAAAAGTGTCTCATTACCAAGGTGTCACACAGGAAACATCTCATGATGGGCAAAAGCAAAGAGCTCTCTGAAGACTTTTGCAACCTTATTGTAGCTAAACATACTGATGCCATTGGTTACAAATAAAATAAGTCTGTGAGCATTAATCCAGTGATAGTTCAATAAGGTGAATAAAAGTTCTTAATCACACAAATGGCACCCTGTGAAGTGATCCACCATTGCATAAATTAAGTGCTTACTAGAGGGCAAGCTAACACAGGCTTGTAAAGGTAACTTGATATCCAGTCAGTAGTGCAATCACAGCTCGACTCCGCAGTATTGATCCAGAGGCAGACAAGATAACTCAATCCAATAGGCATACGGAGCAGTCAGCAGATAAGACCCAGGAGAATGAAAGAAAGGCTCTCCATAGTGTGAATCGGTATAGCCAAATTTATTAAAAGAAAAAATTGCACTTACATACAAAAGCAGAAACACATCCAGGATAAAAACAATAGCCGGCCAGCTTGCACAAACCCATTCAGCACAAGGTACACATCGATGACGTCAGTGCGTCAACCACCCGACACGTTTCATCTCAGAAAGACGTTGTCAAGGGAAAGGGCGACGCACTGACTCATCGCTTAAATAGATACACAGAGCCACACCTCATTGTGAAATGATGTTCCTATATACTAGGAACACATGGTCAGTCTCCTGTCCCCTGACAGGATGTGGATCTTTGTGTTTACACACACAGATCCACGTTTCTGTTCTGTCACGAGCGATCGCTGATGCCCGGCTTACATCAAGCACGCGCATCAGCTACTTGGTGACGCGGAGGACACATGCCTGCGCCCTCTATACATCCGGGAAGCTGAGGACATAATATGACGCCCGCCCAGGAAGGGAGATCCCATCTGTGGATATCATATCACTGCACAACATTTAGTCAAGCCTGTGAAATACTGGGAGAATATAGTCTGGTCAGATGAGACTAAAATTTAACTCTTTGGATACCATAATACACACCACTTTTGGAGGTTTAATGGCACTGCACATCACGCCAAAAACACCCCCATACCAACAGTGAAGTTTGGAGATGGGAACATCATGGTCTGTGGCTGTTTTTCAGCATACGATACTGGCAAACTTCATATCATTGAAGGAAGAATGAATGGAAAGATGTACTGAGACATTCTTGATAAAAATCTGCTTCCATCTACCAGGATGATGAAGATGAAACCAGGGTGGACATTTCAGCAAGACAAGGATCCCAAACACAAAGCCAAGGAAACTCTCCATTGGCTTCAAAGAAACAAAATAAAGCTGCTAGAATGGCCCAGCCAATCACCTGACTTGAAAGTTCAGAGTTTGTACAAAGAGGCTCATGGAACCTTCAAGATTTGAAGACTGTTTGTGTGGAAGAATGGGCCAAAGTCAACTCTGAGCAATGCATCCAACTATTTTCTCCATACAGGAAGTGTCTTGAAGCTGTCATTACCAACAAAGGATTTTGTATGAAGTATTAAATACATTTCAGTTAGTGTGTTCAATACTTTTTTCCTGTGTCATTCCATTTTATTACACATAACCTAATTTCTGATCTTATTTGTGTCTTTATGTGTATGGACTGCATGGGCCGTTACAAACATGTGTTGATATTTTCATGTCAATAGCACCTTTAGAAATATAATTACCTAGAAAAATGGTGACGTGTTCATTACTTATTTTACCCACTGTGTATATATATATATATATATATAGATATATAGATATCTATATAGAGAGAGAGAGAGAGAGAAAGAGTTGGAAAGTTCAGATATTGCAGCACAAAAAAATTATTGAAATGAAAAACATACAAAAAAAAGTATGAAAAACATTTTATTATATAGTTACAGTTTCAGGCTATTGCTAGTGCCCTTCCACATACTGGAACATATCATAATTGAGTATTCTTTACCATCATTTATAAAAAAGCATAAAGAATCAATTGCATTAACAAGATCATTATCCATTGTCACATGTGTCAAAGATCTCTTTAATCAAAAATAGCAAGATGAAAAGGCTAGAAGCTGGATACAAATTCCTATTCACTCTAAGCCCCTGTACACACGGTCGGAGATTCCGACAACCAAATCCATCGGATTTTGTCTGACGGATCTTGTCCCAAACTGTTGCATACACACGGTCGGACAAAGTTGTCGGAAAATCCGATCGTTCAGAACGTGATGACGTAATTTAGTTACGATGGGACTAGGTTCAGGCTAGTAGCCAATAGCTTTGATGTAGGAATTTGATCTGAGCATGCGTGGCACTTGGTCCGATCGGAATTCTCTACACATGATCGGAGTATGTCCGATCGGACCAGTTTGTCGGAAAATATTTCCAGCAAGCTGGAAAATTTGGTCCGATTGATATTCCGACGGAATCAGTCCGATGCATACCACACACAGTCGGATTATCCGACAAAACGGTCCGATAGGACACATTCCGATGGATTCTCCGACCGTCTGTACAAGGGCTAACACACATCCCTAGTGACAACCAATGATATAAAATAGAAAAAAATATATACATATATATATATATATATATATATATAGTTGTGATTATAAGTTTACATACCCTGTCAGAATTTATGATTTCTTGGCCATTTTTCAGAGAATATGAATGATAACACAAAAACTTTTCTTTCACTCATGGTTAGTGTTTACCTGAAGCCATTTATTATCAATCAACTGTGTTTACTCTTTTTATATCATAATGACAACAAACTATCCAAATTACCTTGATCAAACGTTTACATACCCCAGGTCTTAATACCATGTATTGGCCCCTTTAACATCAATGACAGCTTGAAGTCTTTTGTGGTATTTGTGGATGAGGCTCTTTATCTTCTCAGATGGTAAAGCTGCCCATTCCTCTTGGCAAAAAGCCTCCAATTCCGGTAAATTCTTGGGCTGTCTTGCATGAACAGCATGTTTAACCACTACAATACAGGGCACTTTCACCCCCTTCCTTCCCAGCCCAATTTTCAGCTTTCATTGCTCTAGCGCTTTCAATTTGCGCGGTCATGCTACACTGTACCCAAATGAAATTGTTATCATTTTGTTCGCACAAATAGAGCTTTATTTTGGTGTTATTTATTCACGACTCCGTTTTTTATTTTTTGCGATATAAGCGCAAAAAAGCGGAAATTTGGAAAAAAAACAATATTTTCTTTTTTCTATTTGAAAAGAAATCCAATAAAATCAAATTTTGTCATAAATTTAAGCCAAAATGTATTCTGCTACATGTTTTTGGTAAAAAAAATTCTGTTAAGTGTATAATAATTGGTTTGTGTGATCAGAGACATATGTACGCAAATGATCATGTACATATGTGTGCAGGTGATCACGTACATATGTGTGCAGATAATCATTGGGACATGTGATTTTAGTGGGACATATGTGGGGGACATGTTTTTATTATTAGGGACATGTGTTTTTATTAGTTGGGGACATGTATGTTTTGGGGACATGTGTGTTTTGGGGACATATGTGGGGACTGTGTTTGTACTGTGTGGTGTGTTGACACTAGACTGATGATCAGTGAGTAAAAAGCTGTAAAAAACAGCTCATACTCACTGATCATCAGCCGGCTGCAGCGTTCTGCTCTCCTCTCCTCAGCGATGACTTCCGTGTGAGGAGAGGAGAGCCCATTGCCTAGCAACCGGCTGTTTGTTTACATCACATGACGGCTGTGATTGGACACGGCCGTCATGTGATCAGGAGGGCCAATCACAGAGCCCTCCTGCCGATCTGAGATGTGTCCGGGTGACACGAGCACATCGGGATCGCGCCGCTGCGCGGGCACGCGCGCACGCGATCCCGCTACTTTTGAAGGACGTTCCTGAACGTCCTATCAGGAGAAGACGGCTCCCACCCGGCCGTATATATGCATTGGCTGGGTGGGAAGTTGTTAAGATCTCCCCAGAGTGGCTCAATGATATTGAGGTCAGGAGACTGAAATGGCCACTCCAGAACCTTCACTTCATTCTGCTGTAGCTAATGACAGGTCGACTTGGCCTTGTGTTTTGCATCATTGTCATGTTGGCATGTCCAAGTACGTCCCATGCGCAGCTTCCTGGCTGACGAATGCAAATTTTCCTCCAGTATTTTTTGATAAAATACTGCTTTAATCTTGCCAGCAGTTTTGTCAGAATTGCCTGTGCCTTTGTAGCTCTCGCATCCCCAAAACATCAGCGATCCACCTCCGTGTTTCACAGTAGGAATGGTGTACCTTTCATGATAGGCCTTTTTGACTCCTCTCCAAATGTAGTGTTTTGGTCTCATCACTCCAAATGGCTTTGTCCCAGAAGCTCTGAGGCTTATTTCTGTGCTGTTTGGTGTATTGTAAGCAGGATACTTTGTGTTATTTGCGTAGTAATGGCTTTCTTCTGGCGACTCGACCATGCAGCCCATCTTTCTTCAAGTGCCTCCTTATTGTGCATCTTGAAACAGCCACACCACATGTTTTCAGAGAGCCCTGTATTTCACCTGACGATATTTGTGGGTTTTTCTTTGCGTCCCAAACAATTTCCCCCACAGTTGTGGCTGAAATTTTAGTTGGTCTACCTGACCGTGGTTTGGTTTCAACAGAACCCCTAATTTTCCACTTCTTGATTAGAGTTTGAACACTGCTGATTGGCATTCTCAATTCCTTGGATATCTTTTTATATCCCTTTCCTGTTTTATACAGTTCAACTACCTTTTCCCGCAGATCTTTTGACAATTATTTTGCTTTCCCCATGACTCAGAATCCAGAAACGTCAGTGCAGCACTGGATGAAAGATGCAAGGGTCTGTCAGGGGTCCAGAAACACATTGACCTTTTATACACACACACTAATCACAAGAAAACAGATCACAGGTGAGGATGGTTACCTTTAATAGCCATTCACAACCCTTTGTGTCAACTTGTATGCATGTTATTAGGCCAAAATCACCAGGGTATGTAAATTTTTGATCAGGGTCATTTTGGGTAGTTTATGTTGTCATCATGATTTAAAAAGAGTAAACACAGTTGATTCATAATAAATGGCTTCAGCCAAACACTAACCATGACTGAAAGAAAAGTTTTTGTGTTATTCATATTCTCTGAAAAATGTCCAAGAAATCATAAATTCTGCCAGGGTATGTAAACTTATGAGCACAACTGTATATACACAGACACGGTATATATAGGTTTGGGAGAGGGAAGGGGAGGTAAGGTGAAGGTCTAACTAGCACTTCTGTTCTCTTACAAAATGACAATGTGAAAAGCGTCTCTGACCTCTGTTCTACAAATTACCTGCCACCATTGTTTGCTACTATTTATCTATTCCTCACCCTCTTGAAAATGTAATTAACTGGTTCCCGACCGGCGCACGCCGATGTACGTCGGCTGAATGGCACAGGCAGGCATATTGGCGTACAGGTACATCCAACCTTCAATGCCGCCTTGCCATCGCGAGCGCGCCTCCGGCGGTGTGCTCGCATGCCGGTCGGGACCCCCGTAAGTCCGGTCGCGGGTCCCGCGGACTCAATTGCCGCGGGCATACCCGCGATCGTCTCACGGGGCAGCTGAATGGAGGAAATGCTGTGTAAACGTGAACGGGAAGCGTTTCCCCATTCTGCCTAGCAACTAGTGACGCTGATCTCTGCTCCATGTGATTGGAGCAGAGATCAGTGTTCACTAAATGAAAGCCCAGCCCCCCCACAGTTAGTAACACACCCCTAGGAACACATAACCCCTACACTGCCACCCACTGGTTAACCCCTTCACTGCCAGTGTCATTTACACAGGAATCACTGCATTTATATAGCAGTGATTACTGTATAAATGACAATGGTCCCAAAAATGTGTCAAAAATGTCCGATGTGTCCGCCGCAATGTCGCAGTCACAATAAAAATCGCTGATCGCCACCATTACTAGTAAAAAAAAATTATTAAAAATTATTAATAAAAATGCCATAAAACTATCCCTATTTTGTAAACGCTATAACTTTTGCGCAAACCAATCAATAATCGCTTATTGTGATTTTTTTTACTAAAAATATGTAGAAGAATACGTATCGGCCTAAACTGAGTGATAAAAATGTTTTTTTATATATTTTTGGGGGATATTTATTATAACAAAAAGTAAAAAATAATGTGTTTTTTTCAAAATTGACGCTCTATTTTTGTTTATAGCGCAAAAAATAAAAACCGCAGGGGTGATCAAATACCACCAAAAGAAAGCTCTATTTGTGGGGAAAAAAGGACGTGAATTTTGTTTGGGAGCCACGTCGCACGACCGCGCAATTGTCAGTTAAAGTGACGCAGCGCCGAATCGCAAAAAGTGGTCTGGTCTTTGACCAGCAAAATGGTCCGGTCTGTAAGTGGTTAAAACAGCGCTGTAAAGTAGACTATACATAAATATCAGAGGATTCTAAAAACATCTGTTTACTTTAAGGTATAGAGTTTCTTTCTCTGCTATCCAAAATGATAGAATGTATGAGCGGGGCTAGGAGGAGAGTTTATACACATGCCACTGCTATAAACAATTACATTACATGTTATTGACTTTCAATTGCTGTCTAAACATGTGGCAGAAACTGCATGGTTTGCACAGCTTAGATGGGTACCAACCACTGTTTATACTTCACAGGTATTTGGGAGTGTGTGAATGGGTTATTTCATTTCAGTTGGAAACAATATGACTAAAAATGATATGCCTTCAGTCTCCATGGTACAAATACACTGTAATCACACCATTGTGTTTACATTGTTTATGGCTGAAAATTGCAGCCTTCCCAGTCCTCAGACGTTGAAGTCTGTGGGCAAGTGGGAAATGAGCAATGAAAACTGCAGCAAAAATGGACCAGTTTTTCTGAATAACGAAGTTGGTTTAATCTTTAAAACTAAACTAACAAACTGGTTGTAGTATTAAGGTTCAGTGCACACGGTTTATTATACCTATTATGGAGGTTACCATAAGGTGATAGGACACTGGCAAAAATCTTGCTAGGACTGTCCCTAATAATCATATAATCTCACCCACTCCATGAAACTCAGGTGGCTCTCTAATTAAGCAAATTAGGCAGTCGCCTAAGGCCTCGCACTCACAGGGGCCTCGCAACCACCTAATTTGCAGAATGAAACAGCTGGAGGTGGGTAGGAATAGCAGCGTCTGGGTGGCTGTAAAATGGGGTGAGTAGCAGAGGTCTCCCCTCTACCGCACCTGCTGATCTGTGTTACATTCCCTACTCTCCGCAAGATCACTTTTATCGGTGGCTGAAGAGGGGCCCCTCCTCCCGCCGTGATCCAGTGCCCTCCGCTTACCGGAGCCATCAGCAGCAGCGGAGGTGATCGTGTCCTGTCACTTGCTGGGTATGGAGACGAGTGAGGGGAAGATGGCCGCACCCTTCTCCATACAATTGCTGGGCGGAAGCGACGTCAAAATGTCATTTCTGCCCACAGCTCTTTAAGGGCCATTTTTTTTAAATAATTTTTTAATAATTTTTTTTTTTATTGCATTTTAGTCTAAATATGAGATCTGAGGTCTTTTTGACCCCAGATCTCATATTTAAGAGGTCCTGTCATGCTTTTTTTCTATTACAGGGATGTTTACATTTCTTGTAATAGGAATAAAAGTGACAATTATTTTTTTTTTTAAACGCGCTCTGTCCTGACGAGCTCGCGTGCAGAAGCGAACATATACGCAAATTAAAACGATGTTCAAACCACACATGTGAGGTATTGCCGCGATTGGTAGAGCAAGAGCAATAATTCAATCCCTAGACCTCCTCTTTAACTTAAAACATGCAACCTGTAGAATTTTTTAAACGCTGCCTATGGAGATTTTTAAGGGTAAATGTTTGTCGCCATTCCACGAGCGGGCGCAATTTTGAAGCGTGACATGTTGGGTATCAATTTACTCAGCGTAACATTATCTTTCACAAAATAAAAAGTAATTGTGCAAACTTTACTGTTGTCTTATTTTTTCATTCAAAAAAGTGTATTTTTTCCAAAAAAAGTTGCCTTTCTAAGACGGCTGCACAATTACAGTGTGACAGAAAATATTACAATGACCGTCATTTTATTCTCTAGGGTGTTAGAAAATAAAAAACGTATGTTTGGGGTTTCTAAGTAATTTTTGCAGCAAGAAAAAAACACTTTTTAACTTGTAAACCACAAATCTCAGAAAGAGGCTCGGTCCTTAAGTGGTTAGTAGCTATAGAAAACTGTATCTCGGACATGGTCATAAACACAGTGACAGTGACCCAGCAGCCACACCATAGACCGGATGATTGGTCAAGCAATTTCACAACACAGAACCTGTCAAGTTGTCGAGAGCCAATATATCATTTATTGGACTTTTCTAAACCAGGACTTGCAAGTGTTTTAATTTTTCACCCCTTTTGCCTTGCTGGTGCAATGTGGTCTCTTTGTTTCCTTTGTAATACCATTTTTCTGTAAATATTTTATTTGCATCATTTTTACCTTTTCATTATTAAACAATAATAATAACTCTTGAAGAGCACTGCTACATGGTAAATCTCTGGATTTACCTGTCTGTTGTGACAATGTGTACACAGACTTTTATTTAGATTCATAATTGTCATTGCTGTTATTGTGAAGGGTTGATAGGTCCAAAGCTATTCGGTGGCAGTTTGGGGTTAAAGGGTTAGTTGATTAGTTAAAGTGGTGTACCACACACCAACAAAAAAAAGGCTTAAAGTTCCTAAAAAAATAAAAATAAAAAAAACATTTGGATTTTTTTTTAACTCACCTCTAAATGCCTGTTGCTAGGGGTTCCCTCGTAGTCTGCCCCCTTCAGTGCCCAGGCACCTGACGTCACTTCCCCTCGGCGCAGGAAGGGCTCCCCTCTGCCCCCTCCATCCTGTCAGTCATCTGGGACACGTGACAGGTCCCAGATGACTGCGCGACCAATCACGGTGCGCGGCGCCGCTCGCACATGCGCAGTGGGTGGCAGGCTGTGAAGCCACAGCCGGGTGACCACAGTTGCAATGCCGGCACCGCCAAGAGGAGGGGGGACGAGCGGGCCTTCGTTCCCCCACTTCGATGGACCCTGGGACAGGTAAGTGTCCGATTATTAAAAGTCAACAGCTGCAGTATTTGTAGCTGCTGACTTTTATTTATTTTTTCTTAAGGGAAACTCCTCTTTAACTAAACCCAGTGACAATTGCTCTCAGTCTGTTGGAACCTAGTTTCTGATCCGGCAAGCTGGGAAATCTTTGTGCACGGTGAGGCTGAGGGTGTCATTGTTACATATCAGTGACAGTGCGGTTTGAGGTTGACCAGTCCTTTGTCACAAGTTAGTGAAAAAGGCAGTGGTCTGACCCATGTTTGTCAAAGGGGGGTCTCACTTTTGAGACAGAGAAAGACACGGAGGACATAAATTCCTCCACCCCCATCTCTGCAGCCTCAGCTGCACCAGACAGTGAATGAATAGAAGGCGATCTGTACAGAGGCTACTTTTATTCACAAACTGAAGCACAGTAAACACAGAATTTGCAAGGCTGTTGTAAGGAAAGGCTTGCCAATAGACAAGATGTCTCCTCTGGACACCCCCTTGGATTTTTACCTATTTTGTTACACTACAGCCTTTAGATCAATGTTTTTTTTAATCTGAATTATATGTGATGGATCAGAACATAACCGGGTTCCCGACCAGCGCACGCCGATGTACGTCGTCAGAATGGCACGGGCAGGCATATTGGCGTACAGGTACATCCAATCTCTAATGCCGCCCTGCCTTCACGAGCGTGGCGGCGGCGGCGCGCTCGCATGCCGGTCGGGACCCCTGTGAGTCCGGTCGCGGGTACCGCAGACTCAATCGCTGTGGGCATACCTGCGATCGTCTCACGGGGCGGCTGAACAGAGAGATGCCATTGTAAACAGCATCTCACCGTTCTGCCTAGCAACTAGTGACGCTGATCTCTGCTCCATGTGATTGGAGCAGAGATCAGTGTTCACTAAATGAAAGCCCAGCCCCCAACAGTTAGTAACACACCCCTAGGAACACTTAACCCCTACACTGCCACCCACTGGTTAACCCCTTCACTGCCAGTGTCATTTACACAGGAATCACTGCATTTATATAGCAGTGATTGCTGTATAAATGACAATGGTCCCAAAAATGTGTCAAAAATGTCCGATGTGTCCGCCATAATGTCGCAGTCACAATAAAAATCACTGATCGCCGCCATTACTAGTAAAAAAAAAATTATTAATAAAAATGCCATAAAACTATCCCCTATTTTGTAAACGCTATAACTTTTGCGCAAACCAATCAATAATCGCTTATTGTGATTTTTTTTTACCAAAAATATGTAGAAGAATACATATCGGCCTAAACTGAGGGAAAATTTTTTTTTATATATATATTTTTGGGGGATATTTATTATAACAAAAAGTAAAAAATAATGTGTTTTTTTCAAAATTGTCGCTCTATTTTTGTTTATAGCGCAAAAATAAAAACAGCAGGGGTGATCAAATACCACCAAAAGAAAGCTCTATTTGTGGGAAAAAAAGGACGTCAGTTTTGTTTGGGAGCCAAGTCGCATTACCGCGCAATTGTCAGTTAAAGTGACGCAGTGCCGAATCGCAAAAAGTGGTCTGGTCTTTGACCAGCAAAATGAGCCGGGGCTGAAGTGGATAATAGTTGTTGAAGTAAAATTATAAAAATATATACATAAAACAATTTTTCAGAAATAAAAAAAATATAATTGGCATGTGCATATGTATTCACCCCCTTAGTTATGAAGCCTAAAAAAAAATTGTGCAACCAATTACCTTCAGAAGTCACATAATTAGTGAAATTATGTCCACCTGTGTGCAATCTAAGTGTCACATGATCTGTCATTACATATACACACCTTTTTGAAAGGCCCCAGAGGCTGCAACACCTAAGCAAGAGGCACCACTAACCAAACACTGCCATGAAGACCAAACAAGTCTCCAAACAAGTAAGGGACAATGTTGTTGAGAAGTCAGGGTTAGGTTATAAAAAAAAAATCCAGATCTTTGATGATCCCTAGGAACACCATCAAATCTATCATAACCAAATGGAAAGAACATGGCACAACAGCAAACCTGCCAAAAGGCGGCCGCACACCAAAACTCACGGACCGGGCAAGGAGGGCATTAATCAGAGAGGCAGCACAGAGACCTAAGGTAACCCTGGAGGAACTGCAGAGTTCCACGGCAGAGACTGGAGTATCTGTACATAGGACAACAATAAGGCCGCGTACACACGGGCGGACTGTTCGCCCAACCTTGTCCGCTGAACAGTGTTTGGGCGGACAGTCCGCTCGTGTGTGGGCTTTCAGCGGACAGTTTCAGCGGACAGTTGGACGGACAAAGTCTTTCGGAAATTCCGAAAAACTGTCCGCTGAAACTGTGTTTGAGCGAACAGTCCGCCCGTGTGTGGGCCTGTCCGCTGTACTTTCGAAATGAGCGGACTGTTCCCGCTCGGAAAGTCCGCCCATTTCGAGCGCGTGTACAGGTAGGCGGGGCCCGCGAAGGAGACGTCGCGGGCTCCGCCGCCTGAAATGGGATTAAAGGGGAACCCCAACGCCGAAAAAAATCGGCGTGGGGGTTCCCCCCAAGTCCACACCAGACCCTTGTCCGAGCACGCTACCCGGCCGGCCAGGAAAGGGGGGCGAGCGAGCGCGCCCCCCCTCCTGAGCCGTACCAGGCCGCGTGCCCTCAACATGGGGGGTGCCTTGGGGAAGGGGGGGCCGCGCGGCCCCCCCCACCCCAAAGCACCTTGTCCCCATGTTGATGAGGACAAGGGCCTCTTCCCGACAACCCTGGCCGTTGGTTGTCGGGGTCTGCGGGCGGGGGGCTTATCGGAATCCGGGAGCCCCCTTTAAGAAGGGGGCCCCCGGATACCGGCCCCCCACCCTATGTGAATGAGTATGGGGTACAATGTACCCCTACCCATTCACCTGTGAAATAAAGTACAAAAAAAAACACAACACATGGAAAAAGTATTTTATTGCACAGCTCCGGGGGTCTTCCGTCTTCGGGGGTCTTCTCGCCGGACTCCTCCGCTATGTGTGTGTAGCTCTTTTACTAGCGGAGGAGTCCGGCTTTCTTCCTCCCCGCCGCCGGCCTCTTCTCCCGACTTCGGGGGTCTTGTCCCCCTCTTCGGTTCTTCTGCCGGGCCACCGCGCCTTCTTGTAGCTCTTTTACAGGCGGTGGCCCGGTCTTCTGTCGCCGCTGTCGTCGTCGTCGCCGCCGCCTTCCGTTCTTGTTCTTCTTCTTGTTCTTCTTCTTCTCCTGGAGATGTTGACTCGACGATCTCTCCGGCCGGAATGCCAGAGCCGCGCTGTGCGGTCACTTATATAGTGACAATGGGGCGGTGTCACATGGTATATGTCACATGGGTTGGTCACATGGTGACCCCGCCCCCTTACGATGTCATAGTCCCCATGTGACATCAACCCATGTGACCAACCCATGTGACATATACCATGTGACACCGCCCCATTGTCACTATATAAGTGGCAGCGAAGCGTGTCCCTGGCATTCCGGCCGGAGAGCTCGTCGAGTCAACATCTCCAGGAGAAGAAGAAGAACAAGAACAAGAAGAAGAACAAGAACGGAAGGCGGCGGCGACGACGACGACAGCGGCGACAGAAGACCGGGCCACCGCCTGTAAAAGAGCTACAAGAAGGCGCGGTGGCCCGGCAGAAGAACCGAAGAGGGGGACAAGACCCCCGAAGTCGGGAGAAGAGGCCGGCGGCGGGGAGGAAGAAAGCCGGACTCCTCCGCTAGCAAAAGAGCTACACACACATAGCGGAGGAGTCCGGCGAGAAGACCCCCGAAGACGGAAGACCCCCGGAGCTGTGCAATAAAATACTTTTTCCATGTGTTGTGTTTTTTTTTGTACTTTATTTCACAGGTGAATGGGTAGGGGTACATTGTACCCCATACTCATTCACATAGGGTGGGGGGCCGGTATCCGGGGGCCCCCTTCTTAAAGGGGGCTCCCGGATTCCGATAAGCCCCCCGCCCGCAGACCCCGACAACCAACGGCCAGGGTTGTCGGGAAGAGGCCCTTGTCCTCATCAACATGGGGACAAGGTGCTTTGGGGTGGGGGGGCCGCGCGGCCCCCCCTTCCCCAAGGCACCCCCCATGTTGAGGGCACGCGGCCTGGTACGGCTCAGGAGGGGGGGCGCGCTCGCTCGCCCCCCTTTCCTGGCCGGCCGGGTAGCGTGCTCGGACAAGGGTCTGGTGTGGACTTGGGGGGAACCCCCACGCCGATTTTTTTCGGCGTTGGGGTTCCCCTTTAAGCCCATTTCAGGCGGCGGAGCCCGCGACGTCTCCTTCGCGGGCCCCGCCTACCTGTACACGCGCTCGAAATGGGCGGATTTGCCTCCTCCTTACGTGGGCGAGTCCGTTCATTTCAAAAGTTGAGCGAACTGTTTGCCCAACCTTGTTCGTCAAACAGTCCGCTCGTGTGTGGGCAAGTCCGCTCATGCAAATTTTGAGCGGACTGTTTGACGAAACTGTTTGACGAACAAGGTTGGGCAAACAGTCCGCGCGTGTGTACGCGGCCTTAGCCATACGCTCCATAGAGTTGGGCTTTATGGCAGAGTGGCCAGAAGAAAGCCATTACTTTCAGCAAAAACAAAATGGCACGTTTTGAGTTTGCGAAAAGGCATGTGGGAGACTCCCAAAATGTATGGAGGAAGGTGCTCTGATCTGATGAGACTAAAAATGAACTTATTGGCCATCAAAGAAAACGCTATATATGGTGCAAACCGAACATATCACATCATCCAAAGAACACCAAAGGCAGCATCATGCTGTGGGGGTGTTTTTCAGCAGTCGGGGCTGGGAAACTGGTCAGAGGAAGGGAAAGATGGATGGTGTTAAATACAGGGATATTCTTGAGAAAAACCTGTACAACTCTGTGGTTTAAGGGGAAACATGTAAATGTATTAGAATGGCCTGGTCAAAGCCCAGACCTCAATCCAATAGAAAATCTGTGGTCAGACTTAAAGATTGCGCAAACCATCCAACTTGAAGGAGCTGGAGCAGTTTTGCAATGAGGAATGGGCAAAAATCCCAGTGGAAAGATGTGGCAAGCTCATAGAGACTTATCCAAAGTATTGACTTTAGGGGGGTGAATAGTTATGCACATTTCATTTTGCTGTTATTTTGTCCTATTTGTTGTTTGCTTCACAATTAAAAAAACATCTTCAAAGTTGTGGGCATGTTCTGTAAATTAAATGATGCAAATTCTCGAACAATCCATGTTAATTCCAGGTTGTGAACCGCGCTGTATCTTAGCCTAGGCCAACAAGGCCCAGGCCTAGGGCAGCACTTTACATGGGGGGGGGGGCAGCAAGGCACTGTACATTGTAAAATGGCATTGTATAAGCTAGAATACCCCTTTAACAAGGTAGCCAAAGGGTGTGACAAAGGAAAATCTTGTCACACCCAGATCTAAGATTGCTTTTAGATATGAGCCGTTCAACAGTTGTTAGAGTATTATCAATAGTGGTTCAGCAGTGGTTACAGAAATCTTTCGCCATTTATCAACACTTTTTCCCTTCAATTGTATCTTTATAACAATATGTCCTTCACAGTTTACCGGTAACATGCATGAGTGACAGTCGCATTAATGTAGCTATTAACCAGCAAACCAATCTCTTATTTCAGGTATGGATATAATTTAGAAACCATGTTCTGGATACACATTCATATTTGTAGAACTGACAATTAGGTCCAACTCACTGAACCTGCTGCAATAACTGACTGCCACTTTTATAGCTGCAACAGCTGAAGGTTGTTCAGATATTAGCAGATGCATTCTGTAACAGAGATAATGGCCATGTGAAATTTCACACAACCCACCAAGCGCCCCTGATGTCTGCTGTGCTTCACTGAGCTGCTATCAGTCATCCTGACACATAGATAGTACGGCACATACCTGGCAGGGTGTCAGAGACCTGCTAATTATTATATTGTTCATTCTGCCCAAACCAGGAAACAAAATAAAAAATTGAACTCAATTATATTTATAGATTTTAAATGCTTCATCATTAAAGCCTCTATAGAGATAATTTAAAGCAGAATGTCCAAAATGTAAACCAAAAATGTAATATATTGAAGCTCCTCGGTTATAGTGAAGCGCTCCAGTGCTTATATAGTACATGCAATAAAACAATATGATAACCAGGGTGATTGGCGCTACCTACAAGTAAAACTCCTTATATGTATGTATATCAATATATAATTCTGAATATATCATGTATTCATCTAGAAGAATATATATATAATAAAGGGAGGCATAACCCCCAAAAAACTACCAATCTGCAATTTGAAATTCACAAGCTACTCAGAATTCCCAAAAAAACAACAAAGTTCCTACTAAAGATATGTTCCTGGGATTAACAAATAATTCCAATAAGCAACAGAAAAGGAAAAAACGAAACCAGACAACAAACTAGAAACCAAAAAGAATTTTTTGTATCTGTATCGCTAAGAGACAGTATTCCCTAAAATCGCATAAATGCCAAAGTGTGGTTTGAGTAGGCAAATTCCCAGTAAGAGGCGTATGTAAATGTGCTAGTGAGCTTATAATCCCAAACATGCAAACTGTAAGTGTAAACGCTAATATAGATACATATGCAAGAATTTTTTGCCTAAAGTCGCATTATCGCCAAGATGTGCAAAAAACCAAATATAAGGTGTATATAAATGTGCTTAATAAAATTAAAATTCACAATACAAAATTCAGATTATACAACCTATGCATGCAATATGCTAATATAAGCATATATATATGGAAAAACAAAAATATATTAATAGTATGGTATATAAGTATAAAAAATTATATCAAAAATATATATCAAAAAAGTGCAGCTGAAAAAACAAAGGGCAAAAAAATGTGTACAAAAAAGAAGGAAGAATATATATATAAAAAAATATATATATATAAAAAAGCAAAGGGTCTCTTAAAAAAACAGTAAATAACAAAAAATACAAAAATAGTGTCCAAATTCCCAAAAAATCTCTTCAACAGTGCAATTATAAAAAGTTCAAAAGATGTGACTAAAGTGCTCCTCGTGCAATCTCCAACGTGACTTCTGTGTTCCCCCACAAGATCCCCCACTCACCAGAAGAATAAACCCCTGCAGGGGTAATTCGCCTTGGAATCAAAGTCTACCGATAATCAGCTCTTCATTCGCATCCAGAGAGAGTTTTTTCAGTTCCTGCTGATGTCCGGCTCATCAATCGCAACCAAGGGGGAGATTTCCTCATAGGAAAAAAATTGTAGTCTCCATAGTGTGATTTGTATAAAAAATCAATTTATTGCCACAAAAATGTAAACAAATAAAAACATAAAAAATGATAAAACAGAAAAGACAATTCTCATATGTTGAGACAAGATGTGGAACCACAGTCCATTAAAAAACCTTTCCAGCCTCCATATATGAATGATAACGTTCCAGGAAAAAGATAAAAAATCCTAGAACAGGGCTGAGAGAAAGGTAATAACCATACGCTAATGGTGCTTTATCCCAGATAACACAAAGGACTAGACACCAAAAAATATATATAATGGTGATGTCCCAGGATATAACCTGTTGTCTAGAGTCACTCCAGTGTTTGTAAGTCCCCCAGGGATAGAGCCCTTCTAGCGCGAAAAAATAACAATAATAATCCGAACGTGGAAACCGCCCGGTGGACACGCAGCTACGGCTTGCACTCCAACTGCGCTCCAACGAACGGAACTGACGTAATAGGCGTAACTCCGTCGAACGCGTTTCGTCATTGACGTCTTCAGCGGCAGTGTCACGCTAAAACGTCTTTCAACTTAAATAGGAAAAAAATAAAAATAAAAAAAGGACCCGATCGAGCGGAATCTGATTTGCCAACGTTCGTAATTGACACCCAAACAGCCACCAATGGGCTATGCCCTGTGCCTGAAGGAGTGACAACCACCGTATCCAATCCGCATGTAGTTATCACCCAGTTCCCAGCCAAAAAGGCGAGGGGAGGATATCCAAAAAAAAAAAAGAATTACAAAACTCAATTTATAGTAAAAAATCAATAAATTTAAGACCCATCTATTGTCCGCCTATTGGGTGCACGGCACATAAGGGTGATCTATCCCAAAGGGAACTTAAAAAGACTGTATACATGATGACAGTACTTATATGTTAAAAACAATAATAACATCGATGACCCTTATAACAAGTTATCATAAACAGAAGTATGAAAATGAGTATTTATACAAATAAAAAATTAGGGAAAATCAGAAATAGGTCACTACTGACTGAGATGGCTGAATACAATAGATTTCATTAACAGAAGAAAAAGAGAAAAGGGGTCATCCTCTTTACTTCATTGCAATCCAGCTATTACCTGGTAAAAGTGCTCATATCAATCTAGTTTATCTATCAATCTAGTAAAAGTTTTCATCTCTCCGCAGTGTTCTATAGTGGGCTGTAATAAAAATAAATATAAATATAAAATTAAAATTAACCCCTTTCTAATGGATTCGCATTTAAATGTTTCAAAAGGGGGGGAGAGCCAAATCATGTCCATATGTCTCAGAATTGGCACGTGTGATCAACAATCAGCAACATTTAGGATAATCCCAAGTGGATATAAAGTCCTCAGAATAAGTCGATATATACAAGAAGGAACGTTGTCTTAGAATATTACATAATAAAGAAGAGAAAAAAATAGAGAAAAAATGCAATAGTGCCAAACACCATTCTACTAGCTTAATATCGATGAATATATAGATTCCAATCTACAACAGATTGGTAAGTAACATACATCTCCTAAAAGACAACGATCAAGAGACCATCAAAGAAGAGAGATTTATGGATCAGCTATGAAACAGTTTAGGTCTATATCCAGGTTGAGGCCCCGTGGCGCAAGAGATCCCAACCTGTATATCCATGCGGTTTCATTCTGCGAGATGAGGGTGGTCTTATTCCCTCCCCTCCAGTTATCTTTAATGCAATCAATCCCATAGAAGATTAATCCAGAAGGATCTCTTCTGTGGAATTCGTCAAAATGGCGGGAAAGGTTATGGTTTGGGAACCCTTTTTTTATATTGTTAATATGTTCCCTAATCCTAACAAATAAAGGACGTGTGGTCCTGCCCACATATTGTAAATTGCACGGGCACTCTATAACGTATGTTACATGCGTACTCCGGCAGGTAATTAATTCCTTTATTTTATATTCTTTATGGTCTGTTTTTGCCCTAAAAGTTTCTTTCTTTCTTGGCTGTTTCTTGCTAACTTTACATGGGAGGCATTTCTGGCACCTATAAAATCCCTTCATGTCATTAAAGATTTTGATTTGTTTTGGTGGATCGATGGCGTTGTGTACTAGAAGGGAGCGTAAGGTGGGGGCCCTTCTGTACACAAAACAGGGCTTTTTGGGAAGGACCTTAGATAGCACTTTATCTTCCTGAAGTATAGGCCAATACATTTTGATAATTTTTTCGAAGTCCCTATATTGAGAGTTGAAACCAGTAATAAAAGCCAGTTCCATCTTTCTACCTTTTTTATCCTGTTTCTCCAATAACGACTTCCTCTCCAAATTCCCAATACTCTTTTTTAATTGGAGTAGTGGTTCTGGCCTGTATCCTTTTTCTTGGAATCTCTCTAAAATCATATCTGCTTGAAGATGATAATCTTCTGCTGAGTGGCAGTTTCTCCTCAGTCTTAACAGCTGACCCTTCGGAATGTTACTTTTCCACTTAGGGTGGTGACAGCTCGTGGTCGGGATATAGCTGTTTCTGTCAGTTGTTTTGAAGAATGTCTTGGTACTCAAAACTCCATCTATTTTTGAGATTTGGAGATCCAGGTAGTCAATACTATGTTCGCTGTATTTACCAGTGAAGGTTAGACCATAGATGTTGTTGTTAAGATTGTTCAAAAATATTTCAAGGTCTGTTGGGGTACCATCCCATAATAAAATGAGGTCATCTATATATCTACGGTAGAACCTCACCTGGGGTATATTGCTACCGTAGACATATTCCTCCTCCCACATGTTCATCATGAGATTGGCCACACTGGGGGCATAACGAGCCCCCATGGCCACTCCCTTGGTCTGAACATAGTATTTCTGATCATACCAGAAATAGTTACAACTCATTGCCAGCTCTAATCCCTCAATGATATATTCTATTTGTTCTTGTCGCATATCTGTGTTCTCATATAGTGCCTTTTCAACTCCAATTAGGCCGTCACGCTGCACTATACTTGTGTACAATGAATTTACGTCGATGGTTACCATCAGAAGTCCCTCAACGTCTACTATATCTTGAAGTTCTTTTAAAAGTTGTGTACTATCCCTTAAATAGGATCTCCCTTTTTGTACCAGGGGTTTCAAGAATTTATCAAGATATTCCCCTAGACGCGAGAAAATGGAATTTATTCCACTAATTATAGGCCTACCTGGGGGCTTATCAAGCCTCTTGTGAATTTTCGGCAAATAATACATCACTGGGGTTTTTGTCGAGTTTGAGATTAGATATTCTGCTTCATTTTCATTTAAAATTCCCATTTCTTTCCCTTTTTTCACAAAAGTTGCTAGTTTCTTCCCATATTCACGTTTAGGGTTTCCCTTCAACTTCTTATAGGTGTCTTCAGCGCTTAACAATCTTTCCATCTCCTCTATGTAGTCAGACTTGTTCAGAATTACCAGGCCCCCCCCTTTGTCAGCAGGTCTGATAATTACATTTTTCTTCTCTCCTAGTGCCTTGATAGTTTTCCAAATGTTCGTAGTTTTCTTATAATTCGTTCTCTCCATTTTTCTTAAATCTCCTTCCACCATCTTGCTAAATGCCCCTAAACATTGATTTCCTGGTGTGTTAGGGTTGAACGTAGATTTATTTTTCAGATCAGTTTGTACATATAAAGATTCTTTTTTACTCTCTCCTCCTGCATTCATAGCAAAATGTTTTTTAATATTCAACTTCCTCATGAATTTCTTCAGATCAATAAAAGTCTCAAACTTATCTAGTGTTTTATCAGGCGCAAATTTTAAACCTAAGTCCAAAATCCTCAATTCATCATCCTCAAACTTTATATTGCTCAAATTATAGATTCCTTTACCAATTAGGTTCTTCTTCTTTTGTTTCTTCTTTCCTCCTCTGCTTCCCCTTGTCCGTTTTCTCCTTCCCTGTGTCTCCACCTGATGGTTCCATCTCTTTCTGTATTGTTCGCCCATGGTGTCTCTAAAGGGCGTGGATCCATGTGATCTGGGTGTTGTTCCTCTCTGTTCATTGTCCCATACAAAGCTCCCTGGGGTCCACCCCTGTTGTCTACTGGTCCTCTCCATCTTGGATTCCTGTAGGGTGGTCTGGCACCCCATCTTCCTGGGGGTCTGTCCCGTTGTCCATCCCTGGAAAAATCCCTATAGTCTCTGGAGTTCCTTCTAGGTTGGGGGAATCTATTTTCTCTATAGTTCCCTCTATCTTGTGGATATCTATATTGCGGGTAGTCCCTCAAAGGAGTGGATCGGGGATATCTATTTCCTCGGTCCTGCGGATATCTTTGTTGTGGATAATCCCTTAAAGGAGTAAACCTATTTCTTGTGGGTAAATTATACCTCGGTGTAGTTGGGTCTTCCATTATATATGGTAACTGCCACTCAGCAGAAGATCATCATCTTCAAGCAGATATGATTTTAGAGAGATTCCAAGAAAAAGGATACAGGCCAGAACCACTACTCCAATTAAAAAAGAGTATTGGGAATTTGGAGAGGAAGTCGTTATTGGAGAAACAGGATAAAAAAGGTAGAAAGATGGAACTGGCTTTTATTACTGGTTTCAACTCTCAATATAGGGACTTCGAAAAAATTATCAAAAAGTATTGGCCTATACTTCAGGAAGATTAAGTGCTATCTAAGGTCCTTCCCAAAAAGCCCTGTTTTGTGTACAGAAGGGCCCCCACCTTACGCTCCCTTCTAGTACACAACGCCATCGATCCACCAAAACAAATCAAAATCTTTAACCACTTGGGATCCGCGCTATTGCAAAATGACGGCAATAGCGCGGACCCACATTTTCGGGACTACGTCTATTGACGTAGTCCCGGTTACGAGCGGCCTGCGCACCCCCTGAGGGGCGCGCGCGGCGCGCTCTGTGATCGGCGAGTCCGTGAGACTCGCCTGATCACCGATCCGTGTAAGGGGTCGATCCCGACCCCTTATCACGTGATCAGCTGTCAGCCAATGACAGCTGATCATGTGATAAAACGGAGCCGGTAATCGGCTAGTATTCCTCCTCGCGCTGACAGCGCGAGGAGAAAAAAAAAAAGCCGATCGCCGGCGGCCGTGTTCGGGACATCAGTCCCGATCACGGCCAGCAATTTAAAAGGACACCTGCCCCCTGCCAGTGCCCACCTGCCACCCGCAGTGCCATCCTGAAATAAAGTAAGTGCCCCCCTGTCAGTGCCACCCAGCAGTGCCCATAGTGCCCACAGTGCCACCCAGCAGTGCCCACAGTGCCACCCAGCAGTGCCCACAGTGCCACCCACAGTGCCACCCAGCAGTGCCACCCACAGTGCCACCCAAAATCTGCCTCAGGTGCTGCACCCCAGTGCCGCCCATCAGTGCCCAGCAGTGCCGCCCATCAGTGCCCAGCAGTGCCGCCCATCAGTGCCCAGCAGTGCCACCTATCAGAGCCACCTATCAGTGCCACCTATCAGTGCCCATCAGTCCCATCTATCTGTGGTACCTATCAGTGCCCATCCGTGCCACCCATCCGTGCCACTTATCCGTGCCACCCATCCGTGCCATCTTATCTGTGCCCATCTTTGCCCATCAGTGCCGCCTTATCTGTGCCCATCGGTGCCGCCTTATCTGTGCCTATTAGTGCCGCCTTAACTATGCCTATCAGTGCCCACCAGTGCAGCCTATCAGTGCCCACCAATGCAGCCCATCAGTGCCCACCAATGCAGCCCATCAGTGCCCACCAATGCAGCCTATCAGTGCCGCCTAATCAGCGCACTTCAATGAAGGAGAAAAATGACCCGTTTGCAAAATTTTATAACAAACTATTAAAACATGATTTTTTTTTTTTTTTTTTTTGCATCTTTTTTTGTTTGTTTAGCAAAAAATAAAACTCCGAGCTGTAACTAAATACCACCAAAAGAAAGCTCTATTTGTGGGAAAAAAATGATAAAAATTTCATTTGGGTACAGTGTTGTATGGCCGCGCAATTGTCACTCAAAGTGCATCAGCGCTGAAAGCTGAAAATTGGTCTGGGACTGAGGGGGGTTTAAGTGCCCAGTAAGCAAGTGGTTAATGACATGAAGGGATTTTATAGGTGCCAGAAATGCCTCCCATGTAAAGTTAGCAAGAAACAGCCAAGAAAGAAAGAAACTTTTAGGGCAAAAACAGACCATAAAGAATATAAAATAAAGGAATTAATTACCTGCCGGAGTACGCATGTAACATACGTTATAGAGTGCCCGTGCAATTTATAATATGTGGGCAGGACCACACGTCCTTTATTTGTTAGGATTAGGGAACATATTAACAATATAAAAAAAGGGTTCCCAAACCATAACCTTTCCTGCCATTTTGACGAATTCCACAGAAGAGATCCTTCTGGATTAATCTTCTATGGGATTGATTGCATTAAAGATAACTGGAGGGGAGGGAATAAGACCACCCTCATCTCGCAGAATGAAACCGCATGGATATACAGGTTGGGATCTCTTGCGCCACGGGGCCTCAACCTGGATATAGACCTAAACTGTTTCATAGCTGATCCATAAATCTCTCTTCTTTGATGGTCTCTTGATCGTTGTCTTTTAGGAGATGTATGTTACTTACCAATTTGTTGTAGATTGGAATCTATATATTCATCGATATTAAGCTAGTAGAATGGTGTTTGGCACTATTGCATTTTTTCTCTATTTTTTTCTCTTCTTTATTATGTAATATTCTAAGACAACGTTCCTTCTTGTATATATCGACTTATTCTGAGGACTTTATATCCACTTGGGATTATCCTAAATGTTGCTGATTGTTGATCACACGTGCCAATTCTGAGACATATGGACATGATTTGGCTCTCCCCCCCTTTTGAAACATTTAAATGCGAATCCATTAGAAAGGGGTTAATTTTAATTTTATATTTATATTTATTTTTATTTTTATTATTAAAAAATTTTTTTGGATATGTTATACCATTTCTAGTCCTGGTCACTTCCCTTACAGCCCACTATAGAACACTGCGGAGAGATGAAAACTTTTACTAGATTGATAGATAAACTAGATTGATATGAGCACTTTTACCAGGTAATAGCTGATTGCAATGAAGTAAAGAGGATGACCCCTTTTCTCTTTTTCTTCTGTTAATGAAATCTATTGTATTCAGCCATCTCAGTCAGTAGTGACCTATTTCTGATTTTCCCTAATTTTTTATTTGTATAAATACTCATTTTCATACTTCTGTTTATGATAACTTGTTATAAGGGTCATCGATGTTATTATTGTTTTTAACATATAAGTACTGTCATCATGTATACAGTCTTTTTAAGTTCCCTTTGGGATAGATCACCCTTATGTGCCGTGCACCCAATAGGCGGACAATAGATGGGTCTTAAATTTATTGATTTTTTACTATAAATTGAGTTTTGTAATTCTTTTTTTTTTGGATATCCTCCCCTCGCCTTTTTGGCTGGGAACTGGGTGATAACTACATGCGGATTGGATACGGTGGTTGTCACTCCTTCAGGCACAGGGCATAGCCCATTGGTGGCTGTTTGGGTGTCAATTACGAACGTTGGCAAATCAGATTCCGCTCGATCGGGTCCTTTTTTTTTATTTTTATTTTATTTTATTTTTTTCCTATTTAAGTTGAAAGACGTTTTAGCGTGACACCGCTGCTGAAGACGTCAATGACGAAACGCGTTCGACGGAGTTACGCCTATTACGTCAGTTCCGTTCGTTGGAGCGCAGTTGGAGTGCAAGCCGTAGCTGCGTGTCCACCGGGCGGTTTCCACGTTCGGATTATTATTGTTATTTTTTCGCGCTAGAAGGGCTCTATCCCTGGGGGACTTACAAACACTGGAGTGACTCTAGACAACAGGTTATATCCTGGGACATCACCATTATATATATTTTTTGGTGTTTAGTCCTTTGTGTTATCTGGGATAAAGCACCATTAGCGTATGGTTATTACCTTTCTCTCAGCCCTGTTCTAGGATTTTTTATCTTTTTCCTGGAACGTTATCATTCATATATGGAGGCTGGAAAGGTTTTTTAATGGACTGTGGTTCCACATCTTGTCTCAACATATGAGAATTGTCTTTTCTGTTTTATCATTTTTTATGTTTTTATTTGTTTACATTTTTGTGGCAATAAATTGATTTTTTATACAAATCACACTATGGAGACTACAATTTTTTTCCTATGAGGAAATCTCCCCCTAGGTTGCGATTGATGAGCCGGACATCAGCAGGAACTGAAAAAACTCTCTCTGGATGCGAATGAAGAGCTGATTATCGGTAGACTTTGATTCCAAGGCGAATTACCCCTGCAGGGGTTTATTCTTCTGGTGAGTGGGGGATCTTGTGGGGGAACACAGAAGTCACGTTGGAGATTGCACGAGGAGCACTTTAGTCACATCTTTTGAACTTTTTATAATTGCACTGTTGAAGTGATTTTTTGGGAATTTGGACACTATTTTTGTATTTTTTGTTATTTACTGTTTTTTTAAGAGACCCTTTGCTTTTTTATATATATATATTTTTTTATATATATATTCTTTCTTCTTTTTTGTACACATTTTTTTGCCCTTTGTTTTTTCAGCTGCACTTTTTTGATATATATTTTTGATATAATTTTTTATACTTATATACCATACTATTAATATATTTTTGTTTTTTCATATATATATGCTTATATTAGCATATTGCATGCATAGGTTGTATAATCTGAATTTTGTATTGTGAATTTTAATTTTATTAAGCACATTTATATACACCTTATATTTGGTTTTTTGCACATCTTGGCGATAATGCGACTTTAGGCAAAAAATTCTTGCATATGTATCTATATTAGCGTTTACACTTACAGTTTGCATGTTTGGGATTATAAGCTCACTAGCACATTTACATACGCCTCTTACTGGGAATTTGCCTACTCAAACCACACTTTGGCATTTATGCGATTTTAGGGAATACTGTCTCTTAGCGATACAGATACAAAAAATTCTTTTTGGTTTCTAGTTTGTTGTCTGGTTTCGTTTTTTCCTTTTCTGTTGCTTATTGGAATTATTTGTTAATCCCAGGAACATATCTTTAGTAGGAACTTTGTTGTTTTTTTGGGAATTCTGAGTAGCTTGTGAATTTCAAATTGCAGATTGGTAGTTTTTTGGGGGTTATGCCTCCCTTTATTATATATATATTCTTCTAGATGAATACATGATATATTCAGAATTATATATTGATATACATACATATAAGGAGTTTTACTTGTAGGTAGCGCCAATCACCCTGGTTATCATATTGTTTTATTTTTTGGAGGAAACACCTTTTGGAGTTTCTTTCTTTTATGGGTGGCAGCAACCTAATGATATAACTAGTATTTAGCCGTAGCTACTGCTATTACTATCCTCTCTTACTTCCCACCGTTGTCGAGCGCGGTTTTTTCCTTTATTTTTATTCTCAAGACCCCCCTGGTATTCAGGGGAGCTCTTTGTGACTGCAGCCATGGACATTTTCGGATATATGGGGAGTAGAAATATAGATATAAAAAGCATCTTTGATCAGGAAGGTGTCACCAATACACAAGATCTATGTGGTTTAATGAAACAACTTAAACACACTATGGAAAAGCAGCTGAGAGTATGGTGGGATATAGCCAGCCTAGAAATGTATATAAACGCTAAGATGACACCCAGGAGCCTAAGATGGGATCTGAACCCAAATGACAACCTTGAGGATACTGAACTCATGGATGAGTGGTACTCCTTTTTTAACAAGTCTGAAAATGACCTGTTACATGTTATCGTTAAAAGGAGACAATATAAATTGAAAGGGATAGAAACGATTATTTCTGAAATCAAACAACAACTTTTACCCTTTAGTAAACATAGAGATTATGAAGAGAAGGAAAAAGAATTACAGGAAGCAATTAGAAAGTACGATCTGGATATACAAGCAAAAAAGCTAAAAAAGTTCAAAAGGGATGTATTGGACTATAATGATCTTAAAGTGTACAAATGGCAAACAGGACTTCAAGACCTTATAGATGAAATAAATACAGCCCATGATAATGAGAGTCCGGATGGGTCAATGGAAATTATGAATTTAGACCAACCAACCAGTACGCCACAATCAATTATGAGAACAAACCCAATGCAAGGTAGCAGATTATTGAACAAACCACCCAGTCGTAGGAACGTCCAGATAGATGACCAAAGAATTTACCAACAAGAACCATATATAATGGAAGACCCAACTACACCGAGGTATAATTTACCCACAAGAAATAGGTTTACTCCTTTAAGGGATTATCCACAACAAAGATATCCGCAGGACCGAGGAAATAGATATCCCCGATCCACTCCTTTGAGGGACTACCCGCAATATAGATATCCACAAGATAGAGGGAACTATAGAGAAAATAGATTCCCCCAACCTAGAAGGAACTCCAGAGACTATAGGGATTTTTCCAGGGATGGACAACGGGACAGACCCCCAGGAAGATGGGGTGCCAGACCACCCTACAGGAATCCAAGATGGAGAGGACCAGTAGACAACAGGGGTGGACCCCAGGGAGCTTTGTATGGGACAATGAACAGAGAGGAACAACACCCAGATCACATGGATCCACGCCCTTTAGAGACACCATGGGCGAACAATACAGAAAGAGATGGAACCATCAGGTGGAGACACAGGGAAGGAGAAAACGGACAAGGGGAAGCAGAGGAGGAAAGAAGAAACAAAAGAAGAAGAACCTAATTGGTAAAGGAATCTATAATTTGAGCAATATAAAGTTTGAGGATGATGAATTGAGGATTTTGGACTTAGGTTTAAAATTTGCGCCTGATAAAACACTAGATAAGTTTGAGACTTTTATTGATCTGAAGAAATTCATGAGGAAGTTGAATATTAAAAAACATTTTGCTATGAATGCAGGAGGAGAGAGTAAAAAAGAATCTTTATATGTACAAACTGATCTGAAAAATAAATCTACGTTCAACCCTAACACACCAGGAAATCAATGTTTAGGGGCATTTAGCAAGATGGTGGAAGGAGATTTAAGAAAAATGGAGAGAACGAATTATAAGAAAACTACGAACATTTGGAAAACTATCAAGGCACTAGGAGAGAAGAAAAATTTAATTATCAGACCTGCTGACAAAGGGGGGGGCCTGGTAATTCTGAACAAGTCTGACTACATAGAGGAGATGGAAAGATTGTTAAGCGCTGAAGACACCTATAAGAAGTTGAAGGGAAACCCTAAACGTGAATATGGGAAGAAACTAGCAACTTTTGTGAAAAAAGGGAAAGAAATGGGAATTTTAAATGAAAATGAAGCAGAATATCTAATCTCAAACTCGACAAAAACCCCAGTGATGTATTATTTGCCGAAAATTCACAAGAGGCTTGATAAGCCCCCAGGTAGGCCTATAATTAGTGGAATAAATTCCATTTTCTCGCGTCTAGGGGAATATCTTGATAAATTCTTGAAACCCCTGGTACAAAAAGGGAGATCCTATTTAAGGGATAGTACACAACTTTTAAAAGAACTTCAAGATATAGTAGACGTTGAGGGACTTCTGATGGTAACCATCGACGTAAATTCATTGTACACAAGTATAGTGCAGCGTGACGGCCTAATTGGAGTTGAAAAGGCACTATATGAGAACACAGATATGCGACAAGAACAAATAGAATATATCATTGAGGGATTAGAGCTGGCAATGAGTTGTAACTATTTCTGGTATGATCAGAAATACTATGTTCAGACCAAGGGAGTGGCCATGGGGGCTCGTTATGCCCCCAGTGTGGCCAATCTCATGATGAACATGTGGGAGGAGGAATATGTCTACGGTAGCAATATACCCCAGGTGAGGTTCTACCGTAGATATATAGATGACCTCATTTTATTATGGGATGGTACCCCAACAGACCTTGAAATATTTTTGAACAATCTTAACAACAACATCTATGGTCTAACCTTCACTGGTAAATACAGCGAACATAGTATTGACTACCTGGATCTCCAAATCTCAAAAATAGATGGAGTTTTGAGTACCAAGACATTCTTCAAAACAACTGACAGAAACAGCTATATCCCGACCACGAGCTGTCACCACCCTAAGTGGAAAAGTAACATTCCGAAGGGTCAGCTGTTAAGACTGAGGAGAAACTGCCACTCAGCAGAAGATTATCATCTTCAAGCAGATATGATTTTAGAGAGATTCCAAGAAAAAGGATACAGGCCAGAACCACTACTCCAATTAAAAAAGAGTATTGGGAATTTGGAGAGGAAGTCGTTATTGGAGAAACAGGATAAAAAAGGTAGAAAGATGGAACTGGCTTTTATTACTGGTTTCAACTCTCAATATAGGGACTTCGAAAAAATTATCAAAAAGTATTGGCCTATACTTCAGGAAGATAAAGTGCTATCTAAGGTCCTTCCCAAAAAGCCCTGTTTTGTGTACAGAAGGGCCCCCACCTTACGCTCCCTTCTAGTACACAACGCCATCGATCCACCAAAACAAATCAAAATCTTTAATGACATGAAGGGATTTTATAGGTGCCAGAAATGCCTCCCATGTAAAGTTAGCAAGAAACAGCCAAGAAAGAAAGAAACTTTTAGGGCAAAAACAGACCATAAAGAATATAAAATAAAGGAATTAATTACCTGCCGGAGTACGCATGTAACATACGTTATAGAGTGCCCGTGCAATTTACAATATGTGGGCAGGACCACACGTCCTTTATTTGTTAGGATTAGGGAACATATTAACAATATAAAAAAAGGGTTCCCAAACCATAACCTTTCCCGCCATTTTGACGAATTCCACAGAAGAGATCCTTCTGGATTAATCTTCTATGGGATTGATTGCATTAAAGATAACTGGAGGGGAGGGAATAAGACCACCCTCATCTCGCAGAATGAAACCGCATGGATATACAGGTTGGGATCTCTTGCGCCACGGGGCCTCAACCTGGATATAGACCTAAACTGTTTCATAGCTGATCCATAAATCTCTCTTCTTTGATGGTCTCTTGATCGTTGTCTTTTAGGAGATGTATGTTACTTACCAATCTGTTGTAGATTGGAATCTATATATTCATCGATATTAAGCTAGTAGAATGGTGTTTGGCACTATTGCATTTTTTCTCTATTTTTTTCTCTTCTTTATTATGTAATATTCTAAGACAACGTTCCTTCTTGTATATATCGACTTATTCTGAGGACTTTATATCCACTTGGGATTATCCTAAATGTTGCTGATTGTTGATCACACGTGCCAATTCTGAGACATATGGACATGATTTGGCTCTCCCCCCCTTTTGAAACATTTAAATGCGAATCCATTAGAAAGGGGTTAATTTTAATTTTATATTTATATTTATTTTTATTTTTATTATTAAAAATTTTTTTTGGATATGTTATACCATTTCTAGTCCTGGTCACTTCCCTTACAGCCCACTATAGAACACTGCGGAGAGATGAAAACTTTTACTAGATTGATAGATAAACTAGATTGATATGAGCACTTTTACCAGGTAATAGCTGGATTGCAATGAAGTAAAGAGGATGACCCCTTTTCTCTTTTTCTTCTGTTAATGAAATCTATTGTATTCAGCCATCTCAGGCAGTAGTGACCTATTTCTGATTTTCCCTAATTTTTTATTTGTATAAATACTCATTTTCATACTTCTGTTTATGATAACTTGTTATAAGGGTCATCGATGTTATTATTGTTTTTAACATATAAGTACTGTCATCATGTATACAGTCTTTTTAAGTTCCCTTTGGGATAGATCACCCTTATGTGCCGTGCACCCAATAGGCGGACAATAGATGGGTCTTAAATTTATTGATTTTTTACTATAAATTGAGTTTTGTAATTCTTTTTTTTTTTTGGATATCCTCCCCTCGCCTTTTTGGCTGGGAACTGGGTGATAACTACATGCGGATTGGATACGGTGGTTGTCACTCCTTCAGGCACAGGGCATAGCCCATTGGTGGCTGTTTGGGTGTCAATTACGAACGTTGGCAAATCAGATTCCGCTCGATCGGGTCCTTTTTTTTTTTTTTTTTTTTCCTATTTAAGTTGAAAGACGTTTTAGCGTGACACCGCCGCTGAAGACGTCAATGACGAAACGCGTTCGACGGAGTTACGCCTATTACGTCAGTTCCGTTCGTTGGAGCGCAGTTGGAGTGCAAGCCGTAGCTGCGTGTCCACCGGGCGGTTTCCACGTTCGGATTATTATTGTTATTTTTTCGCGCTAGAAGGGCTCTATCCCTGGGGGACTTACAAACACTGGAGTGACTCTAGACAACAGGTTATATCCTGGGACATCACCATTATATATATTTTTTGGTGTCTAGTCCTTTGTGTTATCTGGGATAAAGCACCATTAGCGTATGGTTATTACCTTTCTCTCAGCCCTGTTCTAGGATTTTTTATCTTTTTCCTGGAACGTTATCATTCATATATGGAGGCTGGAAAGGTTTTTTAATGGACTGTGGTTCCACATCTTGTCTCAACATATGAGAATTGTCTTTTCTGTTTTATCATTTTTTATGTTTTTATTTGTTTACATTTTTGTGGCAATAAATTGATTTTTTATACAAATCACACTATGGAGACTACAATTTTTTTCCTATGAGGAAATCTCCCCCTTGGTTGCGATTGATGAGCCGGACATCAGCAGGAACTGAAAAAACTCTCTCTGGATGCGAATGAAGAGCTGATTATCGGTAGACTTTGATTCCAAGGCGAATTACCCCTGCAGGGGTTTATTCTTCTGGTGAGTGGGGGATCTTGTGGGGGAACACAGAAGTCACGTTGGAGATTGCACGAGGAGCACTTTAGTCACATCTTTTGAACTTTTTATAATTGCACTGTTGAAGAGATTTTTTGGGAATTTGGACACTATTTTTGTATTTTTTGTTATTTACTGTTTTTTTAAGAGACCCTTTGCTTTTTTATATATATATATATTTTTATATATATTCTTTCTTCTTTTTTGTACACATTTTTTTGCCCTTTGTTTTTTCAGCTGCACTTTTTTGATATATATTTTTGATATAATTTTTTATACTTATATACCATACTATTAATATATTTTTGTTTTTCCATATATATATATGCTTATATTAGCATATTGCATGCATAGGTTGTATAATCTGAATTTTGTATTGTGAATTTTAATTTTATTAAGCACATTTATATACACCTTATATTTGGTTTTTTGCACATCTTGGCGATAATGCGACTTTAGGCAAAAAATTCTTGCATATGTATCTATATTAGCGTTTACACTTACAGTTTGCATGTTTGGGATTATAAGCTCACTAGCACATTTACATACGCCTCTTACTGGGAATTTGCCTACTCAAACCACACTTTGGCATTTATGCGATTTTAGGGAATACTGTCTCTTAGCGATACAGATACAAAAAATTCTTTTTGGTTTCTAGTTTGTTGTCTGGTTTCGTTTTTTCCTTTTCTGTTGCTTATTGGAATTATTTGTTAATCCCAGGAACATATCTTTAGTAGGAACTTTGTTGTTTTTTTGGGAATTCTGAGTAGCTTGTGAATTTCAAATTGCAGATTGGTAGTTTTTTGGGGGTTATGCCTCCCTTTATTATATATATATTCTTCTAGATGAATACATGATATATTCAGAATTATATATTGATATACATACATATAAGGAGTTTTACTTGTAGGTAGCGCCAATCACCCTGGTTATCATATTGTTTTATTTTTTGGAGGAAACACCTTTTGGAGTTTCTTTCTTTTATGGGTGGCAGCAACCTAATGATATAACAACTAGTATTTAGCCATAGCTACTGCTATTACTATCCTCTCTTACTTCCCACCGTTGTCGAGCGCGGTTTTTTCCTTTATTTTTAGTACATGCAATGACACATCAATAGTCCATAACATGAAAAAAGCAGGATAAGTGATCCAAAAGAATCCAGAAATACAAAAAAGAAACCCCCATAAATTTCAGTGATCCCACAGCCGTGATAGAAGTAATGCCCCACACACACGGTCGGAAATTCCTACAGAAAAAGTCAGATCGGATTATGTTGTCGGAAGAGTGTGTGGGCTCCATCTGTCTTTTTCTGTCGGAATTTCCCGTAGTCCCGTCGTACTTGATTTACGTCACCTCGTTCAGAACGATTGGATTTTCCCATAACTTTGTGCGACCGTGTGTATGCAAGACAAGTTTTGGCCAAAATCTGTTGGAAAAAAATCATGATTTTGTAGTCGGAATGTCCGACCATGTGTATGGGGTATAAGAGTCTCCAAGAAAGCCCGGGGACACCCTTCACTCTAATGCTCTGCTTACCGAAAAGATTGTGACCCCCTGATAAGAGTGGTCAACATGCGCTCTTTTTAATATCCAGCATTTCACAGGCAGGGGTGGCGATCAAACACCCTTCAAAGGTGGTGATCAAACAACTCCAGCGCCCAGGCATTGGCAATAAAAGCATACACACCTGTTTCAGAGCGGTACCAAACCAAATATAGAATGAAAACACTCCAATAGTGTAATATTGCCAGAACTAGTATTACTTTAATAAATTGCAAAGAAGCACTCACATGTCATAAGGTAACATTAGGCATAAATCCGGCGTGATGAACACCAACACATTGGGCTTTTTCCAACAACAAAGATGGACAACGTGCGGCTGCGTTGTGGCTTGTGTACGTGCCTCCACCCTGTGCATTTTTTCACATCTGACGTCAATCAGGGGCACCTTATTTTTACCTGATTAACCTGCCAGATACATGCTTACTGTCCTAGGCTTCTCTAATGATTTGGACTACAAACACCTGCCCTTTCCTCATCTCCATTACATAGGGGGGAGGTGTTGTGCAGTTTACAGAAGATAGCTGGTAAAGCCGATAACATTGTTTGAGATCATAGTGCGACCAAAAGGAGGTTATAAGGGCACTGCATCTCATAGTGCAACCAAAAGGAGGTTATAAGGGCACTGCATCTCATAGTGCAACCAAAAGGAGGTTATAAGGGCACTGCATCTCTGTCAAAATCAAAATATATTTTTCTGTACATACAGAAAATGTTCTGGCCTGAAAAATTAAAATGATTGTGGTCACTACATCTATGGACTCGTAATTTGAGATGCATTATAATTTTGTCCTGTAGGTTTGGATATTCTTTAATATTGGATTGGGGAAAAAAAAGATAAAGCCATGTACAGTGATCTCATATGTGTGAATACAGCCTCTTTTGTATATTGACAGAGCAGATTATTTTAGAATAGGCAATTAAACCTTCTATCTATTAGTGGCATACATCTGAATAGCTATAGATAAGTGGTTAGGTCTTTGGCAGTATGTGTAATGCTAGGTTATTTATCAGTGTTTTGCATGTATTTACTGTATAATTCTTATTAAATAATATTAAAATACAGTGATTGTAGATGAAGGTTATATACAGCTTTAATGCATATGGCTGTAATAATGATAACCTATTTGTCAAGTATAGACCAGCCTTACTCTATTTACGAGTCTCACTGTATTGGAAGGCTTTGTTGGATCACAGCAGATATTTTTGCATTCCAAGGCTTATGCAAATTGATGATCTCGTGAGCCTGAGGATCTACTATCTTCCTGTATATTTCTAAACAACGGCTTTTAGCTATGAATATTAAACACTTCTAGCAGCTACTGCTGTCCAGTAGATAAAATAAATATAAAGATATATCTGTGAAAAGTCTTCATGTCTACATACATCATCTAAAATGACTTAGCGGTTATAAATTATGTGCAGGGTTAAAAAAAAAAAGGACTTTAGTGTGAAAAATCCCTAATAAGCTGTCACATCTGAATAAAGGGGTGGTTCAAATCTGGGCCAGTTCAGCAGGGACTGGACAAGATTTGAACCATCTATGGGCAGGCTGTTTGGACCCAAGTCGATCGATGGATCGACTTGGGCACAACCAGCGTGTCATTTTTTTACACGTGACTATTGCCAGCGGCTGTAGCCGCTATAGATAATGTGTTCTCCTGCCAGGGATAAAAATATTACAGCGCACACATGCAAAACTGACATTTACCCCCAGCAAGGCTTTTTTAAAACACCTAGACATTTTCAAAAAACATTATCAAAAAATATGGGGATTTGGTCACACCATATTGCTATATGTTGCTTAAGCTCACTCACTGCGACAAAGTACCCCATGATTAGTGGGTCCTGCACTATCCATAGATCGGGAGATCCTGCTTCTCTGAACCATGGGAGCAATACTCCTCTATATGGGAGAACACAAGGTTGCCACCATGACACAGGTGGTCACTAATGAGAGGTACTTACTGAGGCAGTAGGGTGCACCACATCCAAAAGGATTTGGTCAGAATCCATATAATAGACAAACAAGATATTTGGGGGGCACACCCTCAAAATTTCATAAAGATGGTGCTGCTATAAGACCATACAACAGAACAAAAATATTATAGCGTACACATGCAAAACTGCCATTTACCTCCAGCAAGGCTTTTTTAAAAACAGACATGTTCAAAAAACCGCATACTTACCTTAGAACGAGGCGTCAGCAGGTGGTCTCGGTCCACGCCGAGGGATCTGACATTTTCCCTCGGCGTGTCTTTCAGGTATCACAGCACCGCAGTCGCGATGTCTTCAGACTTCTTTCCGGCAAGGTCCAGAGCCCATGCGCTGCTGAAGTCAGTGGCTGCATGCAAGGGGAATATCGCCGTACAGGTTTAGGAGATATTATTTTTATCTTCAGGTAAGCCTCATTATAGGCTTACCTGTAGGTCAAGGTGAAAAAAATGACTATACAACAGCTTTAAAGGAGCAGTCCAACCTCATCTCCTTTGGCTGGGCTTCTCCTATGGGTCACACTAGTGTAATTCGTTTTGCACACCTAGGACGGAAGTCCGCGCTCTGCTGACATTACAAAAATTGGACTGATGCCTGTCTCAGCGAGCCGCTGAGAGCCTGAGACGTCCGCTCCCCGCCCCTCCACAGCTTAGCACTCCAGTGAGTGCGGTGGCTTGTCTATATGGTGCCATTGGATAGAAATAGGAATAGGTTATATCGAACCATTGTGTTTGGAAGCAGTTGCTTGGTAGAAGGAGTTAATTTCCGTCTTCATTTCTAAAGGTCAGTTACAACCAAAATATGATATTTTACATGGCTACTGGACAGTTGAATCACATTCTGACTTCTTATAGGCCTCAGAAAGTAGAGGTTGGGTGCTAGCTATTCCTCTGAATCCCCCTAGAATTCCCAGCTGACATTTTAAAGCCAAATAACTTCATGCAGTCTTCATACTGTACAATAAGCAAACCGTTTGGGATTCCAGCTAGAATAGAGAGTGTAATGTTGTTTATATGGCCCTGTGGGGAAGGTAGAGACACAAACTACAGCTGGGACATAAGACATCATTGAATGATTTCACCCATCTGTGGCTACCCTAAACTGATCCTGTTTTGGGTAGAGTAAGCCCTTGTACACACAAGAAAATGTCCAACCGGACCGTGTTGTCGGATAATTCGACCATGTGTGGGCTTCATCTGACTTTTTCCGTAGGAATGTCCGACCAACAAAGTTTGAGAGTTGGATATAAAAAATTTCCGACACCATGATCCGATCGGACTTTGTCAGATCGTTTGTAGAGAATTCTGATCGGACTAAGCCCTTGTAGGGGGTGTTTAGAGGAAAACAATACTATGGAGCTGACAAAAGACATTGGTAAGTGACTAGACTATAGTTTGATGGGCCAAGAAGAGCATGGTGGGGAAGTTAGTGAGGCAAATATGCCTGAGGACAAAGGGGCAGAGCATATGAATTAGAGCATATTGCAATGATGGTAATTAGGGAATGAGGAAAGAAATGCAAGACATTAGCAATCATGAAATACATTGAATGTGATGTTAAAGGATAAAACTTACCTACATATAGTCCTTCTGCAGGACCTGAATGATGGCAGAACAGGTCTCTGGAATAATGATCCCCAGAGCCTGGGGGGAGATGCCTGTAGAGAACTTGAGGTCCTGAAGGCTTCTCCCTGTCGCCAAGTAGCGCAATGTGGCGATGAGCCTCTGCTCCGGAGTGATGGCTTGCCGCATGCAGGTATCCTGCCTGGTGATATAAGGGGTCAGCAAAGCAGGCAGATGGTGAAAAACGGGGTCCGTCATCCGGAGATAATTCCTGAAATCATCAGGATTATTCTCCCGGATCTCACGGAGCAAAGGCATGTGCGAGAACTGGCGCAACCAATTCTTGGTCCACAAACGCCTCCCCTCCCTGTTCATGGACCGGGCTTGTGTCAAAGTAACAACCCCAACACATAGCCCCTGCACAGCACAAACTCTACGACGAGTACGTAGACGAAACATGGTTTCAAAACGGTCGACTCGTCAGAACGGACACCAGAAAGCACCGATAAACAGCAAGGCCTGAAAAAGAACGACCTGAATAGCAGAAGCAAGCAGACAATAAGAAATGCCTTTCAAAGTGTACTATACCAAGATATAGTCCACAATGAGAAACAAATACTTACTGACTGCACGCACTGATTATCAGATACGCACACACAAGCACAAAGAGCAGTAGCGATCTGAATTACTAATCTGAAAAGCGCAAATCTTCTCTCACCAAACTTCTACTAACACAAGATCAGCAGAAGGAGCCCAAAGGGTGCTGAACTTCCCTTTTCTAGTCCCGCCCTACACGGCTTACGTCACCGCGTTCTTGGCAACCGCAAATTCCGACAACTTGGTCCGACCGTGTGTATGCAACAGTTTCGGACACAATCCGTCAGACAAAATCCAACGGATTTGGTTGTTAGAATGTCCGACCGTGTGTACAAGGGCAAAGTGCCACGCATGCTCATATCAAATTCCTAGACCAAAGCTATTGGCTACTAGCCTGAACGTAGTCCCGTCGTAACTAAATAACGTCATCATATTACGAACAATCGTATTTTCCGACAACTTTGTCCGACCGTGTGCGGACAAAATCTGATGGATTTTATTGTCGGAATGTCCGACCTTGTGTACAAGGGCTTAAACTTTATTCATTTATGTAGTTTACTGTAATTTCAACCCATGAAATAAATGGCTGTCTCCAATAAGCATGGCTGGGGAGACATCATGTTGGAAAGACTGGATGCTGTACTTATAGTATGCGTCATTAAAACTTTAGTGAGTTCCTTGATGCACTGGTGTACTGCATATTGTTAGATTTGAAAAGATTACCAATAATGCAGAATAATCTGTCAGTTTACTGGCAGCATGTAACTTCTACAAGGGATGAATGGTAGACCCGGACTCTAATAACATTCAGTGCTTGGGAAATACTGATGCCAGTGGATTCTGTAGGAGCTGAGGATCTCAGTTGTCAGGTTTATGATAATGCAATGGATATATATTCCACTGACTTGAATGCAAATCCTTTGGGAATTCAGCTCATTCCGTGGGCTTTTTATATTTATTCCTCCCTCCAAGGCTCAAATTGTCTATCATGAGACGTACAGAAACTGTCCCTCTGGCACCTGCATATTCATAAACAAATGTGCTGGTCTCTGGACTTTCGACCTTGTTTAGGCTTTATTACAAACATTCTGATGAATCATTTTTTTGCCATGTTTACTGACAATTTCTAAAATAATGGACTAAAACAAAAATGTAAATAGATAGAATGGAGAAGGGAGTAGAACGTCAGGTTTTCATTGCTCTCTGTGTTCCATTGAGGACAGGACCCTCAGTTCCTTTGTGGCCTCCAGGACAGAATGTGAGCAGAATCTCTTGATAGAGACATAGAAAATTCACCACTTTTTATTTAACCAGAAAAGAATTTAAACTTATGCCATTTTTTTTTTATTGTTGTCTGTGGTCATTAAAGGAAACAATGGGGGTTTTCCCCAGGAGAATCACCAACCACACTGTACCCAAACAAAATTGATGTCCTTTTTTTCCCCAAATAAAGATTTCTTTTGGTGGTATTTTGATCACCTCTGGGTTTTAATTTTTTGCGCTATAAATAAAAAAAGAGTGACAATTTTGAAAAAAAAAACAATTGTTTTTACTTTCTGCTATAAAGTGTTTTAAAAAACAAAAACAAATGTATTCTGCTACATATATAGACCTCCTCTGAGGGTCTGTTCCCCTCAGACCCACTGCTGTGGCACTCTTCCACCTTTGACTTAAATGATGCCCTGTGTCTTTAAGCCATTGAACTTAGCCACACACAAAACCGACTAAGTGAGATCGAAAGTCTGTTCGTTTTGAACGTGATGATGTAAGATGGGACTAAAAAAGTAAGTTCAATAGCCAGTAGCCAATAGCTGCCCTTGCGTCATATTTGGTCTGTCGGACCAGCACACAGACGAACGGTTTGCCCGATCGGAATTCTCTACAAACGATCGGAAAAAGTCAGATCGGATTTTGTTGTCGGAAAATTTGAGGTCCAGCTCTCAAATTTTTTCCATTGGAAATTTCCGTCAGAAAAAATCTGATATAACCCACACACGATCGGATTTTCCAACAATATAATCCGATCGGACATTTTACGTCAGAATTTCCGACCGTGTGTACAGGGGCTTAGGGGTAGATCTGAAATGAGGGGAAGCTCTGCTGATTTTATCATCCAATCACATACAAGCTAAAATGGTGTTTTTTATTTTCCTTGCATTTCCCCCTCGGATCTACAGCGACTTTACTTCCAAGTGCGCTTGCAGTGCAAAGTGGATTTGCCTTTCGTAAATAACCCCCATAGTGTGCATGGACACACATTGGCTAACGTGGAAGGGGGTTTCCAGGCACAAAAAAATGAGAGCTCAAAGAAGCTCAAAAGCCTGTAGGAGCCGCTTCTTTAAGCTGCAGTGTGCATGAGCCTTTACAATGTAACACGTATCAAAAAGAATGTAGTAAGGAATTTGTACATAGATACAACAGGTTTGTGTATAGGACCCTCATAGAACAAAGAAATAGGTACATACAGATTCTTAAAAGGATATCTTCACTTAACTTTGAAGAGATTTTTATCTATCATCATTTTATGTCCCATGTATTGGAGATGAGGGAAAATCTCCCCAATGGGATGCAGACACATAAATAAACATGACAGCTATTTTAACCATATTACATTTTTACACACTTCCGTTATATGATGTTGTCGACTTTGAGTGGGAATATCTGAATGACACACTTAGGAGCGAAGTGTTATGCCTTGTACACACGGTCGGACTTTCCAACGGAAGATGTGCGATCGGATCTTAGTGTCGGAAAATCCAATCGTGTGTGGGCTCCATCAAACTATTTCCATCGGAATTTCCGACACACAAAGTTTGAGAGCAGGATCTAAAATTTTTCCAACAACAAAATCCGATTGTTTAAATTCCGATCGTGTGTAGACACAGACAATTCCGATGGACAAAGTGCCACGCATGCTCAGAATAAATTACGAGATGAAAGCTATTGGCTACTGCCCTATTTATAGTCCCGTCGTACGTATTCTACTTCACCGCGTTCTGAACGATCGGATTTTCTGACAACTTTGTGCGACCGTGTGTATGCTAGACAAGTGTGGGCGAAAAAAAGTCGCAAAAAATCCGATGGATTTTGTCATCGGAATGTCCGACCATGTGTACGGGGCATTAGAATTGGCCTGGGTAGCAAGTAGTTAATTAATCTACAATAAAAAAAAAATATGTTTTAGATTTACTGAGCATATAAAGCTTGAAGTGAAAGACAATTCTTAAACATTTACATGTTTTTTCCTGTGAAACATGTTCTATTGTTCTAGATTTTGGCAGTGGGGAAAATATTCTCTCTGTTAAGTTGTTATATTTTACTAGTTAGTGGTTATAAACTTAAAATCCATACTTATACACAATATGTAAAAGTTGGAGCTCAGGACCAGAGCATTTTTCCTACATCCATTCTCTTTTTCATTATACAATAATACACACCGTGCACTCAATGGTCTTGCATGTAATCAGTTCTCCACTAAGCTCATATGGCTCGGCATACTGGGAACTTACCTCCAGAGCCCCCCTGGGTTGTTATAATGGACCCGATTGCTCAGATACACAAAGGTTGCCATAGCAACAGTTGAACTATAAACTAGATGTTAAAATGCACTGTGATGGGTTCAAAGATAAATCAGGATGAGGAATAAATCTACAGCAGGCATGTCAAGCTCATAAAACGAAAACAAATGCAGTTGTCACATCTAATGGTTAGTAAGCTGCAATATATTACATTTTTGGTTTTGGGTTTAACCACTTCAGCCCCGGAAGATTCGAACCCCCTTCCTGACCAGAGCACTTTTTTACAATTCTGCACTGCGTCGCCTTAACTGACAACTGCGGGGTCGTGCGAGGCTGTGCCCAAACAAAATTTGCATCCTTTTTTTCCCACAAATTAAGCTTTCTTTTGGTGGTATTTTATCTCCTCTGCAGTTTTTATTTTTTGCGCTGTAAACAAAAAAAGAGAGAGATTTTAAAAAACAAAACAATATTTTTTACTTTTTGCTATAATAAATATCCCCAATTTTTTTTTTAAACACATTTTTTCATCAGTTTGAGCCAATATGTATTCTTCTACATATTTTTGGTAAAAAAATTGCAATAAGCGTATATTGATTGGCTTGCGCAAAAGTTATAGCATCTACAAACGATGGGAAAGATTTATGGCATTTTTATAAAAAAAAATTTAACTAGTAATGGCGTGATTTGCAATTTTTAGCAGTGCTGCGACATTGCGACGGACAGTTAGGACACTTTTGACACATTTTTGGGACCAGTGATATTTATACAGCGATCGGTGCTATAAATATGCACTGATTACTGTATAAATGTCATTGGAAGGGAATGGGTTAACACTAGGGGGCTATCAAGGGGTTAAATGTGTGTTCTCTCTCTGTGTTCTAACTGTATGAGGATAGGACTGGCTAGGGGAGGAGACGTATTGTTGTTCCTACTTAGTAGTACTTAGTAGGAACAAACGACATGTCTCCTCTCCCCTGACAGAACAGGGATTTGTGTGGTTACACACACAAATTCCCGTGCTGGCTCTCGTGCATGAGATCGTGCGTGGCTGGTACCGCGTGTACCGGTTCCCCTGCTGTGCAGCGGGTGCGTGCCTCTGGCGGCTCCTAAAGAAAACCCCATATGGGGTTTCGCACAGGGGTGCCTTCTGCCCCCGTAAAAAGACGTGAGCCAGCCGGGAATCAGTTAATACAGCTTTAGTGATACAAAAAAGACACCACTTGCTCTCATCTATAGCTGGCTATCGCAGTAAGAAGCATTGGAAAGCTAACAACAGGTACAAACAAGGTCAGGGATAGATCCAAGGAAATAACCAAGCTTAAAGGGGTGTTCTGGCCGAGTTTTTTTTTTTTTAAAAGTCAGCAGCTACAAACACTGTAGCTGCTGACTTTTAATAAGGACACTTACCTGTCCAGAGAGCCCGTAATGTTGGCCCCTCCCTGGCTGATCCGTCCACTGCCCGTTTCCTACTGCGCATTTGCGAGTCGCGTGGCGCTTTGTGAATGGCCCCGTTGTTTTCTGGAACACACACATGTCCCAGAAGGTAACGGGGCCGCCCGCCAAAGAGGAGGAAGCACTGCGAAATAGGAAAAGGCAGATTAGGAAGACTGCCTAGCAACAGGGGTTTCTGGTAAGTTAAAAAAACAAAATTTTTCAAATATTTTTTTAACATTTTTTTATAGAATGTTAATGCTATTTTTTTATTTGAGGGTGGCCCTCCACTTTAACTTACCACCAACCATGCAGACAACCAAATAACCTGTCTAACAGTATGCGTTAAAAGCAGGGGTTTAGTCTGCACACATTTGCAAATGCATGCGTAAGCCACAGAGCCTCGATAAGGCACCCTGGTATCTGTGGTAGCTAACACTAACTTATAAGTGTCTCCACAGTGGAGGCACATGCATTCTGATGGATAGGTGGGAGCGGTAGACTGAAGGGGAGTCACCCTTTCTTAAAGGTACAGGGGCACACTGAACACTGAGCAAATAGCACAATGGTTGCAAAGGTGTCTGGCATTGCCTGACCAAAAGACGGGACAGTGATACAAAAAAGACGCCACTTGCTCCTATGTATAGCTCGCAGTGATAAGTATTGGAAGGCTAACAACAGGTACAAACAAAGCCAAGAATAAATACAAGGAAAAAACCAAGCTTAACTTACCATCAGCCCGCAGACAACCAAATGAACCTGTCTAACAGTATGCATTAATATCGCTTTAAACTTGGTTCACACTTATGCGTTTTATATTGCGTTTTGCAGAAACCCACTACAGTCCATTTAACATGGTCGCCTATGGATCTAGTTCACATCTGTGTGTTTTGAGCTGGTGCATTTTTTTAAAGGGTCAGGGAATTTTTTCCCACAGCAGATTGCGTTTAGGGTGTAAAAGATTTCAATGGACCCACACCACAAACTCACCCAAGCTCTACCGCATGTTTATAGGATGATGAGCTGAATAACGGTGCTCAGGCCATTGTGTCCCATCAAAATTGCTACATTTTTTATTGAACACAAACAGCAGTTCGACATCAAAACGCTAACATGTTTTGGCAAAAGCCTTCCTCATAGCATACAGATTTACAATAAAATCAAGTTTATATAGGAAAAGGTGTCCATTCCTCCAAAAAAGGGGGAGCGGTACAATCCAATTAAAAATAAATTAATAATTAAAATGATGTAAGGTTGGTAGAACCAGAAAAAAGGGGGGAGGGAAAGAATAGAAACACAGACTGAAAACTCCAGGGCAAACAATTATTAACCCCCTGTGCAATCAAATTATATTATTTTAAAAACAAATTCACATCCATTCTACTGTTCATTCCACTAGGAAATCAAGTATTCAATCTGTGTATCCACCACACCACCCCCTGAAGTATTTTATTGTGTGTACCCCCTCCCTAGCAGATCTTCTCACCTTTTCCAAATATGTATGTTACGAAGAAGGCTTTTGCCGAAACATGTTAGCATTTTGATGTCGCACTGCTGTTTGTGCTCAATAAAGAATTAAGAAGAAGCAATCGAGTTGCTGGCATTCTTTTTGCACTTTTGATGCATTTTTGACAAGTTTTGCAGTTTTTTTTTGCTAGTACGAAATTATGGTAGTTTTGATCATAGCGTGAGACTTTGGTGTGACTTTACACTCTCTGGCACTCAAGTACCATCAAAGTTGCATTAAAGCAGTGCAGGTACCTTTATGCGTCCAAAGTCGCATTTCAGGGTTAGGGTTAAATGTTAAGGTTAGGGTTAGAGTTAAGGTTAGGTGTAATTGTTAGGGTTCGGCTTAGCAGTAATTGTTAGGGTTAGAACGCTACCAATAACAATTAGCGCTAATCCTAATGATTACTGCTAACCCTAACCCTAGAGACTTTGATGATACTTGAGTGCCAGAGAGTTGCATCAAAGTTGCACTTCATGAACAGAACTGTCATACAGTACTTTCCTATTAGCCAAAAAAAGCATAAAAAACGTGTGTTCAAAAATGCAAAATGCACCGCAAAATGCACTGAAAAAAATGTGTCAACTGCAACCTGCATTGATGTGAACCTAGCCTTAAAGAGGAAGTAAACCCTGATGAGTTTACTTCCTCTTTCATTCCCTGCAAAGGCAAAGCATAATAGATTACTATGCATCGCATAGTAGTCCATTATATGTCACTTACTTGACACAGGAGCCAGCGATGTCACCGCTGTCCCCTGTAGTCCGGCACATCCATCTTCTCGGTGGGTCTCGCTGCTCTGCCTCTGTCATTCAGCGAAGCCGCGATGATGTCACTCCCGCGCATGCGCACGAGAGCCGCCACACGCGGAATCTTCATCATTGACGGTGCCCCGCTCAGTGCGCCTGCGCGCCGATGTCTACGGCGCATACGCTGTAGACAGCGGTGCCTGTCTTTCGGCAAATATCTCCTAAACCGTGTAGGTTTAGGAGATATTTCTTGGACCTACAGGTAAGCCTTAATCTAGGCTTACCTGTAGGTCAAAGTGTGTTGTAAGGGTTTGCAACCACTTTAAAGATTTATTAACATCTTTTTTTAATGGATTTACACTATGTGGAAGTTTTTTCTATTTATATCCATGACGCACACCCTCTTCCTTGCCGTTGAGATATACTTGAAGCATTAGACACTCCATGCCTTTGAAGGCTATGCAATAGTGCTTTCACGCTAAAACATTACATTGAGCGCATTTGACTCCATAATAGAGTCCTGTAAAACTGGTAAGAGTCCATCTTGCATTAGGGTTTTTCACACTTCTCATCAATAACATTATACATTCAATAAATACTACTGATTTTATTCCACAGAAGTGTTAGCTCACTGTCAACTATACTTGCACATTGTCTTTGGGGAATCCATAGTGCTCCCGGCCTGTCTACATGTCGCTACCTGGTCCGATCCTATGTTCACATCTATGCAGCTGATGTGAGCATTTATAGGAATGCCCATTCTGTCCCTTATACCCATTACTTATCCTTTTTATTTAGCTACTATACTCTACCATCTGGTTATGTCTCTTTATAGATCACCAATGCATTTGCCCCTGAAGAGTTGGTATACCCCAACGAAACACGTCGGTCCTACATAGCTGCATGATGTCCATACAGATGATTTTATATGTTGTTTTACATTGTTCCACTCAAGACTTTTAAATACCATTCAGCCCTTCCAGTGGCATATGTTGTGTAGGACTTGTCTTCACCCAATGATATGCCAAAGTACCATGGTGTCAATATGTATATGTGGTTTTCAGCATGCCTTGCATTTATACTTTATTTATTGCTTAAGGGAGCGGAGGCACTGAACACATATGTTGTGTTTTAAGTCATTATTTATTTGTTTATTTTTAAGTGTAATCACTTGGATCAACATAATTATTCATGGACTTGATTCTGATCACTTTTTGATTGTTATGGACACTTTTGGTATTATTTATATATAACAGTGGTCACTTTGTTGATGGGGTGATTGTTTGTTTCTATATATATATATATATATATAATATATATATATATATATATATATATATATATATATATATATATATATATAGTTAGATTTATTTATTTAATTTTTGTGAATACATCGCTACTATTTTATTCATTTGAAATCACATTACACATATCATATTTTCAAACAGCAGCAAGAGGTGAATACGTATACGTATTTTTTATTTCCTGGGCGCGGTGGTGGTGTGAGAAGGAAGAGGGGCGCATTCATTTTTTCTTAATTTTACTATTTTTTTCTTGCATTTATGCAATTTCGTGTATGCACTTTTTGTCAGTATGCTGTACATGACCTCATAAGGTACAGTAAAAATGTTCTTTGCAATGACTGCTTTTTGGTATACATCTATTATTTAAAGTCCCAACCCCCCCCCCCCTTTGTTTTCATATATAAGGATGGAGTTACATGGGTGCATGCATCTCATATAAAGTCCCAAACTTTTTGTAGTATATATTGCATTCTGTGGTGGATCACGTGGTGGATTTGATCATTTCTATCTTCAGATCATTTGACCTTCACAATTCTATGAATTACCTCTTGGATATTTGATTTTTTGTTCACAATTGTCACTGTTACCTACTATCTATGGACTGCTTCATAAGCCATACCTGACTTGCAGTTCTTTTATGGGTTGATATGCTAGCACCACCGAGAGCATTGCTCTCCTCATTTCTTTAAATGTGCATTCATTTATATGTGTCTGGGTGTGTATTTTTGTTTTCTGCATGCCTGTGCAGCAGTGATTAAATTGAGAGCACTTTCTTTAAACGGTTCACTGGATCTGTGAAAGAACATAAATCAATGAAAAATAGTACATTGAATTGCAGAATGTCTCTCTCCCAGGGAACACAGCTAGTATTGAGCTTGTCTCTTTGCATTACGCCTCTAACAGAAGAGGACTTGGCGTCTACTACTCAGAATAGGCACAGTTACTCTGCGACCAAAGAGAGAGATCGTCAGCTTCTCTCCTTCTCTGTCCTGCTGTCTCAAATCATTCCGTTCACCCATCCTATCCTCCCACTTCTCCCCTTATCATGCTGACTTTAATATGCAGTCTCTCCAATTTTTTCGGATAATGTCACTGGCCTTTATCGTAACATCATCATTATTTGGAAGTTGATCTTGGGCTGTGATGAAGTTTGCCAGCCTCTGGCAATTCTGTGCAGCATCCTTGCACTGCACAACCAGTTCTGATTTTATTTTCCTGTCCCTGGAGCAAAGGCCCAGTCCTAATGAAAAATGACAGCCTGAAAATCCCTGTTCCACTTTTGTAATAATAATGAACATACAGATCTTGCACATACTTGCTACAGATGCAGGCTCATTAGGGTGTCCGCTAAAAGAACAAGGACCCCCCCCTCCATCCTGTTCACCTGCATGGTTTCCTGGGATCGGTGTCTCTCTTGCAGATCCATTATCTTCAGATTTGTAAGTACACCTCAAAGCTCACAATTGCAGAACATGACTCCCGACTAGCAGCTTTTCCCCCCCACCAGAGAAGGAACAATTTTCCTGTCAAGCTAGAGTGAACCTGCGCTCCCATGAAGGCCAATCTTAGCTGTGATTTATTTATACTCTGCTCAAAAGACGAGATTTCTCCAAATAAATGTTCTCTTTGCATTAATTCCACACTGTTTCACTTCTCTACTGTATGAAGCTAAACCAATTACTTCCCAGCAGTGGTCAGGATGTGCAGGAAAAGGTCTTTGGCTAACAGGGGACTGTATGTGATGTTCCCTACTCGATCAGCCTAATGTTCCTCTATCTCTGCAGCAAAAGTAACCAATTGTGGCTCACACATTCCTCTCTGTGGAGACAACAAATTAGCTCCTTTCACAGCTTCTGTAGGCCATCATCAAAACTGGAGGCCTTTCCCCTCTCGGATATTACTGTTTTTCTGTATCAAGTCTTCAACGTTCAGCTCTGTGTCTGTAAGCTTTTTCATATGTAGAGATTTATGTTATTTCTTTGATGAAAGGCTATGGGAAGGTTGGGTTATTCATGAATGGAATCCATTATGTCCAATAGGAAATTATCACATTATGCTGTTAGGCATGTTGCCACAAGAGGTAAAAGATTATCTACAGCAGGCGCTGTAATAGCCTAGAGGCAATCACAAAATGGTGGTGACATGTCAGCCTGAACACTTTGCAGTTTAATATAACAGTGAATAATAAGGGTCAACTTCATTGAGAGCTGACATTTCAATTTTTCTGCTTGGCGCCGGTAGTTTGAATGATTTTCCAGCTTGTAGGAAACTTCAATGTAGAGTAAGGTTCTCCAAACTACGGCCCTCCAGCTGTTGCGGAACTACATTTCCCATGAGGCATTGTAAAACTCTGACACTCACATACATGACTAGGCATGATGGGAATTGTAGTTCCTAAACAAGTGGAGGGCCATAGATTGGAGACCCCTAGAGGTTTGTCTGTAGTAGGCTGTGTCTCCTTCCACTTGCAGGCCATAACAATCATGTTCCTCACCTGGATTCCCTAAATATTTATATATTCTACATTTTGAAGAGTTGTAAAAACTAGGCTTGTGCACAACGGAAAATCATTTTCATTCGTAAAATACATAATTTAGCTCTGTTATATTCGTTATGTTACGTTAATTTGTTTTCAGATAGTGTCGAGTGTCGATATTCGTTATATAGAATTGATTTTTTATACCGAATCGATTCATTTTGTATGTATATCGATTCGATATTTATGTATGTATATATATTCGTGATAACGATTTGTAGATTGGAAAGTTGTTTGTTTATTGAATCCATTAGCACACAGAATGACAATATCTCTTCTCCTCTGCTCAAATACAATGCAACTTCCTACTCGCTCAGTTCTCAGGAATGCACTTTGCCAGTAATCCAACCTCCAGCACAAAATGAATCAGTTGATTGGACTGTAAGTGCCGGTTCACACAGGGGTGGCTTCAAAGTCATCCGACTCTAACGCCGCCCCATACAGCATGACTTTAGTATGGCTTGAAATACGACTTTTGTATAGAAGTCAATGCAAGACCCTCCGAAGTTGCCCCAAAGTAGTACAAATGCAGACAGGCAAAGGCAATCACAACGAAAAGTGCTAATTGGGACAGTCTTGTGTGGAAAAATTTTCTGAAAAATTCAATAAGATAAAATCACGTGTCAATTAATTGATAACATTGATAACATGTTGTAAATGAGTAAACTATTAAAATCTCCTCACATAGATGAAATACTGTAAAACTTGCTCCCCTCTCTGGTAATACCTTGTGGAGGTGGTCAGAGGTAGGCTGGCTTGGTGAAGAAATGCTGCGGTGGAAAAACCCTCATGCTTCCCTGGGAAATCTACTGAGAAGGGGGGGACCCAGCTCGTGTAGGACCAGATGAAATGTATGAAGCTTCAACTGAATCCCCAGTGGTGGGTAGCGAAATTGGCTAGATAGCCGTGGAACGGAGAGAGGGCCGGGAGACACCCGGAACAACCACCAATGGAATCCAGCAGACAGAAAACCCAAGTGTGACATCATATACTCGGGGAGCACAGATCCAGAATGAGGCTTGAAACACAGGATGGTGGAGAGCAATTTGAGGAGAGCAGTGGTGATGCCACGCCCTGAAATGCATTGTGAAGACAACAGCCAGTCTCTCTTGCCGCTCTCCTCAGCTTCCATTGCTGGTTGTTCCGGCTGTCTCCCGGCCCCCTCTCCGTTTCATGACTATCTTGACATTTCGCCACCAACCACCAGAGGTTCAGTTGAAGATTTTAGTTTACTCATTTACAATATGGTATCAATAAATTGACACATGATTTTATCCTATTGAATTTTTCTGAAAATGTGTCCATACAAGACTGTCCCAATTAGCGCTTTTCATTGCGGTTGCCTTACAGCTCACCCCCAATCCCTCTTCAAGGCATTTGATTAACAGCAATGGTAGCCAATGGCATGGCCCTGGAAGCTGAGCTGCACATGTGAAGTTTGGTTTTCAGTACCAGAGAAGACAGCGAGCAGGCAGGTAGGGCATTTTGTTGCAGAAAAGACATGTCTCTTCTGCAATAAAAGTCTGCCTGCTTGGTGTTTCTTATAGCAGAACTTCAGTTCAGCTAAATTGGGACACCTACTTTATATTTTTTAAATGTTACTATTCACATAGCATAGCTTTAAAAATATTTTTAAAAAATGCTGCTTACAATTTTAGATGCTCTTTTCCAGTATTGAAAAAAATCCTACTTGGTTCTCTTTGTTTCTGAGGGAGCTGTATATACAATAATTCACTTAATCTGTAATATGCTGGCAGATCTGAACACTGTCCTAACAAAAAGTTAAAGCAGTATTAAATCCAAAGGCAAACATTTGTTATATTGCAGCTTACCAATTCTTAGATGTGATCTCTGCATAAGTTTTCCTTTTTAGGCTTTTTTTCCTTTACAGACAGTAAGTCTGCTGTTTTTCAACAGAACACGCTCTCCTATAAATGAGTGTTGGGAAAAACTATTTATCATGTGGGTGTTTACAATTATCAGCTTTTATTTCTTTATGTAAACCTTTATCTCAAAAGAAAAATAAACTGTTGCTGCAACTGACTGTGTAACTGCAGTGTGAGCTGGAGTTCGGCTTCTATGTGTCAGTGTATTTAAATCTGCTAGTACATCTAATACTGCCCTCCCCCCAGACTGACGATGCTGCTGTCCAAAGGTGTCTCTGTGCTCCTTTATCCAGAGTGGGGGCACTGTAATACAGACGGTGTGTTACTGGCCAAACCACCAGGTAAAAACAGGGAAAAAGACAAAAAAAAATTGTGCAGACAGCACATTTAGGCTACTTTAACACTGGGGTGGGCAGGCGCCAGCAGTAAATCGGCACTATTTTTAGCGTTGCTTCACCGTGGTTTTAGTGGTGTTATCTGGCTCATAGTGGGGGGGTTTTAACCCCCGCCAGCGGCCGAAAAAGGGTTAAAACTGCAGGCAAATCGCTGCTGCAGCGACCCTTTTCCGGCGGTTTGGCGGGACTGCCCCATTGTTTTCAATGGGTAGAGGCGCTTTAGGAGCGGTGTATACACCGATTGTACAGCGCAGCAAAGGTGCAGCTTGTAAGACTTTTTTAACCGTCCTGCAAGCGTACAACTCCAGTGTGAAAGCCCTTGGGCTTTCACACTGGAGACACAGGAGAGGCTCTTTACAGGCGCTATGCAGGAGCTGGCGCTGTAGCGCCTGTAAAGTGTCTCAATGTGAAAGTAGCCATAAGGATTGGTAAGCTACAATATATTACATTTTTTGTTTTGGGTTTAATATCACTTTAAAGATTTAGTAGCTGTTCTCATGCATTGGATAGTAATGAGGATTCATTTTGTCTGTCCTCGAGACAGATTGACACAATGTTCAGAAATGCTTGCAGTCTGCCATAAAGCCTTCTCCTGAGAATGATCTAAAACACATGTGTCAATTCCCAGGGGCCTAAGAGAAGGACGAAACACCTCGTATGGATCATGCGCCTCTCTGTACAGCTACAGCATCCCCTCATCTCTGCCTCCTCTGGTCTCAGCATTTAGCAGACTCTTGAAGCTGACTCCAGCCCTCCTCTAGTCCTCCTCCAGACCTTGCACTTTCTGCTCCCCAGCTCTTCCAACAGCTCCTTTCTGGCAGCAGCAGAAAATTACAGGAGTGCACTGCGATATAAGGGAGGGTGGAGGACACTTAACTTCTGGTGGTGGTGGTGGTGGGGGGGGGGGTTGGGGGGTCTCACGACTTGCACCATCTGCTACAGGAGTGTGAGTGGGCTCTGTGCCGTAAAACCAGTAAAATTGAAATGTAGAGGCAATTATTAAATATGATAAAGAATAAATACATTTATATTGTCTTACAGGCAGACCCTGCGCTTTGAGGGCAACCATAATGGCAATGTGGCCCGCAATGGAACTGATTTTGACACCCCTGATCTAAAAGGTAAGAAAAACTTTTTTAAAACATTTTGTATGTATGCTGTGTGAATGGCAACACATAACAAACATATACAGGCTGTCCCCGAGTTACAAACATCCAACAACAGGAAGTGAGAAGAAATCTCCCCCTAGGAAGGGAATTTCACTGCTGTAAGTGTTATCATGGGGAAAAAGGTGTCTCCGCTAAAGCTTTATCACCAATCCTTGTTTCCACGACAACCCAACATTTTTAAAATCCAATTGTCACATGTACAGAAAGTGAGGTGAAATCTTCTAAACAAGAGCACAGACAGCAAAACAAATGTTACAGGGGTGTTGACTCTTCCCTATGCTATCCAAAAAATGTGAAAATTATTTATTTGGCTGGAGCTACACTTAATCACTTCAGCCCTGGAAGATTTGGCTGCTCAATGACCAGGCCATTTTTTGCAATACGGCACTGCGTCGTTTTAACTGACAATTACGCAGTCATGTGATGCTGTACCCAAACAAAATTGATGTCTTTTTTTTTAGACAAATAGAGCTTTCTTTTGGTGGTATTTGATCATCTCTGCGGTTTTTATTTTTTGCGCTATAAACAAAAGAAGAGCGACAATATTGAACAAAATACAGTATTTTGTACTTTTTGCTATAATAAATATCCCCAATTTTTTTTAAAGCTAATTTTTTTCCTCAGTTTAGGCTGATATTTATTCTTCTACATATTTTTGGTAATAAAAATTGCAATAAGCGTATATTGATTGGTTCATGCTAAAGTTATAGCGTCTACAAGATAGGTTATTGATTTATGGCACTTTTATTAGTATTTTTTTTTCACTAGTAATGGTGCTCTGTGTTTATCGGGACTGTGACATTATGGCGGACAGATCGGACACTTTAAAAATATAATATAATACACTATAACTATAAAAATGCACTGATTACTGTGTAAATGTCACTGGCAGGGAAGGGATTAATACTAGGGGGCGACCAAGGGGTTAACTGTGTTCCCTAGTGTGTGTCCGCTAACTGTGGGGGGAGGAGTGACTTTAGGAGATGACAGATCATTGTTCCTAGCTAGTAGGAACTCACAATCTGCTTCTCCTCTCCTCACAGAACAGGGATTTGTGTGTTTACACACAAACGTCCCTGTTCTGGCTCTCGTGCTCGCAATCGCACGTGGCCAGCAGTCACACCCCCCCCCCAGCAGTGCAGCAGGCATGCGTGCCTGCTATCCCGTTTAGAGGAGCTGACGTACAGCTATGACAGTTTGCGGGATCGTGCCAAACTGCCGCAGTATAATGACGGCGACTGGTCAGCAAAAGGTTAAAAAATTTACCTGTTCCAACTTACATACAAATTCCACTTATTAACAAACCTACAGAACCTATCATGTTTGTAACCCGGGAACCGCCTATAGTGGGGTTTTCTCAAATTTGACTGCAAAAGTAGAAAAAACTTTAGAGTACAGTCTAACTTTTATGAAAGTTGTTCTTGAAATAAACCTCTAGCACCCTGAATGTAGCCAACATACCAACAGACCTTTCAAAGTTGAGTATTGTAGCAAAGGTTTTATTTTCAATGCTGCTTTTTGTTAAGCAGAGTTCTGTATTACGTATGCATCCACTTTAACAAAACCGTTGCTTATGAGCATTTGGAGCCAGGATTTAAGACCATATGAGGACATCATATTAATAGGTGTCATTCTCATAAACATCTAGCCCAGATGTTCCCTGAAAGGCAGATATGGTTCTTCCAGTAAAATGTGCAATGCTAATCAAGGACTAATCATTCCATATGTGTCCTCTTGAGGATGACAGGTTTCTTCCTCTGTGTGTAGCAGTCAGTGTGAGATAGCTTGACAATTCCTACAAGAGAAGACACCAATATTCACCTCTTGTTTTCTTTTCTCTAATGTCAGTACAACCAGATATTCAAATGGATATGGGCCTGGTTGATTTTTAAAGTTTATCTAAAGCCCAAACTATTTTTAATTTGTTTCATTTTATACAGAGTGGCAAATGATTCAAGTTAGAATTCCTACACTGTAAAAAATATTGTGCTTGAACTTCTCAAAAGAAATAGAGGCAACTATTTGCATCAGCTTTTTAAGTACTGTCAACTAAACTTATTTTTGTCTGACTCATTAGACCTTTCATGTTTTCAACTTTGTTGTTTTAAGTAGAGCCAACTCAATTTTTCCAGTTTATAGACCATAGATTTAAGTAAAGCCAACTCAATTTGTCCAGTTTATAGACGATAGGTTCAATTAAAGCCAACTCAATTTTTCCAGTTTCTAGAAAAGTTTAAGTTGGGAACTTATTTCAAGTACTTATATCTCACTTTCAATTTACAGAGCACTTTACATATACATTGTCCATTCACATTGGTCCCCACCTTCAAGGAACTTATCAATGTATAAATGTCACTGGCAGGGAATGGGTTAACACTAGGAGCCAATCAAGGGCTTAAGTGTGTTCCCTGGGTGTGTTCTATCTGTAGGGGGATGAGCTACCAGGGACGTGACAGAGATCGCTGTTCCCGATCACTAGGAACAGACGATCTTTGACATGTCATCTGTCAGAACGGGGAATCGCCTTGTTTACATAGGCAGATCCCTGTTCTGCCTCTGTGGTTGACATCGGGTCTGCCGGACCCGCGAGCACACTCCCGTGGCACACAGCGGATGAGCATGCCCACTACTCCTGTGCAAAGACCAATGTACACCTATGGCGGTTTGCACAGGAGAGCCGACCTGCCGCAGTATAATGATGGTGGCTGGTCGGCAAGCGGTTAAAGTGTGAACTTTTGAAGATAGATTCCCTACATCTAGCTCTAAAAAGATCTTCTGGAAAACTTGAAAAGTAAATTTTTGATTTTCAGGGTAGCTTGGGCTAAAAGCATAATTGAGTCCCATAATCATTCTTTCTGATTCAAGATGAGAGTGCTATATGAAAAAAATACACTATACCATATGCTTGTTTTTCAATGCAACTTTGCCAATGCAACATAAATATGGTATATTTGTTTTTGAAATGTTTTTGAAATGTAATAGCAGTGCTAAGTGGGCAGGGCTTTAGGTTACACAATCTAGCGTTGAATGTCCAATATCTCAAAAACCAAACAGAATTGTTTTTTTTGTGGTAAAAATCAGCACAAACAAATTGTATAATTATGTAAGGAAAGTTGATGTCGCGCTATTCTTACCCTATTCTGGGTAGGGGGCTGTTACACCTTCCACTCTATCTAGTAACATATAAATGACTCTCAGAACATATATATTTGAATATATGATATCTTCTAGATGGTTCTATATGATTAGAAATTCATTATGGTGTAGGTATTTTATAGAAAGAACTATAGAATAAGGTGCCAAGAAAAGGACTAAATTTTAAAAGTTGCACTCTTAAAAAACCATAAACACACTTGCAAAGGTGCTGACACCCAGTGATGTTGGGTGTATATAAAACTATCGGAAGTGTGTTAGTGTTGGATGTTACCGCATTAATAAAAAATTTTTTAAAATAAATAAACGCCCTACAGAGGCAATTATTGTATACATATAACTTATCAACTCTAAATCTATATGTGTTTAAATTACATCAATATTGCGTGAAGGAAAGTGCCACGTGCTCATCAGGTAAGTGCAATTACTTCAAATATGCTAAACAGAACTAAAAACTCTCTGATTCACTCATATATTGCCTAGTGTTGGCTGGTATTGTAAAGGTAGTAATAACAATGTTAAATATAGTAAGATATGTGAAGTGTCAAAATAAATATAAAGTGCACAAGTGACAAAATGTAAACACCCTACAGAGGTGCTATCACACTAAAGTATAAATGATCCAAAAAAATTATGTATTAATGTGAGATAATGGGCATCACACTCAGATTTGAAGTCCTAGAAACATTAATAAATATAAAGTTCAAAGTGACAGAAATGTAAACACCCTACAGAGGTATTTAACCAGTTGCCGACCGCCGCACGCCGATGTACGTCGGTACAATGGCACGGGCAGGCATAAGGACATACATGTACGTCCCTTGCCTCCCGCGGGTCGGGGGCCCGATCGGGCCCCCGCCCGGTGCCTGCGGCGGTCGGTATTCGTACGGGAGCGATCCCGGACGAGGGGACGGCCATTCATTCATGGCCACCCCCTCGCGATCGCTCCCGACGAATAGAAATCCCCGGTGACATCACTTCCTCTCCTGTAATGTAAACACAGGAGAGGAAGTGATGTATTCTCTCCTCCGTGTCGGTATTTTTCGTTCCGACACGGAGGAGAGCGGATCAGTAAGTTGCACCAACACTCACACACACAGTAGAACATGCCAGGCACACTCACACCCCCCCTTTACCCCCCGATCACCCCCCCAATTACCCCTGCCCCCCAGTCACAGTGACACCAATGTCATTTTTTTTTTTTTTTTGCATTGGTGTCATTTGTGACTGTAATAACTGTTAGGGCAGTTAGAGTTAGCCCCCTTTAGTTCTAATGTACCCCCCTAACCCCCCCAATAAAGGTTTAACCCCGTGATCACCCCCCGTCGCCAGTGTCACTAAGGCTGGGTTCACATTGCAGCGGTTTATGAGAACGAATGTGATTCGCACCGCACTGCAGTGCAAATCACATCCGATCTCTGTGCGATTCGAGTTCAGCCATTCGCCGCACCCGCCACACCTGCCGCACCCGCCGCAAATTCGCACGGGACCCTTTTTTTGGCCCGCAGCAGAATCGGATCGCATGGGTGTTCACACCATGCGATCCGAGTTTGCAGATCGCACTGCGATATGCGAACTGATCTGGGGGTGTCAGTAACATTTCACTGACACTCCCAGCAGTTCGCATAGGGCAGTGTGAACTGCCGCCGGGAGGCATGCGATGCGGGAACCCGCCGCGGATTCGCGGCGTTTCCGCATCGCTCCAGTGTGAACCCAGCCTAATAAGCGATCATTTTTCTGATCGCCGTATTAGTGTCACAGGTGACGCTAGTTAGGCAGGTAGGTATTTAGGTTCGCCGCAGCTTTTTATAGCGCCAGGGACCCCCATATACTACCGCATAAAGCCCCCTGATTGCCCCCTAGTTAACCCTTTCACCAGTGATCACCATATAACTGTTACAGGTGACGCTGGTTGGTTAGTTATTTTTTTATAGTTTCAGGGCACCCGCCATTTATTACCTAATAAAGGTTTAACCCCCTGATCACCCGGCGGGTGTCATTTGTGACTAATAACTGTTAGGGCAGTTAGGGTTAGCCCCCTTTAGTTCTAAGGTACCCCCCTAACCCCCCCAATAAAGGTTTAACCCCGTGATCACCCCCCGTCGCCAGTGTCACTAAGGCTGGGTTCACATTGCAGCGGTTTATGAGAACGGATGTGATTCGCACCGCACTGCAGTGCAAATCACATCCGATCTCTGTGCGATTCGAGTTCAGCCATTCGCCGCACCCGCCGCACCCGCCGCAAATTCGCACGGGACCCTTTTTTTGGCCCGCAGCAGAATCGGATCGCATGGGTGTTCACACCATGCGATCCGAGTTTGCAGATCGCACTGCGATATGCGAACTGATCTGGGGGTGTCAGTAACATTTCACTGACACTCCCAGCAGTTCGCATAGGGCAGTGTGAACTGCCGCCGGGAGGCATGCGATGCGGGAACCCGCCGCGCATTCGTGGCGTTCCCGCATCGCTCCAGTGTGAACCCAGCCTAATAAGCGATCGTTTTTCTGATCGCTGTATTAGTGTCACAGGTGACGCTAGTTAGGCAGGTAGGTATTTAGGTTCGCTGCAGCTTTTTATAGCGCCAGGGACCCCCATATACTACCGCATAAAGCCCCCTGATTGCCCCCTAGTTAACCCTTTCACCAGTGATCACCATATAACTGTTACAGGTGACGCTGGTTGGTTAGTTATTTTTTTATAGTTTCAGGGCACCCGCCATTTATTACCTAGTCTCACTAGTGTACCCCTAAATTTAGGGGTGTCTACTTTCCAAAATGGGGTCATTTGGGGGGGGTTTGTGCCATCTTGGCATTTTATGGCCTTCAAAACTGTAACGCCCTTAGAAAGCCTGAAGGCGGTGCTTGGTTTTCGGGGCCCCGTACGCGGCTAGGCTCCCAAAAAGTCCCATATATGTGGTATCCCCATACTCAGGAGAAGCAGCAGAATTTATTTTGGGGTGTCATTTCACATATGCCCATGGCATGCGTGAGCAATATATCATTTAGTGACAACTTTGTGAAAAAAAAAAAAAAAAGTTTGTAATTTTCCCGCAACTTGTGGCAAAATATAAAATATTCCATGGACTCAACATGCCTCTCAGCAAATAGCTTGGGGTGTCTACTTTCTAAAATGGGGTCATTTGTGGGGGTTTTGTGCCATCTTGGCATTTTATGGCCTTCAAAACTGTAATAGGTAGTGAGGAGTGAAATCAAAAAATTACGCCCTTAGAAAGCCTGAAGGCGGTGCTTGGTTTTCGGGGCCCCGTACGCGGCTAGGCTCCCAAAAAGTCCCACATATGTGGTATCCCCGTACTCAGGAGAAGCAGCAGAATTTATTTTGGGGTGTCATTTCACATATGCCCATGGCATGCATGAGCAATATATCATTTAGTGACAACTTTGTTAAAAAAAAAAAAAAAAAAAAAAAGTTTGTAATTTTCCCGCAACTTGTGGCAAAATATAAAATATTCCATGAACTCAACATGCCTCTCAGCAAATAGCTTGGGGTGTCTACTTTCTAAAATGGGGTCATTTGTGGGGGTTTTGTGCCATCTTGGCATTTTATGGCCTTCAAAACTGTAATAGGTAGTGAGAAGTGAACTCAAAAATTTACGCCCTTAGAAAGCCTGAAGGCGGTGCTTGGTTTTCGGGGCCCCGTACGCGGCTAGGCTCCCAAAAAGTCCCACATATGTGGTATCCCCATACTCAGGAGAAGCAGCAGAATTTATTTTGGGGTGTCATTTCACATACGCCCATAGCATGTGTGAGCAATATATCATTTAGTGACAACTTTGTGTAAAAAAAAAAAAAAAAAATTTTTTTTTTTGTCATTATTCAATCGCTTGAGGCAAAAAAATAAAATATTCAATGGGCTCAACATGCCTCTTATCAATTTCCTTAGGGGGTCTACTTTCCAAAATGGGGTCATTTGGGGGGGTTTTGTACTGCCCTGCCATTTTAGCACCTCAAGAAATGAGATAGGCAGTCGTAAACTAAAAGCTGCGTAAATTCCAGAAAACGTACCTTAGTTTGTAGATGTGACAACTTTTGCGCAAACCAATAAATATACAATTATTGACTTTTTTTTTACCAAAGACATGTGGCTGAATACATTTTGGCCTAAATGTATGACTAAAATTGAGTTTATTGGATTTTTCTAATAACAAAAAGTAGAAAATATCATTTTTTTTCAAAATTTGCGGTCTTTTTACGTTTATATCGCAAAAAATAAAAATCGCAGAGGCAATCAAATACCATCAAAAGAAAGCTCTATTTGTGGGAAGAAAAGGACGCAAATTTTGTTTGGGTACAACATTGCATGACCGCGCAATTACCAGTTAAAGCAGCGCAGTGCCAAAGTGTAAAAAGACCTCTGGTCATTTACCAGCAAAATGGTCCGGTCTGAAAGTGGTTAACAACCAAAAGTATAGATGATCCAAAAGAAATTGTATTAATGTGGAGAAATGGGTATAGCACTCAGACTTGAAGTCATATAAGGTGCATGGGTGCGTAAAATTTGTATATCCAAAAAAGAAAATAAGAGTAAAGTGGATGATTTTAGGAACAAATTGTGCGTGTGGAACTTCAGTGACGAGTGTAAACTGGTCCCATGCACTAACCTCAAAGACTGCAAAGAATCTAAAAAAATGTATAAAAAATATCTCTAAGAGTCCAAACAATAGTAATTTGTAGTGAACAATAAATAAATAAATGAACAAAAATATTTTGAACAAAAATATTTTGATAAACACCCTACAGAGCTAATGGAAAGCAGGGTGTGTAAAAATATATAAAAAAAAAGAAAAGACACCAAAGTTCAACAAGGAAGAGAAAAAAAACGTCTCTAAAGTGCACGTGCTTTTCCGTGATAACCAATGTGCATGCGAATCCGGTAACCACTTCCCAGTGTTCTCTTCACTGTGTCAACACACTTAAGTGAGTAATGGCCCCTTACCTTAAGGCAAGGAGAAAAAAGCGTATAAGTGAGGGTCCCTTTAAGGCTCCTCTCTGGATCTGCATCTCTCCTTCACTCTCTCCACAAAAGCACATTTGGAAATAAAATGGTCACAGCACAGGTGCAGGTCACTTTAAGACTCCTCTCTCCAGCTCCACTCTCCTCCTTTAGTTTATCTCCAAAGAGCCCAGTTTAATCAGAAAAAGCAAACCATAGTGTAGTAGGTCTTTTAAAATAAATTCAATTTTTATTAGCAAAAAACATAGGGTACTCACAAGAGAGGTCTCTTTAAAATCTTATATCCGACGAGCAGCGAACTCGTGCAGTGTGAATCAGCATACAGCGTCCTTCCCTGTCCATACGCGTGGCGTCACAACTCGTGACTTCATTTTTAATGCGGTAACATCCAACACTAACACACTTCCGTTTTATATACACCCAACATCACTGGGTGTCAGCACCTCTGCAAGTGTGTTTATGTTTTTTTAAGAGTGCAACTTTTAAAATGTAGTCCTTTTCTTGGCACCTTATTCTATAGTTCTTTCTATAAAATACCTACACCATAATGAATTTCTAATCATATAGAACCATCTAGAAGATATCATATATTCAAATATATATGTTCTGAGAGTCATTTATATGTTACTAGATAGAGTGGAAGGTGTAACAGCCCCCTACCCAGAATAGGGTAAGAATAGCGCAACATCAACTTTCCTTACATACTTTCCCTAGTGGACACGGATTGGTCCATATCGGTGTATGCAGCTATTCATATAAATAACCTTCACTAGGAGCAGCGCAGGAATAACTATTTACTATTAAATTGTATAATTGTTCTTAAATAATATGTGCAAAGTGGGAGAGGTTTCATCAAATATAATAAGCAATATCTCTGATACCAAACCAGCACATAAGTTAGTTTTTGCAGCACAAATCGCCACAGATGCAGTGCAAACTAATGCTTTCTTTGCTTTTAAATTTTAATAACATTGGGTGAAAAGTGGACGGGGCTTGATGTTATCTGAATTTGAATTCCAATATCTCAAAAACCAACTGGCTGAAGCATTCATTTTTGTATGGGTATGTCTCTACCAGCTTTGCACATCTAAAGAGTGACATTTTTGCCCATTCTTCTTTGCAACAAAGCTCAAGCTCTGTCAGATTGGATGGAGAGCATCTGTGAACAGCAATTTTCAAGTCTTGGGATTTAGGTCTGGACTTTGGCTGGGCCATTCTAACACATGAATATGCTATGATCTAAGCCATTCTATTGTAGCTCTGGCTGTATGTTTAGGGCCGTTGTCCTGCTGGAAGGTGAACCTCCGCCCCAGTCTCGAGTCTTTTGCAGACTAGGTTTTCTTCTAAGATTGCCCTGTATTTGGCTCCATCCATCTTGCCATCAACTTTGACCAGCTCAACATGATGCTGCCACCACCATGTTTCATGGTGGGGATGTTGTGTTCAGGGTGATGTGTAGTGTTTCCGCCACACATAGCATTTTGCTTTTAGGCCAAAAAGTTCAATTTTGGTCTCATCTGACCAGAGCACCTTCTTCCACATGTTTGCTGTGTCCCCCACATGGCTTCTCACAAACTGCAAACCAGACTTCTTATGGCTTTCTTTCAACAATAGCTTTCTTCTCACCACTCTTCCATAAAGGCCAGATTTGTGGATTGCATTGTTAAAAGTGGTCTTGTCAACAGATTCTCCCACCTGAGCTGTGGATCTCTGCAGTTCCTCCAGAGTTACCATGGGCCTCTTGGCTTTTATAACCTATCGTGGCTTTAAACATCTCCACAACTTTATGCCTGACCTGTCTGCTGTGTTTCTGGGCCTTCGTGATGTGGTTTGTTCACTAGGGTTCTCTATCAAACCTCTTAGGGCTTTACAGAATAGTTGTATTTAAACCAGTGGCAGCTGGTGTTTTTTTTGGGGGGGTAAACAACCACCCCCCGGCAGCTGGCAGCCGGTGGCACTACCCCCCTGCTTCCTGTCTGCCAGTCGGTCTGGCACTTAGAGCGTCTGGCTCTAATCACGTGTTTCAAAAAGGCACACCCCTTTGAAATCCATTTATACTGAGATTAAATTACACACAGGTGGATTCTATTAGGTGACTTCTGAAGGCAATTGGTTCCACTAGATTTTAGTTAGGGTATTAGTTACTTAGTTATCAGAGTAAAGATGGCTGAATACAAATGCACTCTACGATTTTCAGATATTTATTTCTAAAGAATTTTGAAAAGCATTTATCATTTTCCTTCCACTTCTTAATTATGTGTCACTTTGTGTTGGACTATTACAAAAAAAAATAAAAAATACATTTTTGTATGAATACTTTTTCAAGGCACTGTAGCAATAATAACCAGGAAGGGGTGCTAGCCTTTCCCCACTCCATCAAAAAGTAAAAAAAAAAAAAAGTTTTAGCTTTAGACACACTTATAAACTGAACATTAGACATCCATTCAAGTGGGTATTTTTAGTTCATTTAGTTGTATTAAGCATCCTAATAAACTTACACTACTTGATTACAAATGCATTTGAGGATTCCTTTACAATGGTTGTAGGTTAGAAATATGGCAGCTCCTGTTTAAAGATTTATTTTTGAATAGTTAGATCAAGATTCTTTATTTCTTTGATGAGCCACTGACAGGGGACCAGCTTCTATGCTCACCTGCCATACACATGCTTGTTCCAGTTCACAGACTCACTAAGTCATAAAAAAAGGATAAGGACAGTGGCTGTGGACCACGCATATATTACCAGTCAGATGTGGCAGCTCCCATATTTCTGTTCTGACAGATTCAATATAAAACAGACCAGGGAACCAGCAGGCTATTTTAGGAAGCAAAGCTGTACACACAGTGGCGTCTGTAGATGGGATTCCTAAAGATTGGATGCCAGCAGTAATTCTTTAGGCATGTTGGCTCCTGGGTTTCGGCCAACCCCGAAGAACAAGAACATACACATAATCAATAGATTAATCAGCATTCAGCATGCAAAATCAATTTTTATGGAGTCATAGATTGTGATGTGATGAAGGACCATTTATTTTAGAAATTCCTTCCAGGTCAAGGTCATTTCTTTCTTATCCACTTTGATTATTAGAAGCTGCCAATTTTGAAGGCAACCTGGTCTGAGGAAATAAGGAAGTTGCCATCACTGAACTCTCCTTTTGCAAATGCTACTTTCTTGGCTGTTATTCTGACCCAAATGCTTTAATGCTTTTTGAGTCACAAATCAGGAGTTTTAACCTTCCACACAATCGGCATGCTTTTTCAGAACAATGACTGAGCACTTTGCAAAGTTTCTCTAGGGCTTAGTAAATGAGCAAAAACTCTGCTGACTTCCAACCATGTGCAAGCAAAAAAGCAGTTTCTTTATTTTCCTCATATGTGATTGGGTATTCTTTGCAAAGTGAAGCTTTACCTCATTTACTAAGCTCTGGAACAGTTGCGCTTTGAAAAGTGCACAGCCCATTTGCCTTTAGTAAATCAACCCCAGAATGTATAGAGGCAAGAGACAGACAGGCAACCCCTTTTTCAAGAGGTCAGCAATAGCAGGTTTTGTATTTTTTTCAGTACAATTTTCATTTATTTTCTTTTTTAATATCTTTCAACTGAAAAGGATAACCCTCCCTTGCGCAAGTACTTGTACTCGCACTTTCTGACTATATTTCTCAGCATTGAAGACACCATTGATCCTGACCAAATCTCCAACTCCATTTGCAGAAATGCAGCCCCAAACTTGCAAAGAACCTCGCCAGTGCTTCACTGTTTCCTGCAGACATTCATTATTGTACCGTTTTCCAGTCCTTCTGTGGTGCCAGCCCAGCTTAGACAAAATTGAAGCTATGACAAGATGAACCTTTCTGACAAACATTCCATTTTCTGATATATATATATATATATATATATATATATATATATATATATATTGGAATTCTCAGACATCTGTTTCTAAAAAGTAACTCCCCGCTAGCTTTGAGCACCGGATGTATAGGTAGGATGTTCTGCAAACTAAATAGCTGATGCAAGGAAGAGAGAAACCACAAATGTCACTGACTATAACAAGCCTTTAAGATTCTGAATATGAAGATGTGCTAAGATGTTTTAAGAGTTCATTTTTGTAAAAGTAAATGTATTTTGTGACGTAATTGCTAACATATATATGCTGCCAATGCCATGACTTCCTGGCATTAGTCGGGGGTTGGGTGTCTCTGGCTGGCAAGAATTAAAAAAAGTTTGTTTTCCTGAAGTCTTTTGTCCGGAGTTATCCCTGGTATTACAAAAACACATTGAGCAGTTTGTTGCTACAGTTCTGGGGGCTTGTCTGGGATACCAGGTGTTACTTGCAGTGACAAGGTGGCAATTCCACTACAACCTACATGGATTTGGTCTAGAGCCAGTCTCTTGGGTTGCTGCACTGTCTCATGCACCCTAGAATACATTTATCTAGGAGGCTGTACTACATCTCACTTGTCTGGCCCTGAACCACCCTGTCAGTGTCTCAAAAAACACAGATTCAGGGACCAAATAATTGGAGCTCCAACATCAGGACCAGATGAGACCTCTGGTTTTTGATTTGGGATAACAATCAGACAGGAGCTCCCAACATATTCGAGGGAAGGGGAGCCTGGTCATCTCCCAGGAGGAAAACCCAATTGGATTATAGAGCATCTTGGGTAGACCTCAGTCAGTCAGTAATTTTTGGGTGGCAGAGTTTGGTGTGAATTGTGTTTGTGTGAGACGCTGCAGTGAAGCGAATATGGATTCTATGTAGGCGCATTTCTCAGACGCGTTTATAGGCAGAAGTGTCAGCATATCCAGAAAAATTGAGTTCATGGAGAACTTAAAGGCTTAGCCAAGGTAAAGGATCCAGGAATTCAGAGGTCTCCTTCACATTCCCTGGACTAATATTTGTATATAGAATATAAGTGGTTCTGTATGTACATTTGCATATAAGCTTAAAGTGATAAGTTCTTATTATGCTTGCAAATAGTAATTGTTAAGTAGATGTATTAATATTTCTCTTGATGACTGCCTTAAAGGGTAACTCCACTTTCCTGGTGAAAAAAAAATAGCAAATAAAGAAAAAATAGTATAGTGCATATAATTGCAACACTAATCATATTGTGATTGAATGTTATTAAAAATGACCTTTCCGTTTCAATCTGTAGCTGCTGTAATTTTCTGAGAATGCATTGCAATATGGCTACCTGGAGTCATTCTGTACACAGAGTGTCTACTGACCACTCCCCAAAAACAGAATTAACTGCTTATGTGATTGACTCACCAATTTTACCAGAAGTCTGCCTCTGATACAAATCAGATTTCAGCATTCCCTACAACAAAAATGTCATTTTTGGTGAGATACTTTCAATAAGGCCCCTTTCACACTGAGGCGTTTTTAAGGCGTTTTAGCGCTAAAAATAGCGCCAAAATAACGCCTGAAATAATCCTGCCCCAGTATTCTCAATGTGGAAGCCTGAGGTGCTTTCACACTGAGGCGTTGTGCAGGCTGTGCGTTGTGAAAAATCCTGTAAACAGCTTTTTTGTAGCTTCTTTTGGGCGCTAAAAATAGCGCTGTAAAAACGCCTATCCCCATTGAAAATAATGAGTAGCGCTGTAAAAACGCGGTAATACCGCTTTAAAAACGCCCAGAAGCTATGGGAAGGTCAGATGACCACAGTAGAGTATAGGATGCTGGGATACCAGGAAATCCTGTTTGGAACAGGAGAGGAGATCAGTCAGACAAGTGACAAATTAAATCATGGCAGAGCAATCTTTTGAAATGCAGCCAACAGCTGCAGGATCAGCTGCAGAAGCTGAAAAGTCCTCAGAGACTGGAGATCCAGAGGAGTTCATTGACACCATGAGAAGGCACCCAGAACTCTGGGACAAAAAACACTGCTTCTATGCAAACCGCCTGAAGAAAAAGGCTGGATGGAATGATGTGGCTGAGCATCATATTGAAAATTGGACATCATTATCCAACAAAAGAAAAGCTGAGAAAAGTAAGTGGTTCAAATCCCAAACTATTCATATTCTGAATTGTGGTATTCATTACCATATTACCCCCTAAAGTCCAAACCACCCACCATAACCCTAATACCACCCTCATAATCCCAAACCACCCACCATAACCCTAATCCCACCCCTCATAATCCCAAACCACCCACCATAACCCTAATCCCACCCTCATAATCCCAAACTCCTAACCCTAATCCCACCCCTCATAATCCCAAACCACCCACCATAACCCTAATCCCACCCCTCATAATCCCAAACCACCCACCATAACCCTAATCCCACCCTCATAATCCCAAACTCCTAACCCTAATCCCACCCCTCATAATCCCAAACCACCCACCATAACCCTAATCCCACCCCTCATAATCCCAAACCACCCACCATAACCCTAATCTCACCCTCATAATCCCAAACTCCTAACCCTAATCCCACCCCTCATAATCCCAAACCACCCACCATAACCCTAATCCCACCCCTCATAATCCCAAACCACCCACCATAACCCTAATCCCACCCTCATAATCCCAAACTCCTAACCCTAATCCCACCCCTCATAATCCCAAACCACCCACCATAACCCTAATCCCACCCTCATAATCCCAAACTCCTAACCCTAATCCCACCCCTCATAATCCCAAACCACCCACCATAACCCTAATCCCACCCCTCATAATCCCAAACCACCCACCATAACCCTAATCCCACCCCTCATAATCCCAAACCACCCACCATAACCCTAATCCCACCCCTCATAATCCCAAACCACCCACCATAACCCTAATCCCACCCTCATAATCCCAAACTCCTAACCCTAATCCCACCCCTCATAATCCCAAACCACCCACCATAACCCTAATCCCACCCTCATAATCCCAAACTCCTAACCCTAATCCCACCCCTCATAATCCCAAACCACCCACCATAACCCTAATCCCACCCTCATAATCCCAAACTCCTAACCCTAATCCCACCCCTCATAATCCCAAACCACCCACCATAACCCTAATCCCACCCCTCATAATCCCAAACCACCCACCATAACCCTAATCCCACCCCTCATAATCCCAAACCACCCACCATAACCCTAATCCCACCCCTCATAATCCCAAACCACCCACCATAACCCTAATCCCACCCCTCATAATCCCAAACCACCCACCATAACCCTAATCCCACCCTCATAATCCCAAACTCCTAACCCTAATCCCACCCCTCATAATCCCAAACCACCCACCATAACCCTAATCCCACCCTCATAATCCCAAACTCCTAACCCTAATCCCACCCCTCATAATCCCAAACCACCCACCATAACCCTAATCCCACCCTCATAATCCCAAACTCCTAACCCTAATCCCACCCCTCATAATCCCAAACCACCCACCATAACCCTAATCCCACCCCTCATAATCCCAAACCACCCACCATAACCCTAATCCCACCCCTCATAATCCCAAACCACCCACCATAACCCTAATCCCACCCCTCATAATCCCAAACCACCCACCATAACCCTAATCCCACCCCTCAGAATCACAAACCACCCACCATAACCCTAATCCCACCCCTCATAATCCCAAACCACCCACCATAACCCTAATCCCACCCCTCATAATCCCAAACCACCCACCATAACCCTAATCCCACCCCTCATAATCCCAAACCACCCACCATAACCCTAATCCCACCCCTCAGAATCACAAACCACCTACCATAACCATAATGCTTAAATTTTTTGCCTTTCAGTAAAAATAATAAAACAGCGTTGGAAAACGTTGCGAGATAATTACAAGCGTGAACTCGTAAAACAGCAGCAAATCAGGAGTGGATCCGGCGCGAGAAAGGGAAGAATTTACTGCCATTTTTACGAATTGGATTTTTTAAGACCAGTTATGCTGGAGAGACAGTAAGTATTACAATTATCCCTAATTTTCTAAATGATTGTTTTTTGCTAATAAAGGTATCTAAATAACTGCAATTTTCAAGTAACACTGTGTAATCATTTTTTTATTTAAGAACAGACAACAACTTCAGTAGCGAGAGTGGGGAAGAGGAGCTTATTCCCGAAACAAGCACTACCACAGAACCACAACCAGAAGAATATGTTGATGACAGGGAAACACCGGAGCCTCCTCCAAGAAGGTCAACAAAAGGCAAAACAAAGAAAAACCCTGACAATCAAGAATTCATTGATCTTGTTAAAAAGCTCATTGATTCACAAAAAACTGAGAATTCGGAAATTGCTGCCTTCACTAAAAGTTTAATACCTCAAATTGCAGAGGTCAAAAGGGAATTCCAATGCGATCTTCGAATTGATATTTTGAAACTCATAAAATCATACCAACTGAAAGGTAATCCTCCCATTCTACATCCCCAACCCTCCGAAAACCTCAACCAGCCACAAAATATCCGCTATGGGAATCAATGGGAAGAATCTGGTTATCGTCCATCTTCTTACAGCAATGCATGTGGCCCAAACATGTTCATGACTCCCCAGTTCACTCCACAATTCAATCCAGCACCATACAATATGCCCCAAACTTATTATCCCCCAATTCAAGCTGCTCCTCCTCCTCCGCCTCCCCCTCCTCCTACTTCTATGCCTCAGCCAAACACCACTAGAGAGGAAATACACACTCACACCTCATTCTATCAAGATCTGTAATGTTTTATCAGAACAGTTAAACCTTCCTGGAAATTTTTGTTGCACTGCACTGTTTCTTACGATGTTTGAAGCTAAAATGTCGAAAAAAATACCATATATGTTTTGTTTTCTAAAGAAGTTTTTTTACTTATGATAGTTTATTTTGGAAATATCGTTTTTTCTATTACAAATGATAATATATTTGTTTGATATTATTAAAGGAAAAGAAATGCCAGTTCATGCATATGTGCAAATTGACAAATAAATGTGAATTTTTTGGCCTAAATATAAAAATTTGTATTATGTTTATGATTGATAATATTAATACATGTGATTCTAAAATGACTTAGCATTATAAGTAGTCGTTCACATGGTGATATAATAGTATCCTGTCTCATCAAGGCAGGTGTCAGCAGGTCAAGAAGAAAGTCAAATCAATGTAAAAGAAGGGATATGTTGTTAAAAACTAGACATGTGCAGATTTTTTTTTTTTTTTTCGGAATTTCATTTTCATCAGAAAACTTAATTTATTTAGTTACTCCCGAAATTATTTTTTATTTATTGTGTTTTTCGTTCAAAAATTGCATTCGTCATAAAATCCACATGAATTACGGTCGAATCTGTCTTTGAAGGCTTATGGTGTCTGTCGAATGTATAAAGAATATTTGACGGAGCTAGTATATAGCATACTTTAGAACCCTATTAAAGTCTATGTGACTCCAACGTTCATAATCTAAATTGCTAATTTTAAAGGCTAATTTGCAAGTTACTGTCCTAAAAAGTGTTTGGGGACCCGGGTCCTGCCCCAGGGGACATGTATCAATGCAAAAAAACTTAGAAAAACAGCCGTTTTTTCGGGAGCAGTTATTTTAATAATGATTAAAGTGAAACAATAAAAGTGGAATATTCCTTTAAATTTTGTAGGGGGGGTTGTCTATAGTATGCCTGTTAAGGGGCTAATGTTTCTGGTGCTTAGAACTGTCCCTGCACAAAGTGTCATTTATGCTGGAAAAAAAGTCCTCTAATATCACTCGCAGCTATTATGAATTGTCAGCTCCCGTAATACAGAGAACACTCATTGAAAGTCATTGTTAAAAAATCGTATAAATTTTTTGCAAAAAAGCGTGGGGGTCCCCCAAATTCAATTACCAGGCCCTTCACGTCTGGTATGGATATTAAGGGGAACCCTGCCTCAAATTTATGTAAAAATTTGACGTGGGGTTCCCCCTAAATATCCATAACCAGACCCTTCAGGTATGGTATGGATATTAAGGGGAACCCCGCGTCAAATTTAACTAAAAATTGACGTGGGGTTCCCCCTAAAAATCCATACCAGACCCTTTAACCGAGCACGCAACCTGGCAGGCCGCAGCAAAAGAGGGGGGAATGAGAGAGCGGCCCCCCTCCCTCCTGAACCGTACCAGGCCACATGCCCTCAACATTGGGAGGATGCTTTGGGGGTCTGTGACCCCTCAAAGCACCTTGTCCCCATGTTGATGAGGACAAGGGCCTCATCCCCACAACCCTGGCCGGTGGTTGTGGAGGTCTGTGGGCGGGGGGCTTATCAGAATCTGGAAGCCACCTTTAACAAGCGGACCCCCAGATCCCGGCCCCCCCTGTTTGAAATGGTAAGGGGGTACAAAAGTACCCCTACCATTTCACAAAGAAAGTGTAAAAAATGGTTAAATCAAACAAACACACTTTTTAAAAATACCTTTATTAAAACTACAAAAAAATAAAAGATTCCAGTGGCGGAAATCCACTCTTGCTATCCAGCGACGGATGATCATCTCTCCAGCGATGTCTCATCTCATCCAGCGCAGCGCAGCATCCTTCTTCTGTCTCCGTGGAGGAGACACTGCAGGCATTCCGGCGGCTGACGTTTCTTATATACGGAGGGCGGGGCCACCCGTCGCCTGACCCCGCCCCCCTCTGACGCAAGGGGAAACCCGGGGTTCCCCGTGACGTATGGGTGCCCCCCCTCTGATGTAACGGAAACCTGCCTGTGTTCAGAGATTTGGACATGGAGGAGTGGGATTACTCACAACCCTAACCCGAAAACCACTCCAAAAAGACATAATCCCAACCTTTGTCCCACGCACCATAGTCCCAAAAGACAGAATACGACTCAATTTTATTAATTTTTGGATTATTAATTAATGAAATTTCAACGACTCTCAAAAATTTGATCTATTGTATTTAATCTAAACATTATTAAATGCATACATCAAATGTGATAGCAGAATAGCAGAAGACTATATAAATCCAAATAAATATGTAATTGGACAAACATCCAAAAAATTAAATGACTCTTACAAATTTTTTTATGTATAATCGAACATGTCAATGACGAAGAAATCCAAAAAAAAGCTTAAATTTCATATTTGGAAAGGTTTAGATCATATCACCCTGCCAACTTACTGCACCTGCAGGACTCAAAAAATAATCTGCAAACTCGTCCCTTATAGTAAAACCCACTCTTGGGCCACGGACATGTGGAAAATCGGCTGGTTCCATGTTATGTGACAATGTATCCTCAAAATTAATGCCATCTCTCTCCCGTACTAAGTTGTGTAACACACATGCTGCCTTTATAACTTTACAAGCATTTTCTACTTTTAAATTAATTGGTTTCTGGAATATCTGCCATTTGTTGGCCAGTATTCCAAAGGCGCATTCGACTAGTCTTCTTGCTCGGCATAGACGGTAATTGAAAATTCTCTTCCGAGTATCTAGATTTCGCAAAGAGTATGGCTTCATAAGATGCTCATGGATGGCAAATGCATCATCAGCCACAAAAACATATGGCAAATCAGGACCCTCTGTCCCAGGCAATGGTTGGTTATCCGGCAAGTCCAGTTGATTGGAAGCAAGACGCTTTCCAAATTTTGTATTCAGGAAAACTGTGGAGTCTGCAGAGCTACCAAATGATCCAATATCTACAAATATAAATTTATAGTCGGAATCTACTACAGCCATCAAAACAACAGAAAAATACTTTTTGTAGTTATAGTATTGACTTCCACTATGGCAAGGTTTTATTAACCTAATATGTTTGCCATCAATTGCACCTAGACAGTTCGGGAAATTAGTCTTGATGAAGAACCGCTGTGCAATATCCTTCCATTTCTGTTTATTCGGAACGGGCATAAATAGATGTTTGAGATTCCATATTTCATCACACGTATGTTTGATAATTTCACTCAAAGTAGATATTCCTACTCGGAATTCATACTGTAGTGATGTGTACGTATTTCCAGTTGCCAAGTATCTGTAAAAAGAGAACAAATAATTTTAGCGTTCGAAATAAAAATGAGGATTAGATGGGAAACTATGCAAAATAAATAAAGTCATAACAAGAGAGATCAGGATCTACATCTGTCCGCTCTCAGTCATATGCTGCTCAAATTACCTCAGCGTTAGCAGTAATCGTTCACATGGTGTTATAGCATCTCTGCAATTGGTATCCTGTCTCATTAAGGCCGGTGTCAATAGGTCGAGCAGAAAGTCAAATCTATTGAAAGAAATACATTAGGGTTAGGGTTTTGAGTTGTAGAGTATGGGGAGTGGGATTAGGGTTAGGGTTTTGAGTTGGAGAGTATGGAGAGTGGGATTAGGGTTAGGTTTTGGAGTTGGAGAGTATGGAGAGTGGGATTAGGGTTAGGGTTTTGAGTTGGAGAGTATGGAGAGTGGGATTAGGGTTAGGGTTTTGAGTTGGAGAGTATGGAGAGTGGGATTAGGGTTAGGGTTTTGAGTTGGAGAGTATGGAGAGTGGGATTAGGGTTAGGGTTTTGAGTTGGAGAGTATGGAGAGTGGGATTAGGGTTAGGTTTTGGAGTTGGAGAGTATGGAGAGTGGGATTAGGGTTAGGGTTTTGAGTTGGAGAGTATGGAGAGTGGGATTAGGGTTAGGTTTTGGAGTTGGAGAGTATGGAGAGTGGGATTAGGGTTAGGTTTTGGAGTTGGAGAGTATGGAGAGTGGGATTAGGGTTAGGGTTTTGAGTTGGAGAGTATGGAGAGTGGGATTAGGGTTAGGTTTTGGAGTTGGAGAGTATGGAGAGTGGGATTAGGGTTAGGGTTTTGAGTTGGAGAGTATGGAGAGTGGGATTAGGGTTAGGTTTTGGAGTTGGAGAGTATGGAGAGTGGGATTAGGGTTAGGTTTTGGAGTTGGAGAGTATGGAGAGTGGGATTAGGGTTAGGGTTTTGAGTTGGAGAGTATGGAGAGTGGGATTAGGGTTAGGGTTTTGAGTTGGAGAGTATGGAGAGTGGGATTAGGGTTAGGGTTTTGAGTTGGAGAGTATGGAGAGTGGGATTAGGGTTAGGTTTTGGAGTTGGAGAGTATGGAGAGTGGGATTAGGGTTAGGGTTTTGAGTTGGAGAGTATGGAGAGTGGGATTAGGGTTAGGTTTTGGAGTTGGAGAGTATGGAGAGTGGGATTAGGGTTAGGTTTTGGAGTTGGAGAGTATGGAGAGTGGGATTAGGGTTAGGGTTTTGAGTTGGAGAGTATGGAGAGTGGGATTAGGGTTAGGTTTTGGAGTTAGAGAGTATGGAGAGTGGGATTAGGGTTAGGTTTTGGAGTTGGAGAGTATGGAGAGTGGGATTAGGGTTAGGGTTTTGAGTTGGAGAGTATGGAGAGTGGGATTAGGGTTAGGTTTTGGAGTTGGAGAGTATGGAGAGTGGGATTAGGGTTAGGGTTTTGAGTTGGAGAGTATGGAGAGTGGGATTAGGGTTAGGTTTTGGAGTTGGAGAGTATGGAGAGTGGGATTAGGGTTAGGTTTTGGAGTTGGAGAGTATGGAGAGTGGGATTAGGGTTAGGGTTTTGAGTTGGAGAGTATGGAGAGTGGGATTAGGGTTAGGGTTTTGAGTTGGAGAGTATGGAGAGTGGGATTAGGGTTAGGGTTTTGAGTTGGAGAGTATGGAGAGTGGGATTAGGGTTAGGTTTTGGAGTTGGAGAGTATGGAGAGTGGGATTAGGGTTAGGGTTTTGAGTTGGAGAGTATGGAGAGTGGGATTAGGGTTAGGTTTTGGAGTTGGAGAGTATGGAGAGTGGGATTAGGGTTAGGTTTTGGAGTTGGAGAGTATGGAGAGTGGGATTAGGGTTAGGGTTTTGAGTTGGAGAGTATGGAGAGTGGGATTAGGGTTAGGTTTTGGAGTTGGAGAGTATGGAGAGTGGGATTAGGGTTAGGTTTTGGAGTTGGAGAGTATGGAGAGTGGGATTAGGGTTAGGGTTTTGAGTTGGAGAGTATGGAGAGTGGGATTAGGGTTAGGGTTTTGAGTTGGAGAGTATGGAGAGTGGGATTAGGGTTAGGGTTTTGAGTTGGAGAGTATGGAGAGTGGGATTAGGGTTAGGTTTTGGAGTTGGAGAGTATGGAGAGTGGGATTAGGGTTAGGGTTTTGAGTTGGAGAGTATGGAGAGTGGGATTAGGGTTAGGTTTTGGAGTTGGAGAGTATGGAGAGTGGGATTAGGGTTAGGTTTTGGAGTTGGAGAGTATGGAGAGTGGGATTAGGGTTAGGGTTTTGAGTTGGAGAGTATGGAGAGTGGGATTAGGGTTAGGTTTTGGAGTTGGAGAGTATGGAGAGTGGGATTAGGGTTAGGGTTTTGAGTTGGAGAGTATGGAGAGTGGGATTAGGGTTAGGTTTTGGAGTTGGAGAGTATGGAGAGTGGGATTAGGGTTAGGTTTTGGAGTTGGAGAGTATGGAGAGTGGGATTAGGGTTAGGGTTTTGAGTTGGAGAGTATGGGGAGTGGGATTAGGGTTAGGTTTTGGAGTTGGAGAGTATGGAGAGTGGGATTAGGGTTAGGGTTTTGAGTTGGAGAGTATGGGGAGTGGGATTCGGGTTATGTTTTGGAGTTGGAGAGTATGGAGAGTGGGATTAGGGTTAGGGTTTTGAGTTGGAGAGTATGGGGAGTGGGATTAGGGTTATGAGTTTGAGAGTAGGGGGAGTGGGATTAAGGTTATGAGTTTGAGAGTAGGGGGAGTGGGATTAAGGTTATGAGTTTGAGAGTAGGGGGAGTGGGATTAAGGTTATGAGTTTGAGAGTAGGGGGAGTGGGATTAAGGTTATGAGTTTGAGAGTAGGGGGAGTGGGATTAAGGTTATGAGTTTGAGAGTAGGGGGAGTGGGATTAAGGTTATGAGTTTGAGAGTAGGGGGAGTGGGATTAAGGTTATGAGTTTGAGAGTAGGGGGAGTGGGATTAAGGTTATGAGTTTGAGAGTAGGGGGAGTGGGATTAAGGTTATGAGTTTGAGAGTAGGGGGAGTGGGATTAAGGTTATGAGTTTGAGAGTAGGGGGAGTGGGATTAAGGTTATGAGTTTGAGAGTAGGGGGAGTGGGATTAAGGTTATGAGTTTGAGAGTAGGGGGAGTGGGAGGCTGAGTTTGGGAGTAGTAGTGGGTGTTGATGAAGGACATATTGCCACTTACGTTGTGATGCTCATCCGAGTATAATTTCGAAATTTCTCAGGGTGCACTCTCAGGTCCTGATAGAGCAACATGTATTGTCCTCTGTCTGCACGCATTTGATTGATGGGATGAACCCAATAACGACGCTGCGCTCTCTGTTGTTGATGTTTCCAAACATATAGCACTAATATCAACAGCAGCTCAAAATACTCCATCTTCTTGTAGGTCTGTTCCTTCCTTCAAGGAATAACAGGAAGTGATCTAAGCGGGTGGGGTTGTTTGTTGATTCCAACGCTTCAAAAACGCTCCAAAAACGCTAGAAAAACGCATGGGCGTTAGCGCTATTTTTAGCGCTAACGCGGTAAAAACGCGGTAAAAACGATATGCTTTTTAAGAGCGTTTTCTAAACGCCTCAGTGTGAAAGGGGCCTAAGAGTAAGTCTCATGGGATGCAGGCCCAGCAGATTTCCTCATTAGAGCCCTGCAGCTGCACACCTGACAGTTAATTATGAAACCACTCCCATTAGACCCATTCAGAACAGAGGCACAGACAAACAGAAGGATTTCTTCAGAATAACAAAAGGTAGGAATCTGCAATAAAGTTTGTTATAATCCTTGCAATGTACATAGATCACCCAGAGGGGAATGTTTTCAGCCCTGGAAGGATTTACCCCCTTAATGACAAGGCCATTTTTTGCAATATGGCACTGCGTTACTTTAACTGACAATTGTGCAGGCATGCGACACTGTACCCAAATTAATGTCCTTTTTTCCCACAAATAGAGCTTTCTTTTAGCGGTATTTGATCACCTCTGCGTTATTTTTTGCGCTGTAAACAAAAAAAAAGACAATTTTGAAAAAATATATATATATTTAACTTTTTGCTAGAATACATATCCAGTAAAAAAACAAAAACAAATTTATTAATCAGTTTAGGCCAATATATATTCTTCTGTATATTTTTGGTAAAAAAAAAAATTAGCAATATGCATTTGATTGCTATATTGATAGGAATATTTATTGGTTTGCACAAAAGTCTACAAAATAGGGGATAGACTTATAGCATTTTTATTTATTTATTTATTTTACTAGCAATGATGGTGATCAGTGATTTTTAGCGGGACTGTGACATTGTGGCAGACGGATCAGACACTTTTGTCACTTTTTTGGGACCAGTGACATTATTATAGTGATGAGATCTAAAATATGAACTGATGACTGTATAAATGATACTGACAGGGAAGGCGTTAACACTAGGGGGTGATCAAGGGGTTAAGTGAGTCCTAGAGAGGTGTTTCTAACTGTGGGGGGGGGGGGGGGAGTGGGCCCACACACCGGCTCCCCGCCAGTGGACAATGCACGTGTGCGCAGTATCTCGTACACAAAACAACGTATGGGTACATTGTTTCATGCAATAGGGCTGCCCTGCCACAGTATATATGCAGTGGGCGGTCCTTAAGTGGTTAAATAAAGAAAAGATTAAGTTTTTGTATGTCCCTTTATTATCTTGAAGAGGGACACTCATATTAGGATATGCTGTTGTTAGAGATCATTTTGTTGTCAGACAAGTTGCCTGGGAAACAATGGTTTGGTTTAAATTATAGACCTTATGGTTATAAATCAGGTTTGTATAATAGGGAAATGTTGTACAGTATGTGTTACATGTTTATTTTTGGTTTGGTTGTTGAGGTTTTTTAACAACTATTGGTAAATTTATGGAATGTGTTGGGAACATATTACTAAGCCCATGCCAAATGCACTGTTTAATTGGAATTATAGGTGGGAAAAGTGACATCACTATTAAATTATTTAATGGTACTAAAGAAAAAAAAAGAAAAAAGAAATGAATGCCTTGTGAGATTTTGTGAGACTCGGAAAGCAGTTTAGCTCAGTGTCATAAACCAGATGTGACCAGAACTGTGTGACTGCGACAGAGTGAACCAGACATAAATACGTGAAAGTAAGTATGTTTATTAAATTAAATGCATATAAATGTGAACACACCACCAATACAGAGTGAACAAACTGAACAACCAAACAGTGATAATAAACCAACCAGCATATATAGCAAAAGGGAGTACCAGAATCGTAGTCAAGCCAGGCCAGGGTCATAAACAGGAGATCAGCAGATGGGGGGCCAGGAGTAAACAGACAAGGAACAAGATGGAAGGAATCAGGCTGCAGGGAAAGGATCCAGGCATACAGGAACAGATACAAACAAGTTCAGGATACAGGAATCAAGAATCAGGGTTCAGGTTCAGGATCAGGATAACAGATAAACAGGCTGCAGGTCAGGGCACAAGAACAATACCAGGGCAAGGTGTGTGTGCACTTGCCGGGTATTTATACACATCTCAGACTCAGGTGATGCCTGATTGCAAGAGGTAATGTCGGCCCCACACTGCCAGGAACCACCCGCTGGTGGACGCCAGTGCTGCGGCCCAAAGATCACATAATACCAGCAGGGAAAGGCTCTCCTGACAGTTCCAAGTTCAGGAGACACCTGCTGGTGGACCTCAGTACTGCACGTCAAATGATAGCTATTACCAGCAGAGGGAATCTTTCCTGACATTCAGTTGTTCGGAAACCACAAGGGAAGTGTGTAGATTCTTAACTAAATTTGTCAATTCTGTTTTGCAAAAATATTTGCAAGATGAAAGAAAAAAAAATTTTGTTTCAATTGTGTTACTAGGAAAATAAAGGAGGTAACGTTTAACCAAATATGATTTAATTTCTTTGACTCAACAGATTTTTAAACATTTAATTTACTAGACTGGTGTTATGTTATGTGAATGACTTGGATTTATGAAAATACATAAAGGGAAAATGAATGAATCGAATTGCCAATTAATGTTGAATGAGAAGGAGTTTTATTGTGTCAAGGGATACGAGAATTATGACAGAATAATAATACAACAGTGTTCGGTTATGTGGAAAATATGGGTAGCTGATAATGACAAGCAGAAAGCACCGACATCCCTGTGCATAAATCTAAACAAAGGGAAATTTTGGCGGTACTTTATGAGTGCCAGAGAAAAAAAAGTGTTTGGTTATAATTTTTTTTTTTTTTTTTTAATGTTGGGTTGTTTAACCACTTCAGGACCGCCGTATTGCCAATGTACGTCAACACAATGGCACAGGCAGGCACAATCACGTAGATGTACGTGCCTGCCTTCCAGCGGGTGGGGGGTCCGATCGGACCCCCTCCCGCTGGATACGGCGGTCCGGTTCGCTCCAGGAGCGCTCCGTGATGAGGGGATGGCCGTTGGTTTTTGGCCACCCCCTCTGGATCGCTCCTGGCCAATGAGAAGCTTCCTCCCACTGTGTATTGTTTACACAGGAAGGAGGAAGTGATGTCATTCTCCTCGGGGCGGTCTTTTTGACCGGACTACGAGGAGAAGACTAATAGTAAGTGTGCACCAACACTACACTGACATGTAGGTACACACAGGCACACAAACCCCCCCCCCGATCGCCCCCCGATCGCCCCCCGATCCCCCCCGCCCCCCCTCCCCCCCCAGTCACAGTGTCACTGATTGCATTGATCATTTCTTTACTGATCAATGCATTCAGTGTCAGTTGTGACAGTAAAAACTGTCAGGACAGTTAGTGTTAGGTCCAGGGTAGCCCCCTATCACCCCCCAATAAAGATTTAACCCCCTGATTGCCCCTAGAGTTAACCCTTTCACCCCCTTTTGCCAGTGTCACTAAGCGATCATTTTTCTGATCGCTGCATGTGTCGCTAGGTAGCTAGTTATTTTTTTAGGTTCACCGCCAGGTTTTTATATCGCTAGGTACCCCGATATACTACCCAATAATGGTTTTAACCCCCTGATTGCCGCTAGTTAACCCTTTCACCCCCTTTTGCCAGTGTCACTAAGCGATTGTTTTTCTGATCGCTGCATTAGTGTCGCTACAGTCGCTAGGTAGCTAGTTATTTTTTTAGGTTCACCGCCAGGTTTTTATAGCGCTAGGTACCCCGATATACTACCCAATAATGGTTTTAACCCCCTGATTGCCGCTAGTTAACCCTTTCACCCCCTTTTGCCAGTGTCACTAAGCGATCATTTTTCTGATCGCTGCATCAGTGTCGCTAGTGTCGCTAGGTAGCTAGTTATTTTTTTAGGTTCACCGCCAGGTTTTTATATCGCTAGGTACCCCGATATACTACCCAATAATGGTTTTAACCCCCTGATTGCCGCTAGTTAACCCTTTCACCCCTTTTGCCAGTGTCACTAAGCAATCGTTTTTCTGATCGCTGCATTAGTGTCGCTACAGTCGCTAGGTAGCTAGTTATTTTTTTAGGTTCACCGCCAGGTTTTTATAGCGCTAGGTACCCCGATATACTACCCAATAATGGTTTTAACCCCCTGATTTCCGCTAGTTAACCCTTTCACCCCCTTTTGCCAGTGTCACTAAGCGATAATTTTTCTGATCGCTGCATCAGTGTCGCTAGTGTCGCTAGGTAGCTAGTTATTTTTTTAGGTTCACGGCCAGGTTTTTATAGCGCTAGGTACCCCGATATACTACCCAATAATGGTTTTAACCCCCTGATTGCTGCTAGTTAACCCTTTCACCCCCTTTCACCAGCGATCACAGTATAAGTGTCACTGGTGACGCTGGTTAGCCAGTTAGTTATTTAGGTTCCCCGTCAGGTTTTTATATAGCGCCAGGGACCCCCATATACTACCTAATAAAAATTTGAACCCCCTGATTGCCCCTAGTTAACCCTTTCACCACTGATCACCGTATAAGTGTTACGGGTGACTCTGGTTAGTTTGTTTTTTATAGCATCAGGGCACCCACCATTTATTACCCAATAAAGGTTTAACCCCCTGATCACCCGGCGGGTGATATCAATTAGGTTTTAGGGTCAGGGTCTGCGTCGCCCCAGGCAGCGCTAGGTTAGTGCCAGTACCGCTAACACCCACACGCAAAGCATACACCTCCCGTAGTGCTATAGAATCTGAACAGATCAATATCTGATCTGATCAGATCTATACTAGCGTCCCCAGCAGTTTAGGGTTCCAAAAAAACGCATTGTTAGCGGGATCAGCCCAGATACCTGCTAGCACCTGCGTTTTGCCCCTCTGCCCAGCCCACCCAAGTGCAGTATCGATCGATCACTGTCACTTACAAAACACTAAACACATAACTGCAGCGATCGCAGAGTCAGGCCTGATCCCTGCCATCGCTAACAGGTTTTTTGGTAGCATTTTATATTTAAATCCCGAAGGCAGTGCTTGGTTTTCGGGGTCCCGTACGTGGCTAGGCTCCCAAAAAGTCCCCCACATGTGGTATCCCCGTACTCGGGAGAAGCAGCAGAATTTATTTTGGGGTGTAATTTGACTTCTGCCCATAGCATGTGTGAGCAATATATCATTTAGTGACAACTTTGTGCAAAAAAAAAAAAGTTTGTAATATTCCCGCAACTTTTGGCAAAATATAAAATATTCCATGGACTCAACATGCCTCTCAGTAAATAATCTGGGGTGTCTACTTTCCAAAATGGAGTCATTTGGGGGGGGTTTGTGCTATTTTGGCATTTTATGGCCTTCGAAACTGTAATAGGTAGTGAGGAGTTAAATCAAAAATTTGCACCCTTAGAAATCCTGAAGGTGGTGATTGGTTTTCGGGGTGCCGTGCACGACTAGAATCCCAAAAAGTCCCACACATGTGGTATCCCCGTACTCAGGAGAAGCAGCAGAATGTATTTTGGGGTGTCATTTCACATATGCCCATAGCATGTGTGAGCAATATATCATTTAGTGACAACTTGGTGCAAAAAAAAAAAAGTTTGTAATATTCCCGCAACTTGTGGCAAAATATAAAATATTCCATGGACTCAACATGCCTCTCAGTAAATAGCTTGGGGTGTCTACTTTCCAAAATGGGGTCATTTTGGGGGGTTTTGTGCTATTTTGGCATTTTATGGCCTTCGAAACTGTGATAGGTAGTGAGGAGTTAAATCAAAAATTTGCACCCTTAGAAATCCTGAAGGTGGTGATTGGTTTTCGGGGTGCCGTGCGCGACTAGACTCCCAAAAAGTCCCACACATGTGGTATCCCCATACTCGGGAGAAGTAGCGGAATATATTTTGGGGTGCAATTCCACATATATATATATATATATTTTTTTTGTCATTATTCAATCCCTTAGGACAAAAAAAATAAATATTCAATGGGCTCAACATACCCATCAGCAATTTCCTTGGGGTGTCTACTTTCCAAAATGGGGTAATTTGGGGGGGATTTGTACTGCCCTGCCATTTTAGCACCTCAAGAAATGAGATCAGCAGTCATAAATTAAAAGCTGTGTAAATTCCAGAAAATGTACTCTAGTTTGTAGACGCTATAACTTTTGCGCAAACCAAAAAATATACGCTTATTGACATTTTTTTTACTAAAGACATGTGGCTGAATAAATTTTGCCCTCAATGTATGACTAAAATTTAGTTTATTCGATTTTTCTTATAACAAAAAGAAGAAAATATCTTTTTTTTTCAAAATTTTCGCTCTTTTTCCATTTATATCGCAAAAAAAAAAATCGCAGAGGCAATCAAATACCATCAAAAGAAAGCTCTATTTGTGGGAAGAAAAGGACGCAAATTTTGTTTGGGTGCAATATTGCATGACCGCGCAATTACCAGTTAAAGCAGCACAGTGCGAAATTGGAAAAAGACCTCTGGTCCTTAAGGTGTTTATTGGTCCGGGGTGAAGTGGTTAAGGAATTTACATGATCTACCAATTAATCATTGAAATACATAAGGCAAGGTTATTCTGTGTATGCCTTAGGATGTGTACAAAATAAAGTGTTAAATAAAAAAAAGGGTCTACCTATGTGTGACGGAACTCGGATACCTCGGCGGGGCACCTAAGCCAGACCTGTGTCTTCTGTTCTCCAAACGCACCCGCAGCCGGAAGACTCGCCATAACCAGCCCTTAACCCCCCAATCACGAGGCAAACCACACAGGTGTTGAGGGTTAACATTGCAGAGCATAAACTGTTTATTAAGTACAAAATATACACCTTTAATTACAGTTAGGGACACTCCCCTTAGCCTTGTCATAGAGGGGGTAGGGGACAAGGAAGAACAAATGGAAACTCAACACTTGTACATTCAAAAAGAAACTACAGTTGAAACACATAAAAGGATTATGATAATCAGGCAGCCCCTCCTTACACATCCCCCGCTGGGATATGTCTTCACACCTTTTGTCTACCTTTTGCCATGACCTAACATAATTAAACACAATACCAAGAGGGGGAGGATGGGGAGAAGGTACAACTTATATAAATAAAACATTACATTATCCCAATGCCATTTTGTCCCCAAGTCTCTCGTTCTCTACTGGGCCATAGTCTGTGGGTAGGAGGCCAGCTCACAGCTGCTCCAAAACACACAGTAACAGTGTGGTAAAAAAAGGTGAAATTATAAATACTTTAATGACCTGTACACACGATCGGACTTTCCGACGGAAAATGTGTGACCGGATCGTGTTGTCGGAAAATCCGATCGTGTGTGGGCTCCATCTGACTTTTTCCGTCGGAATTTCCGACACACAAAGTTTGTGAGCGGGATCTAAAATTTTCCGACAACAAAATCTGATCGTTTAAATTCCGATCGTGTGTAGACAATTCCGACAAACCAAGTGCCACACATGCTCAGAATAAATTACAAAACGAAAGCTATTGGCTACTGGCCCATTTATAGTCCCGTCGCATATGGTCTACATCACCGCATTCAGAACGATTGGATTTTCTGACAACTTTGGGCGACCGTGTGTATGCTAGACAAGTTTGGGCCAAAATGCGTTGCAAAAAATCAGACGGATTTTGTCGTCGGACAGTCCGACCGCGTGTATGGGGCATTAGAGTTACTGAGATTAAGCAATCATGACCAAAATTAAGTTGTAACAGTTTGATATTGAATCCATGAAGTGCTAGGGTTTTTTGGTGGCATTTCACATTTTGACTCATCAGTCCAGAGCACCTGCTGCCATTTTTCTGCACCCCAGTTCCTATGTTTTCATGCATTTTTTTGTCCTGTCGGGACATGCCCCTTTGGAAAATAATAAAGACTTCTTGCTATGCAAGGTAAAGATATATTTATCACATGTGGGAGAATAATAAAGCAGTTGACTAGTAGGTTATTGTTCTAGACTATGTCACAAAGACATGAGCTGATATTACATAACATATTACAGAGCCAATAAGGTGTACATATTTGACATAATTATTTTCGTTAAGTTCAAAACTTTTGTTACCTTCCGGATGAAGCCCACAAATGACAACTGTTATGATTGATCAAATGAAGGTAATCTAACCTGTTATCTCAACCATATAGCAATTGTCTGTGAAAAGATAAGAGGGACGTGACAGTCTAAGTTAATAAAATAGTTTTCAGCAAAACAGAAAAATCTCTCTTGTATTGAGGGCAAAGCCTAGCAAATGTCCATACGTTTCCAGAATGTACAAAATCCACATCAGTTTCCACATTGGAGGTATGGCTGTATGGCCACAATTCTTCCATGAAGACCATTTCTGGTCAGACTTCTCCAGACAGTAAATCGGTGTACCTGGGTCCCACTGGTTTCTGACAATTCTGTGCTAATAGCACTGCTGGAAGTCTGCTGATGTGGAAGAGAAGTAAGCATGTTGTGTCTTTCATCTGCTACATTACGTTTCCTTGGCTGACCACTGCGTGTATGGTCCTCATCGTTTCCAGGTTCTTTGTGTTTCTTCAAAAGAGATTGAACAGCACATCTCAAACTCCCATTCTGCTTTGAAACTTTACCTGGGAGACCTTGCTGATGCCGTATAACTACCTTGTGTCTTGTTGTTCTGCTCAGTCCTGCCATGATGTATGACCTGTGACATGAAATTGTTCCTTACCCTAAGACTCCTATACAGCTGTTTTAGTAAATGATTGTTTACAACCTACATGTGAAATTGATGATAATTAGCACCTGTTTGGTACAATTGGTTAATCATACACCTGACTCTAATCCAACAGTCAAAATCCCTGACTTTGTGCAGGTGTAAGAATTGATGCAGGTTTGAAGCCAAAGGGTAGTCACAACAAATACTGGTTTCATACTGGTCCATTGACACAGACAGGACTCAGCTCCACCCCCCCCCCCCCGCTCATGTCACGTGACTTGATTGACAGCAGCGTGAGCCAATGGCTCCTGCTGATATAAATTTATCCAATAAGGACCAAAGACAGCATCTGGAGCTGCTGTGCTCATCCATGTCACTGGAGCGATCAAGTTCAGGTAAGTAAAAGGGGGGCTCATCTCAATGCATAGAATGCATTAAAGTGGAACTTCAGTATTTTTTTCATCTTTCCATCTACTAAATCTTCTGCCCTTGTTGTTTGAACTTTGGATAGTAAAACATTTTTTTTCTGCCAGTAAATATACCTTATACAGCCCACTTCCTGTTTCTTGTCTGGTCATTAGCCTAGGCTTATGACAACATGCACAGCTCTCTCTCTCACTCTCTTATGAGTTTGCCAGGAATGGAGGGGTGATGAGTCAATGAGAGCTTTAGATTGTAGATTAGTTGTGCCTCTGTTTGTCTGTGTAAACACAGGAAGTGAACAGTCAGCAGCTTTAGCTGCCCACAATTAAAATGGTTGCAGCCAGACTCAGTGGAGGAAGATTTCTGAATCAAAGTAGGTAAAATAATATGCACAGTGGTTGGAGGGAAGCTTCAGAATGGCAAATATTTTTTTTATTACAGATTATGTGAGCAGACTGCAGTTCCTCTTTAAGGTAAAATACCTTGAGGGTTTACAACCCCTTTAATATCTTTGATTCTATCTGGACTTTGTATGATCATTATCAATTTTATTCTTATGAACTAGTAGAGTTCAAACTATATATATTTGATCACTTGAGCGCTGCACTATTACTTATTATGTATTGAGTGTTTTTGTATCAGTGCACAGTGCAAAGCAGCTGATTGTTTTACATTCCTCCCAACTTTCTGAGATGGGAATGAGGGATACTTATTAGAAAATTACGTAGGCATAGAACACACCCTCTGACACACTCCCTTAAAGGAGAATTATAAAAATAAATAAAAATAATTGATTAGTTAAACCTACAAGTGCCTTTTTTACCATTGATATTCCTTATATACTGGCTTTTCAAATTTACAAATGCAGCCACCTGGAAATTGGATGAAAGATTTCACACTGGAAACACTTTTTGAAAGATAAAAAGTGCATTTTACATACAACTATATAGATTAGACCAAAATTAGGGACAAATGAGGAGGAAAGAGGGACAGAGGGACTTTGTTCCAAATCAGGGACAATCCCTCAAAATCAGGGACAGTTGTGAGCTATGGTTTTATTGTCCTAGCTCAGATTCTTACTAGTTTTATATTCACTGTATATAAAGTATGTGTTGTAACTGTGTATTGAGCTGTTTGACTGGAGTTACCCTTTGAATGAATGAATCTATGATTAGGGGAAAAAAAAACACCCTGTAAAAGTACAGTGTTCACACTTAACTGCCCTGCCACCAGTGCCTCGGATCTATGCTGTTTTACAGTGCTAAAGTATCTGACAATTCAGCCAATGGCTGTAGTTCTGCAAGAGATTGAATATCTGGGGCACCCACAGCAGGACAGATAAGCATTAGTATTACTCTTGTTCAGTGTATGTTTCTTCCTGTTGATAGAGTTACTAAAAAAAACACTTGCTTCAAAACATGGCTTCGGATACGGTTTGTTAAAGCTCTCTGATCGCCAGTTAAATCCCCTGTCACTAAATAAAATGGTTAGCTTACAGTCCTGTTTACACCTTGCTTTCATTTGGTGCTTCGATGAGACTTTGGTGGCGCTTCGGTGAGTCTTTATGGGGCTTCGATGAGGCTTTGATGGGGCTTCAAGTGAGCTTTGCCATAGATTTCTAAGGAGTCTTTGAAGATGCTTTGAAGCACCACTAAAGCTACATGGGGTATAATTTTTTTAAGCAAAGCAAAGCAAAAGCAAGGTGTAAACAGGACTGTAAGCTAACCATTTTATTTAGTAACAGGAACTTTGACTTGCGTTCAGAGAGCTTTAACAAAACCTGTCTGATGCCTTATTTTGAATCAAGTCTAAACTAGCTGTTAATGTATGTTGAAGCCGAAACAAGTGTAAATGAGCCTTATGCCCCGTACACACGATCCGAAATTCGCCAGCAAAGGACCAATGAGAGCTTTTGGTAGGAAAATGCGACCGTGTGTATGCTCCATCGGACTTTTGCTGCCTGAATTCCAGCCAGCAAAAGATTCAGAGCAGGTTCTCAATTTTTCGGTCGGAAAAAGTTCAGATCAGAAATTCCAATCTTTTGTACCAATTCCGACATGCAAAATTCCTATGCATGCTCAGAAACAATTCGACGCATGCTCAGACGCATTGAACTTCATTTTCTCGGCTCATTGTAGAGTTGTACGTTACCGCGTTCTTGATGGTCGAAAGTTCAGCAAACTTTTGTGTGACCGTGTGTATGCAAGCCAAGCTCAAGCGGAATTCCGTCAGAAAAACCATCCAAGATTCTGCTTGTGTGTACAGGGCATTAGGCCTCATGCACACTGGATGTTTTTACAGCTGCTGTTTTTGGCTGGGGCATTTTTTGGCTGTAAAAAAAACCAAAACTAGTGGGTTCTGAGAGGAGTTTTTCAGCTGTAAAAACGCACTACGGTCAAAAAACGCCTAAAAGCGCAGATAAAGGCTCAAAAACGTGTCTCACCAGCGTTTAACGTTCTTGATTCTATTGAAAAAAAAAAGACTAAAAACGCTGAAAATTGTTGAAAAACTCACTGCAAAGCTACTGGCGTTTTTATAACGTTATTTAAAAAGTCCAGTGTGCATGAGGCCTAACAGTTTTATTTAATGTTTGGTATACACACAATGCTTATCGCAGTCAAGCAGTCAATAAATAAGAATACATTAGTGTTATTTACCATCATGTATTCCTTATGTCATGCAGGTGATAACACTTTACACACTGACAGGTCTGAAATGATGACAGAATCACAATAACGCTCAGCGTGTGATAGCTGGTGTATAGGGATTGGTTTGTGTGCCGAGGATTTAATAGAAGTGTACATCACTCCTACGAATATGCAATTAACTCATTTACTCCATTTAGTTGATTTGCATAATCTCTAATGCAGCTGTCAATATATTTATCACCTCACAAACACACCAACATCACATAAAGAAGCCCCTGCAGTCCTTGTAGCCGGTGAACGTCAAATACCTAATTAAAACAATTGCGTTCTGCTGGGAGATGCAGAGTTACTGCACACGGATTACAGTAAATGTTTGAAGCTATATATGGAGGTAAACACAGGTGCAGCTGTTGCACAATGTACTGCCATTATTATATCGGCCAAATTGGCGGCACAATAGATTTGAGTAACAAGCTGCTGCGTAATTGACAAAATCAGCTCCAGTTTCCCCCGGGGTGATTTATGTAAGATGAAGGAAACGTAGCATAGATTTTTACCCGCATAATTCCTCCAATGCCATTTCTTATATCAGGTCAATAACTTGCAAGCTGGGAGTTGGAATGACCACAAGAAAGACCTTTCAAGAAAACTGTCCACATTCTATGCTGTATATTGTGTCGGAGGCTTCCACCTTTCTGTGTACATCATAAATACACATCAGCACATGGCACAGATGTGAACTAGAGCTATTTCAAACAATGGCTACTTGTGTTGACATGCATCAAAATCATAGGTGTGCACAGCCTACTGCATTAGGGTATGCACCCTCAAGCACAACTTTCTCTGCAGCCTGAGCTGCATGGGACAGTCAATTAATGGGAAGCACTCTGTGCTGAGTGGCCTCCTGTTTATTCACAAACTGAAGCATAGTGTACACAGTTTACTGTGCTTCAGTTATGAATGGACAATGTGAGTGAGTGTGTTCGCTTAGAAAAGGAACTATTTACTAGCCCTGTCCCCCACTCTCCATCCTGAAGCTGGGCTGGGAAGTAGGGGTAATCAGAAACACCCAAAATCATTAGGGTGTGCCCAGGCACACCCCCTGCACACGCATATGATCAAAATGCATACGTGAGAATGGACCCATTGGCAGATTCTGGCTGGCAGAGAGACACTTCTAGATCCAGCTTCTCATAATAGAAAGGGAATGCTTTTCTGTAATATGTGGCAAAACAATAAACACCCATCGGTGTGTGCAGCCTATTTCATTAGGGTGTGCACCCCAAAGGTCAAACGCACATGCCTTTCTCTGTAGCCTCCCCAAATAGCCCAGCACACACCAGCATAATCAGTGTGCTGGCTTTTTCTAAAACCTGGTCCAAGGATTGGAGATTTCATCCTACCCGGATCACTATGAAATCTCCAGGCTCCAGATCCCAAACCAGGTTCTACCAACCACGGAGAGAAAAACAAAAAAAAACAGTTTTCTCCAAATTGCACAGTCATTCTGGAGCCACTCAACCTGCCTTGTTGAGAATCCCGGGCAACATACACCACCCCAGATAACTGCACTGTCACAATACATTATACACAGAACTTTAGACTTCATGCACACTTGAACTAAAAAGAAAACACCTATTTTATAGGCGTTTGATTTTTTTTTTTCTGCCCCTAAATACCCCTCCATGTTAGCTTATGTGTCCATAAACACATAGGGTTTACAGGAGTTTAGAGGCAGGAATGTTTAGAGGCAGAAAAAAAACATCACTTGCGAATTCTGAAGAGGCGCTTTTGGGCAATAATAATGCACAAACTGTCAGGGCTGGCTTAGCCCTTCCTCCTCTGGGCTGGCCGCTCAGCTGTCGGCTAATTGCCAGCTCTCTTCTCTTTCCACAGTTACCAGCTGTTCTCAATGATGCTCGTCTGACCTGCCTATTTAAAGCCTTCCAGCTCACTCTTTCCTTTGCCTTCGCGTTGGTCACATCACAGGGAACCATCTCCTGCTGTTTGTTTCAAGACTGGCTTGCTGACATCCCTCCTGGCTTCTTATCCTGCTTGCAGTTGCTCTCCTTGGATCCCTGACTTCTGGCCTGGCTGATTACCCAATCTGGTTAATGAACTTTGGACTGGCTGACTACCCGATCTGGCTACTGGACTCTGGCTATGGTTGACTACACTTTTTTCTATTTACCTTTTTATTTTTATTAATAAACAAGTGTGATTTGATTGTACTTCTGTCTCAGTCTGTTTCATGGTTCCTGACAGTACGCGAAGGCCATGAATTCAGAAGATACAGTCAATCCACTTGTTGGTAATATTTTTCCAGTTTGGATGAGCAAGATCACCGCATGGATCAGTTTGCCTTGGCGTTACAAACGCTCCTGAATCACACTGCTCACCTGGAATCCCCCACGGTGAGTGCTCTAGTACAACCTGAGTCGCAGGCCACCCCTGCTGCTGCGCCAGTCTCTGTGCAGGCACCCGCCTCGAGTATTACCTCTATAAGAGGTATGTCTGGTTCTGCTCCGCTTCCCCAGCGATTTGGGGGGCGATCCAGTTTAATGCAGAGGGTTTCTCAATCAGGTTGAGATATACTTCGAAATGCTGCCCCAGGCGTTTCCCACGGACAGAAGCAAAGTAGGTTTCATGATATCTTTGTTTTCTGAGAGAGCCTTGAACTGGGCTAACCCTCTATGGGAGACGCAAAAACTTGTTGTCTTGAGTTACCCTCAGTTTGTGGCCTCCTTTAAAAGGGTTTTTGATGTTTCCGCATGCTCCGCTTCTGCTGCCAAGTGCCTCATGTCCATCAAACAGAGTACAAGAACTGTTGCCGACTACGCCATTGAATTCCGTACTCTGGCAGCAGAGGTTGCTTGGAACAATGAGGCCCTCGTGCCTGCTTTTTCTCATGGTCTCTCGGATTCCATCAAGGATGAGATAGCAGCCCGAGATATACCCACTGAGCTGGAGAGCTTGATCTCGTTTGCCATCCTCATTAACTCCAGACTCAGAGAGAGACTTTCTCTTAAGGAGCTTTGTAGTCCCACCCATGCCTCCCTCACCTCCCATGCCTCCTGGTACTGAGTTGGCCAATGAAGATGAACCCATGCACCTGGGCTTCACGCGTCTCTCTGCGGATGAGAGAGCCTTTAGGAGGAGGGAGAGATTGTGCCTTTATTGTGGCCAGGCAGGTCACTTTTTGAAGTCTTGTCCTACCCATCCAGGGAACGCCCGAACCTTGAGGTCCTGTCATGGACAGACCTTAGGTGGCATTGTTTCATCCCCAGTTATCCAGAAGGATAAGCCCCTGGTTTTGGTCACCCTTTCTTGGGCTGAGTCGTCCATCGAGATACAGGCTCTAATCGACTCTGAGGCTGCAGGCCTGTTCATTGATGCTGCATTTGTTTCGCAGCACTCGATTCCACTGCAGCTGCGTGACACTCCACTTGCCATTAAGGCTCTTGACGGGAGACCTTTACAGCCTGCCCATGTGACTCATGAGATGGTTCCGATGTTCATGGCTGTAGGGGCTCTTCACCATGAGATAATCCAATTCCAAGTTATTTCCTCACCCAGATTTCCACTGGTTATTAGTTATCCTTGGTTACAAAGGCACAACCCCTCTTTTGATTGGCTTCGTGCTGAGGTTCTCTCCTGGTCACCACAATGCAGTGAGACATGCTTCCTGAAGGTATCCAAGGTTCTGTGCACCGCTTCACTCCCCTCCCTGCCGGAGGAGTACCGTGATTTTGGCGATGTCTTTGATAAAGGTCAAGCTGGTAGTTTGCCTCCACATCGGCCTTATGATTGCTCAATTGACCTTCGACCTGGTGCCATACCTCCTCGTGGCCGGGTTTACCCTTTGTCGTTCTTGGAGGATAAGGCCATGGAGGAGTTTGTTGCTGACGCACTTTCTCGAGGTTTCATCCGCAAGTCCTCGTCTCCTGCTGGTGCTGGTTTCTTCTTTGTGAAAAAGAAGACCGGTGAACTGAAATCTTGTATAGATTATAGGGGTCTCAATGGTGTCACGATTAACCACTTGCCGACCAGCGCACAATGATGTACGTCGACAGAATGGCACGGGCAGGCAAATGGGCGCACATGTGCGTCCCTTTAAATTTGCCGCCCTGCCATCGGGAGCGCGCCGGCGGCAGCGCGCTCCCGCGCTGGTCGGGACCCCCGTGAGTCCGGTCGCGGGACCCGCGGACTCGATCGCCGCGGGCATCCCCGCGATCGTCTCACGGAGCGACCGAATGGAGAAATGCCGTTGTAAACAACATTTCTCCATTCTGCCTAGCAACTAGTGACGCTGATCTCTGCTCCATGTGATTGGAGCAGAGATCAGTGTTCACTAAATAAAAGCCCATCCCCCCCACAGTTAGTAACACATCCCTAGGAACACTTAACCCCTACACTGCCACCCACTGGTTAACCCCTTCACTGCTAGTGTCATTTACACAGGAATCACTGCATTTATATAGCAGTGATTACTGTATAAATGACAATGGTCCCAAAAATGTGTCAAAAATGTCCGATGGGTCCCCCACAATGATGTTGTGATAATTACCGCTCAGGAAATGGAACTCTACTAGAGCTGTATGATTTTGGCTAAAATGAGAATCACAATTTTTTTGCTTAGACTAAAGATCACGATTCTCTCAGGATTCTCGCAGTGTAACAAAATCTTTCACATTATACAAAAAAAATTGGGCTAACTTTACTGTTTCGTTTTTTTTTTAAATTCAGTAAAGTGTATTTTTTTAAAAAAAATTGCGTTTGAAAGACCTCTGCGCAAATATAGTGAGACATAAAGTATTGCAACAACCACCATTTTATTCTCTAGGGTCTCTGCTAAAAAAATAAAAAAATCATGTTTGGGTGTTCCAGGTAAATTTTCTTGCAGATAATAATGATTTTTACTTGTAAGCAATAAATGAAAAGGTTTGGTCTTTAAATGGTTAAACCCCCCTCATTTATACGCTGGAGTTCTTTCCTTTGATGAAAGAATGAAAAGATACTTTATTTTCTACTTATTTGCATGTTGTGATAAAACTTGGCAGGCTGCCTGGATTTTTTTCCCAGCTGTGAGAACTCTCTGCACTTGTTATGCCCCGTACACACGAGCGGACTTTTCGACATCCAAACTCCGACGGACTGAGTCCGGCGGACTATCCGATCGTGTGTGGGCTGCAACGGACTTTAGCGAAGCTAAAGTCTGACGGACTTTAGAAATGAAGCATGCTTTAAATTTTCCCGACGGAACTCCGCCGGACCCGGTCCCCTTTGAAAAATCCGCTCATGTGTGTGCTACTCCGACGGACTAAAACCGACGCTAGGGCAGCTATTGGCTACTGTCTAGGAACTTCCTACGTCGAATCCAGTCGTACGTCATCACGTTCGACTCCGTCGGAGTTTGGTGTGATGGTGTGTGGTCAAGTCCGTTCGGTCGAAAAGTCCGCCAGAACTCCGTCGGAACTCCGGCGGAACTCCTTTGGAGGTCTGTCAGACTTAATCCCTCTCGTGTGTACGGGGCATTAGAAAGAATCGTGACATGCTGTTTTGAAGATCAGGAAGGGAAAAAGACTGTGGGTTTGATTCTTAATGATTAATCGTGCAGCTCTAAACTCTACCCTATAGCTTTAAATTGTTTAAAAAAGAGATCCCAGCGGTCCAAGAATTTCACACACCGTTCCCACCTCCTCAAGATGAAGCCCAGGTCCAGAAGGTTTGCAAGGAGCCACACATGTGGACCTTCCTGGGATGGGGAAATGTACAGCACAGTAACGTTTTACAATAATCCCAATGAATTAATCAATGAAATGGTAAAGTGTAGTAAAATAAAAATCACTTTGTCCATTTGCAGTACTAGTGGAACATGCTGAGTCTGTTAATGTTCATATATAATGGTTAATTTGGAATTATATATTGTTATTTATTTATAAGATACCATTTGGTTTTTGATTCAAGTATTAGTTGTTTTTAAATAAGAATCAAATTGGAATTTTTTATTATTTTTTATTAAGTACTATTGCAATTTCAAATATAAAATCCTAAATTAGTGTCTATTGTGATTGGGGGAGGGGGGGGGGGGGGTGTGAAGGGTTAAGTGTATGGATTGGATGTGGGGTGTCCTCTAGTGTGTGGAGTGTGTGGGGAGTGTGTGAATGAAAAATGATGATTATGTAGAAGGAGTGAAAATAAGTGCAATGAGAGGAATGATGAGTGCCATGTATATCTAAATGGATGCTAGTGTGTAAAAAGTGAGTTCCCTTGATTAAGGGATGTGTATAGACAAATGTTGCAATTTTTAATCTCCTGCCAACAGAGGTATATCACTCTGATGATGTGCAGGGAAAAGTGCCATATCTATTATCGGGGGTGCGTGTTATACGCCGATCCCCCTCCTTTCCTAACCTTCTGTGCTGCTCTCGGCGGCTTTCAGGTATATTCGGCCGTTCTCGGCTATTTTCGGCCGCATTCGACCGTTTTTTTACACACTGGCATCCATTTAGATATACATGGCACTTATCATTCCTCTCATTGCACTTATTTTCACTCCTACATAATCATCATTTTTCATTCACACACACTAGGAGACACCCCACACCCAATCTATACACTTAACCCTTCACCCTCCCCCATCACAAGAGACACTAGTTTAGGCTGCTTTCACACTGGGGCGGGAGCAGCGTCGGCGGTGAAGCGCCGCTATTTTTAGCGGCGCTTTACCGTCGTTTTAGCGGCGGTGTGCGGGCGCTAGCGGGGTGGTTTTAACCCCCGCTAGCGGCCGAAAAGGGGTGAAACCCGCCCGCAAAGCGCCGCTGCAGCGGCGCTTTGCGGGCGGTATTGCCGCGGTGTCCCTTTGATTTCAATGGGTACGAGCGGTATAGGAGCGGTGAATACACCGCTCCTTCACCGCCGCAAAGATGCGGCTAGCAGGACTTTTTTCACCGTCCTGCCAGCGCATCGCTCCAGTGTGAAAGCCCTCCGGCTTTCACACTGGAGTTAAAGGGGCCGTTTTTTTTCAGGCGTTACACAGGCGCTATTTTTAGCGCTGTAACGCCTGAATACCGCCCCAGTGTGAAAGCAGCCTTAGGATTTTATATTTGAACTTCCAATAGTACTTAATCAAAAATAATACAAAATTTCAATTTGATTCTTATATAAAAACTTCCAATACTTGAATCAAAAACCAAATGGTATTGTATAAATAAATAACAATACATAATTCCAAATGAACCAGTATATATGGACATTAACAGACGTGATTTTTATTTTACTAGACTTTTACCATTTCATTGATTAACCCCTTCCCGACCAGCCGCCGCAGGTGTACTGCGGCAGGTTGGCTCTCCTGGGCAAAACGACATTACATTACATTGGTTTGCACTTTTACCACTAGGGGGCATGATGCTGGAGCCGATGCACATGCCTGGCAGTCGCGATGACCCACGGGCACCCACGATCGCTCCACATAGAGACAGATCGGAGATCTGTCAATGTAAACAGACAGATCTCCGTGCTGTCAGGGGTGAGAAGAGCGATCTGTTGTTCATACTAAGTATGAACAACAGATCGCTCTCCTTACTCAGGCAGTTCCCTCCCACCACAGTTAGAATCACTCCCTAGGACACACAATGAACCCCTTGATCGCCCCATACTGTTAACCCCTTCCCTGCCAGTGACATTTACACAGTAATCAGTGCATTTTTTTTTAGCACTGATCACTGTATAAATGCCAATTGGTCCCAAAAGTGGCAGGTCTGGCCGGCATAGTGTTGCAGTCCTGATAAAAATTGCTGATGACCACCATTACTAGTAGAAAAAAAAATGTGCAAACCAATCAATATATGCTTATTGCGATTTTTATTACCAAAAATATGTAGAAGAATACATATCGGCCTAAACTGAGGAAAAAAGTGGTTAATTCATTGAGATTATTGTAAAACATTACAGGTGCTGTACATTTTCCCATCCCAGGAGGGTCCACATGTGTGGCTCCTTGCAAGCCTTCTGGACCCGGGCTTCATCTTGAGGAGTTGGTACGGCATGTGGAGCTTTTTATGCAATTTATGGCTATAGGGTAGAGTTCCATTTCTTGAGCGGTAATTATCAATTTACCAAATATATCACATCCACAAAAGCTCACAGAATATGAGGTATTGAACACATGGATGTTTTGATATATCTTTTTAGAGACCAAAAACCGCATTGGGGTGTTCGTGTGGATATCATTGCAACAGACAATATAGGCGTATAGGTGTGAAAAAAAGGCAGAAATGGTACAGATTCTACAGCTGTCATTCTTATTCTTGCTGCTAGACATGTGCAGAACGAAAAACTTTGTTTTGTTTCAATTCGATTAGTTATTTACATAAATTCCTTTAGTTATTTGTTTTGTTTCATTAAAATTCCACATTTCCAAAGAGAAAGAATAGAATATAAAGGAATAAAATAGAATAGAAAAGAATATAACAGAAAATAAAATAATTATAAATATAAATATAAATAAATATCAGAAGGTTCTAGGTTCGGCTCCTGGCCGGTTCGCCACCTGAAATGGATATTTTATAGATAGGCAACTCCTATCCTCATATTGATTAGTGGTTCCAAATTAATAACTACTGCAGTAGGGAACAGACACAAAAGATACGCTCAGCATCTTTCCAAATAACCGGTCTCCTTTATTATGACGCATTTAAAGGTTTTCATACACATGATTACATAGGTATCACATTAATATTACAATTGTACCTTTATGGTAACAAGGGGCGTTACATAGGCAGGCTAATTCTAATCAGGACTCGAAAGAATGCAAAACATGTATTGAAAACATTATTAGTGTTGTGTGCACAGTGAGGGCATTCTGCAATACATATAAAATAGAATAAAATTATATACAGAACCTACAAATTTCCATTACAATTATATAATACAGTAAAACTGAACAAAATAGAATAAAAAAATTCAACAATATAATGGAATAGAACAGAAAGGAATAGAATAGAATAAAAAATAGAATAAAAATAGATTATAACCATCTTCTGAAATTTGAATAGAACAGAAAATAATTGAATTTAAAAAAAAACAATGGAATAGAATAGAAATAATGTAACCATTTTCCAAAATTCAGATAGAATCAATTCAAATTTGAATAGAATTAAAAAGAAAAGAATAGAAAATAACACAATAGTATAGAAAAAACAGCAACAGAATAGAATGAATATAACCATCTTCCTATTCTAATCTATTCTTTTCTATTTTATTCAAATACAAATTAATTATATTTGAATTTTGGGAAATGGTTATATTCTTTCTATTCTAATCTATTCTATTTTTTAATTCTATTATTTTCTATTCTTTTATAGTCTATTCTTTTTTTTCTATTCTATTCTTTTCCATGCTACTTTTTTCTTATGCATTCAAATTCAAATTTATTCTATTTGAAATTTGAATTTCAAAAGATGGTTATATTCTTTCTATGTTATTCTATTCTGTTTGTTGCTATTATATTTTAGTCTATTCTGTTCTTTTATTTTCTATTCTGTTCTGTTTTACTCTATTCTATTCTGTTCTTTTATTTTCTGTTATATTCTTTTCTAGTCTATTATTTTTTTCTAGTCTATTATTTTTTTCTAGTCTATTATTTTTTTTCCTATTATATTGCTTTATTTACTTGTCTATTTTATTCCCTTTGAAAATTGAAAAACCATTTGAATTCGAAAACATTTTGAATTTGAATTTGAAAAGTATTCAAATTCGAAAAGTATTGGAAAACTATTTGAATTTGAATTTCAGACAATTTATTTTTTCTCGTTATTGCGGATTCGTTTACGGATTTCGGTACTTTCGTAATTCGGATACAATTCCTGAAAAACTAAAATTCATCCGAATTTCAATTTGGAGCGAAACGAACCACATATGTCTACTTGCTGCACTACATATAAACTCACTGACTTGGACCAAGTTCACAGGCTCAACACTTGCCCCTTCAGGGTCAGAAGCAAGAGAGAAATACCCCCCAGCAGGGTGGGACCTTTAGGGCAACAAAAAAATAAAGTTTTTTACAAAATAATTTTATTTGAATAAATACACATATAATAAATACATATATTACAAAATGATATCAAACCCAATAAACATAGGTAAAATTGACAAATTGTGTTCTCATAACATCCAGACCCCTTCAGGTTGAGAGAATTACTAAATAATGATGCAAGGAAATAGATGGGCGCCTTGAAGACCCAATACTTATTTTCTTGTTCAGTATTTATTTATTATTGTTATTTTCAAAGCCAACATCACAAAATAGTTTGAAAGTAGAAAGGTCAATTACAATATACATATGATTTTGGAATTCATAAATTGGGGTAAGATGGGTACCATGTGACAGTTCAGTTGGAATCAAATAATCCTATAAGCATACATAAGGGAGTGAGTGGGGTCACCGATATAAGATGCGAACTTGAGATGTCCCAAGAGGGCCTAAGACCATTGGTATTGGAAGAGCAACGGTATGTCAGAGGAGGAGCAATGCTGAGGGTTAAAGGAAAGGGAGAGAAGGAAAAACGAAGAGTGGGAGGAGGATAAAGGGTTGGGGGATAGAGAATGAGAATGGGGTACATAAACCTCACACACCCACTGCTATTTGGAGGCTGCAGAAGGTTCAGGTCACATCCTGCTGTGTGGCCCAAGGATACCATATAACCAAGTATTTGTCCATTCTCAGTCTAGCTTCTATTTTTTCATAGAACATGACTAAGTTAAAGTGTCTGTTACTCCAACATTTTATATTTCTGATATGTGTCTGCTGTACCATGTACTTGTATGAGAAAATATCCTGTTCTCTTTATATTGCTTCCTTTGTTGGAAATTCCTGGTGTTCCTGCCAGTCCTCTTCTTTCCTTTTAAGAACTGACCACACTAAGCAGGAGAACACACTGTGGTCAATTCTTTAGCTATGCTGGGAACTCAGCCTGCTCTCCTCCAACGATAAAGCTGGCCATACACGGGTCGAATTTCGAAAGAACTTTCTTTTGAAAATCAGAAAGTTTGTGCGTTTTGTGATTCGATGGTGCCACCATTGATTTCGAAATTCAACCAACCAAACCTTCAATTTCACCTCACGTTCCTACAGAAAAGAATTTTCGTGTCTGGCATTCTTCTTTTCTTTCCGGGAATTTTCTTTTCTTGCACATGCGTATTTCTTTTTTGATTACATTTCTCGCACGATTCTCCCATCATTGATTAGATAATCATTTGTTTTTTCAGAAAATTTCCAACATGTTCAATTATTAAAATTTGATGGCCGCACGAAAATCGGCCGTTGCTGCAGCCCACTAATGATGCGAAATTCGTACTTAGATACATTTTTCGAAAGAAAGTTCTTTCGAAATTCGACCCGTGTATGGCCAGCATTAGACTTGTCCTGACACGCCCCTGCTGCAGCCATTCATTGAGGAAGATCAGTGTGCTGCTGCCCCCCCCCCCCCCAGCTCTTATGCAGCTGAGAACCGAGGGAACAGAGGGAAAGAGATTTTTCCTGGTGCCTCCAAGGCAGCATACCTGTGACAAGCTCCGCCTTGGCTCCTCCCTCAGGACTAGTGAATATTATAAAAGAAATGGTTAGCGCAGCCCCAGCATTCTTCTTTTTTTCCTCATACCTCATGGCAGTGAATTCTGGTCGAACGTCCTTACCTTCTGCAGTCGGCAGCCTCCGTCCGGGTTCAAGCCTCTCCCAGATGCAGTTCCTTCTCTTGAGCAGCTAAACGCGCTTATAAGGTTGGAAGTCCCTTCTGTAGGATCTTTTGGGACAAGCAGTTTGTCTCTTAAGTAAGAGCTTTATCTGCAAGTTGATCAGGCACCAGATCATTCATGGTAACGGAGGCAGCAGCTATTTCTACATTTCCTTTTTTTTTTCCCCTTCTCTCTTTTCTTCCTTCCTTTCCTTTCCCTTTTAGGTTTTATATCTTTTATCTTTTCCCTTTTCTCTTCCCTTTCTCTTTTCCTCTCTTCCCCTCCCTAACCTTCCATTTCTTTCTTTCTTTCTTTTCTTTTGACCCCCCATTTGTTTGTTGTTTCTCTCAGAGGAAAACCTCTCTCTTAGCCCCTGCCGCCGTTTCCGGCTCCGTAGGAGCCGCGCGCGCTCAGCGCCGGCGTTTTATTTAACTCTCGGCGTTCCCTGCCGTGCTCTGCACATGCGCCGGCGGTGTGAGGCTTCCAGCTTACCGTTTCGCCGATCGGCGCATGCGCAGGGGATTCGGAGGCCGCGGCGGCCATTTTTGATAAGGGCACAGTGACGTCTATGCCCTTAAAATGTCAAAGACAGGATAGAGGCGTGCCCTGCCTCTCCTGTTCTACTGTTTATCTCCCTGATAGCCTCAGTGGGACACCTGTGGCTGCAGGGAGAACTGCTACTCTGAGCTCCAAGGAAGAAACACCTACTCTTTTATGGTAATATAATAAAAAATAAAAAAAAGAGAGAGAAGAAGGATTAATTAATTAAATAATATAAAATTAAATAAGCATATTAATAAAAATTCATTAAATAAATGTTCGTTTGGGTGCAAAAAATAAATAAATATATATATATATATATATATATATATATATATATATATATATATATATATATATATATATATAAATTTAACCCCCCCCCCCAAAAAAAATAAAAATAAAAAAAGGGACAAGAAGACAAAATGTAGAGAAACCGTTATTTATAGAAGTAAAGTTCCTTTTACCAGTCAAGGACACAGCGGGTTGATTTTTCTCCTCTAAAACTCTTTTCTTAGCTGCTGCTTCTGCTAATCCATCTAGTATGAGCCAATCGCCACCCGCACAAGATCCTACTCTACACCTGAGGTAAGGACCTACGTCCAGGTATGTTGATACACTTTTAAAAAAAATAAAAAAATAAAAGAGTGCACTGAGGCTGGTACTTTTATGTATTTCAGTCCTGTACGCCAGAAGATGTCTAAGAGGACCTCAAGGCGACATGAAGACGATGACGACTCTAGTCACAGCAGAGACAGGTCATCCTGGCATGGGGATTATAGAAGTAGCAGGAAAGCATCGGCCAAAAGCGCCGTCACTCATGCTCCCTGAGACCTAGATCTCCAAGATGTCAGGCCTGTGGAGCTGCCCCACTTTCAGACAAACTGATCTGTTCGAGATTGCCTCAGGGACTATGCAGCGGACAGAGAATCTGAAGGTCTGCAAATGGCAGACCTACTTAAGAAAGCAGTAAAGGACTCCCTTGCGGAATTGGTAGCCACAATGACGACGCAACAACCAGCGTCTCCTCCTCAGGAGAAAACGGCTGAGGCTTCCATCCCGGGGCTGTCCACAAGTGGAATTTTCGTCTGATGCTGGCATCTTCCTCTAAACATCATGAAGAGAATGCCATCTCAGAGGAATCATCTGATGACCTAGAGGCCTCTGGCTTTGCTTTCGCCATGGTCCAGCCTTATGTACAGGCAGCTAAACAAGCGATCGGCTGGGAAGAGACCAACACCGAGGTTAAGAAGTCTAAATCGTACTTCCCCTTTCTCAAACTCCAGATCTCCTTTTTTCCTCTCATGGACGAGATCAGGGATGTGATTGAGGAAGAGTGGAAAAAGACAGAGAAAAGGTTCTCTATGAATCGTTTGGGAAAGTTATACCCTCTCTCATAGGCTGATTCCGCAATGCTGGAGGGTTCTCCAGTGGTCGATGCAGCAGTGGTAAGGTTGGCAAAGAATGTCACGTTGCCCCTGGAAGACTCAACTTCTTTTAAGGATCCACTGGACAGAAGGATGGATCTCGATCTGAAGAAAGCGTACCAGATGGCAGGCAACGCCTGTAAACCTGTCATAGCCCTGACATTAGTGTCCAATGCGCTACGCGTCTGGACAGATAATATAGAGTCGGCAATCCAACAGGACATCCCAAAGGAGGATATAATCAAGGCCTTGGATGAGCTGAAGCTCTCAGCAGACTTTATTGGTGAAGCCGCCATTGATTCAATTCGTTGCTCCGCAAGGGCAATGCTCCACACAGTTATGGCTAAACGGGCCTTGTGGCTGAAACCGTGGGCAGCAGATATCGCCTCCAAACAGAACTGGTGCAAGATACCATTTGATGATAAAGCCTTGTTTGGGGAAAAACTGGACAAGGCCATCTCTCGAGTCACTGGTGGAAAATCAGGCCTGCTACCCCAAGACAGGTGATCTAGGCGCTCCAGGACATTCACACCCAGATTTCAATACTCCAAGAATAAGGATTACCGACAGTCCAGGCAGGGAAAAGGCTTCAAGCATAATTAGAAAAGCACACAGTCCACGTTCCTCAAAACCCGAAGACAGAGACCAGTGCCTACCCCACAGGATTCTACTAAATCCTTTTGACGCCAGGCCAGCCTAAGCGATTCCTGTGTGGGCCAAGCTAAAACACTTCTCAAAGATCTGGGAACAAAAGTGCAGGGATCCTTGGGTAGTCTCCACAGTCAAATACGGCCATTTCTGGTCGTTCCTAGACAAACCTCCCAAGGACTTCTTCTCCCTGACAAGGGTGTCAAGGTTCCCCCCTAAAAAATGGAAGTGCTACAGCAATTTCTTCTCTCCTTGCAGGAACAGCAAGCGGTAGTTCCAGTGCCTCCATCAGAGAGATTTTCGGGTTTTTACTCAACCCTGTTTCTAGTCCCCAAGAGAAATGGAGGGTGGAGTCCCGTGATAGACCTAAAAAGTCTAAATCGTTATATCTTCCAAATAATATTCAAAATGGAGTCACTACGAACGATTATTCGTGTAGACCAACCAGGGGACTGGATGTTGTCAATAGACTTGCAGGACGCTTACCTGCATATACCCATACTCCCTCCGTTCCAGAAGTATCTGAGATTGGTGGTGGGGCAGGTACACCTCCAATTCCAGAGTCTTCCATTTGGCCTCTGCACATCGCCAAGAGTCTTCACAAAGACCCTGATTGCCATCATAGCCCCTCTGAGAGAATTGGGACTTCGGGTATGCCACTACTTGGACGACCTTCTACTCCTGGCAAAAGACTGTGGAACAGGCGGTATCTATCCCAGCCCATACACTTGACGACCTTGATGCTCAGGAGTCTGCATTGGTGGATGAAGAAACAGACACTTCTGAAATCACGCCCATTAGGGCATGTCGACTGGATCACAATTACTACCGATGCCAGTGCAGCAGGTTGGGGAGCACATTGCAACCAGATCTCAGTGCAGCGTCGATGGTCCTTACATACAGCAGGCCCGGTGTCGAATGTCCTGGAGGTCAGAGCGGCCTACCTTGCGTTACTAGCCCTAAGGTTCGAGATTACAGGGAAACCAGTTCTCCTCCGAATGGACAACAGGGCTGCGGTATCCTATGTACACCGGCAAGGGGGGACACGCAGCAGGTCCCTCCTGAAGGAGGTGGAACCCATAATACTCTGGGCAGAAAGGAATCTAAAGGACCTGAGGGCAGTTTATCTGCCCGGCCATCTCAACTCGAGGGTCGACCGCCTTTCCCGCAAGTTTGTGAATGCCAACGAATGGTCTCTACACCCGGAGATTTTCAACTGGATAGTGAACCAGTGGGGTCCCCTCGAGCTAGACCTATTTGCCACAGCATATCAAGCTTCCAAGGTGCATCTCAAGGCTTCCTCACGCCCAAGCGGAAGCAATAGATGCCCTCTCAGCCCCCTGGGCATGCAATCGGCCTATGCCTTCCCTTCACGGCCTTTCATTCCAAGATTCCTGTCAAGACTTATGATAGAAACCTCGACAGTGATAGCGGTCCTACCGTACTGGCCAAGATGTCCTTGGTTCCTCACAGCAATGTATCTAAGTACCCGACTTCCAGTCAAGGTTCCAATAATACCTCTTCTCCTGTCGCAAGGATGTCACACCCTTCCAGATCCCCGCAAGCTGGATCTTCACATCTTGGAGCTGAAAGGGAAAGGTTCCAATCCCTAGGTTGTTCCAACAAAGTGATCGCAACCCTGCTCAAGGCAAGAAAGCCATCCACAAACAAAAGTTCAGGGCCTTCATGATTGGCAGAAGCTGTGATCTAGATTCCCCATCATCCTCTCAAATTCTTGAGTTTTTGCAGGCAGGCCTAGACCTAGGTCTTGCACTAGGTACACTAAAAGTACAGGTATCAGCAATTTCATTGGCAAACCAGTAGAAGATGGGCCGAGGACCCATTAATAATTCAGTTCTTCAAAGCTATCAAAAAGATCCGACCGCCAACTAAACAATCTTTTCCCACTTGGGACCTTGCTATCATCCTAGAGTCCTTAGCCAGTCCACCTTTTGCCCCTTCGGAGTCGGCATCGCTTTGGAATCTAGCCTTGAAGCTAGCCTTCCTGATAGCTATAACCTCTGGCAGACGGGTTTAGGGGCAGATCATAATCACATTATATTCTCTCCGGACAGAGTAGAACTCAGAACAGTGCGAGGATTTATTCCCAAAGTCGCATCATCCTTAAACATGTCAGAACCTATGGCACTCCCAACATTTTCAGAACAGGACTCTGGTTCTCTTCATGAGCTAGACATTGCCTCCACTTTGAAATGCTATCTGCAGGTCATTCCATCAGGCTGTTTATAATTCCCTGGGGCAAAAACCAAGGCAAGGAGGCGTCAGCAAGAATGATTGCCTCATGGATCGTTAGACTCATCCACAAGGTGTACAGGACAAAGGGGCTGGAACCCCCTTTGGCGGTCAGGGCGCACTCCACCAGAGCAGTTTCTGCCTTTTGGGCGGCAAGAGCGAATGTGTGAATTGAAACTATTTGTGGGGCAGCGACTTGGTCGCCCCGACATACGTTTCTGAAACATTACAGGGTGGACCCAGGAGCTCTTTCATCGGTGGAGTTTGGCAGACAGGCAGTCACATCAGCCCTCGCTTCTTCTAAATAATCATTTCTTTAAAATAGACTTCTAAGCATCCCACCCGTCTCAGCTAGTTATTTAACACAGGTATGCTGCCATGGAGGCACCAGGAAAACAGAAAATTGTACCATACTTACCGTAATTTTCTTTTCCTGGTGCCTATCCATGGCAGCATACAATCCCACCCTCGGTATTCTATATTACGGAGAATGCTGGGGCTGCGCTAACCATTTCTTTTATAATATTCACTAGTCCTGAGGGAGGAGCCAAGGCGGAGCTTGTCACAGGTATGCTGCCATGGATAGGCACCAGGAAAAGAAAATTACGGTAAGTATGGTACAATTTTCTGTTTTTTATATTTATACACAAGTGTTTTGCCTTTCATTTGTATTTTAAACTGGTTGTTTTTCAAGGTGATCGTTTACAATCACTTTAACCCTGGACCTGATTGCAGCCAAAGAAAGGGTAAGCCCCTCTTTATATTTTGACAGATTTTCTTTGAACAGGAACATTTTGTAAAACTTCAACAAAAGCTATACAGCTGACATTTCTGGCAAAGCACAAACTCACGAAGCAGCTGTATTTCCTCCTGCATTAAAAAACAGCATAGTTGGAAGTTCTCTTGCAAAAAATGGTGTGTTTGTTATTATCTGATCCCCATATCCATATGAATATCACATGTTGGGAAAGCTGCATAGTTGTAAATATCATGATGCTTCTAGAAGGGATTTTGCATTGACTAGCTGTACTAAGCCTCCCATGCCGATGTAAACAGTAGGAAATGCAGTCTGCTGCTGACAACGATGTACTTCAAGTTCAGCTCTAAACTGATTTTCAGCAATTTTCTGCTCAGCATGGGGTTTGCACGTCATGCCCTTAAATGAAGAAAACTGCTGTGTATAGAACTGCCAATCTGACATTGCCCAAAGTCCTTTAATGCAAAGTGGTAGTTTCCTGGCTCTTTAAAAGAAAGAAATATATTCCTTTGCTAAAGGCATTTTCCAGGATCAAAATAGATATACTTATGCAACAATATAATGTTTTATTTCAACCACAACTGAATGAAATTCACAAATCTGTGTACTTGTGTTTTCATAGAAAGTGCCTTGACCCATTTTAGAGCTCATTTATTAATCCAGAAAGAAGTCCAAGAATACTTTGCTGATCTATCAAGTTCCTGTAATTTTGAAAAGCAAACAATATCATGAGATGTTTAGGTAAATCGGAACTCAATCAATAAAGCCAAATTTCTCAACCATTTTATTAGAGAAGGAGCCCATGAAATAATTTCCATATTTTGGGGAACCCCTGCCAAATTATTACATATCTAGCTCTTAGCACATTTTCAGAGACAGTAAATTTTTAATATAATAATATATAAAAAAAAATAAAGAATGTAGTGTAGCTAGCATATTTAACATCCAGAGCAGTTTTTTTAACACTTCTGTGCTCTATAGGAGAAAAAAAGTTCAATCACAATAATGAAATGGAATAATTAATAGTGGCCACAAAATAAACACCATCGATGAAAATTGTAGTGACTCTTACAATGGTGATCAGTGGAAAAGTGCCTTTGTATATTGGTGGTTGGTGTATTACTCCCACACATTGGTGCGCAATGGGAGATGAACCCCTTATATTAATGGTCAGCATGAGGAGGACACTTTGGGGGTTATTTACGAAAGGCAAATCCACTTTGCACTGCAAGTGCACTTGAAAGTGCAGTCGCTCTAATGCCGCGTACACACGATCAGACTATCTGGCGGACTTAGTCTGGCGGACAAACCGCCGTAAAGTCCGCCGGACTGTCCGATGAGCGGACTTGCCCACACACGTGACTTTTCCGGTGGACTAGGTCCGGTGGACCTAGTCCGCCGGACTATCTGCCGTACTTTTTAAATGAACGGACTTGCCCACACACACGGAGGAAAGTCCGTTCATTTTGAGCGCGGCTCCAGGTAGCCGGGACCAGCGAATGAAGCGTCGCTGGCCACGTCACCTGGTATGGACTTAAAAAAATGGCATGGGGATCCCCCCCAGGTCCATATCAGACCCTTATCCGAGCATACAACCCGGCCAGTCAGGAAAGGGGGTGGGGACAAGCAAGCGCCCCCCCCCCCCCCGAGCCGTACCAGGTCGCGTGTCCTCAACATGGGGGGTGCTTTTGGGGAAGGGGGGGGTGGCTGGGATCCGGGGGCCCCCTTATTAAAGGGGGCTCACGGATTCCAATAAGCCCCTTGCCCCCAGACCCCGACAACCAATGGCCAGGGTTGTCGGGAAGAGGCCCTTGTCCTCATCAACATGGGGACAAGGTGCTTTGGGGTGGGGGGGGCCGCACGGCACGTGGCCTGGTACGGCTCAGGAGGGGGGGGCACTCGCTTGTCCCCACCCCCTTTCCTGACCGGCTGGGTTGCGTGCTCGGATAAAGGTTGATATGGACCTGGGGGGACCCCACGCCATTTTTTCGGCGTAGGGCTTCCCCTTTAAGTCCATACCAGGTGACGGGGCCAGCGACGCTTCATTCGCTGGTCCCGGCTACCTGGAGCCGTGCTCAAAATGAATGGACTTTTCTCCGTGCGGGAAAAGTCAGTTCATTTCAAAAGTATGGCGGACTAGCACACACGCGGCCGTATTTTCCGCCGGACTGCGAGTCCGCCGGACATATATTGGTGCAAAACTACTTTCTTAGTCCGCCGGACATTTGGGTAAAAAAAGTCCGCCAGAGCCCACACACGGGGGGATTGTCTGGCGGATTTTTCCACCGGATTGTTTGATCGTGTGTACGCGGCATAAATCTAAGGGGTAGATCTGAAATGAGTGGAAGCTCTGCTGATTTTTATCATCCAATCATGTGCAAGCTGTTTTTTATTTTTCTTGCATGCCCCGCTCGGATCTATAGCGACTTTACTTCCAAGTGCACTTTCAGTGCAATTTCAAGTGCACTTTGTTAACCAGTAGGAAATCTGCCCTCCTTACACACACCAGATAATTGATATCAGTGGTTACTGGGAGTTAGAAATTCTTCATTACCTAAGGAACCCCTAGCAACCTCTGGAGAAACCCTAGGGTCCTAGGAAACCCTGGTTGAGAAATCCAGCACTAAAGGTTTATATATATGCTTTAACATGCCCCACCCCCAGCACAAATTACATAGTTACATTGTAGGTGAGGTTGAAAAAGACACAAGTCCATCAAGTCCAACCTATGTGTGTGATTATATGTCAGTATTACATTGTATATCCCTGTATGTTGTGGTCATTCAGGTGCTTATCTAATAGTTTCTTGAAACTATCAATGCCCCTCGCTGAGACCAACGCCTGTGGAAGGGAATTCCACATCCTTGCAGCTCTTACAGTAAAGAACCCTCTATGTAGTTTAAGATTAAACCTCTTTTCTTCTGATTTTAATGAGTGGCCACGAGTCTTGTTAAACTCCCTTTTGCAAAAAAGTTTTCTCCCTATTGTGGGGTCACCAGTACGGTATTTGTATATTGAAATCCTATCCCCTCTCAAGCATCTCTTCTCCAGAGAGAATAAGTTCAGTGCTCGCAAACCTTTCCTCATAACTAATATCCTCCAGACCCTTTATTATCTTGGTTGCCCTTCTTTGTACTCGCTCCCTTTCCAGTACATCCTTCCTGAGGACTAGTGCCCAGAACTGGACAGCATACTCCAGGTGCGGCTGGACCAGAGTCTTGTAGAGCGGGAGAATTATTGTTTTATCTCTGGAGTTGATCCCCTTTTTAATGCATGCCAATATTCTGTCTGCTTTGTTAGCAGCAGCTTGCATGTCATTGCTGAGCCTATTGTCTACTAGGACCCCCAGGTCCTTTTCCATCCTAGATTACTTTGGCCTCCAATGCTTTCATGCAGTCTGCTATCACAGAGCTGGTAAAGGCTCTGCAGTAGGGTTGCCACCTCATCCCTTTAAACCCGAACCCATATGAATTACACAGGTTCTGAGGCTAATTTAATATAGATAAGACACCATATGAGTTTGATTACCACCTTAATCAGCCACAGAACCTGTTTAATTGATATGTGTTTGGTTTTAAAGGAATAAGGTGCCAACCCTACTCTGCAGGGAACCGAGAATAATGTTTGGGTCTGCCCACATGGCATACCAGCAGCTGGCTCAGCCTCTCAGTGGTGCACTGAGAGGCTGAGCCAACCACTTCTGCCCTAATCCTTCCCCCCCACTGAGGGGTGGAGCGCAGAGCAGTGACATTCACTGTGCTCAGAATGGACCCCAGAACTGAGCGATCAGTGGTCTTTGATCACTCAGTTCTCAGTGTAAGACCGGAGGCTCTTGAATAGGTGCTGAAGCTATCTAGGTGGGTATGTATGTTTGTTTATTCGGTATGCCCCACTTCTCTTTTAACCTCCCTGGCAGTATTCCCGAGTCTGGCTCGGGGTGGAATTTCAGAACCAAAAGCGGTAACACCGAGCCAGACTCAGGATTGCAACGCAGGGTCCAGGAAGAGCTTACTTACCTGGTCCTCTGGATCCTGAGTTGTCTCCCCGCAGTGTGAGCGGAGGAGCCGGGGCTCCATTCCCTGAGAGCGTTGCGATGCACAGGGATGGAGAATTCAAATTCAAATTCAAAAAGTGAAACACACACAATACATACAGTACACTGTAATCTTACAGATTACATTGTTGTATGAATTTATTTCACATCCTTTTGTCCCTAGTGGTTTGTCCGGTGCCCTGCATGTAGTTTTATATTATAAATACTGTTCTTTCTGCCTGGAAACTGGAGATTGTCCATAGCAACCAAAACTGTCCCTTTACATCAAAAGTGGTTTTAGACCAGCTAGAAAACAGCGATAATAAATTAGAATCACTTGCAAAATTTAGAGATAGTGATTTGTGGGGAGATCCGTCATCAAACACTGAAAGTAATGACAGCGACAATTCTGCAGCTGAGCAAATTTCAGTGTTTTTGATTTGATTACATTATTGAATATTTTTTATTATTATTATATTATTATTTGGTATAATTATTTATAGTTATTTATTATATTATAATTTATGATTTCATTTTTCAAACTTTATCATACCCAGGATGTCTACTAGACTCTGGTTTGGACAGATTTAAGTGAGTTATTCCTAAGCCCTTGTACACACGGTCGGACATTCCGACGGAAAATGTCCGATCGGACCGTGTGTGTGGGCTTCATCTGACTTTTTCCATCGGAATGTCCGACCAACAAAGTTTGAGAGCTGGATATAAAAATTTTCCGACAACATGATCCAATCGTACTTTGTCCGAACGTTTGTAGAGAATTCCGATCGGACAAAATGCCACGCATGCTCAGATCAAATTCCTAGACCAAAGCTATTGGCTACTAGCCTGAACGTAGTCCCGTCGTAACTAAATAACATCATCACGGTACGTACGATCAGATTTTCCGACAACTTTGTCCGACCGTGTGTATGCAACACAAGTTTCGGACAAAATCCGTCAGAAAAAATCCGACAGATTTTGTTGTCGAAATGTCTGACCGTGTGTACAAGGGTTAAGAATTACAGGCCTACAATATAAAACGCCAAATTTCCATGCTAAATAATGGTACCGCTTTCAGCACCTAAAATCTGAAATAATCATACCGCCAGGGAGGTTAATGGTATTTTCATTAAAGAGCGACTGAAATCATTGTGGATTGCAGTTATTTTTTTAGTATTTTTTGGGTCATTTGTTTGAATTCTCTTAGAGATTACAAGGTCAGTTCAGCTGAACTCTAAAGTTTTTTAAAATTTTGAGCTATATGGTAAATCGTTTGTAGATTAAGGATGGTCGGCACAATATGTATCAAATGGAATTGAATGCTTATCTGATTTTACAGTCCAGGTTGGATATCTCTGTAGGCAATGTCTTTATGTACACGGCTACTAATTCCTTCTCAAATCTTATTACACAGTATCAGTAAGGCAAATGCACTAGAAGCCATAAAAATTCAATTTCTATACTGTCAGGTCACATCAATCTACCACCTAGTTAAAGTAGCTGTAACTTCAGAACATTTAAAAGCCTTTTGTCTCAGTATTACCTAGGTGTGCTGTCTGCACCAGGAAACCTGTTTAATGAGCACTGCTCAGAGCAGACATGGCTCATTGTATAGAGCAGCTTTCTCAGAATTCAATCAGGGATTACACTATTATTCTTACTACCTTCAACAAGAAAATTGAATTGGAAGGTTCTAAAAATTTCATTACACCACATCAGGCAAATGTGTCGAAGCTGTAAAACTAAAGTGAAGAAAAACTGGGGGATAATCACAAATTGCTCCAAAGTCCTGTAGTAATTCTAGTTGATATCAAGTGTAAACTGGCATTGTGTGTGCTGGCTCATTATTATCTATTGACCAGTAACTAGTAACAGGTCATAGTAATATTGATGCAGAGCAAACACTTCTTCCTTTACTGTTTATGTGTGACAGGCTAACACTAAGCCCTCAATAACATTTGAGCATAGCGTATTCTGGTGATTGTTAGACTTTTTTAATGCATTTATGTGTGTTTTTGCATATTTTTAGGAGCAATGTGCTGTACAGAAGCTTCTTCAGGTCAAGATTGCATATTTTGGCCTCACAGACTTTTATTATGGGAAAGCCTGAAAAATGTGATTAACATCCCAGATAGCAAGCAATTGTGCTGCAAGTTTGAAAATGACTTGCTGAGCTATTAGACTTACCTTGCTTCACAAATTTGTTGCACAATTGCAACAAGTCCACATTGCATGACTCGAGATCAACTTTCTTTGCAAAACATTCTGCAAGTCTTCTGCAAGTTCTGGTTCAGTTATGTTGTGCAATAGACATCCCACCACAAGGGGTCACTGTTGCTGAATTTTCATGCTGTAGACTTGCAGAGCTCTTACTGTAGACTCACCACTGCAACTTTGCTCTTGCTAGACACTTGCCAAATTGCAAATTTGCTACAAATTGGAAAAGTGTCAACTGGAACATGTGCTTCAAGTGCTCTGCGAGTGTACAACTTGCCAATGAAAATGTGCAGCAAGTTAACAGACTTAAAATTCAACACTGCCACAAATTTGTGGCAAGTTATCCTTGCTATCTGGGCAGAAGTCTTTTAGACCAAAAACGCTTGATTCTGCCTGAAAAAAAATACTATTATTACTATTATTATTGTACAGGATTTATATTGTGCCAACATTTTGTGCAGAACTTCATATTATAAAAGGAGACTGTACAGTTACAATATAATTCAAGAGGGTTAGAAGGGCCCTGCTCCTGAGAGCTTATAATCGAATAGAGAAGAGTAAGTGGTGCAAAAGGTAATATCTGTGAGGGATGAGTTGATAGAATAAAAAGTTCAGTTGTTAGGTGGCGTAATAGGCTTTCCTGAAGATATGAGTTTTTAGAGATTGTCTACAAGTGGAGATAACCATACAGAGTAGGGTAGGGAATTCCAGAGGATCGGAGAGGCTCTGGAGAAGTCCTGGAAGGGAGCATGGAAGGAGGAGACAAGGAAGCTAGAGAGCAGAAGGTCTTGAGGGGAACAGAGAGGACGGTTTGGGTGATATATTGAGACAAGTTTGATCATGTAGCTCGGGGCAGAGTTGTGTCGTTTTGAATTTTATTGATAGGCATTCAGAAGCCAGTGGAGGGATTGTCAGAGAGCTCCTTTTAACTACCCTAGACCTGTTCTTGTGCCAAAAACAGCCCCTCATTCCCCTCATTATTTAATTTAATTAAGACTGAAAAAGTAAAATAGAAAATTTAAATCAACAGAAAAAATACACACAGGCAGAAATACAAATATTTCTAAAAACAGACAGCACTCTAAAAAAAGAAGTAAAAAGTAGATTTTCGTTTTCTAAGCAAATTATGCCTAAGCATCTAAATGAACGTAATTAAGAGTTTCTGCAAAGACAGTAAATACATCACTCTGCTCATTTCTTCTGTAGATTTGGACAGTTTAATGGTGCCAAAAATCATTATTTATAGTGGTATTAAAACCAAAAGAAAACATTTTATTTTTTTGCAGCTTATCATTTCTTAGATGCAATGGATGCATTAATTTTTTTAGGCTTTCTTTCCTTTGTTTTCATCTGGTGGACCAGCCACTTGTGCCCCATCAAATGCAGCCACTCGTGCCCATCAAATGCAGCCACTGTGCCCCATTAATGCACTGTTCCCATCAAATGCGGCCACTTGTGCCCATCAGATGCAGCCACTGTGACCCCTGCCACCCGCTTGCTGACTGCCCGGAACTTACCCCATCTTGGCGGGGGATCAGGCAGCGGATGGGATGGTGTGATGAGCAGTGGCCAGGCAGCAGCTCCTGTGTCCTCCATTTGTTTCTTCTTCCTTCCTGCTAGGTGTTTGATCAGAGCGCCTGTGCCTTCAGCCAATCAAGTGATGGGTATTAGACCCGTGACTCCTGATTGGCTGAGAGGCGATTCAGTGTTAGAAAAGCAAATATTATATAAGCCTATTAGAACTTTAGAACTGGCTCTAAAACACCAGGTGCCCAGCGTCCGAATAGGCGGTGGCTACAGCGGCCATGGATAGATTATTGAAATGCATGATTCTATTCATTCTACACAAAGGGGGTGGTATGACAGAGGGGGCAGCTAGATCACCAGATGAAAACAGAGGGGAAAAAAGCCTAAAAAAAGACAACTACTGCAGCCACTACCTGTAGGGATTAGTAAACTGCAAAATATAAAAAAAAAAAAATCTTTTTTAAATCAGAAAAAAGTTTATTGAAGAACATAGTCAATGTACAGCCACACATGACATAAAAGTAGTATTTTACAGTATATCTATAAAAGCTTACCATTTATGAATCATCAAAACACAAAGTTAACAACAATTTTACCAGACATATTCATAGATCCATTTAGATAAGTTGTAATATATAGTTTCATTGTAAACCAAGTTGATTATAGCGTAGTGCGGGGTATATATTTCACTATATATGAGTAGAAGTAAAACAAAAAAACAATAAAAGAAAACCATAAAGATTGACAGAATCGTCTGCCTGAACATCAGTTTCCATGGCCTAATTGTCTTTATCACTAATGAAATATATTTGGTTAGTTAGGTACCACAAATCTATCTTTTTGGCAAAAAAAAATCACAATTGTAGTAGTCTGTCTTTCACTAGTTGGTGGGGAGCTATTCCAGGAGTAGTAGTAGGAGTAGTGGGGAACCGTTCCCCATTGACGATGTCTGCTGATGACGAAACGCGTCTGGAGGCAGGCACGTAGTGATGTGACCACGTGATTAGAGTAGGAGGACGGGCTCCATTTGTTTGTGCTGGCCGGCATTCTTTTATGCAATACTACTTTCTTTTAAATGTAAGTGCAATACTTTGTTTTAATAAACCAGAATCTAGACTATATTACACTATGGTTAGTTTTCTCTTTTCCTGAGCATCCAATTGAGTTATACGGACACTTTAGTGGGATAGAGGGAACGATCTGCACCATCCAATATACCGTCCCTATTGTGGTCATCTGCAAGCTAAAAGGCCATCTGCCTTTTAAGCTTGCCGTCCGGTAAGCAGAATCTACAGCTACAGTGGTTGGACACTCTTCTTGTTTGTGTGTGCACACTGTGGTAGTATCAAGTTTACAAGTGGCTGGAATCGATTTCCTTATCTTTATGCCAGTTTCTGTGGACTCATTCATTGAGACTTTTTAGCACAGCTTTTTTAATTTTATTTTTTTTGTTGGTATTTGATCACCTCCTGTGGTTCTTATTTTTTGCGCTGTAAACAAAAAAAGCAACAATTTTGAAAAAAAACTGAAAATTTATGTCAAATACTTACCGTAATTTTCCTTTCCTGATGGACTCCATGGCAGCCTACGTGTGGGTTTAGTCCCGCCTCCATTACCCTATAGGACGATACTCCCATAAATCTTTGCTCCCTGCCAGAGGCCATGTTCGGTAACTATCCTACTCCAGCCATTTGGGAGGGAACTCCTGCTGCCATGGAGTCCATCAGGAAAGGAAAATTACGGTAAGTATTTGACATAAATTTTCAGTTTTCCTGACAGACTCCATGGCAGCCTACATGTGGGAAATAACTCGCCAAGACACACCCGGGTGGGCAAAAATGCTGCTTAACAAAGATTTATTTGACACCGTCAACTGACAAAACTTTAACTCCAAAGTCAACTGAGGATAGAGCCGCCGGCTCAACACAATAATGAGACATAAAGGTGTGAATTGAAGACCACGAGGCCGCCCTGCATATCACGTCAGGAGCCACATGGCGAGAAGCCGCCCATGAGGTAGAAAGACTTCTGGTCGAATGCGCCGTCACCGCCTGAGGAGGAGCCAAGCCATTTTCTCTGTATGCCCACTGGATCGCTTGAACTATCCATGCCGCAATTGCCCTGACTGATGCTCTAGTGCCCTTGTTCTTCCCACAGAACAGAACGAACAGGAAGTCCGACTGCCGGAATGGAGCTGTAGCTTCCAAGTAGAGCCTTAATGAGCGTCCAACGTCAAGAGGATGAATTTCCGAGGAATCCGAGGATCTGAATAAGGGTAGAGAGATTTCCTGATTTTCATGAAAAACCGAAGTGACCTTAGGGTTTGACCCCAACATTGGAACTAGGACCACTCTGTCCGGAAAAAAAGTTAGAAAAGGCTCCTTGACTCCTAGAGCTTGAATCTCTGATACTCGTTTCGTCGAGGTGACCGCCACCAGGAACGCGGTTTTCAAGGTGAGTTCTCTGATGGAAAGAACCTTACTGAGAAGAGAAAAGAAGTCCAGAACTAGAGGCAGATCCCATTTAGGGAATCTGTTTTTTTTCTGGGGTCTCAATCTTACTGCGCCCTTGAAGAACTGCTGGATAAGGGCATGCTTGGCCCACTGAACCCCTGTAAATGCGGAAATAGCCGAGACTTGAACCCGAAGGGAGCTAACTGACAAGGGTAAGTCCAAGCCTGATTGCAGGAATCCCAAAACGTCTTGAACTGTGGGTGAAACGTAGGAACTGGTTCTGGAGGACACATAAGATACAAATTTGGCCCAGATCCGTTCATACACCTTATTAGTGCTTCTTCTCCTCGCACTTAAGAGAGTAGAAATGGCTTCCTTAGGACACCCTAGTGCTTCCAGCCTTCCCCTCTCAAGAACCAGACCTTCAACTGAAGGTGAGCCGGACATGGATGGAGAATCGACCCCTGGGAGAGCAGGTCCCGTCTGGATGGAAGAGGAACTGGGTCCCGAAAGCTGAGGAGGGATAGGAGAGGAAACCAGGGCCTGTTGGGCCAATGCGGAATTATTGCCAATACTTCTACTTCTTCCCATCTGAGTCTCTTCAGGAACTGGAAGATAATTGGAGTTGGAGGGAAGGCGTATGCCTTGTGGAACCGCCACTGCTCTGTTAGGGCATCTATCCCGTAGGCCTGCGGATCCTTGAACCTTGAATAGAACCTCGTTAGCTTCCTGTTGAAACGATAGGCGAATAGATCCACTTCTGGAGACATCCCCAGGGATAGAACCCACTGAAACACATCTTCGTGAAGGGTCCACTCGTTGTTGTCCAAGTGGACTCGTGATAGAAAGTCCGCTTGGACATTGAGGACTCCAGGCACATAGGCTGCTGTTAGGTTGGCCAGATTCCTCTGGGCCCAACGCATTATTGGATCCACTTCCCTCAGCAGAGACCGACTTCTGGTGCCCCCTTGCTTCCTTACGTATGCGACCGCAGTCGCATTGTCCAGCCTGAGGACTACGGATGCACCCACTATCAGATGCGGAAATGCCAACAGCGCTAGGAAGGCTGCTCGTAGTTCCAACACATTTGACACTATTCCCGGAGAGGGAAAGTCCCAAATGCCCTGAGCCACTTCCGATAGACAATGTGCCCCCCAGCCCTTGTTGCTGGCATCTGACGTCACTGAGATCCATTTGATTGGAAGAAGAGAGTGACAATTCAATAGATTCTCCCGACGAAGCCACCAGAAGAGGGAACCTCTCATGGTCTGAGTAACCTCGATGGACTGGGCCTTTTCTCCCGACCATTGACGAAGAAAACCCATTTGAAAGGGGCGCATCCTCAATTGTGCCAACTTCACCATCGGTATAGTAGACACCATGGTGCCTATGATCTTTAGGCAATGAAGAGCACTGAGACGAGAAGAAGAGAGAGCCAGGTGGATCCTGTCCCGTACTACTGCAATCTTCTCCTCGGGCAGAGAGATGGTACCTTTTGCCGTATTAAACAGGGCGCCAAGGAACACGAGAGACTGTGTAGGAACTAACTGGCTTTTCTCTAAATTCAGGAGCCAACCGAATTCCTTGAGGGTTGCGATGACTTCCCTGTGACTCAAGAGACAATCCTTGTCCTGAGCAGGAAGAAGCAAATCGTCCAGATAATGATGAATCCGGATTTTTCTGACTCTCAACAATGCTACGACTGCTAGAAGGATCTTCGAGAAAGTGCGAGGGGAGGTTGACAGACCGAAAGGAAGGCAAGTAAACTGTAAATGAAGCTGGCCAATGGAAAAACGAAGAAACTGTTGGAACTCTGTGGCCACGGGACGTGAAAATAGGCGTCTTTGAGGTCTATTGAGACAAGCCAGTCCCCTGGCTGCACTGATTGTTGAATCGTGGACAGCGTTTCCATTTTGAATTTTTCCTTTCTTATGAAGCGATTTAGACGCGTCAAGTCTATTACGGGTCTCCATGTACCGTTCTTTTTCTGGACCAGGAAAAGAGGAGAATACATTCCCATGCCGCGCTGGACGTCTGGAACAGGAATAGCGGCGCCTTGATCCAACAAAGATTTTATGTAAGTTAGAAGAATTTGTCTTTTTTCTTCCGACTTTGGAATGGATGTGGGAACACACTTGAGTTTGGGGACACTGCTGAACGACCAAGTGTGCCCGGAGGAAACCGTCTTGACGGTCCAAAAGTCCTGGATCAAGGCCGCCCAAACGTGCCGAAAGTGGAACAAACGTGCTCCTACCCGGACCGCCTGGATGGGCTCGATCTCAAAAGGACTTAGTAGGCTCCTTTTCCCCCATCGAACTGCCCTTTGCAGATTTTTTGAGAGATGTCTGTCTGGACCTCCAAGATCTGGAAAATTCCCGTCCAGGCCTGTAAGTGCGTGCCTCCCTGGCACGATCTCGACCCTGCTTTCTTGGGAACGATCTTCTTTGATTCTGCAGGCGTCTATCCTGGGGGAGAAACCCCGACTTACCCCCGGTGGCTCGAGTTATAGCACTATCCAGCTTATTGCCGAAAAGGGAAGAACCATCAAAAGGAATACGGCACCAAACCTGCTTAGAAGCGGGATCGGCTAGCCAAGGACGGAGCCATAGGGCACGCTTGGCAGTTACAGACGAGAGCATAACTCGAGCCACCAGACGGATAATGTCGATTGAGGCCTCTCCTAAGAAGGCTGAAGCCAGTCTCAGTTCTTGAATGGGAGAACTCTTGGCCAAATCTTCAGAAACATTCCTGAGTGTTTCATCAACACTATCGGACCAAACTTCCATCGCTCTAGACAGAGCCGCTAAGGCCAGGGCCGGCTTACAGGCCATGCCAGCCGTAAGATAGATCCTCTTTAGGTCAGAATCAATTCTCCTATCCAGAGCGTCCTTAAAAGACACTGTGTCCTCAAGAGGAAGGGTCACATGTCTGACCAATCGCATTACCGCTGCATCCACTAGAGGGGAAGATTCCAAGTTTTTAACTTCTTCCTCCTTAAAAGGGTAAAGTCTCTGAATCTTAGATAGAAGAGAATTCTTTTTCTCTACCTTACTCCACTCATCCAAGATCACTTCTCCCAATTCTGAGAGGAAAGGGAAGCTAATACGCTCTTTCTTCAATTGCTTAAAAAACTTTCTTTGTTTCGCCGGGGCCACTACCGGCTCTTCCCAGTTCAGTGTTTCCTTAATAGGTTTGACCAAGGGAGGGAGTAGGGCAAAGTCAAAACCCGAACCAGACTCTTCTTCCTCAGACTCACTCTCTGAGAGGACAGCAGACGGGTGGCTAGGCAACGAGGAATCCCATGTGTCCTGGGCCTGAGCATCCCTCCTCGGAGACCTTGGAGACTCTATGGGAGACAACTGGGGGGCTTCAAATTTCTTAAGACTGTCCTTGACCAATCTTTCCACCATAGACTTTAGCTGTTGGTCAGAGTCACTCCTTTCACCCGTCGCTTTAACATAACAGGCATCACAAAGGGACTTGTCAGCAGGAACCTGCGTCTTGCACCCCCAGCATACACCTTCAGCTACGTGACTTGGGCAAGCTGTTGAAGGGCGGGAAGATTCCCTGGCTACGGAGACTGGTTCTCGCAGGAGAATCATGTCGTCTGGATCTGGATCTCCGAGAGGGCTGGCCACTAGCAGACGGTGAGGCATCCACAGGATCCATCAGGGCTGGAGAAAAAACAGCCTCATTTAGACACAGAAAACAGCTAAGGAGGCAGAGATAAACTGATCCCACCAAAGACACATACCTAATACTGAAGAACCAGGGCTTAGGAATGGTGCAGCAGGCTTCACAAACATCCCAGAAACACTGCAAGCTGTTTTCTGTTTTTAAAATTGCCGCCTTAATGACGTCACGAATTGCTAGTGCGCATGCGCGAAGCCCGCAACGCGCATGCGCGAACCAAGCCTCGTCCTCGCGTCGGTCTCGCGCATGTGCAGAACGACCGAGCGGCGAACGAGGAAGTAACTGGGCGGCTGGAACGCAAGGAAACCAGCCGCCCAACAAGCCAGATACACCGCACAGTGCTGTATGGGGAACGAAAAGGGCACTGCAAAAAAATGAAAAAACACACAGAAATGACACATAAAGGCTGCCATGGAAAAAGAAACAGCTCACCACTCCTGTAGACGGACACCAGCCGAGGTAGGTCCCCAAACACATGCCGGACTTCTGGGAGGAGGGGGGGGGCGAAAGTCACCTGCTAGTAGCTAGGCTCACGACTAATCACGCGGCTTCACCTGTCAGTGACCAGGCATACACCTCTTCAGCGCCTCTTCCATATGCCCCTTTTCCATACTCCGCTAGTAGCTAGAGCTTATTGGAAATATGCGACTCCAAGTCGCACTGCCGGTCCGTATAGCAGAAAAATGCAAGTCTTCAGGGTAAAAAGACACATGTTAGGTCCTATGGAGGAGGACAAAAAAAGAACACGGCCTCTGGCAGGGAGCAAAGATTTATGGGAGTATCGTCCTATAGGGTAATGGAGGCGGGACTAAACCCACACGTAGGCTGCCATGGAGTCTGTCAGGAAAAAGCAATTTCTTTACTTGCTATAATAAATATCCCCCCCCCCCAAAAAAAATATATATATAAAAAAAACACATTTATTCCTCAGTTTAGGCCGATATGTATTCTTCTATATATTTTTGGTAAAAAAATCGCAATAAGCGTATATTGATTGGTTTGCGCAAAAGTTATAGCGTCTACAAAATAGGGGATAGATGTATGGCATTTTTATTATTAATTTTTTTTAGTAATGGCGGCGATCTGTGATTTTTATCATGACTGTGACATTATGGCAGACACATCGGACACTTTTGACACTATTTTGGGACCATTGTCATTTATACAGCGATCAGTGCTATAAAAATGCACTGATTACTGTGTAAATGACACTGGCAGGAAATGTGAGTTACACCCCTCACATTTTTGAAAATATTTTATTATATCTTTTCATGTGACAACACTGAAGAAATTACACTTTGCTACAATGTAAAGTAGTGAGTGTACAGCTTTTTTAACAGTGTAAATTTGCTCTCCCCTCAAAATAACTCATCACACAGCCATTAATCTCTACAGTAAACCACTGGCAACAAAAGTGAGTACACCCCTAAGTGAAAATATCCAAATTTGGCCCAATTAGCCATCCCCCCCCCCCCGGTGTCATGTGACTCGTTAGTGTTACAAGGTCTCAGGTGTGAATGGGGCGCATACTGGTCACTGGAAGTTCAATGAGGCACCTCATGGCAAAGAACTCTCTGAGGATCTGAAAATAAGAATCGTTGCTCTACATAAAGATTGCCAAGACCCTGAAACTGAGCTGCAGCACAGTGGTCAAGACCATACAGCGGTTTAACAGGACAGGTTCCATTCAGAACAGGCCTCGCCATGGTCGACCAAAGAAGTTGAGTGCACGTGCTCAGTGTCATATTCAGAAGTTGTCTTTGGGAAATAGACATATGAGTGCTGCCAGCATTGCTGCAGAGGTTGAAGAGGTGAGGGGTCAGCCTGTCAGTGCTCAGACAATACGCTGCATGCTGCATCAAATTGGTCTGCACGGCTGTTGTCCCAGAAGGTAGCCTCTTCTAAAGATGATGCACAAGAAAGCCTGCAGTTTGCTGAAGACAAGCAGGCTAAGGACATGGATTACTGGAACCATGTCCTGTGGTCTGGTGAGACCAAGATAAACTTATTTGGTTCAGATGGTGTCAAGTGTGTGTGGCAGAAACAGGTGAAGAGTACAAAGACAAGTGTTACTTGCCTGCAGTCAAGCATGGTGGTGGGAGTGTCATGGTTTGGGGCTGCATGAGCGCTGCCAGCACTTGGGAGCAACAGTTCATTGAGTGAACCATGAATGCCAACATGTACTGTGACATACTGAAGTAGAGCATGATCCCCTCCCTTCGGAGAATGGGCCGCAGGGCAGTATTCCAACATAAGATCCCCAAACACACCTCCACGATGACCACTGACTTGCTAAAGAAGTGTAGGGTAAAGGTGATGGACTGGCCAAGCATGTCTCCAGACCTAAACCCTATTGAGCATCTGTGAGGCATCCTCAAACAGAAGGTGGAGGAGCACAAGGTCTCTAACCTCCACCTGCTCCATGATGTCGTCTCTAGAGGACTCCAGTACCAACCTGTGAAGCTCTGGTGAACTCCATGCCCAAGAGGGTTAAGATGGTTGATAACCCACTTCCATAACTTTGAATAAGCCCCTCTGTTATAATAACAAGTGTTCCTGTCTGTGTGTTTTATTTAAAAAAAAAACTCCTTTACCTTGTTTCACAGAAGTTCCCTGCAATCACGTTATAGGCTGTGTCTCCTCTCTGCCCGGCTGACAGATGCAGCGGGTGGGGTCGTGATTCCCCCTCTGACATCAACCAAGACGCGAAGCAGAGAGGAGAGAGAGAGAGACAGCCATCATGAGATTGCGGGGAACTGCTGTGATATATGGTAAAGGAGGCATTCTTTTAATAAAGTACACAGACAGGAGCACTTTTTATCAGAACACAGAGGGGCTTATATAATGTTTTAAAAGTTATGAAAGCAGCAGGAGCAGAGGGAGCTGGCACTGACACAGAGGCATACAGGCAGGGAGGGTAGGGGGAAGGAGGACAGAGGAGCACATAGGACGACAGGAAGCCTGTGGATGATAGAGGCATGTAAACCATGATACACCGTGGTCAGTTTACAGACGGAAGGGTATAGCCAGGCAAGATCAGTCAGGTATTACAGGGAGCTAAATGACATAACACAAATACTGTGCTGTATAACGTGCTTTAAAGGGAGAGGATCCATTTCTTTTTGGGGATTAACAAACGCTTTAAGGCAGTGCTGGAAAATAATGGTGGCCACACAAAATATTGACTTTGGGCCCAATTTGGACATTTTCACTTAGGGGTAGTACTCACTTTTGTTGCCAGCCAACAACCACGAACCACTACAGCCCCGGAAGATTTGGCTGGTCAATGACCTGGCGATTTTTTGTGCTACGGCACTGCTTTGCTTTGACTGACAATTGTGCGGTCGTGCGACGCTGTACCCAAATAAAATGTATGCCCCTTTTTTCCCACAAATAGAGCTTTCTTTTGATAGTATTTTATCACCTCTGGTTTTTAGTTCAGGCCAATATGTATTTTTGGTAAAAAAATAAAAAAATGCAATAAGCGTATATTGATTGGTTTGCGCAAAAGTTGTAGCATCTACAAAATAGGGGGTAGATTTATGACATTTTTATTATTATTATTTTTTTAACTAGTAATGGAGGTGATCTGCGATTTATATCAGGACTTTTTTTATTGCGGCAGACAAATTGGACACTTTTGACACATTTTTGGGACCATTGACAATTATACAGCGATCAGTGCTATAAAAATGCACTGATTACTGTATAAATGTCACTGGCAGGGAAGGGGTTAACACTAGGGAGCGATCAAGGGGTCAAGGGGATGGGACTTTCTAGGAGGAGAGAGAGATTTGTGTTCGTACTTAGTATGAACACACGATCTGTTTCTACTCCCCTTAAAGAACCGGGATTTGTGTGTTTACATACACAGATCCCAGTTCTCGATCTGTCAAGAGCGATCACGGGTGCCCGGTGTTCATTGTGCCATCCGGGCTCTCGCATCGGCTCCTGACACGCGATGTGGGCCCCTAGTGGCCAAAAGGAAAAGTGACATAAGGCAGCGGCTGGTCCAGAAGTGGTTAATGGCTGTGTGTTGAGTTATTTTGAGGGGACAGCAAATTTACACTGTTATACAAGCTGTACACTCACTACTTTACATTGTAGAAAAGTGTAATTTCTTCAGTGTTGTCACATGAAAAGATAAAATAAAATATTTACAAAAATGTGATGGGTGTACTCACTTTTGTAAGATAATGTATATACTGTATATATCTATATATTTTTTTTGTTTTATTACAGCAAGGCTAATAATATGGTTATGTTGTGGTATGATCTGCCTGGATTGTTTCTGATGTGTACAGAAATGCATGTTCTAATCATGTAATAAATAGCAATCATTGTCCTCTACATTGTTCAGCAAATTAAAATTGCCCCGGTGTTCAGTTAGGTAGATTTTGTACATATTAAACTTACTTAGAACTGACATCATAGTGTTATTTTCAGCACTCGTGGTCTATCATGCGTTTAATATAAAAACAACTTACATTACCAGCCAGCAGTCTGAAGGTGTGCAATGAAGAGCAAGCTGTGGAGCCGATCCATATCTAGCTGGAGTCTTCAAGCCGAAGCTGTGAAAACGTCAGTGGTTAAAAGTCACAGACAAGGGCTTTAACCACTTCCATACCGGGCCTATTCTGGCACTCCTCCTACATGTAAAAATCATAATTTGTTTGCTAGAAAATTACTTAGGACCTCCTAACATTATATATTTTTTTAGAAGATGCCCTAGGGAATAAAATGGCGGTCAATGCAACTTTTTATCTTGCACGGTATTTGCGCAACAATTTCTCAAACTTGTTTTTTTTTGTTTTTTAAATGGTGCACAGATTTACCGGCTGAAAATGAGGATATCTGAATGATGCCTGGCATCATTCAGATATTCCCACTGAAAGTGAAGGATGCCATATGACGGCCTTAGGCTGGAAGAAAGGAAGCCCTTGGGGAGGATTTGGCAGGATTTTATTTTTTGTTGTTGTCATTCCTATAAATGGCAATACTTTTTCAAGCTTTTGGCTTTTGTTATCTTTGAAGAAAAAATGGAACCAAGCTTGTTTAGGAAATGGGAAGTTTTTCGGCTTTCTCTCTGTGGGGCATAACCATAACATTCCCATTATTGTGCGTTTGCACTGCTAGAAACCCTTTATACTCCATTCACAGGGGGTTTTAGAAACTTATGTCACTGTACAGTCAGCTGCCTAATAAAATGTATATATTTGTACTTTAAATGACATTTTCACAAACATATTAGTGGATTTTATGAGACAAATATAGCTATGGAAGAACTCCAAATGACACATACCTCTAAATACCTATTAATCTTTGGTATATGAATCTATTCTGAACCTCCATCTAAATTTTTTTTTTTTACATTGGGGAAGGGTAACAACCTTTCCATTAAGGCAATCTACTCTTATTTCTTGTATGATTGTCCTTATAGGAAATGAGCAGCATCTCTCTTCGCTGGGGACAGCAATAAAAAAAAAAAAAAAACTTTTTGGTTAACATTCCACCTTCAGAATTAGTTGACTTAAAGAAGACATTCACTCTTTCAATCAACATTGACTATTTGAATCCTTATGCTGCTAGCATTAGTAAATAGAACATCATATCTACTGTTTTTTTTTTTTTTTTTTTTAATAAAATTTTATTGAAAAAGAGGGTACATACCAAAGAATACAAAATCACAAGGACAAAATAATTTTTGTGTTAGAATACAGGTCGGGTAAGAGCAGTTATATGACATAAAATGTAGTATGAACATAGTACTCTTTACAGGGAGTGAAAAAGCCTACCATTCCCCTTCGGAGGAAGGAGAAGGGGAGGCCTCAACTGGATGGATCTGAGATTAGTAAGGCACCATGATGTCCTTAAAAGGAACCAAATGATAACGTGTAACATACAAGAAGATAAAAAGACCGGGGGGAAGACGGGGAGAGAGGGGGGGAGGAGGGGGAATGATCTGAGGCAGGTATGACTGCTCGCGCATGGGGGGGGGGGGGGGATCCAGCATAGATCCGAACTGTCGGTAGAAGAGGGTATAACCCAGTCTACTGGTTTTAAAACTTTGTTCTTTTACATTTCTTCAGTTGCTTCCAGGTTTCTGGCCTACGCAAATTATGTCATATATCCCAGGAGTCTTTGGGAGGTGAGGAGGGGTTTTCTCAGCTAAGCACACCCTGCCTGCATGCCTGAGCTAACAGAAGATGCATTCCAGGTTGGGTTGCCACCTCATCCCTTTAAACCCGAACACATATTATTTACACAGACATGATCACGGATGTGGAAATCCGGGGCAATTTAGGAAACAGCGATCACAAGTCAATTGGCTTCAGTATAAATCATACAAATAGGAAACATAAGGGGAACACAAAGACATTGAATTTCAAAAGAGCCAACTTCCCTAAATTACGAACCTTGTTAGAAGATATACATTTCGATAAAATCTTAGAAACAAAGAACACAGAGGAGAGATGGGCTTACTTTGAGGGCATATTAAATAAGGGCATTAGCCAGTGTATCCCATTGGGAAATACATTTAAAATAGCAAACAAAGGTCCTGGATGGCTTAACTCCAATGTAAAAATGCATATAAAAGCAAAGGAGAAGGCCTTCAAAAAATTCAAGGCTGAGGGATCATCATCAGCATTCAGGTTTTACAAAGAATGCAACAAGATATGTAAGGGTGCAATTAGGGCAGCTAAGATAGAACACGAAAGACACATAGCGGAGGAGAGCAAAATAAATCCCAAGAAATTATTTAAGTATATAAACAGTAAAAAAAGGGAGGACAGACTATAATGGCCCCATAAAGAATAAGGAAGGACATCTGGTTACAAGGGATGGGGAGATGGTGAAGGTATTGAATTTATTCTTCTCCTCAGTCCTAACAAGGGAATCAGGGGGCTTCAGAAACCAAAACTGCAGTGTTTGTCCTCATGACACATCACAGGAAGCACGCTCATGGGTTACAGAGGACATAATTAGAAATAGACTTGGGAAACTTAACATTAATAAATCACTGGGACCGGGTGGCTTTGGCTTGCATCTGAGGGAACTCAGTCAAGTAATTGCCAGACCAGTGTTCCTAATTTTTACTGACAGTCTACTGGCTGGAATGGTACCAGCTGATTGGTGAAAAGCCAATGTAAAACCAATATTTAAAAAAGGGCAAAAATGCATCCCTGGGAATTACAGACCAGTTAACATCAATAGTATGCAAGCTCTTGGAGGGGGTGATAAGGGACTATATACAAGATTTTAGTAATGAAAATGGTATCATTAGCAGTAATCAGCATGGATTCATGAATAATCGTTCTTGCCAAACCAATCTATTAACCTTCTATGAGGAGGTGAGCTGCCATCTAGATAAAGGAAGGCCCGTAGACATGGTGTACCTAGATTTTGCAAAAACATTTGACACAGTTCCCCATAAATGTTTACCGTACAAAGTGAGATCCGTTGGCATGGACCATAGGGTGACTACATGGATTGAAAATGGGCTACAAGGACGAGTTCAGAGGGTGGTGATAAATGGGGAATACTCAAAATGGTCAGGGGTGGGAAGTGGGGTCCTCCAGGGTTCATTGCTGGGACCAATCCTGTTTAATTTGTTCATAAATGACCTGGAGGATGGGATAAACAGTTCAATCTTTGTATTTGCAGATGACACTATGCTAAGCAGGTCAATAACTTCTCCGCAGGAAGTGGAAACCTTGCACAAAGATTTGAACAAATGAATGGGGTGGGCAACTACATGACAAATGAGGTTTAATGTAGAAAAATTTTAAATAATGCATTTGGGTGGCAAAAATATGAATGCATTCTACTCACTAGGGGGTGAACCTCTGGTAGAATCTAAGATGGAAAAGGACCTGGGGGTCCTAGTAGAGGATAGGCTCAGCAATGGCATGCAATGCCAAGCTGCTGCTAACAAAGCAAATAGAATATTGGCATGCATTAAAAAGAGGATTAACTCAAGGGATAAAGCAATAATTCTTTCACTCTACAAGACTCTGGTCCGGCCGCACCTGGAGTATGCTGTCCAGTTCTGGGTTCCAGTCCTCAGGAAGGATGTGCTGGAAATGGAGCGAGTACAAAGAAGGGCAACTAAGCTAATAAAGGGTCTGGAGGATATTGGTTATGAAGAAAGGTTGCAAGCACTGAACTTAATCTCTCTTCACAGAAGGGACGCTTGACAGGGGATATGATTTCAATACACAAATACCATACTGGTGACCCCACAATAGGGATAAAACTTTATCGCGGAAGGGAGTTTAATAAGACACCTGACCACGCATTAAAATTTGAAGAGAAGAGGTTTAACCTTAAACTGCGTAGAGGGTTCTTTACTGTAAGAGCAGAAAGGATGTGGAATTCCCTTCCACAGGCAGTGGTTTCAGCAGGGGGGGGGGGGCATTGATAGTTTAAAAAAACTATTAGATAAGCACCTGAATGACCGCAACATACAGGGATATACAATGTAATACTGACATATAATCACACATAGGTTGGACTTGTGTCTTTTTTCATCCTCCCCTACTATGTAACTATGTAGGTTCTGAGGTTAATTTAATGCAGGTAAGGCACTAAGCGCGTCTAATTACCCCCTTAATTGGCCACAGATACTGTGTAATTAATACTTGACACCTCCCCCCCCCCAAAAAAAAAAAAAAACAGCTTCACCACCCCTCTCTAGCTAATCACTGCCGTGTTAAAAAGAAAAAAAAATCTAAATGGTCTAAATACTTACCTAAATCCATGGTCACATGACTTGATTGCTCGCTCTTCAGCATTGCAAAGTGCAAGAGATGCTTCTCATTGGCTGTCCATCAGTGGGGTGCTCACAGGTCCTGAAGACTGCATTGAACGTCTGGTGACATTGTGACAAGGCACGTTAACAAGACCAGCTGGTGGTAGGTCTGTAACTTTAGATCATCGGACTTCACTCTTGCCATTATGGAGCATCACATGAATAAGGATATAGGTAAGTTACAATGGATTTAGGAAAGAAAAATTGTTTTCTTTTTTGTCTTATTTCCTTTTCAGACAGTAACTATACAGAAGTTACAACATATCTAAATTGCATATGATACAAATACAATTGGACAATTTGGTGTTATAACGAATTGGGATTGATTTCCTAAAACCTGAGAGTGAAAAATCTGGTGCAGCTGTGCATGGTAGCCAATCAGCTTCTAATGTTAGCTTGTTCAATTAAGCTTTGACAAAAAATAAAAATAAAAAACTGAACGTTTATTGGTTTATATGCACAGCTGCACCAGATTTTGCACTTTACAGTTTTAGTAAATCAACCCCAGTGTCCAAAATATTGACGCTGTTCTTTTGTTTATAGCGCAAAAAATAAAAACCGCAGAGATGACCAAATACCACCAAAGGAAAGCTCTATCTGTGGAAAAAAAAGGACGTCAAATTTGTTTGGATACAGCGTCACACAACCACGCAATTGTCAGTTAAAGAGGCGCAGTGCCATATCGCAAAAAATGGCCTGGTCATTGATCAGCCAAATCTTTTGGGGCTTAAGTCGTTAAAATTCTAAATAAAATTTGTAGAAAATAATAGTTTTAGGAAGGTAAATAAAAAAAAGGAATTGTAACATTTGCCTGGAGATGGGATTTAACCCACAGCAAGGCCATTTGATGACTGCAGTTGGGAAAGTTAAAGCTAAGTTGATGCCTCAAGTCATGCAATTTTGCTGTAGGTTTCATGACTCAGCCCTATGTCCACAAGATAAGAGCATACCCCTCAACAGACTTTTTTTTAATCTTTGTCCAAAAAGAATAAAAACAGTTACCGTGTCATTTTCAGCTATGGTTAATGTGGAAAAGCTGGGTCATGTTGTAGTGTCGGCTTAGAAAATGATTTCTAGCCTGTAGTCTGTGTTGTGTTGCTTGGCCATCTGTAAATATGTGACTGCTGATTGATGCTAAGCAAGACGCTGTCGCTTCAAAGGTTGTCTTTTGCTTTTAGCTAATTGTAACTACAAAACACAAAGGCCGTGAACACTGGAATAAAGCGGGGCGAAGACTCATAATACACAAAACCCTTTAGGGGACTTGTCTAACTGTCCTGATAATGTCAGATAAAAGCTCTGGGAGGACATGAAATCATGTAAACATCCTGTATGATGCATAATCTAGACTGTGGCATGAGATAGACAGAAAGTGACTGCTGTAATTCAGTTTTAGACATGAAAAAGAGATTAGAGAGGCGTCATCAGTGTGCTGTGCAATGTAGAGCACAACCAGCATGGCTTGCAATTGTATTGCCACATGCAGGCAGATCATAATGCCACTCTTCAGGAGCAGGTGCAGTATGTATGTCTATACAAATGTTGAAAAAGAATATCAACTGGGTAATGTATACAAGGAAAAATCCAAGAGTATGTCCCCCCGCTCATACTTACAAACCAACCATGCGTCTGGGCATAGGCATGGGCAGACGAGGGCCGGCCAGGCAAATTTTTCTTTGTATATATAACCCAATTAATATTATTTTTTAACATTTTTATAGACATCCATACTGCATCTGCCTCTGAAGAGTGGCACTTTAGCCACAAAACACATCGAGCTATTAGATGCCCCTCTTTTCATATCTTAAAACTGTTACCAACAATATTGTTCTATTGGATTCTACCAATTTAAATTATGTTTTTTACTGTGGAGGCACACAACAATCTAGCATTTCTATGATGTTATTATTGCAAAAACCATTATGTTGCTATGCCAATATGTTATTATATTATCATGTACCATAGTATTATTATGTTACAATCCATGGCCGGGGGGGTCCAACCAGTGGCCCGGGGGCCACATGTGGCCCGCGGAGCCCTCAGATGTGGCCCGCGACCATCTGCTCTGGGATGGAATAAAATAGAATACTATTAAAGGTAGGTTTATTACTAAAATCACAGTGTATATTTGGGCATATCTGTTCTACAGTAGTTACTGGGCTACTTTCAAACTGATCCACAGGTGCAGAGAAGTGCACCTGTGGGTTACCTGCACTGAGCCATAGACTTCTATTACCTGCGAGTTTGGTGTGCTTTCTGAAAGTGTACCACAACTACAGGATATAATAGAAGTCTATGGCAAAGTGCAGCTAACCTGCAGGAAAGCCATTGGTGAACTGTGCTGCACCCGTGATATGGGTAAACAACAGTGCATCAGTGTGAGTACAGCCTTAGGCCCCTTTCACACGGTCAGTCCAACCCAATTGGACCCTCCATTCACCTGTAAGGAGTGGAAGATGTAAATGGACTTTTGTCCATTTACAAACGCCTTTCTCCAATCCAATCCGCCATCCACCCGCTCCGCTCATTGTGGCCCTTGACCGGGTTGCCAGGTCGCTTAAGTGGCCCTTGCTCTTCAAAAGGTTGGGCACCCCTGATCTATGGTATACCCACCAGACATTATTATGCTGTGATGCCTCCCTGGCTGCATATTTCATATAAAGTCCCAAACCTTGCTCCTATGTAGCACTAACCCCCGAAGGAGCTGCTGAATTTTTCTGGGCTTACCGATTACCTCCGCCAGCTCGCACTCGTTGTTCTTGTCTAGGGGTTCCCAGGGTTGATGACCCAGTAACTGTAGAGACCCACACTTGAATTCCTTGTTAGGATTTTTATTTTGCATATAACAGTTGAACAAACTCAGTCTCTAAGTTGGGAATAGAGGGTATTAGGGTAAAGTTTAGCTCAGGTGCTTGGAACTGCTGACTTCAATAAAAGTTTCTATCTATGTACACAATCCAGGGAATAGCCACTCGCAACTGGATTCTTTAACTGTTGGATTAATCCGTAAGTTTTGGTTTAGCAGCCAACAGTTAATTCTAACTTTTCAAAGTCTCTCACACAGACATGGTTGTAAACTTAGCTATAACTGGAAGAATAGGTGTAGGAACCTTTCTTACTGTACCAGAATCTTTCAGCCGGTCCGGCGATACTGTAAGAATTGTGGATTCAGTCAATATCCATGGCAGCTCAGCTTCCAGGCTCTTACCGAGCAGCTAGCCTTGTGCGTGGCTCTCTTACTGAAGAGTCCTCCCCTGGTCGCGTGTAGAGTTGCTGGGCCTCTCCAAACCCGGGACGGCACCAGAACACCTTAGAATCCTCCTTCCAGTTACTGCACCTCGAACTAGCCAGTTCTGAGGCTCAGAAACGGATGGATCGGCACCCCAGGCCATGAGGGCCCCTGGGGGCTGGTCAGGAGGACCACGGAGTCAGCAACAACTTCTGGACCGGAACCCAGAACCACGTGACTTCGGCACCTTAAGTACCCTCTCCCGGATTACACAGTGAGACAAATGCACCCACTGATTGGCTCCGAGATGTGGTACCCAATGCGTCCAACCAGACTGCGTTCTAAAGCCTCCCACAGGTGTACAACCCCACCTATGACCAGTCAGAACTTCTATACAGCCCAACCAAACTGCTGCCAAAGTACAATTTAGCAAAATTAACCCCAAAACTTACTATAGTCTTGAGCAAAAAATAAATTTAAATACATAGCGCATACTCGTTAGGAGTACCGGCGCTACACCTATATATCTCGAATCCAGGAAGCCAACGCTTTGCCATATCCAAGCAAAAAAAATCCAGAAATATTGTAGATTGCTGACTAAGCAGTCTGTAGTCTAGCAGTCTTTTAAACATGCCAGAGAAAGTGTCAGGACAAAATGAGTACAATAATCTGTGTCTTCAGCGAGGGAAATTGAAATAGTAATACCCAGTTATAACGTGTCAGCCATCTGTAATGCACTAAAGCTTCTATGGGAAACTAATGATCTTACCTCTGGAAAAAAAAAAGGGGATGCGTTTCTGAAATAATACAAAATGTAGTTATAATATATATATATATATATATATATATATATATATATATATATATATATATATATATATATATATATATATATATATATATATATTTGTAATTTTTTAGATTGCAACAGTCATTTTTGCATGTCAAAAAAAATAAATAAATAAAATTAATCAATGCATCAAACGATAGACCTATCCACCAATAGAGAAACAGCGCATAATACTATGTTTACACTGAATGATTATTAAGTGCAATAATTTGTTCAAATAAAACATGTATATATACTAATCATGCATGGATACATAATGTGCATTCAGTTCATAAAATCAAAGCGTATATCCAAACTTGTGGTCCAACTCCAATGTTCAATAATTATCCCTTAATAGTCAGTCCAATCAGGGAAAAATATGCCACAGTTCTTTAAATTTATGATATATATTGCACCTCTGCCCGAAATACACCTCCACACGTGCACTGACACACACACGCCACCCCGGAGGATATGTGAAAGTGAGAGATCCCCCTTGGTATTGCTCTTACCAGACTTAGCTGGTTTCACAAGCCTTATCGTAACCTCTTGCTGGCTCCTAGTTCAGGACTCCATTAACGTCATATGCCAGGTGTTCAAAATCTCAGAGAAGGACAATCATAAAAAACGCATATAGTGTAATTCCGTCATACACCAAAAAGTTTTATTTAATAAAAAACCAACAAACATTGCACTCACAAACGTAAAATCTTTAAAAGCATTGGTTCATTATAAATGCACAGCTTGTTGAATCAACCAGGATGAAGGAAAGTCCTACCGCCCACAGCTATGAGTTGTTCCCCGCTGATAGCTCACGGTCTCGACAACTATCTTTCTTCTCTCCTGTCAGTCCTGCTATGCTCGTATCGTATGGTTCCACTCTGATGCGTTTCGTCATATTGACATCATTGTATTGACCCTCAGATGATGTCAATATGACGAAACGCGTCAGGGTGGAACCATACGATACGAGCATAGCAGGACTGACAGGAGAGAAGAAAGATAGGTGTCCAGACCGTGAGCTATCAGCGGGGAACAACTCATAGCTGTGGGCGGTAGGACTTTCCTTCATCCTGGTTGATTCAACAAGCTGTGCATTTATAATGAACCAATGCTTTTAAAGATTTTACGTTTGTGAGTGCAATGTTTGTTGGTTTTTTATTAAATAAAACTTTTTGGTGTATGACGGAATTACACTATATGCGTTTTTTATGATTGTCCTTCTCTGAGATTTTGAACACCTGGCATATGACGTTAATGGAGTCCTGAACTAGGAGCCAGTAAGAGGTTATGATAAGGCTTGTGAAACCAGCTGAGTCTGGTAAGAGCAATATAAGTATATTAAAAATTCCACAGTCCCCAGAAGACAAGCACAAGTTTGGTGCTAGCGCCTGTATTTGTGCAGCTAACGGGGCGGCGGTTATTTGTAACAAAATTGGTGAATATCGTCAGTCATTTTTGCATGTTGGTATACAGTAAATAATTAGCTGCTATAAAGTAATAAAAAGCTCTCACCATGGATATTCTTGACCTAAACATACCTCACAAGTACTCACTTATCTTAACACACAGATGCAATCTTGTGTATTCAAATTATATTTCTTACTTTTTTCTTCAGTTTTTTTCCTATTATTCCGTTATTGTTTATTCTTTTATTTTAGTTAAAGTAATTATGAAAGAGATGTATATTTGCACAATTTTATCTGGTTTCTCTGGTTTCTCAAATATACTTTCCGATCTCTCTGTGCCTATACATTTTGTACTTGCCTAAAATACCTCAATAAAATGTTTGTAAACGAAAAAAAAAAAAGCTCTCACCAGCTTTGGCGGGTTCTAACCTGCATTTAGTAAAAAGAAAAAAAAGTAAATGTAGGCATACCTTTTTTTTCCAAGGGTTTTCTGGCCAGTGACATTACCTGTTCTTCTTCCTGTCTGACAGTGGTAAGCAGTTCCCAAGCCGGGTACACATAATTCTTTATTTTTCATTCCACAACAAAAAAAAAGACAGTCAAAGCCGCTGTACTAACAATGTGAGGTCAGTTCAGCGATCTCCCCTGCTGAGCGGTTGTGTTCTGACAGGGGGACATCCCCCCCCCCCCCCCCGTCAGAACACTTCAATCAGCGCTCTCAGCCATTGGCTGATTTTCCAGCATGCTTGCCCGACAGAAGCCGGCTTCTGTCGGACAGACTGACATACACATGGGCCGAATGTCAGACATTTTTTTTTGAACCGCCCATGTCATTTGGCCCTTTTGTACCAGGCTTTACTCTTGTACTGAATGGAGCTCCAGCTGTAACAAATGACCTTTGTTCAGTGCACTAGTATTGTGAACCCTAGCAAATGCGATGGCAGACCCTCAACGGGTGGGTATAGGACAGCCTGGGCTTACAGGAAGTATGGTGAATGGTGCTGAGTGTCATTCAGTTTGGAGGAGAAGCCTCATCCAGTGGCGGAGACTTTCTAAGGGAAACAGCTCCAGATTGAAGGTGAGTATGGCATTTCCTGTTACCATGTTAATTTGTATATAAGTATAAATCTGTAAATTTGTAAATTTGTATGCATGTATAAATCTATTTATTTGTAAGCGTCTGTTTGCAGTTCTATGGGCCAGATCTCTGGCACCACAACTAACTTGCTCGAAAACCTTTTTTATAGTATTTTCTTAGCACCTTTCTATGAGGTAGGTCACCAGATCCTTTCTCAGTCCTCATAATTGGTCAGGCTTGGAACTGGCATGCAGAATATGATAACTCATATACAGAGCCAATTTTAACATGCATACTAGGGCTATTTATTAATGGGCCAATTAACCTACCAGTAAGTCTTTGGAGCGTTGAAAGAAACCGCAGTACACAGAGAAAATCCACTCTTGTGCCCTGTACACATGGCCCGACTTTCCGACAGAAAATGTGCAATCTGATCTTTTTGTCGGAAAATCCGATCGTATGTGGGCTCCATCTGACTTTTTTCGTCGGAATTTCCGACACACAAAGTTTGAAAGCAGGATCTAAAATTTTCCGATAACAAAATCCTAGCGTTTAAATTCTGATCATGTGTAGACAATTTCGATGGACAAAGTGCCAAGCATGCTCAGAATAAATTACGAGATGAAAGCTATTGGCTACTGACCCGTTTATAATCCCGTTGTACGAGTTGTACGTCACCGTGTTCAGAACGATCGGATTTTGTCGTTGGAAAGTCTGACCGTGTGTACAGGGCATAACACAGGGAAATCTTGCAAACTTCACGCAGATTATACTTTGACTGGGAACCAAACATAAATGTTCTTAGGTGTTAGGGTTTATGGTTGTTTTGTTGTCATTTATATGTATAGCATCAACATATTGCCTTTAAATGTAGCCACTTGCCTACCAAGGTCCATTTATAAACGTCATGGTAGACAAGTGGTTAATTTAAGCTCAGAGGCCCTGCTGCAGCTGTGAGCTTGATACCCGCTTTTGGAGCCAGCAAGCGGCTTTCTGATAAACGTGACTGATAAAAGCGGGCCACCCCCAAGAAAATTAAGCACCAACCGTCACTGTCCTGGGCTCTTTCATTACACCTTTCGTTCCCGGATCCTTGCTGCGACTAGTGTCCCGGAAAGTGATATGTATTCCTGGGGTCGTCGCTGTCATTGATCTAAGCTGAAATTGCTGCAATGGATTGCACAAAGTGGTCACCTGCACCTGCTGTCATATAGAGGGCTTCTTAACCCCCTTTTGATAGCAATAAATAAACAAAAATTAAAAAGTGGAAAAAGAATAGTATAAAATACATTTTTTAAATATTAAAGCACCCCTGTCATGCCCCCCTATATGAAAAGCACAGTGTAGGGTGGGCACATGTATGTATTGGTTGATGCTCTTTTGCTAGCGCGTGTTTCCTATTGCAGCGAGCTCGAGATGAACAGTACCCGAACCAGCGCAAAACATTCTCGCGGGCAGGTGCTGTGGCTGCCCTTGCGTCGTATTTGGTCCGTTGGACCAGCATACAGACGAACAGGTTTCCCGCTAGGAACTGAATCCGACGGAGTTGCGGCGGGAAGATTTAAAACATGTTCTATTTTAAGTACGTTGGATTTTTGGACAGCAAAGGTCCGATGGAGCCCACATACGATCGAATTGTCCGACGGATTAGTTCCGTCGGACCTTTTCTGTCAAAAAGTCCAGTGGTGTGTACGTGGCATAAGAGTAAAAGAAAATTAAACATTTTGGGTTGTTTCCAGAAAAGTAATAGAGGGAACATTTTCCAAAGGGGACCCTAGTTATGGTGACCTGGAGGGCCGTAAGAGATTCCCAATATTTTGCAGGGATTTCCTCTCCCTTCCTGTTTTGGCTATGGAACAGAAAGAGAAGGTATATCTGCCCAATAGAACACAGATGCAAAAACTTTATAGGAGTTATAACCCTTCCTTACTCTATCCAAAAAAAAGAAGCTTTGCCTATAGTTCTGCTTTAACGTTAAACTAATGACGTGTAAAGGGGTTTAAAGCATAGCTTATTATTAAAAAAACATTTTTTTTAAGTCAGCAGCTACAAATACTGCAGCTGCTGACTTTTAATAATCGGACACTTACTTGTCCCAGGGTCCAGCGATGCGGGGGAACGAAGCCCCTCCTCGTTCCCCGCTCCGCTCGTGGCGCCGGCTTTCTTACTGTGGGAGCCGCGCACCGTGATATGTCGCACAGTCATCTGGAAAACGTGACAGGTCCCAGGTGACTGTGCGGCAGTGAGGGGAAGTGATGTCAGTGCCCGGGCTCTGAAGGAGGCAGACTATGAGGGACCCTCTAGCAACAGGCATTTAGAGGTGAGTAAAACATTTTTTTTTTCCAATTATTTTTCTTTTTTTATGAATTTTAAGCTATTTTTGTTTTTTTTTGGGTGGAAACACCACTTTAAGAATTTTTTGTACCATAAATTTTTGTGATTCCACAGACATGTGCAATTTTAAGAGTTTACATGCTTGGTATCTATGCACCCCCATCTCTTATATTTTACAAAAAACCTGGTATAATATTGTGTTTGAAATAAAATAGATTTTACTTTATTTTTCCTTGAAAATATGCATTTGATGTATAACTGTTCAAATAGCGCGCAACACAAATATTGCAACTACCACCATTTTGTTTTCCAGGGTCTCGGCTTTCAGAAAATATATACTTTTGGGGGGTGGGGGTTACAGTAATTTCTAGAATAAAATGCAGATTTTAACTTGTGTGTGCAAAAATGAAAAAATAATCTGAAATTAGTACCCACAGCAACCAGTTTCCATCTGTATTTTTTTTCGTTTTGGCCTGAAAATAACAGAGGCAATCTGAATGCTGTTGGCTGCACAGTTTGTTTTCAGACACTGAAGAATTAATCCTGCTATTAAGAGCTAGCTGCTGTTCCTGTTTACATTGAACATCTAATATTATTTCTCCCTTTCCCCAACGCTGCACTAGAACTGACCCAGCCAAGCTTGAATCAGAGATGGTGAAAGGTAGATTGCTTGTCACCGACTGTTCTCAGTGAGCGAACTTCCAATCTATGGGTAGCCTAAGGCAAGAGGGCAAACTAAATAGTCAGTAGCATGATTTTTTAACCACTTAAGGACCAGGCCTCTTTTTATAGATGTGTTGTTTACAAGTTAAAAACATTTATTTTTCGCTAGAAAATTACTTAGAACCCCTAAACATTATACTTTTTTTTTTTAACACCCTAGAGAATAAAATGGCGGTCGTTGCAATACTTTCTGTTACACCGTATTTGCGCAGCGGTCTTACCAGCGCACTTTTTTGGAAAAAAATACACTTTTTTGAATTACAAAATAAGACCAGTACATTTTTTTTTTATATTGTGAAAAATAATGTAAATTGATCCCCAACATGTCACGCTTCAAAATTGCGCCCGCTCGTGGAATGGCGACAAACTTTTACCCTTAAAAATCTCCATAGGCGACAGTTAAAAAATTCTACAGGTTGCATGTTTTGAGTTACAGAGGGGGTCCAGGGATAGAATTATTGCTATCGCTCTGCCAATCGCGGCAATACCTCACATGTGTGGTTTGAACACAGTTTTCATATACGGCATACTCACGTATGCGTTCCCTTCTGCACGCGAGCTTCTGCACTGTTTTTTTTTTTTTAAATGTGTCACTTTTATTCCTATTTATTCCTATTACAAGGAATGTAAACATCCCTTGTAATAGAAAAAAGCATGACAGGACCTATACACTAAAAAATAATACAAAAAAAAAAATTGTAATTTAAAAAAATGATTTAAAAAAAATGGCCCTTTAAGAGCTATGGGCTGAAGTGACTTTTTAACGTCGCTTCCGCCCTACAGTGTCATGGAGATGGGTGGGAGCCATCTTCCCCTCACTCATCTCCATGCAAAGCCAGTGAGAGGACCGGACCGCCTCCAACACTGCCAACGGCTACGGTAAGCGGTAGAGGGCGCCAGAGTGTGGCGAGAGGTGGGGGGCCCTCTCCTGCTGCTGATAAAAGTGATCTTGCGGCGAATCCGCTGCAGAGACCACTTTTATCTTGCAGCCAACCACCGGCTGAACAACCGGGGTTAACCGGGGTTATGGCAGCTTGCTGCTGCCATAACAACAATATCTGTCCTCAAAGTGAGGACGTAGATCGGCGTTCGGCAGTCAGCAAGTGGTTAAGAGAGGCCATACATCTAGAAATATTTTGCTACTATGGGGGTTATTTACTAAAGAAAGTGCACTTGAAATTGCACTGAAATTGCACTTGGAAGTAAAGTCACTGTAGATCCAAGGGGGACATGCAAGGAAAATAAAAAACAGCATTTTAGCTTGTACGTGATTGGATGATAAAATCAGAAGAGCTTCCCCTCATTTCAGATCTACCCCTTAGATTTAGAGGGACTGCACTTCCAAGTACACTTGCAGTGCAAAGTGGATTTGCCTTTCGTAAATAACCCCCCATGCGGCTACTTCTAGCATATGTTTTCTGGTTTTGCACAGATAGCTTCCATGCTGATTGGATACAATTACTTTTTACTGTACATTTTGCTGAATATACATATATATATATACATAGACCTGCTGTCTCCGGATGGACATTTTTTTGGACATTGTTGCTAGCTACCTTTGAGTTTATGTCAGCCATAGGCTGGCTTCTACAGAGTAACATTTCCATTCATTAAACAATGGGGGTTATTTACTAAAGGCAAATCCACTTTGTACTACAAGTGCAACGTGCACTTGAAGTTGCACTGAAAGTGCACTTGGAAGTGCAGTCGCTGTACATCCGAGGGGGACATGCAAGGAAAATAAAAAACAGAATTTAAGCTTGCATATGATTGGATAATAAAATCAGCAGAGCTTCCACTCATTTCAGATCTACCGCTCAGATTTACAGTGACTGCACTTCCAAGCACACTTTCAGTACAATTTCAAGTGCACTTTGCAGAGTGAATTTGCCTTTCGTAAATAACCCCCATTTTCTCAGCTGCTTTGGTTGCTTCATTCATTTTAATGAAATAAATTTTTTTGTTGAATAGAAGTTCTGTTGTCTCTTTGCCTTTTTATCCAACCACGAGGCTTCCCCATAGATCCCTCGCTACCTGTAAATGCCCATACAGTATACATATGCCTGCTTGCTTTAATTGCTTATTACATTGTTAAAATTGTGCATGAATCCATTCAAGGAGACAACTTGAACAGGCAGAAGCCTAAAATTATTTGTATGTTTGAATGAGGAACACATCCTTTTTTTTTTTTTTTTATTTGTGGCAGAAGTTAACCACTTAAGGGCCGGAAGAATTTGCCCCCTAATGACCAGGCCATTTTTTGCGATACGGCACTGCATCGCTTTAACTGACAATTGCGCGGTCGTGCAACGTTGTACCCAAACAAAATTGATGTACTTTTTTTTCCCCACAAATAGAGCTTTCTTTTAGTGGCATTTGATCACCTCTGCGGTTTTTATTTTTTGTGCTATAAACAAGAAAAGTATGACAATTTTGAAAAAAAAAACAATATTTTTAACTTTTTGCTATAATAAATTCCCCCCCCAAAAATATAAAAAAACTAAATTTCTTCATCAGTTTAGGCCAATATGTATTCTTCTACATATTTTTGGTAAAAAAAATCGCAATAAGCGTATAGTGATTGGTTTGCGCCAAATTTTTAGCATCTACAAAATAGGGGATAGATTTATGGCATGTTTATTATTTATTTATTTTTTACTAGTAATGACGACAATCTGTGATTTTTAGCAGGACTGCGACATTGCTGCAGACAGATTGGACACTTTTGCCACTTTTTTAGGACCACTGACATTTATATATGTCACTGGCAGGGAAGGGTGTTAACACTAGGGGACGATCGAGGGGTTAAGTGTTCCCTGGGAGGTGTTTCTAACTGTGGGGGGAGTGAAGTGATTGGAGGGGGAGAGAGATTGCTGTTCCTGATCACTAAGAAGATCTCCCTCTACTCCCCTGTCAGAACAGAGATCTGTCTGTTTACATTGACAGATCCCCATTCTGGCTCTCTGTGGAACAATCGCGGGTGGCCAGTGGACATCGCGGTCACCAGCCACACGCATCAGCTCCGGCATTGTGCATGCCCCCTATCACTCTTAAATCGGTCGACGTACATCTACGGCGATTTGCGAGGGGAGACAACCTGCCGCTGTACAATGACAGCTTTAAATTCAAAAGTGGACCTGAAATAACAAAATAAAGGTTTGCTGTGTTAGATAGATCACCTAGAACTGATAACTGTTCCTAAGCAGTACTCTGTTGGATATTCCTTTTCTATTAAATATCAAGGTACTTCCTATGCCTTAAAGAAAAAAGTTAGAAAATGCAGAAAAAAAAATCATACTCCTCTAGATGGCTGCACCACTGATCCCAGCTGCAGCTGTCCCCGCCACTTTTACCCCGAGAACTGAGTGATCAAATACTGCTGATCACTCAGTTCTCCCCCTCCGCCAGTCACCTGCTCTCTGCCCTGCCCCTACCAGCGCTCTTAATGGCATGCTGAGATGCTAAGCCAGGTGACAGTAAAGGAATCTGGGTGGATCCTGACTGTAAAGTCTGGATCTTTCCCGAGCCTGGACCGGCTGAGTGACTTCATCCGATTGCAAGCTTTAGCCCCCTGTCGGCTGAAAGTGTCTCACAGGAGTGCAGAACAAACTGTATTCTTGTGATCCATAGGAGAAGTATAGCCAAAAAAGCTTTGGCTATGCTCATGGGCGTCCGCAGGTAGGGGCAAGGGGGGAATCAGGGATCGGATCTTAAATTCAGCACAGTTGCGTCTCTATTGAGGTGCTGCACCCGAGTGCCACCCACCAGTGGGGTGACACCATTAAGGTGCTGTCAAGCCCCCCCATCAGTGTCGTGTGACTTTGGGCTCTTTTCCCTGCTCAGTCCAGCAGAGAACTCTGTGGTGCTGTGATGGGAGAAAGGCGAGCTGTGGGCTATCAGAGGTTACCCCCGCTTGCCCCACCCATTCTCCTGTCAGGGAGAAGAGACGGCGGCTCTCACCAGGTGCCCCGCCCAGCTCTGTTCCTTCCCTATTGGCCATAACTAAGGCCAAATTAAAGGTGACTAGGAGAGGCAAGCTTCATGGGACATGTAGTCCCAAAAGATTGGGGGCCCATTTTCCACAGGGAGGAGGCTACAGCTTAATCAAGAGAGAGATTGAGAGACTGCAGCCTGGAAAAAAAGCTGAGGAAGAGAGTTCTACAGGACGAAGAACGAGAAGTCATGAGAGAGCCACGCTGCCCAGCACCACCAGAGACAGCCACACTGCCCAGCACCACCAGAGAAAGAAAGACTGAGGAACTACCAGGATACAGACATGCTACACTACTGAACAGTGTCGCCCCCAGGGAACCCAGAGTGAATGATCGTCCAGCCAGAGTGATCACTGCTGTAGTTTCGCCGGGTCTGGTAGGAGGGTCTGTTGGCCATTATCCATTACTTATCCTAGGGATTGTAATACGTCTGCAGACTCTGACCATAATAATGTGATAATGACATTGTTGAAAAGGGGCAGTGCATGAGTGACCCTAAAATGATGCCACCCCCTGAAAAAAGTTCTGCGGACGCCCATGGCTATACTTCTCCTATAAGCCTCATAGCTGTATATCTGCAGTGTAAGATTATTTAAGGGACCACTGCCTGTGATAGCTATTTTCACCAGATTTGGAGTAAGTTTTGGTGCCGCTCAGTGTTCTCCTTGCTGGAGAGGAAGTTGTACCTGAGGACCTGCAGTGCTTTGCTGCTTTATCCATTCTTTGAATCTGCACTTTCTGAAGCTTTCTAGCTGCTTTGTGAATATTCCTCACCAGTCATTTAGGGGGAAGCTCTAACATAAGCAAGCAAAGACCTGCATTTTCGCCTCCTGGTTACTATTCATGGCTAGTCCTTTAAATCGATTGTAAAGGAAATAATTTGATTAAAAAAGTAAAAAACATGTTATACTTACTTGCTCTGTGTACTGGTCCTCCTCTTCTAGGGTCCCTCGCCAGCGCTCTGGGCCCCTCCCCCTTGCCGAGTGCCCTTATAGCAGGCTGCTTGCTGTGGGTAGACTCATGCCTGCTGCCTCCCGAGCCAGCTCTCTGCTTCCATAAGACACAGAGAGTGCAGCTGAGTCCCACCCCCGCTCCCGCTTCACTGGCTGTGAGTGACAGCAGCAGGAGCATCTCAGCCAATCAGGAGGGAGAGATCCAGGAGAGCCTCAGGTCTCATGCACATCGCTGGATCAAGATCTGGCTTAGGTAAGTATTAGGGGGGCTGGGGGGAGGGGGGGGGGTGTTGCACACTGAAGGTTTTAAAAGAAAACCTTCAGCCATTACAACCACTTTAAGCAAGCAAGATTGTAAAGCATTGTATTTTATTATAGGGCTCATTTGCTACTTAGTTTTCCTCTACTCCATTTAATGACTCCAAACTCTACTCCAAAGAAGCTATTATTTCCATATTTTGTTTCAGCCACGACTAACAAGTCTTGAATAAGCTGTATGTCATTTGGATGTTTAGGTTTTATCTCCACTGTAAACCAGCAGGATAGGGACTCAAAAGTAGATGGCAAGAGCAATGATCTGCTGGCTCCACCTTCAATCTGTTAATGAGGAACGTAAACTGCCCATGATTTGCAGTGAAAACAGTGACATGTACATAACTTCTATTATAAGAAGGCAATGTTGTACTATACAATCATATTTAGACTATTATAATCCTTGTCAAAAATCCATACTCATAATAACAGCTTAATCAGTCCATGAGTCTGTTATTCCCTGGAGGCCATCCAACTGGTAGAATGTTGGAGATCTAATCAGCTGTATAACAGATTTTATTAATAGGGGCGTAATGCAAAAATAGATTTATTGTAAACTGTTACGCCTTTAATTTTCTGGGCTTCTAAGACCAGCTTTTATTGAAAACTGCAGCTAATACAATATTCAAATGGTTGTCCATGAGGTTTTATATTTATGAATCTATGATGCTTGTTGTTAGTTGAAGACTGGCAAAAAAACAAACAAAAAAAAAACGACTAATGTTTACACCTTTCCCTTTAATGGCTTTTTGAAATGACAGGCACCGCATTTTTCTGAGGTCGACTGAAAAGTCATAAGTGAGTAATTAATGAAATCATTTAAAGGGGTTATGCATGGTGACTCTGGGGAAATGACTGCTGAGAGGTCAGACTGAGCACGCTGCAGCTGTCGAAGATTGACTTTTTGCATCACAAAATGAAGGGTTTTTCACCCCCCCCCCCCCAGGGATTGCACGATGGCACTTTCAGGGCATGTCATTGTGCTTTCACAATTTTCCAACATTTGGCATTTTCTCCATTAAGATAAAAAAAATGATTTTATGATGGAAAGTGGAATAATGGTGACTTAATATACAGCAGCACTGCTTAAATGAATAATGACAGCCTTCAAGGTTCTACCAACCTAGATCTATACATCTCAACAGGGGTTTAAATCAAATTCTCACATTAAATAGAAGATTTAAGTGAGCAACATTTAGACAGACATTCAGTGGAAGGAGGTTGGGATCAGCAAGGAGACCAGAGATAACTTTTAGGCCCCTTTCATAAATGCGGACCGTTGAGATCAGGTTTTTCAGGCGGACGTGAATGGTTGCTCCATACAGCTCTATGGAACGTTGGATGTCAGCGGTGACATGTCAGCTGACATCCGATCCGCCTCGATCCGATCCGCTCCGCAAAATGGCTGTAAAGTATAAATAAAAAATAAACATGTTAATCTGCCCTGTGCAATAGAATTACACAGAGCGGCCCTGATATTTCTCTTCTGAGGTCTCTTGTCAGCACTCATGGCTCCTCCTCTTCTCTGTGTACCACCATCGGAAGTTGTTTCCTATCAGAGGCATAGCTTGAAGCTTGTGGGCCCTGATGCAAAAGTTGATCTGCCCCCCCCCCCCCCCCACCAATACCAGCTGCCACCTCCACTGTGCATGTATATATACCAGCGGCACGCCAAGATACTCAAAGTGGCTTAAGAGTTTTGAGTCCTCAGAGTACCTCCTTACATCAGAGGACAGGGATCACTGCTGGAGAATCAGAGGACAGACAGGGACCCCTGGCAGGTCACTTGGCAGAGCTCTTTTCCCATCCCAGCACTGTATACAGCTCCTCCCCCCCACACTACACAGGGCTGAAATCACAAATCACATTCCTTTACACACAGTCTGTCAGCCAAGATCTTCACAGGGTGTATCTGGCAATTATGTTGCTGTTCTGACCTGTGAAGTTCTCTGGTCGAAACGGCAGTGTAGCTGCAGTAGGCAGATACACCCTGTGCAGATTGTGGCTAACTGGCTGTGTTGTAAAATAATGTGATTTCAGCCCTCAGGAGGAGGCGCAGTATAGAGTGCTGTAATGGGAAAGGAGCTCAGCAGCCAGACATAGCATCCAGGGCAGAGCGGGTGGTCAGGGGGCTTTTGGGGGTTGCAACTTAGATCTGGGGGGCAAAGCCATTTGACACAAAATCTGGAGCCTGCAGCCCCTCGGGAGGTGTTAGGGGATTTGTTTTAGCAATTTCTGAAGGTTTCTCTGTCAGGGTTCGCAGCTGTTGGGAAGAAGGTCACCTTTTGGAGGTGTGTGTGTTTTCCCCAGTTGTCAGGGAAGTTATGGGGTAAGCAGATATCCCCGGGTTGGGGGGACAGAGAATCCCAGCTGGTAACTAGGACCACCAGTGACAGCAGTCTCATTGTGACTACAGGACAGCACTCTCCTCCTCCTGCCTTGCTGAACTTGGTTACCATTCCATTTGCCAGCACACACCACAGACACTTCCCCATCCTGGGCTGTTCTCACCCGTGCTCCTCTCCATTCAGGAAATGGCTCCAGCTTCTCCCCAGCCAATGAGAATGAAGGGGTGTGGACTGTGAAAAAGACCAGTACTGGAGCGCGGCTGTGAGGCCCTAGGGCAGATCGGAGCTGGACTTTGTGAAAGGATATGATAATATGACAGGGAGGCTGCACAGCCACCTAGAGCTAGGTACGGGGGTGCGATTGTGACCCCTGAGACCCCTTATGCTACGCCGATGTTTCCTATGTTGGCACACCTGTGGGCTCAATCCCAAGCCACGCTGCCTGCGTCCATAGACACAGACCGCACAACTTGGCCCTACCCCATCACAGGATTTGACTGTGCAAAGCAAAGCCTGTGAGATCAGGGAGAGACGTTACAGATGGGCACAGTGCTGGATCAAGTGGTGGCTCAGGTAAGTGAGGGGGGTGAGGGGAAATACTAATACCTAAACATTTTTACCTTAATGCAGGGAATGCATTAAAGTGGAACTATGCTCACCTCTGTTCCAATGATGTGATAACCCCGAGCTCCCTGCCCAGCCGCTAACATCTTCGGACAGCCGGCTTCCGGGTCTCAATGGCTAACCGCTTTGATTGGCTGGGCAGGTATGACGTCACTCCCGCGCATGTGCAGGAGTTCAGTCAGATTCGACATTGCAAAAGCGTGTCTCTTCTGCTTTAAAATTCCTGCTTGTTTGCTCATTTTTAATTGTGGCCCAAAGTTCCACTTTAAGGTAAAAAATGGTAAGTCTTTAGAACCACTTTAATAATCAGATATGTTTTGCATATTGACTGCATATCAAGAGATGGCCAGTCGTTTAAATAATAATCCTATCACTGTTCGTTACTACATTTAGTTATTCACGTATTTTGATTTAGTTGTTAAAGCACACATCTTCACCCCCCCCCCCCCAAAAAAAAGAAGATAAACCTCCCCCATTGTGTACTGGGTGCCTTCTAGTGTCTTACCTCAAATCAGTGCCGCTGCCCATCTCTTTCTTTGCTTCTGCAGAGTTCCCATGCAAATACTGACTGTTCCTGAAAATCACTTCTTGAAAATGGCTCCCCTGCATCCCCGTGTGACTTTGTTTAAGCCTATTCATGCACCAAGAACTGCATTATGGGAGAGCACTAAGTGTAGAATATGCTCTCTTATATTTGGATGCAGGGGAGGACTAGGCTGAGGGGTATGAGGATATTTGCCCCCTGGCCAGTACAAATAATATATTTTGGGACTAAGGGTGTGGTTCTCTGCTCCCCCATTTAGATCTCAATCATACTGGGACCCACAGTAAGTAATAGCTGCTGGATGTTGTAAAGCTACCTGCACCTTGTTCAGACTTGCAGGGGAGGTCTTCCAGCACTGATTTCCTTGGCAACTCTGAGATATTATACACCTAAATGCAGGGAGCTGAAGAGTAGTCCATGCTGGAAGGACACAACACTATAAAATGCGTTGTGCTTGTTTGTTAAAGGAAGCTGAATGGTTGGGATTATTTGTGATGGTGGCATGGTATTTTATTTAGGATTTCACAGAGCAGCAGTCATTTTGTTTAACTGATAAAGTAATTCTTTATTTACAATTCATTCTTTACAATCATCCATTTTTAGCATATGTATATGAAAAAGATGTTACAATAAACCATATTCTTTAGGACAACACCATGGCCACTAATCATTGTTGCACTATGGCACACTTTGTATGGGGCACTTTCTTTAGCCCACAGGAAAATGTCCCTCTCATGAAATGGCTAGATCAGGGGTGTCCAAACTACGGCCCTCCAGCTGTTGTAGAACTACACATCCCATGAGGCATTGTAAAACTCTGACATTCAAAGACATGACTAGGCATGATGGGGATTGTAGTTCCTGAACAACTGGAGGGCCGTAGTTTGGACACCCCTGGGCTAGATGGTCACACTTGCCTCGCAGGTCACAGTTCGCAATTGTGTGGTCAGTAGGTAACAAAAAAAAAAGAAGGAAGACATAGCATCTCTGGTTAGTAGGAGTGGCGATAATGCCTGGTCATTGGTATGGAAGGAATAGTGCCCTATTGTTGGTGTCATTGGGAGGAATAGTGCCCCATTATTGGTATCATTGGGAGGAATAGCGCCCCATCTTTGGTGTCATGGGAAGCAATAGTGCCCCATTGTTGGTATCATTGGGAGGATTAGTGCCCCATTATTGATATCATTGGGAGGAATAGTGCCCCATTGTTGGTGTCATTGGGAAGAATAGTGCTCTATTGTTGGTGTCATTTGGAGAAACAGCGTCCCATTGCTGGTGTCAGTGGTAGGAATGGTGCCCTGAGGGCATTTAGCCTTTAGGCTGCAGTTTGAAGACCATTGGTCTATAGGATACAGTTCCACCCTTCCCTGCTCAAAAGTCACACTTTACCATATCTATCAGTGCTTTTCAGCATCAGACATTTTTGTTCTGTTTCCCAGATTTTCAAGGCTGCCACCAGGTCTTCTGTTCACAAACGTGTTACAATTTTAAAGATGGATGTTCAGGCCCCATCTGATGCCAGCTTTGGGCATAAGGTGCTTTGGGCTGTTTGGTAAGTTATCAAGCTCTCTTTTGTACTGTTGTTACATGGGCCTGTTAATGTTTGCTGGCTGTGTTGCTCATCCTTCAGTTGTAATGCTTTTGGACTTCCCATGGGTTAGGGCCTGTAATGTATGATTAAGAAAATAGGATTTTTGACTTTTACCTGTAAAATCCATATTTTGGAGTAAATTACAGGACACAGGTCCCCTCTTCTTTTCCTCATGACTCCCTCCTTATTGCTTGCCAAAAACTGAGGCTTTCTGGGAGTAGAAGTGTTTATATTGGGGCTGCCCTTACAACTTTGTTTGTCAGTGTCCAATCACCTAAATGCAACTGCATAACCCATGGTCTGCAATAGCATTTCTCAACTAGAGTGCTGCAGCAACCTGGTGTGCTGTCTGGGATTTTCAGGGACGCTGCCCTGCAAATTAACATTTTTTGTACAGCCTCATACATTTCCATGGTGCAGGCGAGCTGGCCACTAGCACATGGAAACGCATGACCTCATCCAGGGTGGGTGGCATTCAATGCATTCCCAGCATTCAGAAAGGGACAGAAGTCCAACTTCATGTAGACCTGCTCCGCTTCATGCCCACTGTCCTGCTGCCATGAATATCTAAAGGTAGGAATGGGGGAGGGGGAGGGGGTATGGGGGACTGAAGACTCTGATGTGAAAAGAATGGAGGAAGGGGGACTGAGGACTTAGATGTGAAAGAGGGGACTTTTGATGTGATGGAGGACTACATTTTAGAATAGGGTGCTTCAAGATTTTGCATACTTTCAGAGGGTGACATAAAGCTTGAGAAACACTCGTCTAGAACTCTGATCCTATGTCCTATAATGTATTCCAAGAAAATTAAGTTACAGGTAGGTCAAAAATCCTATTTGAATCTGTTTATATATCAGTTTCAACCGTTTGGTCATTTGGAACTGGGAAACAAATGGAAACATGAATGAGATTGGTATAACTTAATGCTGATGGAACAAAAATGCCCATTTTTGGCCAGCATAAGAGGTAATGGTCATGGTTTGATAGAAGTGCAGTGTAAAAGATCATCTGTATTCAGTGCACAGTTTAATGAATGTTTTCTTCTGAACAAATTACTTGGCTTATTATACTTTGGTGCCAAATTTTTGTCATTGATATATTAGTATTGAATGGTTGTGCCACGTTCATTTTTTATTGTCACTAGGAATATGGCTGTTATGTTGGTTTTCTATGACAAGGTTACCTTGGGTTGAAGGTTACTGGTTAGGGAGGAAGTTTAGGTTGAACATTAGGTTAAAAGTTAAATTGTGTGTAAGCGGCGTATAGTCCCGGACCTCCTGATTAAATAAGACCTTAGTTGTGTACATGTCTACCCTGTGAACCCTAATGATAGTCCTTCCCTGCAGCATACTGGATGTCTTTGTTAAATTAACGCAGTTAGTGATTTTTTATTTTACACCTAGTTATGCTGCTTTCACTCTGAGAATCGAACCTTACAAAATTCTAGGTACAGTGCCAACAGTTTCTCATCAACATTGTTAACTAATAAAAATTACTAATAAAATAACTAATTAACAAATCAAAATAATACAAAATAATGTAAACAAATGATATTGATGAAGCTGGCTATATCATAGTAGAATTTCATTAGAAATTTTAATTTTAAGAACTTTTGTTACATTTTATAAACTTCAGTGTGGTCATATCAGCATTCACGTTCAACCACAGTGACAAAATAACTTGAAGGATAATAAAATTCTATAAAAGGATGTAAAATGTTTCTCAAACAAATTTCTAACAGTAAAATTGGTTTTAATTTGGTAAAGTCCATTCACTCACATATGATGTCCTCCCAGAACACCCCTCGTGGGCCGCAATGCAGTGCCATCTGTCACCCGCCGTGTCCACCAGACACAGCGGATGACTAATCAGTGTACCAGCCACTGCTGGTGCCATGTGAGCACTGTGACAATTCACAGCAGATAACATAACAGTTGTTCACAATCAATGGCTTTAATTCATGCCATTCATTGTGTTGATCTCTGTGATTGGTCACAGTGATCACAAGGCACAGACAGGGCCAATCACAGCCCATCTGTACCATGTGACCAGCTGTGGCCAATCACAGCTAACCACATTAGTAAACACTGAATGAATTAATTTTATTTGGTAAAAATGGTTACTAAAAATTCACTGGTATAAGCAGTTGCTATAGTAACACTGTATTGCTTTGGTCACAGTGTGAAAAAAAAAATTGTAAAAAAAGGAAAAATGTAATGAAAAAAAAAAAAAAAAATGTAATGAAAAAAAAAATAATTTTTTTACCACTTCCCGCCCGTTCTATGATGACATCATATGATGGCGCCCCAGAACGGCCGCTCGCACGGGGGGGGGGGGTGCAGTGCGGTGATGGCGGCTGCACCGTGTTCCTAGGACACAGCACGGCCCTGATCTCAGTAAAGAGCTAATGGCGCGGCTCTTTACCCATCTGATCGGCTGTGTCCAATCACATTCCATCTATCGCAAAAGAGGAGGAGGCGAGGCTTTGTTACAATGGATGGCCACCGAACAGACTGCATGACACAGCGGGAGACACCCGCTGTTTTAGTTATCAAAGGTACAGATGCAGATGGGCACAGTGAGGCTGCAAATGGGCACAATGAGGCTGCAAATGGGCACACTGAGGCTGCAAATGGGCACAGTGAGGCTACAGATGGGCACTGATGATACAGATGGGCACAGTGAGGCTGCAGATGGGCAGGGTATAGCTGCAGATGGGCACTGATGATACAGGTGGGCACAGTGAGGCTGCAGGTGGGCACAATGAGGCTGCAGATGGGCACAGTGAGGCTGCAGATGGGCATTGTTTACCCAGTAGCTGCTGCATTTCCCACCCTAGGCTTATACTCAAGTCATTAAGTTTTCCCAGTTTTTTGTGGTAAAATTAGGTGCCTCGGCTTATATTCGGGTCGCCCTATACTCGGTTTTATACGGTACTATAACTTTTAACTTCTAAGATCTGTGAAAATTTGAGTGGCATTGTAAAAAAGGCATTTGGGGTTTGGAAATGTAAAATCTGACTTGGTTAATTGGTTGAATCATTCCCCTTATAGGAAGAACATTGCCATGCTCCATTTTTTTTATGTGCCAACTGTCATAAAATGAATGTTTTGTGTTAAATAATAACTTTGGTTGTATAACATCAAATGCATCTACCGCCATCATAAATGAATTAAGTACAGAGACTTCTTTCCTCACCAAAACACCCTAGAGATATTTTCTTCCTACCTCTTCTTCGAATGATAAAAAAAAAAGGTAAATAAAGACTTAGTCACTGCTCCAGTTCCTACTGGAACTCAGGGGGGGGGGGGGGGGGGTGTTATCTTCCGCTTGTTTGGTTTTGACATTAATAAAAGCTCTAGCTGTGTTTTATCCAAACTCAAGCAATGGCTGTTTTCTCTCCAAACTCAATGCAAAGTGGCAGGTGTCAGCAGTGAGAATCTCCAGCACACACGTACTGCTATGACAACAGGCCAAGCATCAGACCTGGAAACAGCTTGTCTGCAAGACAGTCACAGAAAGCATCTTGGGATCGCCAGTGACAAGAATGGCAAAGTGACACTTCCCAACTCTTCAGCTTTCCCTCTGCAAAATTCAAAGTCACAGATAAGTGAAAGTTTTCTGGCACCAATCCACTCATATCTAACTAGATTTTACAATACAGCTACTGATTCTGTAGCACATTGCATATATACAGCACACACTTCATTTGCTGGAAGTGTAGTTATCTGAAAAAAATATTCAATTTGACACATCTGGACCAGTTTAGCAAAGTAAAGCTGAGAAGTTGGCTGAAGCGCAGTCAACAATAAGAGCTTATTTATGAAGAAGTTTCAAACTGAATCAGGTTCAGAACCTCTTGGTTTGTCAGAGTTGTGACTGGATTTGCCCAAACGTTTTCTCAGGTACAGGCAGTCCCCCGGGTTACAAACAGGATAGGCTCGGTAGGTTTGTTTTGTTACTAAACCCACAACAGTAAAATCGGTATATGCAGAATAGAATGCTTGTTATACTCATTGTGTAGCTTAAAGGGGTTGTAAAGGTTCGTGTTTTTTCACCTTAATGCATCCTACGAACATTCCGACCACAAAACGTATGATGGGAATACATAGAAGCCAGTAGCCAATAGCTTTCGTCTCCAATTTTTTTCTGAGCATGCGTGACACTTTGTGCGTCAGAATTCTCTACACACGATAGGAAAAAGTCCAATCGGATTTTGTTGACGGAAAATTATAAATCCAGCTCTCAAACTTTTTCCGTCGGAAAAAGTCCGATAGAGCCCACACACAATCCGATTTTCCGACAACATAATCCGATCTGACTTTCCGTCCATGTGTATGGGGCATTACAGGAGTGAATTTCCCTTCCTAGGGAGAGATTTCCTCTCACTTGCTGTTGTCTCTCTACTTTTGTAAGCATGAGTCGTATGTAACTCAGATGTTTCTAACTCGGGGACTACCTGTATTTATAAAACAGTCCACAATCCAGCAAACTATTTCAGGAAAAAAAAAAAACTGTCCAACAAATTGCCAGACTAGCACAGGTCTGACAAACAGTGATCTATTATGCCTGCAGTTTTTTTTTTCTCAAATTCCAATTTAGCAGCTTTTTAAATGTAGCAAATTTTAACTAAATATATGAGAGAAAAAACTGTGGGATCTAAGGCCAGATTTATACATTCTCAATTTAAATTGTACCCCAGCACATATTCCCAAAAAACCACAATGGGCCTGCATTCCAAAGCATCCTGAGCACTGGAAAAAGAAAAATTGCATGCCTGTAAAAAATTTCTATTTTTGAACCTTTGTAAAACAGGTATCATAAAAGCAAAGAAAATCATCTTTTGGCACATCTACAGAGATGGTGATAACTATTATGCCGCGTACACATGACCGGACTTTTTCACAGACTAGGTCCGACGGAATCAATCCGTCGGATATTACGATCATGTATGGGCTCCAGCTGACTTTTTTTTCCCAAAATTCAGACGGACCTAGAAATAAAACATGCTTCAAATCTTTCCGACGCACTCGAGTCCGGTTGAAAAATCAGTTTGTGTGTATGATAGTCCGACGGACAAAAACCGGCGCTAGGGCAGCTATTGGCTATTGACTATGAATTTCCTTATTCTAGTCCGGTCGCATGTCATTACGTTCAAATCTGTCGGACTTTGGTGTGCTTGTGTGTGGCCAAGGCCGTTCGTTCAGAAAGTCCGTCGGAAGTCCGCCGAAAGTCCGTCGGGAAGACCGTTGGACCTAGTCTGTCGAAAAGTCCGGTCGTGTGTACGCGCCATTAGTCACACCTCCCTTCTGTTTTCTTGAGCTTTTCCATTTTTCAGCAGCCCAAGACATTCAGAACAATGGTGTTTGAAGATGTGGATTCGTGCTTTAACAGAAGCAGCACTACTTGTAAAAATCTGTAAAATGACTTTCCATGATACATAATTACTGTACAATAAGTTTCTTCACTAAGCCATCTATATAATGGCTATAGACACTCAGTAACTCCAAATATCTCCAAATGTCCATTTATTATTTGTTTATTACTTGTATGTTCCCATATCCCTCATGGCTGAGAAATATTTTATTACTTTGGGGTGGGTGTCGAGGAGCACCCATTTTAAAAGACTATGACCCTTTAGAAGTCTAGTCCAAACATTAATATTATTATTATTATTATTCAGGATTTATAAACCGTCAACAGTTTGCACAGCACTTTACAAAACTAAAGCAGACATTACAGTTACAATACAATTCAATACAGGAGCCCTTGCTCATTAGAGCTTACAATCTAATGGGGGGTGATACAAAAAGGTAAAATCCATGAGGGATGAGCTGATGGAAAAAGTAAAAACACAGTGTTTTAGTTAGACGCAGAATAGGCTTCGTTAAAGAGATGGGTGTGCAGGGATTGCCTAAAGATGGATAGGTTAGTTGGACCCTTTCACACTTGGGTGGTTTTCAGGCACTTTAGCGCTGGAAATAGCCTCTGCTAAGTGCCTGAAGACTACCTCCCATTCATTCCGGTGTGCCTTTTCACACTGGGGTGGTGGGCTTGTGGGACATTCCATTTAGTCCTGCAAGCAGCATCTTTGGGGCAGGTTGGGAGCACTGTATTTTAGCTCCTGAAACTCCCTGACCATTGGAATGAATGGGCAGTGCTTTCAAAGCGTTTTGAAAGCACCGCAACGCCTTTTTGGGGGTTAAAAGCACCCCGCTAGTGGCTGAAAAGCAGCACATCAGCGCTAATAGCTGGTGCTTTCAGTGTGAAAGCAGTCTTAATATTAGGACAGATTAAAAACAAATAGCAGAGTGCAGAAGATCTGAGGAAGAAGGTTATCCTTCGAAACGCATCAGCCAGGACCGGTTTGTATGTCCACTCTTCAGGATCTGGAGACTGCCATCAGTACATGGATTGTTACAAGCCAAAGACTGTTACAAGTGTGATTTTCTCTCTACCTTTGTGAGTAGTTTTAAATTATGTTTTCTTCTTAATAAATATATCAAAGGATGATGTACAAGGCTGGTGCACCCTCTTTTTTCTGTTCTTTCAGAATTCTGCTTCAAAGAATGTGAAGGGACCGCATTAGTTGTCCTGAATCCATTGTTTTGTTGTGTCCGTCATTCTGCTCATCCACAACAATTATTGTAGCTTATTATAGGCATATGTGGGGGAGAGTCAGGCAGCTCTGCAACTAAGTTGGCAGCCATTGGTATATCATGTCCTTTCAACCAAACTGTAATTATCTGCTTGGAGGGTGTTGCTTGTTTTTTTAGTGTTAATATTGCAATTTTAGTTGTTTGTATTTTGTAGGAAAACACTGGTATAGTCTTATCCTGTAACCCCCCCCCATAGGTTAAAGTGGGGTGCCCCCTAAAAAAAAAAGAAAAGTCATCAGCTACAAATACTGCAGCTGCTGACTTAATAATCGGACACTTACCTGTCCCAGGGTCTAGCGATGTGGGGGAACGAAGCCCCCCCTCATTCCCCGCTCCGCTCGCGGCGCCGGCATTTTTACTGTGGGCACTGTGAAGTCACAGCCGGGCACCCACTGTGCATGCACGAGTGGCGCCGAGATATGCCGCACAGTCACCGGGGACACGTGACAGGTCCGAGATGACTGTGCGGCGCCGAGGGGAAGTGATGTCACCAGCCGGGGCAATGAAGGAGGCAGACTACGAGGGACCCCCTAGCAACAGGCATTTAGAGGTGAGTAAAAAAAAAAAATTTTCCAATTATTTTTTATTTAATTTTTTTTATGAATTTTAAGCAATTTATTTATTTTTTTTGGTGGCAACACCACTTTAAAGAATATTGTAAATAAATAAGCTTTGCACTTCTTTCCATGATGATTTTCATCACCATATGTGACATTTGCAGATTTTACTATTCCATATCTAATTTAAGAAGTGGAATATTTCATTACCTTCTCTCTGATGTGCTTTTCCTGCACATCCACATGCTGTATACCAACAAAATTAATTTGATTTTCCAGCTAAGCGACGGCATGGCTGGGGACATCTGGTACAATTGATCTTTTAACTGAAAGCCGTTAACGTTCACACATACAAATGGAACCATCGACTGAACTTCAGATGGATTCAAATTGATTCTGTTCTGTGCAAGTTAAAGCTTTCCATATAAAAATGATATGTGCATTAACTCTTGTAGCCCTTTCATTTCCTGTGCGTTTTCCAGGCTGTCCTGTCACTCCAGACACCAGTGTTTCCCGTAACCAAGGCCTTTGTTTGACATGTGATATATTGCCAGTCCAATCTGCCACCACCAAACATTGCATTTCTTTCTATAAATTCTCTCTATCTAGTGTTATATGAAGCATTATTCAATCCTAAAAGACTGACTTTACTTGCTTGATATATATCGCTAATAACATCTGATTATTGTCGGCAGGCCAAGAATTACATTTTGATACCATGTGAAGCGCTTCTTGCAGATTTGCGTTTGCTGTCTAATGTATTCCATATATTACTCGTCAGATTTATTGTGGAGGGCTGAGCTCCTATGGGACTGCAGCGGGCTCTCCGCCACAATAAAATTGCCCTAAAACCATATAAAAACAGGTTTAAATCTCCGCTCTGCCAGAGTGACCTTGGCCTTCTGACTTCATCACTGTGCACCTCGGGCATTGCATTTAGATTGTGAGCCGTTTTGGACACCGATTTGCTGCGCCTGCAAAAACGTAGACGGTTTCCTACAAATATTTATTTCTTGGCTTCAATGTAAAATACAGACGTCGCCTTCTCTGTGGACACAATCTGCTGCAATTTATAATTCAAATTGCCTTCCTATTTTCAGCCTGCTCTATTCAAATGTGTAATTTCTTGTGTTTTTGCAGAATAGCATGTTTGTTATACTCACTGTGGAACTTAAGGGGTTAATCCTCTGTATTGTGTAAAAAGGATCTTTGATCTTGTATGGACAGATCTTCCCCCTCCTGCTGGGTCTCTCTTGGCAAGGCCAGATAAGACACAGTGAGGCTTGTACTGCTGCACATGCTCAGTTTGGTCTCTATTGCTGGAGAGAACAGTTCCTGTTTGAGTTGAGGTTTTCAGATCACAAGATATTGACATCACACATGTGGGCGTATATACAGATCATAAATGACAGCCCAGTCTCTCCCTCCTCCTCCATGCCCAGTAACTAAAAAAGAACACAGTGGGTGGGATGTCACACCTTGATTGATGGATGCTCCGCCTCTCATAACGGCATGAGGACACAGGCTGTAGTGGAAATCTCCTCCTACATGAACACTCAGCACTCAGGCAGACCCTGCAGTTTATCACGTCACTGTGGTATACAGATCAGCCAAAAAGCTATATAGTGGCAGTAGGTTAATGTAAAAAGAAGATTTATAAGGAACTGTGGGGGGGTGGGGGGGGGCAGGTTAACTATTTTCATATTACTGGGTGTAGTAACACTCCTTTCCTTGCAATGATCTTCTCATTTCCTCTTCATGAACAAACATTTGTGCTAAGCTTTTCATGGTATCTTTGTTTTACTTTGTATTTTTGTTGCCAGTAATTGAATGAACACGTGAAAATTAGTGTGCAAGGATGATGTTTTTATGCCATTGAAACTCCAAAGTGCTGTCATGTAAAGGAAAGCTCCAGTAATAGTATGAATTGCCTGAAAGCTTGCAGAATATCAGTTTGTGAAGATTAGATTTGCAATTATAAACTGCAGAATACTTTTACTGAAATAAAATGTTTCCTGGGAAGAAAAGGGAAACTGGCACTACCGCCTTCTTAAAGTGATTGCAAACCTTTGAAAAAAATAACAAACATGCCTATACTTACCTGCTTTGTGTAATGGTTTTGCACAGAGAAGCCCGGGTCCTCTTCTTCTGGCGCTCCAGACCCCTCCTCATTGTGTGCCCCCATGAAAAGCCGCTTTCCACGGGGGCATCTGTGCAGGCTTGCTCCCAAGTCTAGCTGCGTCCATTGACATAAACAGCGGGACTCTGCCCCGCCCCCTGCATCACAAGATTTGGTTGACAGCAGCAGCTCCCACAGCTATCAATCTGTCCAATGAGGAGAGAGACAGTGGCTGGAGCTGCTGCACTCATGCACATCTCTAGTTTGGATGAGGCTCAAATAAGAAAAAGGGGGGGGGGGAGCTGTAGCACAGGAGGTTTTGTACTTTAATGCATACAATGCATTAAGGTGAAAAACATTGAGGCTTTAGAACCACTTTAAAGCTGTAGAAAAACCCAAAACCAAAAATGTAGTTGTAGCACTCTGATGTTTAGGCAGGGCTGCTATTAAATTTAGTTGCCAGGCGATAGTTGCCTTGGCCAGTTGTTAGGAGATCAATTGATTTCCCCCTAATTCTGGAATTGCTGCACTTCTTCTTCTGTCACTAGGTGGCCTGGTAGCTGGTGACATTAGATAAGACAAGGACATTGCAAGGACAGATTATGAATGAATGGGGTATCTCAGCCAATGGGCAGGGATTTTCTTGGGCCTTGGTCTGCTGGGAGAGCCTATTTATTTGGGTGGAGTCAGGTGATCGGGGTTCTGTGCCACCTGGACTGCTGTCTGGGTGGACATGTGTTATATTTCCCCGGGCTGCTGGGCCAAAAACCTAAGGCCTTTACCAGGGACATCTGGCTGCTAGGCTATCTGAGATCCTATCCAGAAGTAGTGCAGGGTTGGGACTGTAGGCTTGTAGTCCAACCAGGAGTAACGGTTCCGCCAGTCGGTGAACCGGTCGTGGTTGGAAGTAGAGGGGAAGATGTAGCCACTAAGGAACCATTCACCTTGCTACTGGAGACCACTGTGAGTAAGCTGAGGCCAGCACCAGAGCAGATTTCTCACCAGCCGGGAACGGTGAAAGGAAAGCATCAGCAAGTGCCAAGTCAGGGACCCAGTGGGACAGCAGAGGTGACACTTGTGGAGCATCAGTAACTGCCAAGCTAGGGACCTAACGTGTCAGCGGGGGTGAAGCTTGAGGAGTATCTGTCAGTGCCAAGGCAGGACCCAGCAGGGAAGCGGAGGTAACATTGAGGAAGATACTGAGTGCGAAAGTGGAAGAGCCGCTAGGCATCCAATGGAATCGCCTGACGCTTTGGTCAGTTGGGAAACCATGATTAGCGGGGAGGAAAGTTAGTGTGAAAATAGCGAAAATTCATTTGCTATGTCACACAACAGGGTGGGATCAGGACGCAGTTCTCTGTGCCCCGAGTCCACCCTATTTTGAAGCCTGTTAGTGCCTCTGGGTCTAATCACATGCTTCAAAATACACCCCCCCTGCCTATCCCCGCCATGGTAATTCAAGTGTCCGGCTCCCTGAAAGGGGCTGGGCACATGGATAGGGAGGGTGGCGGAGGTGCCGGGGGGTGGCGCCCGTGCGCCCACAATGCATGGGCCACCACTGGTTCTGACTAACCAGAATACGGAGCTTGGCTGCCACTATACTAGTAATGGCGGTGATCAGCGACTTAGACCCCTTTCACACTGAGGGTGTTTTATAGGCACTATAGCGTTAGAAATAGCGCCTGCAATCCGCCCTCAAACTGCTGCACCATTGTCTCCAGTGTGAAAGCCCGAGGGCTTTCACACTGGAGCGGTGCTCTGGCAGGACGTCAGGAAAAGTCCTGCCAGCAGCTTCTTTGGAGCGGTGAAGGAGCGGTGTGTTTACCGCTCCTCCACCGCTGCTTCCCTTTGAAATCAATGGGGCAGCGATGCAGTGTATTGCGGGCAGTTTTAGCCCTTTCTCGGCCGCTAGCTGGGGATAAAAAGGCCCCCTAGTGGCTGAAATGCGCTGCAAATCCGACGGTAAGACGCCACTAAAAATAGCAATGTTTTACCGCTGATGCTATGGGCGGCGCAGCGTGAAAGCCCTCTTATAGTGTGACTGTAATAGTGTGGCAGGCAATCAAGGACTGGTGCTAACACTCTGCTGGGAGGGATGCTAACTGACCCTATCTAATGTTGCTAGTGACACTAATGCAGTGATAAATCATAATACTGTACACTTTCACTGTGCTAATGGCACTGGCTGGGATGACATGGGTAATCAGGAGGGCAATCAAAGCGTTAACAGTGTGCCTAACAAGTGTATGTATGCTGCTTTACTCACAGACTGACTGGCTTTGGTTTCTGATCTCAGCTTAGGGTTGGCACCTTTTTCTTCAAGTCAAACCCTGAGGCCGCGTACACACGCATGGACGGACATGGCCACACACGACGGACGAACAGTTTGCTGAAACCGTGCGCGATGACGTGAACGGCACGTACGACGGGACGAAAAATACGACGTCCTATACACTGCATTATAACTTTCGGCGTGAAAATCCTTTCTGAGCATGCGCGGAACTTAGTTTGACGAACAAGCCTACACACGAGCGGACTGTTCGCTGAAACAAGGTTTCAGCGGACAGTTTTTCGGAAATTCCGAAAAACCTTGTTCGTCAAACTGTCCGCTGAAACTGTCCGCTGAAAGCCCACACACGAGCGGACTGTCCGCCCAAACACTGTTCAGCGGACAAAGTTGGGCGAACAGTCCGCCCGTGTGTACGCGGCCTAACACTTTTTTTTTATAAACGATACACATATTTTCTTGCATCGAAATAACATTTCTAATCAAATGAAGATAATCAGAAGCATCCCCCTTTACATCAGAGTCCACAGAGTTCCTCTTTTACATCAGAGTCCACAGAGTCCCCCTTTACATCAGAGTCCACGGAGTTCCCCTTTACATCAGAGTCCACAGAGTCCCCCTTTAGATCAGAGTCCATCAAAGTTCCATTACACTGTACAGGGGGGAACGACTCTGCAGACTCTGATGTAAGGGAGAACTCTAACATAAGGGATGCTCTGGGAACCCTGATCTATGGGGGGAACACTAAGAACTCGTACGGAGAGAACACTGTGGCCTAGGGTGCAAAGCGAAACTCTGATGTAAGGGGTGCTCTGAGAATCCTGGGGAGACTTCATTCACAGACAGGGGTGGATGCGGAGCTCACTCACCCATTTTCAAGTCAGCACCTCTTATCCAGATGTAGCTGAGGCTACTCAACTTCAAATTTCTGCCCCCTACTTTCCTATTCTGAGGCACAGCGCCAGGGGTTGGAGTGTGGGCAGGCACAGAGGGGTAGAAGCGGGAGAAAGAGGAGCAGTTCCAGCCCTCTCTCCTCTCCCGTCTGTGTGGGGAGGGGGAATTGTTAGTGCTGGCTTTGGGCAGTGTGAAAGAGAGTGTAACAGACACTCTCGGCTTACACAACTGCAGCCAGCAACCCTGCTGGGAAGCCATAGTCTGGTCTGAATAATGTGTCTGGGTTTCAGGCGGTCTGAAACCCAGACGCATGATTCCAAACCCGAACTGTCCGGGTGAATCCCGGACAGGTGGCAACCCTATCTCTGACGGTAAGTGAAATCAGGGGAAAAAAACAGCCAGATCTGGGTTGTATTTACTAACACGCACAGATCTGTGCTATGATTGGCCACCATCAGCAGGTTCACAGCACGAGAAGCAGGGGGGCGCGGATGCCTGTAAAACAGGAACAACAAAGCCCCCAGCCAGCAGTAATAGTTAAACTGCTGGTTGGCAAGTGGTTAATGGTATAATGTCGCTTACGTTTGAAATTTGTTAGTTAAGAGAAAAAGGGAGAGGTAGCCCATATCTACAGCTGCATGAAGTTGTATGAATGCTTGAATCTAGCGTGTTACACTGTGAAATTGCCTAATTAGTGTAGAGTAAAGTATCAAAGAGAAAATGAGGACGCTCATTTCAAATGACCAGGTACAGGCCTGGCCTGAAGGCTGACAATGTAAAAACCAAAGGATAGATTGGTATTAATGATGAAATAGATGGCCTCAGCCCAAATAAGCTCTGTCATGACAATGCAAGTCAATTACCAATTATTTGTTGGAAGCCGAGCTTCAGCCATTGTCCTCATACACTGTTTACATCTATCATGAAAACATTGTTGCTAATCTGCTCCAGGGAACAGGCAGATCGGACATTTGAATGGTAAAGTTCTGGGTTTAGTCATCCATCCTGGATATGTTTAACCACTTGACCTCTGGAAGTATACCCCCCCCCCCCCCTTCATGACCAGGCCATTTTTTTGCGATATGCCACTACATTACTTTAACTGACAATTGCATGGTCATGCAACGCTGTACATAAAATTAAATGTATGTCACCCCCCCCACATATAGAGCTTTCTTTTGGTGGTATTTGATCACTACTGGGTTTTTAATTTTTTGCACTATAAACAAAAAAATACTGACAATTTTGAAAACAAAATAAACAATAATTTTTACTTTCTGCTATAAAACAAACATATCCAATACATTATAAAAAAAAAAAAAGAAAATGTAATTTATTTATTAATTTAGACCAATTTGTATTCTGCTACATAATTTTGGTAAAAAAAAAAAAAGTATATTGATTGGTTTGCGCAAACGTTATAGCGTTCTTTTGGTGGTATTTGATCACTACTAGGTTTTTTTTATTTTTTGCTTTATAAACAAAAAAATATCGACAATATTGAAAAAAAAATAAACAATTTTTACTTTCTGCTATAAAACATATCCAATAGATTATAAAAAAAATAAGAAAATATAATTTATTTATTAATTTAGACAAATTTGTATTCTGCTACATAATTTTGATAAAGAAAAAAAAGTATATTGATTGACTTACGCAAACTTTATAGCGTCTACAAACTATGGTGTATATATTCTTTTGGTGGTATTTGATCACTACTAGGTTTTTAATTTTTTTGCACTATAAACAAAAGAATACAGAAAATTTTGAAAAAAAAAAAAAAACAATAATTTTTACTTTCTGCTATAAAACAAATATATCCAATAAATTATAAAAAAAAATTAAGAAAATTTAATTTATTCATTAATTTAGACCAATTTGTATTCTGCTACATAATTTTGGTAAAAAAAAAAAAAATGTATATTGATTGGTTTGCCCAAAAAAAATACCAACAATTTTGAGAAAAAATAAACAATAATTTTTACTTTCTGCTATAAAACATATCCAATAAATGATAAAAAAAATTAAGAAAATGTAATTTCTTCCTTAATTTAGACTGATATGTATTCTGCTACATAATTTTGGTAAAAAATAAAAATAAAAATGTATGTTGATTGGTTTGCGCAAATGTTATAGCGTCTGCAAACTATGGTGTATATATTTTTTTGGTGGTATTTGATCACTACTGGGTTTTTAATTTTTTGCACCATAAACAAAAAAATACTGACAAGTTTAAAAAAATAAAAGAAACAATAATTTTTACTTTCTGCTATAAACAAACATATTGAATAAATTATATATAAAAAAAGATTTAATTTATTCATTAATTTAGACCAATTTGTATTCTGCTACATAATTTTGGTAAAAAAAAAATAAAATATATTGATTGGTTTGTACAAACATTTTAGCGTCTACAAACTATGGTTTATATATTCTTTTGGTGGTATTTGATCACTACTAGGTTTTTTATTTTTTGCACTATAAACAAAAAAATACAATTTTGAAACAAAACAAAACAATTTTTACTTTATGCTAAATGTGATTGTAGCTGTATTAGTGCAATAGTGACAGAGAAAATTGAGTACTGTCTGTGATACTTTTTTTATTTGCACTAACATACAGTTTTTCAGGACAAGCTTTCGGGGTATGTCCCCTTCTTCAAGGTCCAAGCACTCACTAACTTTTCTGTTATCTTTATTGCCATTGATTTGTATGTATTTTTTTTTTTGTTGTTTTTTCTCTTCTTTCCCTTGGAGGTGTTTTACAAATTTTTAAGCAGAATGTAAAAAGAAATAAAAATAAAAAATAAAAAATAAAAACACCTCCGAGGGAAAGAAGAGAAAAAAACAACAACAAAAAAAAACACATACAAATCAATGGCAATAAAGATAACAGAAGAGTTAGTGAGTGCTTGGACCTTGAAAAAGGGGACATACCCCGAAAGCTTGTCCTGAAAAATTGTATGTTAGTGCAAATAAAAAAAGTATCACGGACAGTACTCAATTTTCTCTACTTTATGCTATAAAACATACCCAATAAATTATAAAAAATTAAGAAAATATAATTTCTTCATTAATTTAGACCAATTTGCATTCTGCTACATAATTTTGATAAAGAAAAAAAAAATGTATATTGATTGACTTACGCAAACTTTATAGCGTCTACAAACTATGGTGTATATATTCTTTTGGTGGTATTTGATCACTACTAGGTTTTTAATTTTTTTGCACTACAATCTATGGTGTATATATACTGTAATTTTTATTTATTTTTATTTTTTTAAACTTGTAATGGCAGTGATCAGTGACTTATATCGGGACTGCGATATTGCAGCGGACAATCTGACACTAATTGACACTTTGTGGGAACCTGTGTCACTAATACAGTGATGAGTGCTGAAAATATGCAGTGTCACTGTACTAATGATACTGACTGGGAAAGGGTTAAACATCCAGGGGATCAAAGGGTTAAATGTGTGCCTAACCAGTGCTTTTGTGTACAAAGTGTACTGCTTTTACTAAGAGATGTGCTGCATTTTATTCCTTGCTTTGCAGGGAAACAATATCCATCAAATTCCCACTGTCGAGGTGGAGCTCTGCATTGTTCACATAAGCAGAGCTCTGTCCAGCCTCTCGCTCTTCACCGATGAGCGTGTGTCGGGGGACATCCATTGGCTGGCACTTACTGATCGACTTCTGCGGCGACTAATTACAGCAGAAGTGGCACACCCCCTACCTGGAAGTGCAGAATCACATGTATACAGTATCTCACAAAAGTGAGTACACTCCTCACATTTTTGTATATATTTCTTTATATCTTTTCATGTGACAACACTGAAGAAATGACACTTTGCTACAATGTAAAGTAGTGAGTGTACAGCTTGTATAAGACTGTACATTTGCTGCCCCCTCAAAATAACTCAACACACAGCCATTAATGTCTAAACCGCTGACAACAAAAGTGAGTACACCCCTAAGTGAAAATGTCCAAATTGGGCCCAATTAGCCATTTTCCCTCCCCAGTGTCATGTGAATCGTTAGTGTTACAAGGTCTCAGGTGTGAACAGGGAGCAGGTGTGTTAAGTTTGGTGTTATCGCTCTCACTCATACTAGTCACTGGAAGTCCAACATGGCACCTCATGGCAAAGAACTTTCTGAGGATCTGAAAAAAGAATTGTTGCTCTACATAAAGATGGCCTAGGCTATAAGAAGATTGCCAAGACCCTGAAACTGATCTGCAGCACGGTGGCCAAGACCATACAGCGGTTTAACAGGACAGGTTCCACTCAGAACAGGCCTCACCATGGTTGACCAAAGAAGTTGAATGCACGTGCTTAGCGTCATATCCAGAGGTCGTCTTCGGGAAATAGACGTATGAGGGCTGCCAGCATTGCTGCAGAGGTTGAAGGGGTGGGGGATCAGACTGTCAGTGCTCAGACCATATGCTGCACACTGCATCAAATTGGTCTGGATGGCTGTCATCCCAGAAAGAAGCCTCTTCTAAAGATGGTTCACAAGAAAGCCCACAAACAGCTTGCTGAAGACAAGCAGGCTAAGGACATGGATTACTGGAACCATGTCCTGTGGTCTGATGAGACCAAGATAAACTTATTTGGTTCAGCTGGTGTCAAGCGTGTGTGGTGGCAACCAGATGAGGAGGACAAAGACAAGTGTGTCTTGTTTACAGTCAAGCATGGTGGTGGGAGTCTCATGGTCTGGGGCTGCATGAGTGCTACCAGCACTGGGAAGCTACAGTTCATTGAGGGAACCATGAATGCCAACATGTACTGTGACATACTGAAACGGAGCATGATCTCCTCCCTTCGGAGCCGCAGGGCAGTATTCCAACATAACAACAACCCCAAACACACCTCTAAGAAGACCACTGCCTTGCTAAAAAAGCTGAGGGTAAAGGTGATGGACTGGCCAAGCATGTCTCAAGACCTAAACCCTATTGAACATTTGTGGGGCATCCTCAAATGGAAGGTGGAGAAGCGCAAGGCCTCTAACATCCACCAGCTCTGTGATGTGGTCATGGAGGAGGACATTTTTATTTAGGGGTGTACTCACTTTTGTAGCAAGCAGTTTAGACATTAATAGATGTATGTTGAGTTATTTTGAGGGGACAGCAAATTTACACTGTTATACAAGCTGTACACTCACTACTTTACATTGTAGCAAAGTGTCATTTCTTCAGTGTTGTCACATGAAAAGATAGAATAAAATATTTTCAAAAATGTGAGGGGTGTACTCACTTTTGTGAGATACTTTCTATATTTGTGATTCTGCACAGGACGGCCGCCCTGTAGGAGCAAATCTGCTATAGGGGCGGTCGTTACACAGTTAACTCAATCTGACTGGCAACAACACGCTGAAGAAGAGGTGAAGTAAGGTGAGATGATTTTGTTATTTCAGAATGCAATATATGGGCACCACTTCTGGTGTAATTCTGCGTGATGATGTGGGATCATCAAGCTCAACGCAATCTCTCAGTTGCAATGTATCTAGAACACTGTAATGGTCAGACAATATTTATTATTATATTATATTTCAGGATTTATTTAGAACCAAAAATTTGCGCTTTGCTTTACAAAATGAAGCAGACAGTACAGTTACAATACAATTCAAGAGGAATCAGAGGGCCCTTTTCATTACAGCTTACAATCTAAGAGGGAGGGTCAAGTGAAAAAATAGGTAATAGCTAGGAGGGTGAGCCGATGGAGAAAATGGCAGTTTATTAGTTAGAAGCAGGATAGGCTTCTCTAAAGAGATGAGTTTTCAGGGATACCCTAAAGGTGAATAGAGTAGGAGGTGAGCATGGGAGAAGGTGGTGAAGGCTCTAGAGAGCATGGGGTCTTGTGAAGGAAGGATAACCTGTGGAAAGGTAGGCCAATGCTGAGGGAGTTGCAGTAGTTGAGGGGAGAGATAACCAGGGAGTGAATTTGATGCTTTGTGGTTTCTTAGGTTGAGTAGGAATGTATTTTGGAGATGTTGCGGAGGTTGAGTTCTCATGTTTTGGAAAGCGATTGGATGTGGAAAGGAGAGTTCAAAGTCCAGGGTTACACCTAGGACCTTGACATGTGAGAATGAACTGGTAGTTGTGCCATCAATCTTGACAGAGAAGTCACAGGAAGGGTAAGGTTGCCACCTCTTTTTAAATGATGTGTACAGGTTTTCATCTGCTCCAGACCCGGACACATCATTCAGACTGGACTGCATCGAGAGTGACAAGACTGCTCAGTGGATGATGTGTCTCCCCTCCGTCTCACTAGCTGCACAGTGTAAAGCCACCCTGCACTAAGACCCCTTTCACACTGGGGTGTTTTGCAGGCGCTCTAGCGTTAAAAATAGTGCCTGCAAACCGCCCTAAAACAGCTGCTCCATTCACACTGGGGCGTTACGCTGGCAGGGCGTCAGAAAAAGTAGCATTTTACGGGTGGATTTAACCCCTTTTCGGCCTCTAGCGGGGGTTAAAACCGCCCGCAAGCGGCCAAATAGCGCAGCGAAAACGTCGGTATATAGCACCGCTTTACCACTGATGCCCAGGGCAGTACAGTGTGAAAGGGGTCTTATGTTGAGTGCAGGGGGATCTGAACTTCGGCCAGGGATTCAGTGAGCCCACACTGCCTGCCGCTGATTGCATGCAGGAGGAAGCCGGTGGGCGGGCCCAGACAAGGGGGAGGCAGCTGAAGAATCTGTGTACAGAATACAGATTGCAACATCACAGTTCTGTTGGGTGGCACAGTGGTGTAGTGGTCAGCACCCTCACCTTGCAGTAAAAAGGGTTGCTGGTTCAAATCCTAACCATGACACTACCTGCCTGTAGTTGTCATGTTTTCCCTGTGCCTGTGTGGGTTTCCTCCCACACTCCAAAGACATGCTGGTAGGTTAATTGGCTTCTGTCCAAAATTTGCCCTAGTTTATGAATGGGGACCTTGGATTGTGGGCCCCTTGAGGGGTAGGGTCTGATGTGAGTGTGCAATATACAGGGATAGGGACAGGGCTCGAGTCCTGTGGGAACGGCGTCCCTGCACTTTTTTCACAGCAGGAACGCCGTTCCCTTTGTAGGACCAGAGCCGCCCGAGGCTCTAGCACAGCCTGCTAGCTGTGTTGTCTTCACAGAGCTGACATCGGAAGAGCAGCACAGTGATACACGGAGGGCAGGGGCTGGCTCAGTTAACTGATTGGTTAATAGAACTGCTCTGCATTCTATCAACCAATCAGTTAACTGGTCATCTGCTGTGCTGTGTCCTGTGTAAGGTAAGACAGGGAAGAGGGCACTGTTAAGAAGGAGGGAGGGGGAAAGTATCAGAAACTGAAAGGGATGAGGAGGGGTGATATAAAAGGGAGGCAGGGCAGGAATGTGAAGGGGGGTTCTACAAAGGGGGTGAGGACAGGAATGTAAAGGAGGTGCCATAAAGGGGCTGAGGACAGGTTTCAATTTTAAAACTGGCTACTTGGTCATCTTCCGTACTATGTCGCATTCACAGTCTGGTCATCTCCTGTAGTCGCAATCGCAGTCTGGTCATCTCCTGTAGTCGCATTCACAGTCTGGTCATCTCCTGTAGTCGCATTCGCAGTCTGGTCATCTCCTGTAGTCACATTCACAGTCTGGTCATCTCCTGCAGTCGCATTCGCAGTCTGATCATCTCCTGTAGTCACATTCGCAGTCTAGTCATCTCCTGTACTATGTCACATTTGCAGTCTGATCATCTCCTGTAGTCGCATTCGCAGTCTGGTCATCTCCTGTAGTCGCATTCGCAGTCTGGTCATCTCCTGTAGTCACAGTCTGATCATCTCCTGTAGTCGCATTCGCAGTCTGGTCATCTCCTGTAGTCGCATTCGCAGTCTGGTCATCTCCTGTAGTCACATTCGCAGTCTGGTCATCTCCTGTAGTCGCATTCGCAGTCTGGTCATCTCCTGTAGTCACATTCGCAGTCTGGTCATCTCTTGTAGCATGTCGCATTTGCAGTCGCTGTATTTTATGTGAAATATATATATGCATATGAGTGTATCTTTTTTTTTTTTTGGTGGGGGAGTGGATCTTGGGTGGGAGTTCCCACACTTTTTTCCCCAGGACTTGACCCCTGGATAGGGACAATTGTAGACACTCACTTAGGTTGGACTGGTGTCTTTATTCCACCTTACTAACTATGTAACTATTACACTATGCCTCAGTCTCTGTTGATGATAAAACCTGCCCAAAAGCAGGGATGAGGATGCACCCATATCTATTGTCAGCTTCCTTTGTATGGCAGCAGTACACCCCCTTTCCATACAGAAGAAACTCCCTTTCTCCTGGGCACAGGCTCCTCTCAGGCTGGGCGCTTGATTGGGGATGTAACAGAGTTCCTCTACAGGGGGAGGAGCATGTGAGACAACCCTACACTGCAGCCCGATCACTGCTTACTGCAGACATCAGGACTCACCCCAGAGCAGACTGAAGATAGTTCACACCATAGAAACACAGTCCGGATGTGGTCTAGATGCTTTTTTGCATGCACATTTTCGATGCTTTTCAGCGCGTTTTTTTATGCTTTCCAGTGTGTTTTTTGATGCAGTCCAGTGCATACCCCCCCCCCCCTTTTTTTCCCCTTAACCTTAAATAAGAACATGGGTGTTCCAGTGCATTTTTGGTGTGTTCAGGTGTGTTCCTGTGAGTTTTTGTTGCTTTATACAGCGTTCCAGTAGAGTTCAGTGCAGGAAAAAAGCAGCATGTTCTACTTTTTTTTTTTTTCTGGAACTGGAACGCACTGGAACTGCAAGCACTGGTGTGAACTATGCCATTGAAAACCATATAACCTACTTTCTATGCATTTTTGATGCAGAAAAAAAACAGACTGGACTGTATGTGGTGTGAACTGGCCCTAAAAAAAAAATTAAAAAAATAAAATGTGTAACTCACGCAACATAAAGTAATAAAAAATTCTGCATATCTTTAAATGCAATCTTAAATAAGCAATAATTCCACTGATGTGTATCGTGTATCACTGATGTGTACTTCAGGTGCAGTCTCATCACTTACTGGACTGAAGATCATGACATCAAAATGGCTACCTGTTTAAAGGCAAGTCAAAAAGCACTTTATAATCTCCTCTTCAAGGATTCAAGCTTGCTTCACTCTTTAACCACTTGCTTACTGGGCACTTAAACCCCCCTCCTGCCCAGACCAATTTTCAGCTTTCAGCGCTGATGCACTTTGAATGATAATTGCGCGGGCATACAACACTGTACCCAAATGAAATTTTTATCATTTTTTTCCCACAAATAGAGCTTTCTTTTGATGGTAGTTAATTACAGCTGGGAGTTTTATTTTTTGCTAAACAAACAAAAAAAGATGCACAAAAAAAAAAAAAATATATCATGTTTAATAGTTTGTTATAAAATTTTGCAAACAGGTAATTTTTCTCCTTCATTGAAGTGCGCTGATGAGGCGGCACTGATAGGCTGCACTGGTGGACACTGATAGGCTGCACTGGTGGGCACTGATAGGCATAGTTAAGGTGGCACCGATAGGCACGGATAAGGTGGCACCGATAGGCACAGATAAGGTAGTACTGATGGGCACAGATAAGGCGGAACTGATGGGCACAGATGGGCACAGATAAGATGGCACGGATGGGTGGCACAAATGGATGGCACGGATGGGTGGCACTAAGGGGCACTGATAGGTACCACTGATAGATGGGACTGATGGGCACTGATAGGTAGCACTGATAGGTGGCTCTGATAGGTGGCACTGCTGGGCACTGATGGGCGGCACTGCTGGGCACTGATGGGCACTGGTAGATGACACTGATGGGCACGGATAAGTGGCACTGGGGTGCAACACCGTTGTTGAGGCAGATTGCGGGCACTGATGGGTGGCACTGTGGGCACTGATGGGTGGCACTGTGGGCACTGCTGGGTGGCACTATGGGCACTGCTGGGTGGCACTATGGGCACTGCTGGGTGGCACTGACGGGGGCACTTATTTATTGATGAGGTGGCACTGGCAGGGGGCGGGTGGGCACTGGCAGGGCTGGCCGTGATCGGGACTGATGTCCCGATCACGGCTGCCGGTGATTGGCTCTTTTTTTTTCTCCTCGCGCTGTCAGCGCGAGGAGGAATAACAGCCGATTACCGGCTCTGTTGTATCACATGATCAGCTGTCATTGGCTGACAGCTGTATCACGTGGTAAGGGGTCGGGATCGACCCCTTGCACAGTGCCGTGATCAGGCGAGTCTCATAGACTCGCCGATCACAGAGCACGCCGCGCGCGCCCCTCAGGGGGCGTGCAGGCCGCTCGTGCACGGGACGACGTCAATAGACGTAGTCCCAGCAAAGGAGGTCCGCGCTGTAGCTGTCATTTGGCTATAGCGCGGATCTCAACTGGTTAATGAATTCTGTGTAGATACTGTAGGTATGCCACTGACAATTCAGCATGTTCTTTTAGCAGCATATACTGTAAGTGTTCAATGCTCAAGAAAGAGAAAATATGCTTCCTTTAGTGTAATATGTTTATTAACAAAAAAGAAGAGGTTAAAACAGTAGGGATTGCCCGATCTTCAATGTCTCACTCAGTATCAAGTGTGTACCAATGTGTCTCCAAGCCGCAACTAACATGTTTCGTGTCATTTGGACTTCCTCAGAGGAGAAGATTGGAAAACATCTTCAAATGTCAGGTCTGCCAGGAAATTCAAACCGCCTCTCCAGTTTCCTGACCGGTAGACTTGTTATCCCAGTACCAGGCAGAGAGACGTTTTAGATCCTGCAGAAAGAATAAAGGGACCACAATAGATGGTGCAAGCAGCCTAACAGGGAACCACCAACAAATAACTCACGGTTAGTAGAGGCCGAAGACAGGAACCCGGTGGGTGAAAGTACACAGGGGTCAAAAAGAAGGCAGTGTCAGAAACAGGCAGGGTTGGCAATGAGATCAGCGTAAATCCATGGGGTAATCCAAGAATCAGAGTCGGGAACAAGCAAAGTCAGCAACCAGAAGATCAGCGTAAATCCAAGGGGTAACCCAATAATCAGAGTCTGGAACAAGCAAAGTGAACAACCAGAACAAATAGCATCCACCAAACTAGCACAAACAGGAACCTATACTAGGACAAGGACAGAAAGGGGAAGTGAAGATTTATAGGGTCACTGATCAGGTGATTACCAACAGTTGGTCCCAGGGTGGAGCCAACATCCAAACTATTGGAGTAGAACCTAACAAGGATTCTACCAAACAGCAAGTTTTCTGGTGGTTCAGGCAATAGTTTTACCCTCTCTATCTCTGCAAAAGAGGGAATACCCCTGAATGGTTGCCAGCAAATATTGCATTCTTTGTAAAGTTGGAATGCTGACAATGACCCCTCAGTCTTGTATTTTTTAAAGGCCTTTTCTTTTGCTTTTATATGCATTTTTACATTGTAGTTGAGCCACCCAGGATTTTTTTTAGCTCTTTCAAATGTATTTCCCATTGGAATAGACTGGCCAATACCTTTATTTAGTATGCTCTTAAAGCACTCCCATTTTTCCTCCGTGTTCTTTGGTGCTGGGATTTTATCAAATTTAATATTATCTAGCAGAGAGGACAGTTTGGGGAAGTTGGCTCTTTTGAAATTAAGTGTCTTTGTGATACCCTTGTGTTTCCTATTTATGTGATTTATACTGAAACTAATTGACCTGTGGTCGCTGTTTCCTAAGTTGCCCCATATTTCCACATCTGCGATCGGGTCTGTATTATTAGTAATCAGTAGGTCCAGTAACAAATTGTTTCTTGTTGGTGTATTCACCATCTGACTCATGAAATTGTCCTGCAAGATATTTATGAAATGGCGAGCCTTAGACAAATGCTTCCTTCCATCCAGTCTATATCTGGATAATTAAAATCCCCCATTATAATTACATTTCCCATCCTTGTCGCCATTCCAAACTGGTTAGGGGGCCTATAACTTATGCCCAGTATTTCTTTCCCCTTAGTAGCCTTCCTTTGAAGCGAACCCATAAGGATTCCACCTCCACCCTAGCTCTAATAGTGATATCATCCCTCACATTCACTTGCACACCGTTCTTGATATACAGGCATACCCCCCCCCTCTTTTTTACCCTCCCTATCTCTGTGAGATAGGGAATACCCCTGAATGGTTGCCAGCTAATGAGAGCTGTCAAACCAAGTTTATGAAATTCCCACAAAAATCGAAATCCTCCTCATACATCAGCAGCTCCAGTTATCCCTTCTTTTTAGCCAGACTTCAAGCATTAGTGTACAAGCCTCGCAGTTTTGTCGCATACTAGGCTGTCATTTGGATTAGTCAAATTACTTAACTTGGGTTTAGGTATTCTAGTCTTCCTACTGCTAATGCCCCCAATACTACCTGCTGCCATGCTGGCTATCTTTACATCTGGACCCCCTGTTACGTACCATCTGGGAGAGCCTAACGAGTAGAGGGAGACCTCTTGTACAGCCCCGGCTCACGGACCACTGGAGTTGCAACAGTGGCTGCGAGAGCAGGGTGAGGTAAGAGTGCCTTCAAAGTCCTCTGTTGGTAGCGGTAATGGTAGCTGATAAGTAGCAGGACCAGACTGGATTGCTGAGTAGCATAAGGTAGCAGGAACAGCGAATGCAGGTATTTTGTAGATGCAAGACAGCAGATGCAGGTTAGCTGTAGATGTAGGACAGCAGATGCAGGTAAGCTGTAGATGTAGGACAGCGGATGCAAGTATGCTGTGGTTGCAGGTCAGCGGTACCGGAGCTACACAGGCTGTAAGCAGAAGACTGGAGCAGAGAGAGACAAGCCAGGTCATACACGGAGGATCAGTCTATCATAAACAGCAGGCAGAGACTGGTCAGAGTTCAGGCCGGGTTTGGCAATAGGAAATCAGGCAGACAGGCAGGAATAATCAGGGTCAAGGCAAGCCAAAGGTCAGGACTGGAGATAGCAGCATGGTCAGAAAGACGAGTCAAACACTGGATCAGATACAGGGACAGGATCAGAGCACAGGGTAAAGCTGCAGATCAGACAGCACTGCACTAGTGCAACTGCTGTCTTTATATAGGCCATTTGGCACCAGCATTGGTGGCTAACATGCGCATGGATTTTTGTGCATCTTTTAGCCTATGCCCAGCAAGACGGGTACCTGAAAATGCAAGCCTGCGCATGCCATTTCCCTGACACCCCCCATCACCCCACAGTTTAAAAACGACCTCTAATTTTTCGGCCATCTTCTCTCCCAGCCAAGCTACACCCTCCCCATTTAGGTTCAGTCCGTCCCTGCTAAAGAGCTCGTAACCGACTGAGAAGTCAGCCCAGTTCTCCAGGAACCCAAACCCCTCCTTTCTACACCAGCACCTCAGCCACTTATTAATTTCCCTAATCTCCCACTGCCTCTCTGGTGTGGCCCGAGGTACCGTTAGTATTTCTGAGAATACTACCTTGGAGGTCCTATTCCTCAATCATTTTTTAGGACTTTCCATCTTCCTCTGACTTTGTCATTGGTGCCAACATGTAACATGACAGCTGTGTCTTTCCCAGCCCCTCCCAGTGATCTGTCCACCAGATCTGCAATATGCCGAACCCGAGTGTATGTAAACAACATACAGTTTGACGATTATGGTCTTTTTGACAGCCCTTTCTGTCCTTCTAATAATTGAGTCCCCTCACTGGAGGAGTTTTTCCCCTGGCAGCTAGGGGCGTTGCTCTGGTCCAGCAACGCTGGTCCCTGACTGGTTTCTCCGCCATCACATGACAGGGCATACTCATTGTTATGTTACAGCCCAGGACCAGCCTCCCTGACCCTTTCCCCTCTATCCTTCCTAACTGTCACCCAACTACTCTGCTAGTTCTACTAGTGTATACATGAAACTGTCCAAAATCTTTCTGCCTTGCGACAAACATCTATCCCATCGCTTCAATGTCAGGGTTTGCTTTCCAATCACCATTCTGGAATGCAGTTCAACTTGGTTGTCTCTTCAATGAGGACACATGACAAGAATACAGTTGGACAATGCCACAGATGTAGCTTACATCAATCATAAAGGGGGCACCAGAAATCCCACCACTCTAAGCCCTTGTACACACGGTGTGACATTCCGACAACAAAATCCGTCGGATTTTGTCTGACGGATTTTGTCCAAAACTTGTGTTGCATACACACGGTCGGACAAAGTTGTTGGAAAATCCGATCGTTCGTAACGTGATGACGTTATTTTGTTACGACGGGACTACGTTCAGGCAAGTAGCCAATAGCTTTGGTCTAGGAATTTGATCTGAGCATGCGTGGCACTTTGTCCGATCGGAATTCTTTACAAACGATCGGACTTTGGACCATGTTGTCGGAAAATTTTATAGCCCAGCTCTTAAACTTTGTCAGTCGGATATTCCGACGGAAACAGTCCGATGGAGCACACACACGGTCGGATTATCCGACAACACAGTCCGATCGGACATTTTCCGTTGGAATGTCTGACCGTGTGTTCAAGGGCTTAGGGAAACAGATTTAATTGTCTCTTCTTTTGTCCCGGTCTTCTATCCCAAGGGCCAGAGTTTCATTCTGCTTCTCGGACTTTGGCTTTAACACCTTGGCTGTTGAAGCCACAGCCTGAAGTGTTGGCGAACTTGGGGATCCTGTCATTCCTACCCTTTTCAAGCTAGCAAGCTCACTTCTTTCAATGTTTATCATTACACCTGGAAGGCCTAATTTGCTTGGCACAAGTCAAGGAATTTCCTTTCTAGAAAGTACTTAGTGAGAAATGTTCTGTCTTTCCTCCAGTCTGGTCTGAATTAGTGTTTGGCTTTGAGTAACAATAAAGTTAAACTAAACTCTCTCAATCAACATTAACTATTTTTTAAGTGGTTCTAAAGGCAGAAGGTTTTTTACCCCAATGCAATCTATGTATTAAGGTAAAAAAAACTTCTGGATGCAGCTCCATCCCCCCCTTATACTTATGCATGAGAGTAGCAGCTCTTCTGGGTTCCTTTCTCCTCATTGGCTCACACCGCAGCCAGTCAATCACAGCCAGTGAGCTAATGAGAAGAGAGTGGGAGGCGGGACGAGCTGCGCACTGTGTGTGAATGAACAATGTCCATTCACAGGAGCGTGGCTCGGGAGTGAGCCGGCTCGAGTGCCCCATAGCAAGAGGCTTGCTATTGCAGGCACTCAGCAGAGGGGAGAGGCCACCAGTGAGGGACCCAAAAAGAAGAGGATCGGGGCTGCTCTTTGCAAGACTATTACACAGAGCAGGTAAGCATAACATGTTTGTTATTAAAAAAAAAAAATACAACTTTTGGAATCACTTTAATTTTTATCTGCTATGTAATTAGATGGGGAGGTATATTATATGTACATGTTTTAAACTTTTTTTTTTTTTTACATTTCTTCAGTTGCTTCCTAGTTTCTGGCTTAGGCCAAAATTATGTCATACATCTTAGGAGTCTTTGTTACTTTCATCTGGAGGAGGGGAATAGTTACTTTCTCAGCTAAGCACACCCTCCTGCCTGCATGCCTGGGCTAAAGGCAGATAAATTCCAGGAAATTAATGCTACATGAATCATCTACCCTTACTCTAGATGCCCAGGGATAGAAATGCTAGGTGGTGTTTTTCAAAGCGACTTTTATAAAAATAAAGCATGCAGGCATGGATGGATGGGTGAGTTTGTTTTTAATATACAAAAATGAATTAAATTGTGTTTTCAGTTTGTGTTGGTCAGATACAGTTTAGTTCCGCTCTTCAGCCTTGGCTGTTCTGTTTTAGGACCTTCAGCCTCTCAGGCTTTTATTTAGGGTGTAGCTTAATTTCTCCCCTCCTTGTTCCCCTGTATCTCCTTGGGATCTTAAGCGGAGTATACATAAACAGTTTTAAAATTGACAGATCACTACATCAACATCATCCACTGCTCCATTGTTTTTTGACCACAGGGACTCACCCCCTGTCAGAATACACAGATCAACATTTGCAGCCACCGTAGATATATCAACCTAATCTTAAAACTCCTACCTCCCCCAGCTAAAGTGTTTGTTATACCATAGAATACAAACACGCCAGACCCTCTATTAGAGCCAGGCAAAGCACACTGCAGTAATCTTTTATAAAACCTAGCGCTGTAAATACCGATTTACAAAGATCTTCAGGCAGGTCACATGACTTGCGGACGCTGTATACATTCAATGGATGGCTTCTGCAAGAGGGGCCATGATAGTCCATTTCCAATTTAAAATTTTACTAATAGAGACGGGGGGGGGTCAGCACATGCAGATACAGGAGATATCTCCTAAACCGTGCTGGTTTGGGAGATATCCGGGGTAGCTACAGGTAAGCCTTTTTATAGGCTTACCTGTAGCAAAAAGTGGTTGTAACAGGGTTTACAACCACTTTAACACATTTATATTTTAGAAGAAAAACAACATTTTCCCAACTAAGTGCTTTATTTTTGTGAATTAAACATTATGTGAGAAAATCATGACAAAATGATGACTTAAAAGCACAAATGGACTCATTTATCTTAGTAAAATGAGACCAATGTTTCCAATAAAGCAATTAGAACTAAAAGACTAAAGCCTCATGCATACGGAATCATTGTTGGCCGACTGAGATTTTTGTCAAAAGGGCGTGTGCCAGTATCTTGTCTTGCATACTAACTGTATGCAAATTGTCATTTAACAAACACGAAAGTAGTGACCTACTACGAGACTATAAAGAGGAAGTTAATTTCTCAAGCGCCACCCTTTGGGCTCCTTCTGCTAATTTCGTGTTAGTAGAAGTTTGGTGAGTGTTGAGTCATGCTTTTCAGTTCATGCTTTTCAGTTTGTTTCTGAGTGGCCGTTCGTTAACCAGCCATGTTGTGTAATTGGAGGACAGAACGTGTGATTATTGGGCTAAGAGTTATTGCTTTGTCCAAAGTCCAGTCCAGGAAGAGGAGGAGGAGGAGGAGGAGTTCTTAGACCAAAAATTGGATGCTTAATCGTGACCAATTATGTCATGTGCCATTGCTGCGGGAGCTCCAGGAGAATAATCCGGATGATTTTCGGAATTATCTCTGGATGACGGACCCCTGCTTTCACCAACTCTTGGCATTGGTGACCCCCTATATTAAGAAGCAGGACACATGTATGAGGCTTTCCATCACTCCAGAGCAAAGGCTCACAGCCACCTTGCGGTACTTGGCAACGGGGAGAAGTCTCCAAGACCTCAAGTTTTCTACTGGGATCTCCCCTCAGGCTCTGGGAGTCATTATTTCAGTTATAATTCAAGTCCTGCAGAAGGACATAGTAGTGTAAGTTTTTACCATTAAGATCATATTCTATGTATTTATATTTGCTAATGTATTTTATTAATTTGTTAATTACATAATTATCAATATTGTAATATGCTGTGAATGTTCTCTTTGTCCTTGTGCATACTATAAGCTTTTCCTGCTCCTTTTTTGGCCTACATGCATATTTTCTGTCAACAACCTCCCCAGCATGCTATTCTGGGCCCATACACACCTAGCCTGGTAACTTAACAATGTGTTTTGTCAGCTACATTTTGTGGCTTACCCTAAACAACCCCTAAAATGTGTCCGAATGTTATTGGTGTCCTCAAATTCAGGCAGTGTAAGAGGCCATTTTTTGGGCCCAAACTCATTTGGAACCCTCTATCCTCCCAAGAAAAGAGAAGTCAACAGATCCAAATAAGCTATCTGCTGACTTGGAAAAACCCATACACACTTTCCCTCTTTTGTGTTCAAATTTCTGTAAAAATTCCCAAAACTATGTAGTGCGAGAGCCTGCCTGAGGAGGAATGCTACCAGTTACCTAGCCTAATTCCAAAGTGACGTGGACCCTGCAGTGGCAGGCCCAGCTGAAGAGGATGCGGCTCGTCCGTCTGTGGGGATGCTGATGGCTACTGAAAATGCATGTGCTGGATTGCCCTCACAAATTGCCAGAGATTTAAGGCAGAAATACCTTGAATATTTTGTGGGTAGAGGAGCAGAGGCTTGGCAGAAAATTGTAGCTGATCATTTCTAATCTTTTTTGGAGGTCATAAACTCATATTTCATTTGAACTACAGTTGTCCGTGTTTTATATATATATATCTAATATATTCACAAATGGGGTTTATTATGGACACTTGCTCCAATAGTGCAAATGTACCTTAATCGCTACATGAGGTGACAATATCTTCTTCAGCTGACTAATATGGTGTGCTGTGGGTCTGCTACACACACACAATGTTTTGTTCTTAATGGATCTAATGCATGAAGTTCAAAAACATTATGACTTTACAACTCCTTTCATTTTTTTAAGGCCCAAACATTGCAGGAGTTGTCCACATTTAAGAGCACACTGTCACTGTAACTGCAACAACTTGCGAAATACACTGGTTTCGAGCAATGAAATAATAAGTCACACATTGTTCAGTAAAAAACATTTTACTCAAAGCACATTCACATGTACATTTTAAGGTTTTCAAGACAAACCAACATCTTGGTGTATACCATTGTATGTTTTGCATTATTTCTCATTTTTTGTGGGTAAACAGGCATGTTCTAAACCATTAGATACACATCTAAAACTCAGTAACTTCAAAAGTTTGAGTTTGGTAAAGTAAAGAACAACCATGACATTAGTATCCCAAGACTGTGTGGCAGGGGCGGATCCAGGGGGGGGGCAACGGGACAATTGCCCCTCCCGAAAATATTAATGACTCCCGTCCTGAGTCTCTCTCACATCAGCAGCGGCACCCTGTTCTCCTCATGCCGCGCTGGAGTATGGAGAAGATGGATGGAGGACTCGGAGGTGGGTGGAGCTGCACCGCTGGCCTGGCCTCTCTAATGCACACTGTGCTGGTTGCTAGTGACGTCAGGTCAGTCACGTCCCAGCCGCTGTTGAGGGGGAGGAGAGTGAGGCGCCGCATTCAGAGCCTTCTTCTTCCTCCTCCGCGCCTCGTGTGAGACGGTTGGCTCCACCCACCTCCTTCCTTCATGATCTTCTCCAAGTCTCCAGTGCAGTGTGAACATGAAGACTGACACTCAGGATGAAGAAGACACGGAGGCTGCAGTGTATGTGAACTTGTGAAGTGATGGAGATTGGCGATGATGCCTGCAATCCTGCTCATCTCTCTTGGTCATTGGAAGCCCCTCCCCACACCATAGCACCAAAGTATAAGAATTAAAGTGAGTACAAAAAGTACTAGTAGTAGTTTGTGTAAAATCACAGAATACATTTATGGCACTTATTTATGAAGAAAAAAAAATGCTCTTTTAGTATTGACATTTTCATCTTGTTCAATCTTGTTCAATCCGGAAGGATTTACCCCCTTAATGACCAGACCATTCTATGCGATGCACAGCACTGCGTCACATTAACTGAAAATTGCGCGGTTGTGAAACACTCTACCCAAACAAAATTGACGTACTTTTTCCCCACAAATAGAGCTTTCTTTTGGTGGAATTTGATCACCTCTGTGTTTTTTTTTTTTTTTGCGTTATTAACAAAAGAAAACCGACAATTAAAAAAAAATAAAAAATTTACTTTTACTTTTAAATAAATATCCCAAAGTTTTTAGAATAAATCTATTTCTTCATCAGTTTAGGGCTTTATATTCTTCTACATATTTTTGGTAACAACAAAAATGTAATAAACCTATATTGATTGTTTTGCGTAAAAGTTATAGCATCTACAAAATTCTTAAATTTTTATTCATGTTTTACTATTAATGCCGGTGATCAGCGATTCTTAGCAGGACTGGGACATTGCGGCGGACAAGTTAGACACCTAACTGACATTTTTTACACTTTTTGGGAACCAGGGACACTAATACGGTGATCAGGGCTAAATATATGCACTGTTATTGTACTAATGACACTGGCAGGGAAGGAGTTAACATCAGGGGTGATCAAAGGGTTAAGACCCCTTTCACACTGAGGCACTTTACATGCGCTAAAGCGACCCTGACCACTGAAATCAAGCGCCTCTTTGCGGCTGCTTTTAACCCCTTTTCAGCCGCTAGTGGGGGTTAAAAGCCCCACTATCAGGAGAAAAACTATGCTAAAACGACGGTAAAGTGCCGCTAAAAATACCTGCCAAAGCACCCAACGCCCAGGTATAAAAGTGCCCTTAGTGTGTCCCTAGGGGGTTCTTGCGAACTGTGTGAGGGTTGGATTCACTAGATGAACCATGTTTCTGGTTAGCAGGAACACAAGATGACTCTGTTCATCTCTGACAGAATGGCGGTCTGCCTTGTTTACATAGGCAGACCACCGTTCTATCTCTGTAGGGAGCAATCGCGGGTGGTCGGCAGACATTGCTGATTGGCTCCCCCTCTGTCCAATCAGGACTGTATGATACATTAAATATGGTTCTGTAAGCAACACCTTATTTTCTGGCAGTGCCCCTCCCGAGATTAGACTCTGGATCCGCCCCTGCTGTGTGGATGTTGCCTTCCTCAGATGGGGTGATCTCACCCCTCTAAAAAACAAAATGTGAAGTCTCGTACACGTAAAGGCCTAGCAATTAAATGTCCCCTGTGATCCTATGCTTAAAATGTGTGTAGTTACAAACATCTATTTTCTAAACCCCCAAAACATACAGTGTGTCAACATGTGCTATCTCCCATCACGGGGCATCAATGGACATATTTCGGGGGTGTAGAGCTACTTTAGTTATGAGGAAGGGGTTGCACCCCCAAAATGTTGACACACTGTGTGTTTTGTGGCTTTAGAAAAATAGAGTATGGAACTACACACATTTTAGGCATGGGATCATTGGGGACAGTGGCGTAACTAGAATGTTCAGGGCCCCGATGCAAGAAACCATGGAGGGCCCCCCCCCCCCCCTGACCTCCGGACAGGGCTCTTTTCTCCGAGCCCGATGGTGGAACACCAGGGCCCGGTCCCAAGTGTTGCAGTGGCTGCAGGAGGAAAATGGAGAGATCAGTTCCTCTATGTCGGTGTTTCACAATCCTTTTCCAGTCAGGGCACCCTTGAAGTAAACCCCTAGGTGAATGGGGCTGCACTCCAACCCCCCTGCAACTGTGTGCATTGCATACAGTTGCAGCATAGTGATGATGCATTTAAGGGGTTAAAACAGGTGGTCAGTAGGCAACATATTACCTCTCTACCGGCTGTCAAATGCCTCTGAAAAGCAATCTGAACATGGATCGCTTTTCAGAGAAACGGCATTTTACATAAAATGTGCATACATACATGTAAACACACACACATATATAAAAACACACACATATATATAAATGCACATATGCACACACATATAAACCAGTGGCAGCTGGTGCTCAAAATTTTTAGGGGGGGCGCAAGCAAACTGAAAAATTCTGAAAAAAACATAAATTGCAGCCACTGTGCCCATCAATTGCAGCCACTGTACCATCAAACACCAACACTGTGCCATCAAATGTCACCACTGTGCCCATCAAACTCTGCCACTGTGCCATCAAACTCTGCTGCTGTGCCCATCAAATGCCACCAGTGTGCCCATCAAATTCTGCCAGTGTGCCAATCAAATGCTGCCAGTGTGCCCATCAAATGCTGTCACTGTGTCCATCAAGCTCTACCATTGTGGCCATCAAATGGCGCCACTGTGCACATCAAATGCTGTTGGTGTGCCCATCAAATGCTGCCACTGTGAATCCCCACCGCCCACTTGCTGTCTGCCTGCCACTGACCCTGTCTTGGTGGGGCAGCGGGTAACGGCCATGAGCGGGGTCCTCCATGCATCTCCTGCCATCCTCATCTCCCGTCCTCTGCTCCTGATAGGTGTCCAATAGCGGCGCCTATCGTTTCAGCCAATCACGTGACTGGTAACAGACCTGCACACCTGATTGGTGGAGAGGCGGTTCAGTGTTAGGAAAGTGAATATTAATTCACTTTTCTAACACACCTGGGTGGACTGTGAGCGTCAAGCATGGTGCTCGCAGTTCACCTATTTTGAAGCCTATTAGAGCCTATGGATCTAATCAGGTGCTGCAAAAACACCCCCCACTGCTGTAATTCAGGCGTCCAGCACCCCAAAAGGGACCAGACACCTAAATATGGTGGTGGCAGCGGTGGCCATGGATAGATTCATGCTATGCTATGCACAAATCTATCCATTGGTCATAGAGGGGGTGGCTGGAGAGAGGGGGCAGTACCTGTGCGCCCTTTTGGATGCACCACCACTGATAAACACATGCACACTCACATACATGCATACATACATACATACACATACATATATGAACACACACACATACAAGCATGCTCACACACACACACACACACACACACACACACATACAAGCATGCTCACACACGCACATACAAGCATGCTCACACACGCACACACATACATACATGCATGCTCACACATACAAGCATGCTCACGCACACATACATGCATGCTCACACGCACGCACACACATACATGGATGCTCACACGAACACATACATGCATGCTCACACACACACACACACCACACATACAAGCATGCTCACACACACACATACAAGCATGCTCACACACACATACATGCAAGCTCACACACACGCATACACATATAAAGACAAATACAGGAGCTAGTCTTATAAAAAAAGAACGGCAGACATTTACCTTTGCTTTTCCTGCCGGGTACTGCGCTGTAGGGGGAGACAAAGAGCACACACTGTGCTTTCATTTAGTCTAATGTGAGGAGCTCCCTGCATAGTGCCGATTTCAGTTCGGCTGATGATCGGGGAGCTCCTCTCAGCTTCCCTCCCTATCGAAGAGTACAGGGGGCCCTCAAGGGCCCCCTGCAGCAAGGGGCCCGGTCGCCATGGCGATCTTGGCGACCCCTATAATTCCGCCACTGATTGGGGAAATAAAAATGTTAGGGCCCAATTTGTGGGCACATTCAAATTTTGGGTTTTAGATTCTGAAAAACACATAAGTATTATAATTCACATTAGTTAGGGCAGCGTTTTCCAACTCTCCTCCTCAAGATGCAAACCCAGGTCATGTTTTCTTGAATTTGGCACAGGTGATGTTGTAATTTTCACTGTTAGCAATTCGCACAATCGTTTATAGACTGAGGAAAATCTAGAAAACAGGACCTGGTGGGGCACCTAGAGGAGTGGAGTGGAGAAACACTGAGTTCTGGCCCTAAACATTCACATTTTAAAGTCATAAAAACATGGAAATTAGTAAGGGCAAACAGGAGCCAAAGAGTGAAACAATAAACTTCAGACCGGGCAAGAGGAAATTAGAATTTGGCAAGCATGTCCACAAAGACTCTGATTCTTCGCTGTAAAGCAGTGGCAGCTTCCTTGATTTTCTCCAGTTCCTTCAAACAATGCAACATATCTGCACTAATTCTGCCAATAGTACATTGTGGAAGATCATGACCTAGTAAGAAGAGTAAAAAGTATTAAGGGAATGATGGTCTAGTTACTAGCCAAATTAAGGAAATACTTTCCTACACAGTCTATTGTTGCTTGCAACCTGCTTGCTCTTCAGACACCTACGCTACCAGGAATGTACACACTCCAACTACTGGCACTATATAATCTTGGCTCTGGTGCCTGGGTCACCCAAACTCAGATACCTAGCAACACTGCCAGCTCCTTCCACCTCTTCCTTCTCCATGCTAATGTTAAGGCACTACATACTTTGCTAATGTATGGAGTGGGTGTTTGGTTTGGACATCTAAACACTCAACATGTATACACATTTTAAGCAAGATTCCAAGAATATTTACTTGCGTAAACAAGAGGCCCCCGAATGCTTTCTTCCTCTTCTGGTTCTCTTTGTCCCTCACTGTGACTCACGTCAGGGGATTTGATGTCCACAATGGCAATGTCTGTGCTGGGTCCAGGAGACAGATTCCATGGATCTAAAGAAACATCCTGGGTGAGCTGACCACACTCACTTTCCTCTAAAAAGAAACAATACGCCATTCATTAAGCCACCCCAAGTCTCATCTGTTTCTAGCATCTATTTTGCTATATTAGTTGACCAACCTTGCACTTGGTCTGATGTCAAAGTTTGCTCCTGACTAGTGGGCTTCGCCATGCTGCACTATGCATAAAAAAAGGTAAGGTGATGGCATTTTCCAGAGGGCAAACACTTGACAAGTGCCAACATTGAAAAAGTTCTGCAGTTGGCCCCCACTCCTCTTGTCTCCTATGGGATACGGGATATATGATGACCATCCTAGCAGGTGTGACTCTGTGTGACTCTGTGTGACTGGGAGCCCCGGGGCCCCTCCACTACCCATGTCGACACTGGCAAGGCTGCATTAATGGGCACTAATGAGCCAGGCAGCAACCAGAAAGTGTTCTTTCCTTAAGTTCTGCCCTAAGCCCATGGCCCTTGGCCCACCTAGAAACACCACTGTTGGCAGCTAAATGAGTGTGTTTGAAGTTGGCACTTATGTTTTTTGGCGGGAAGATGGCCCTGTTGCCTCCCTTGTTGGAGCCCGAGCGAGGGTAGGCTCCCTTCATCCCTTGCGGTGGCTTGGCTGGAGCATCCTTTTTTTGTACCTCCCTGTGGAAATAAAAAGAAACAATAAGTACAAATAGAAATGAATGTCCAAAAACATGACCAAATAAGAATATTCATATATGCTTTATATTTACCTTCATCTTTGGAATTCCAAGTCATACAAAGAGTTTATAAAAGCTTATATATAATTCTCTAGAGCTACTTGGAGAAAGAACATATACAGACAGCTAATTTACACAAAAACATATTGTTTAGATCCAAATATTGCATACATTTTTTATGATCTGATATATGTACTCCATCTGGTCTTGTTCTCAGGGTATTAGATCAGACCATAGTTTTTGGATTCGGACCTTTGATCATTCCACCGAAAATTCCCTCTGTAAAATAGTGTTGAGTTTCTCCAAAATGGCTGTTGGGCCTTTGGTAATTGCGCAACTTGCAGTCGTAATCATGCTTCTCTAGGGTGCGCACCATCTCTGCCATCTCACCTTTGCTCATGGGGTGAGATGGTGCCTCCACTGAATCCACCAGGTTGTCCCTCCTGAATGTTCCACCATGTGTGTCACATGCAGAAGAGAGATGGTTACGCCCCAGCATCATGACGCACTGAGAGCGGAGTATGACGAAAGTGTGTATAAAGCCAGAATGCATAGTCGATGGAACCGCCGTAGGAATGATCTTGGTGTGCAGGACAAACAAGCCCACCAAAGGAGGCAGAAAACAAAGGTACACATGAGGTGGGGGAGGCACCATGAGATTTGGGAGAGGGACTTGTGTTGGAGGGTGAATTTGGGGGGCGGCAGGGGGTAAGCTAGAAGTGATTTGGGGGGATTTGTTTTGGGCGGCGGGATGGGGGAGAGGATTTGTGCTAGGAGGGGGGGTTTGGGGGGGTTTGTGCTAGAAAAGGTAATATGGTAGAGGAGGGGAGGGTATTTCTGCTAAGAGGGGAATTTGTTTGGGGGAGGGGAGATTTGTGTTAGTAGGGATGATAGGGGGTATTTGTGCTAGGTGGGGACATTTGTGTGGGGGTGATTTGTGCTTGGAGGGGAAATTTGAGGTGTAGAGTATTTGCGTTAGGAGAGGCAAGTTTTTTTGGGGGGGATTTGTGCTAGTAGGGGGATTTCAGCAAGGGGCGGATTTGTACTGGGGAAAGGCGGGATTTATGCTTAGAGGGTAAGCATGCAGATTAGTGCTTGATTTTTGGAGGGATGTGGAATTTTGCTGACACATAATCATACATCTTGGGGGTTGGGGGCGCAATGTGGCATGTTTGCCCTGGGCTCTAGATGACCTTATCCCGCCACTGCAGCCAGGTGTCTGTTTACACCCACTATCCGATCCTATCTGCCAAAGACAGACGGATAAGGGTCAGATGACAGTTGGATGGAAATGGAGAGGCGGCCATCCGACTGCCCATAGAGAAAAGTAAGGTGTGTCCATGTTCACTCTACATCAGCGGAGTGGACACGGATCTGTCATTCACCTGCTCAGCGGGGATCAGTGGGGAAATCCCCCACTGAGCAGGCGGATTTTCTGGTGGAATCTGACAGTGTGAAAGGGGCTTAAGTCTGTTGTGTTTCAACAGAACACGGTCCTATAATTGTAGCAGTTATTCTAAATAATGTAGAGCGGAGGTCGGCAATCTGTCGATCGCAGTCCACCTTTTGACCACCTGCAGGTGACAGGTGGACCGCAAACAGGTTCCTGCACCGTTGAGCCCCTGTCTTCTATATGTCAGTCCTTGTCTCCCTTTCCAGCCTCCTGCCCGGCTCTGCCAAGCCATCTATGTCCCGGTGTCTCTCTCTCCCTACCCCCTCCATTCTCCTCTGCCACTGTGATCAGTGAACAGCAGAGACCAGGGGGAAGCACAGCTCAGGACGGAGTGTGGGAGGAGGAGCTGGCCAAAGAAACTTTTTATGTTAAACCGCTGGTGATTGGTTGCTAGCACATTGGGTGGTCCTAAGCAACCAATCACCAGGGGTTCCTGGGGGTAGTCCTGGTTTTAATTTCTATAAAAACGGTTTGAAACATAGGGGGTTAAACCAATCCCCTACTATGCATCTGTTGGTCTGATGATCTCTGTCTGTAAAATTCACCTTCAGGATTCTTTCCAGGTTTTAGTATGTAGGTGTAAACTAATAACACAATTCATTGTAGTGTATGATAGCAACCACATTGGAACACCTGAGCCCTTTTGCTAAAGTGTATTTGTGCTCCACTGGACATTGGTTTACACTATGAGTTTTTTCTACAATTGTGCATTAAAGTATTTCTATGGTCACAGCATACACATTCATTTTATAACATTAGCATTGTAATAGCAATACAAACAACACCTATATTTGACATTTTAACATAAGTTTAATTGCAATATCTCCTTTCATGTTGTAGGTTGTGTCTGTTTGCTGTCTCTTTCCACAACTTACTGGATTGGCTGCATGTTTTGCAGCTTCTCCTCTGCTGTTTTCTTTCAATTTCTAAGGACTACATATCCCATGATACCTTGCTCCTTTTGCAAGCAGTGATGGTTGTACTGACTCCTCCTCTTAAAAACTCCTCCTTTCAGAACCTCTGCAGCTCAGAAGGCAGGCTCCATGAAATGTGTGACACGGCAGTGCCTACTCACAGAGCATAGTGACTACATGTCACTGAATTCAAGGAAGTAAAGATGTGATGATCTTCGCAAAGTAAGTTTACAAACTTCAAAATGCTTCAGATTAATAGAAGAAGGCTAGAAACAATTGTAATACAATGTGGAAAGGAATATCCGATTTTACATTTTGACCATGGATGCTCTTTAAAGAGGATGTAAACCCTTATGGGTTTACTTCCTCTTTGTCTCCCTGCAAAGGCAAAGCATAATGGACTACTATGCATCGCATAGTAGCCCATTATGTGTCACTTACCTGACACAGGAGCCAGCGATGTCACCGCTGTCCCTTGTAGTCCGGAGCATCCATCTTCTTCCGGGTATTGCTGCTCCGGCCACTCACAGCGCTGGAGCAGCGATGACATCACTCCCGCACATGCGCACTGTCTTTTAGTAAATATCTCCTAAACCGTGTAGGTTTAGGAGATATTTCTTGGACCTACAGGTAAGCCTTAATCTAGGCTTACCTGTAGGTCAAAGTGGTTTGTAAGGGTTTACAAGCACTTTAAACATTGCTTCTCATCTGCAGTCCTGCCACATCTCTGTTCCCCTGCGGGGAGCTCTGCATAGTCTGGTAAGCCCTTTAAAATATATGTGGGTTCAACTACATGAGTCAGCACTGTAAATGGTGTTGCTAAGGGAACAAAACAATGCCAGGACCAGGAGAATTTTGGGCAAGCCAAATATTTATAGTGCCCAAGCCCTTTACATCTGCCATTTGACTTTGCCAATTCTAAACAAATCATCAAAATATCAGAATGCACCTTTCAGTTAAAGGATATTTAAAGCTGGAGCTGGTGTGCTTGTCCTTGTCGCTGGAAAGACTGGGTTCAGGTAAGTAAAAGGGGGGCTCTGGGGGGATGCTGCATCACAGGAGGCTTTTCACCTTACTGTATAGAATACATTAACCAAGAGGGTTTACCCTTTAACCGCTTGCCGACCTCCTCACGCCGATATACATCGGCACAAGGGCTCGTACAGGCAAACTAACGTACCTGTACGTGGCCCTTTAATACGTGGCTGTGAGTCGGGTTGCGGGCCCCACGGACTCGATTGTTGCAGGGATACCGACGATCGTCTCACGGAGAGGAAGAATGGGGAGATGCTAAAGTAAACAAGCATCTCCCCGTTCTGCCTAGTGACAGTGTCACTGATCTCTGCTCCCTGTGATCGGGAGTAGAGATCAGTGATGTGTTACATGTAGCCACACCCCCCACAGTTAGAAACACTCCCCAGGACACAGCCCTTACATTGCCCCCTAGTGATTAACCCCTTCACTGCCAGTGTCATTTACACAGGAATCAGTGCATTTTTATAGCACTGATTGCTGTATAAATAATAATAGTCCCAAAAATGTGTCAAAAATGTGTCAAAAATGTCCAATGTGTCCACCATAATGTGGCAGTCACAATAAAAATCGCTGATCGCCCCCATTACTAGTAAAAAAAATAAAAAATATGTAGAAGAATACGTATTGGCCTAAACTGAGGGAAAAAAATGGTTTTATATATTTTTGGGGGATATTTATTAAAAAATAGTGTTTTTTTTTTTAAATTTACTTTCTTTTTTTGTTTATAGTGCAAAAAATAAATACCACCAAAAGAAAGCTCTATTTGTGGGGAAAAAAAGGATGTCAATTTTGTTTGGGAGCCACGTCGCACGACTGCGCAATTGTCAGTTAAAGCGATGCAGTGCCGAATCGCAAAAAGTGCTCTGGTCAGGAAGGGGGTGAATTGTTCCGGGGCTGAAGTGGTTAATAGAGTTGTAAAGTCTTGAGGTTTTTCACCTTAATGCATTCTATATATTAAGATGGAAAAACCTTCAGTGCTGCAGCTGCCCCCCAGAGCCCCCCTTTTACTTACCTGAACCCGATGGTTCCAGTGCCGAAAACGAGCCCAGCAGCTCCATCCGCTGTCTTGGGTTCTCATTGGTTAGATTAATATCAGCAGGAGCCTCTGAAAGTCGGACAGTTCCAGGTGTTTTTTTGCCGATTTCTTGCCTGCAGATTTAGGCATTTTGTAAAACACAGATTGCAGGGATTTTATGGATAGTACTAGCTGTTCTCCAATCAATATTTATGTGTTGGCCAGAGCTGCTGTTAATATAAACCTATTTGATTTGCAACACCTTTTATATACCAGAATGTATACTACCAACTGGATATTGCAGGCTGCATACTCCATACAAAGCTTTACTAAGGGCTCTGAATGATTAAACACTTCCAGACCGTCCACCGCATATATACTGCAGCAGGGTGGCCTGGCTGCACAAAATCATGTACCTGTACATGATTTTGAGTATGTGATCTAGGGGGAGCGCACGAGCCACCGGAGCACCTCTTCCGCTGTGATTGGACATGGTAGGAGCCAATCAGCGGGTCAGACGGCCGCAATGGCCGCCTGGACACGGTGATCGTTCAGAGCAAAAGCATAACCGTGGTCTGCCTGTGTAAACAAGGCAGACCGCTGTTCTGTCAGGGAGTAAAAGAGAGATCTTGTGTTTTAGCTAAGCTGAAACATGGATCCCCCTTTTCCTCCAGTGCAGCCACTCCCCCCACAGTTAGAAAGCATTCCCTAGGAGCACATTTGCTCGCCCCTGGTGTTAACCCCTTCCCTGCCAGTGTAATTTATACAGTGACTGCATTTTTTTTAGGAATTCAAGGAGAACCGCGCTCCCCCCAGCAGTGTCTAAATAAATGACACTTAAGGCCCGTACACACGGTCGGACTTTTTGACAACAAACATGCAAATTAGCTGTTTTGGAGCAACATCCGACTGTGTGTACGCTCCATCGGACAAACTTTTTCTGTTTTCATCGGACTTTTGTTGGCTGTGCGAACAGACAAACTTTCTGGCAACAAAAGTCCGATGGAGCAAAGTCCGACCGTGTATACGCAAAAGCATCGGACTTTTGTACAAGGTACAAACACGCATGCTCAGAACCAATGCAAAAGATCAGACTACAATACAGAAGTTCACCAAAGGTGGCGCTGGAGTCATTGAACGTCCTCTTTTGAAGCGGCGTCAGTATGTTGTGACGTCATTACGTTCGTGTTTGTTGTCAAAAAGTCCGACCGTGTGTATGCAATACAAACTTGTGGACCACGCCCTTTGTACAAAAGTCCACGGAAAAGTTTGTACAAAGTCCGACCGTGTGTATGAGGCTTTAGACTTACTCCTCCCCCTATACTGTCGAAAGAGAGAGAGGATGTTATAACCTTTGGATGCAATTAGTATTAGATGGAGCCAGTGTTAATACCATACACCACTCATCCTATAGACAAATCAAATAATAAAACATATTCAAACCAACCTCATTACCATATACGTGTATACCATGAAATTGATACCATAAAGACCCAAGTGATTGTGTAAAAAAATAAATAAACAAGAAAATTAAATGAAATTAAATATATAAAAAATAAAAACAAAAATAAAAATAAAAATTGATGAATGTATATAAATTGAAAGTGAATAATTCATTCAATTCGTCCTCAAAACAGTCCAGCTGTAAAAGGTCAAAGTTTCATTCCACCACGTGACAAAACGGTGATTAGTAATATAAAACGTCCTTTACTCCATATCCGTGTTCACAGGGTGATCTATGTGAAAAACTTCACCACCACCAAGATAAGAGATGGCTCCTTACCAGATACTTAAGGAAAAATAGCATATAAGCGGTAAAGTCTACTCCAGACTTCCTAATCTCCCTATGCGATCCACTGCGACCAATATAACACAGGATGCCCCAATCTCGATAATGTTTGATCAATGATTCACCATAAAAAAAGAGAAAGCGCTCCAATAGTGTAAAATCTCTTTTTTAATTAAAATGAAAATCAAAATTGCACTTACAGACATGTAGAAAGGATTAAGCTTCACAAGTGGGCAGCGCAGGCCGTAAGCATACCTCCACAGATTTCTCCTTCCCCAATCTCATATACAAAAAAAAAAACAAGGTGAAAACAGCATGACACACCGTCCTACGCGTTTCATGAAACTTCACGTCATCTCAGGGCATGGGTGGCATGCTGTGTCACCTCATATATATACTGCGTTTAATTAAGCCAAATTTACCCCCAATCGAACCAAGCCTCGCTTGCGATTCATACGGCGGAAGCGGAAGAGTACATACTTTCGCCGTATGGCCTCTCGCTGTGTATCTCCACAGATTACGGGGCCAAGCCTCACTCTGAACCCGACCGGGCATAAGGGCTACTTCCAGAGATTTCCCCTCCCCATCTGCGGTCCACGCCTCGCTCTGGATAGGACCACGATGCATGGGTCACCTCCGGAATTATAAATGATAGTGTCGCGCAGTATGAGACAAGAAAGGAATAGAGAGAAATACTGCGCGACACTATCATTTATAATTGTCAAAACTTTTGGGGTAGGTAAACCTCTCTTCTAGTGTACGCAGCAGTTTTCTGTTTCTTTGTTTGGTTGGCTGGCGCAGAGGCATTTTATACATCAATTTTCACCTCCGGAATTAGTCCCTCTATTAAAATTTGTCAGTGTAAATAATATAATCAACTTTAATAGTGAAAAAAACTCTGCATAAATTAACACTATTAATGATTCTATGTTTTAGACAACACTATATCTAAATATCCAAAAACAAAAAAATAAAAATAAAATAAAAATAAAATAAAAAGTTGATATACGTATATCCACCAAGGTGAACGTGTTAAGAGTCCATAAGTGAAACAATATGGTGACAAAGTGCAATATCTTGAGAAGTTATAGTGACTTCAGTGAATACTTTGCAGAAATCCACCACCACTTGAGAGGAGGCTTACCAGATGTAATGGACCCAGTTAGGTATATACCTAGTGAGTCACACAAGTTTATTGATGTAAATCCACATGAAAAAACAGCTGGCAAAACTTCTAACCTCTCAGGGGTACCAGAGTAGACCCAAAAATAGATGAAATGGCTATCCACCTTTTGGGGTGACTGAGGGCAGAGATTCTTCCACGTATATTATAGGCCAAAAAGATGATGCCTGTTTAGGAGAAACGCATCGGGAAATGCTCGTTGATGCCACTGCGTTGCCAGATTTTATTTCCATGCTTGTATTTGCCTGTAATATGTGAGTACCCATTTACACTTTTAATGTTAATAAAAGTTTTAAACGGTATTTCACTATGAGGCTGTATTTTCTTCACTAGGTATATACCTAACTGGGTCCATTACATCTGGTAAGCCTCCTCTCAAGTGGTGGTGGATTTCTGCAAAGTATTCACTGAAGTCACTATAACTTCTCAAGATATTGCACTGTGGATATACGTATATCAATTTTTTATTTTATTTTTATTTTATTTTTATTTATTTTTTGTTTTTGGATATTTGGATATAATGTTGTCTAAAACATAGAATCATTAATAGTGTTAATTTATGCAGAGTTTTTTTTCACTATTAAAGTTGATTATATTATTTACACTGGTAAAAGATTATATAGATATTGTCATAATCTAAGCGCTGCACCTTTTTTATTATTACACCATTTTGTTTGTTGCAGTAAGTCTGCGGTGCTGGCAGCTATTATTTATTTGTTGTTTGTGGATAGCGCGTTTTTTTCTCATTTTATATACCCTCTATTAAAATTGACCTACCTTCATAGACCACCCAGTGCACCACTCAACCAGGACATCAAATAAAAAAGCAGAGGAAGGGAGAACCCGCCCCCGCAAGATCCCACCCACCTCTGCCACATATCATCCTGAGCGGCGCCCAGCGTGTATGGAGGAGTATAATCATTACACTAATCACCATCAACAGAAACATTCTTGTATCGCAGGCGCCCTGTCTGTATCCACCACAAAATATTGTCTCCATTCCACGAACCAAACCCCTCCGGAAATACAAAACGAATTTTACCCGGAAATGGGGTATAACATGATGTTGGGGACGGACAAAAGGTGCATGCGCAGAACTCATCCGAAATATGACGACTCAAACGCACTAATCCCAGGCGTCACATCCATTCTACCTAAATCTTACAATCTCCACAGATCAAAGCAGAAGACCCCCGGAAATTAACCGATTGATTAACCGGAAATGGAGTCCAATGCATTCTTGGGGACAGACAAGACGCACATGTGCAAAATAAAATTAAACACTAAAACTTAGTCCCATTTAAACAAATAAAACTCTAACCATAAAAATATGTAAATAACAAAAATTAAATAAAGTGCAATTGTATAGTGTCAAAGACCCACATAATCTACACAAATATATCTCAAACATTTGCATATCATAATATTGATTAATTATGTTAATCTGTCCCCATTCAAGTGTAATGCGGTAATCACCTCAATATTTGGACCTTGTCTTTGGAGTTATATACCTACATGGTCTAATACAAAACATCAAGCTCTCCCATCTTCTATATACCCTCCCAAAAGGGGATAAAAGATCCCAATCTGATCATTATGCGTTATTAATGAAAGCGTTGACATCTGTGTCAACGTTCATTCCATACGGTACATACGTTTTCAACCTATATATCCAAGACATTTCTAAACGGGATATCTCCCTCACCAGTAATCCTCCCCTCCAATGTGGTTTATATTTATCTATACCCATATAGAGTGTGTTGGACGGGTCCCTATTGTGAACGTTATCATAATACCTGGATACTAAGTGCTTGTCAAAACCACGTCTAATATTTTCAATGTGTTCATTGAGTCTAACCTTAAGGGCCCTCTTGGTCCTTCCCACATACTGTAGGCCACAAGGACACTGAATAAGATATACCACTGCTTCCGAAGAGCATGTTATAAAGGATTCAACCTCGTATGTCCTCTGGGTACTTGTAGAGGCAAAACTGCAGATTTTAGAGCTCTTATTCACATTTAAGGTGCATACCTGACAGTTTTACATCTATAATACCCCGTTAAATTCTGAAAAAAGCACCTATTCCCTTTTGCTGGATCTTGCACACTGGGAGCAATCTTGGGAGTTTTATTTGTTTAAATGGGACTAAGTTTTAGAGTTTAATTGTATTTTGCGCATGTGCGTCTTGTCTGTCCCCAAGAATGCATTGGACTCCATTTCTGGTTACTCAATCGGTTCATTTCCGGGTGTCTCCTGGTTTGATCTGTGGAGATTGTAACATTTAGGTAGAATGGACGTGGTGCCTGGGATTAGTGCGTTTGAGTCGTCATATTTCGGATGAGTTCTGCACATGCGCCTTTTGTCCGTCCCCAACATCATGTTATACCCCATTTCCGGTTAAAATGATTTTTGTATTTCCGGAGGGGTTTGGTTTGTGGAATGGAGACCATATGCTGTGGTGGATACAGACAGGGCGCCTGCAATACAAGAATGTTTCTGTTGATGGTAATGATTATACTCCGCCATACACGCCAGGCGCTGCTCAGGATGATATGTGGCGGAGGTGGGTGGGATCTTGCGGGAGCGGGTTCTCCCTTCCTCTGCTTTTTCATTTGATGTCCTGGTTGAGTGGCGCACTGGTTGGTCTATGGAGGTAGGTACATTTTAATAGAGGGACTAATTCTGGAGGTGACCCATGCATTGTGGTCCTATCCAGAGCGAGGCGTGGACCGCAGATGGGGAGGGGAAATCCCCGGAAGTAGCCCTTATGCCCGGTTGGGTTCAGAGCGAGGCTTGGCCTTGTAATCTGTGGAGATACACAGCGAGAGGCCATACGGCGGAAGTATGTACTCTTCCGCTTCCGCCGTATGAATCGCAAGCGAGGCTTGGTTTGATTAGGGGTAAATTTGGTTTAATTAAACGCAGTATATATATATATATATATATATATATATATATACACAGAATGCCACCCGTGCCCCGAGACGACGTGAAGTTTCACAAAACACGTAGGGCGGTGTGTCATGCTGTTTTCACCTCGTTTTTTTTCATATATGAGATTGGGGAAGGAGAAATCTGTGGGGGTGTGCGTACGGCCGGCACTGCCCACTTGTGAAGCTTAATCCTTTCTACATGTCTGTAAGTGCAATTTTAATTTAAATTTGAATTAAAAAAGAGATTACACTATTGGAGCGCTTTCTCTTTTTTATGGTGAATCATTGATAAAACATTATCGAGATTGGGACATACTGTGTTATATTGGTCGCAGTGGATCGCATAGGAAGATTAGGAAGTCTGCAGTAGACTTTACTACTTATATGCCATTTTTCCTTAAGTATCTGGTAAGGAGCCATCTCTTATCTTGGTGGTGGTGAAGTTTTTCACATAGATCACCCTGTGAACAAGGATATGGAGTAAAGGACGTTTTATATTACTAATCACCGTTTTATCACGTGGTGGAATGAAACTTTGACCTTTTACAGCTGGACTGTTTTGAGGACTAATTTAATGAATTTAATGAATTATTCACTTTCAATTTATATACATTCATCAATTTTTATTTTTATTTTTGTTTTTATTTTTTATATATTTAATTTCATAAAATTTTCTTGTTTATTTTTTTTTTTACACAATCACTTGGGTCTTTATGGTATAAATTTCATGGTATACACGTATATGGTAACGAGGTTGGTTTGAATATGTTTTATTATTTGATTTGTCTATAGGATGAGTGGTGTATGATATTAAGACAACACTGGCTCCATCTAATACTAATTGCATCCAAAGGTTATAACATTCTCTCTCTCTCTTTCGATAGTATAGGGGGAGGAGTAAGTCTAAAGCCTTGTACACACAATTGGAGAATCCGTCAGAATGTGTCCTATCGGACCGTGTTGTCGGATAATCCGACTGTGTGTGGTATGCATCGGAATGTTTCCGTCGGAATATCCGTCGGACCCAAATTTCCAACTTGTTGGAAATATTTCCCGAGCAACTGGTTCGATCGGACATACTCCGATCATGTGTAGAGAATTTTGATCGGACCAAGTGCCACGCATGCTCAGATCAAATTCCTACATCAAAGCTATTGGTTACTAGCCTGAATGTAGTCCCATCGTAACGAAATTACGCCATCACGTTCTGAAAGATCGGATTTTTCGACAACTTAGTCCGACCGTGTGTATGCAACAGTTTCGGACAAGATCCGACGGACAAAATCCGACGGGCAAAATCCGACGGATTTGGTTGTCGGAATATCCGACCGTGTGTACAGGGGCTAAGTGTCATTTATTTAGACACTGCTGGGGGGGAGCGTGGTTCTCCCTGAATTCCTTTATTTTGTCTGTATTGTTGTTACAAAATAGGACTGCAGCTCCCATATGGATTAATTTCTAAATATTTGATCTTTTTTAATTAATTTAATGTATAGTGCATTGGGACCATTTCATCTACTGTAGCGGGATTTTTTTCCTTTTTTACATTTGCATTTTTTTTTAGCACTGATCACTGTATTGGTGCCACTGCTCCCCAAAAAGTGTCACTCATGCGCCGTAGACAGCGGTGTCCTATATTTGTAAAATATCTCCTTAACCTTGTAGGTTTAGGAGATATTTCTTGGACCTACAGGTAAGCCTTAATCTAGGTTTACCTGTAGGTCAAAATGGTTTGTAAGGGTTTACAACCACTTTAAAGCAACGCAGTGCTGTATCGCAAAAAATGGCCTGGTCTTTAAGGGGGCAAATCCTTTCCGGAGCTGGAGTGGTTAATATTAATCTTTTCTGAGATTGTGGATTGTGCGCTTCACCAAACCGTAGCCTTTCAAGCCCCGAAGAGGTACAAGTCCCAGCATTCATTTTTCTAAGCAGTTACAAGAACATAGGTTGCCCATGTTTGATGTAAATTGTATTACAAGAGGTTCTTTTTACATCTCACATTGAATTTATGCCTGAATATTTCAGTTGCTTGGGTAGAGCACTGTGCTCCTTGACTGCACTGAAGGCGTACAGTTGATAATATTTCTTTAATGTCTTCACAAATCGCACATATCTTCCAGCAGTGACGCACGGACCTATCTCCATGTATATAAAACAAGTGTTGCAATGAGGGCAGATTTATTACAAACTAAAGTATTACAGGCAGAGTTCCAGCTCTAACACATCTAGCCAGGTTCACAGACATAACCACCAGACACGGAACGTTCATCTTTTGTTCAGTATAGAAATAAATAGCAAATAAATTGAGGTCAATTCACGTATCGCCCAGTCTAATAGAGAATCGGATGGGTTTACTGAAGTGGAACAAGGTTTTAACACTCAGTGTAGCCAGACAATCCTGAAGGAGGGGTAGAACATCTCGCTAACAGCAACTGCTATGAGTCATACTGTAGAGCTCCATAAAAAAAGTTAGATGAAGTGGGAGATGAAGCGTGATGTGTCAGAATGCAGATCAACATGTGTCTTGGTGGATGCGCATTGTATCATTTTTATATACCATATAAAGTATCTCACAAAAGTAAGTATGCCCCTCACATTTTTGTAAATATTTTCTTCTATCTTTTCATGTGACAACCCTGAAAAAAATTACACATTGCTGAAATGTAAAGTAGTGAGTGTACAGTTTGTATAACAGTGTAAATTTGCTGTCCCCTCAAAATAACTCAACACGCAGCCATTAATGTAATGTCTAAACCGCTGGCAACAAAAGTGAGTACACCCCTAAGCAAAAATGTCCAAATTGGGCCCCAAATTTTTCCAAGTACTCTTTACAGCAGCAATAAAGACACTTCTCAACAAAACCACACACACCGATACATTCTCCTAGCACATGCCCACATATCTATTTAAATATATCAAAATATAAAATGTTATTTAAAAATAAAATAAAATATAAATAAATAAAACATTTTTTTTTGAATTCCACATAAAGTTGGCCATGGAGTTCACCAGAGCTTCAAATGTTGCTACTGGAGTCCTCTTCTGCCCCCCCATAATGACATCACAGAGCTGGTGGATGTTAGAGACCTTGGTCTCCTCAACCTTCCCTTAGAGAATGCACCACAGATGCTCAATAGGGTTTAGGTCTGGAGACATGCTTGACCAGTCCATCGCCTTTACCCTCAGCTTCTTTAGTAAGGCAGTGGTTGTCTTGGAGGTGTGTTTTGGGGTCGTTATCATGTTGGAATACTGCCCTGCAGCCCAGTGTCTGAAGGGAAGGGACCATGTTCTGATTCAGTATGTCAGAGTACATGTTGGCATTGGCGTCACTAGGGGGTGGCTTTTGGGGCTATAGCCTGAATCTGGGGTTCATACCCCCGAGTGTCGTGACAGGTGCAGCTTTTTGAGTAAAGAGAAAGGACAGTCAGCAGTGGTGGCAGATGCATTTTACCTTCTGTGTGATCCAGCCACTGCACTGTTACATGCAGGGTGATATGCCTGTGGGGAGCAGCAGGAGAACAGCTGTAGTGCTGGATTAGTAAATATTCAATGGACTCCTGCGCTTAAATGGGATTTGTGAGGAATGCTCTTATTTAGTGGATGCCGCAAGCACTTTCATGAGACACCAGCTCATGTATATAGACTAAAAGAAAAAATGGTGGTGCTGCGCTTCCAAAAAAATGGGACCTTACACGAAAATGTTAAAGAGCTAATTATTCAGATGGAGATATGTCAGATGGTATATATTCAAACTAGTATGGTAAAGTAGTAAGGGAGAACTCTTATCCTAATGTAGAAATTCTTCTATCAATAGTGCCTGCAACAGTGTGTACACAATAATAACTGTCACAATCCCAAGTGCAACTTATATCTCTATAATATAAAAATAGTGCTAAGTGCAAAACCACATACAGTGGTCTAACTATAAATCAGACTTCTATGACAGAAAGTGCTGAGTGCATCATAGCAAAACCAAAGTGACTGAAATATAGACAGTTACTGGCTACGTAAGCGCAAACTAGTGACAATAATAAAGTGCAAAAAATGCAAAACTACAGTGCAAAAAATGCAAGCAAGCAAAAATAAAGTGAAAAAAAATGCAAGCAAAATGCTTAGTGTAACACAAAATATTAATAAAAAACATATAATAATCGAGCTATAGAACAAAACTCCATAAACAGAAAGTGCAGAGTGCAAAAAATTGGACTATATCCAGCTGTTAATGACGTGAACACAGTCCCGTGATGAGGTCACATAAACATCTAAAGTGATTCTGTGCTGGGAAATGTCTCAGAGGTTCTTCCTCCACATAAGTGATTCCACGCATAAGTGTGCACACTGGGTAATTACCTTCCCGCTATATAAAATATAGCGTATATGCAGCCTCCTCTTGGATATACCAGGAGTCCCAGGAAAGGGGGTGGAAGGGGGGGGCCTCAGGGGGTCACTCTCAGATCTCCGTCACAATATACTCCAGCAAGATGTTCCAATATAGCTCAGAGAATAAGTATAAGAGCAACCATAGTGTAGTATGTTTTTAAAAATCACTACTTTATTAAAAGGTTAAAATTACTCACAAACTACATGGGGTAAATAGGCAGCATTAGCAGCAAAACAGTTCAAATCAACCGCTCTGGTGCGAGCGTCACTTCGGGTCTCCCTATCCTACGCGTTACATCACTTCCAGTGACTTAAACTGGGATAGTTGGCAGTGGTTGTCTTGGAGGTGTGTTTTGGGGTCGTTATCAGGTTGGAATACAGCCCTGCAGCCCAGTGTCTGAAGGGAAGGGACCATGTTCTGATTCAGTATGTCAGAGTACATGTTGGCAGTGGTGTCACTAGGGGGTGGCTTTTGGGGCTATAGCCTGAATCTGGGGTTCATACCCCCGAGTGTCGTGACAGGTGCAGCTTTTTGAGTAAAGAGAAAGGACAGTCAGCAGTGGCGGCAGATGCATTTTACCTTCTGTGTGATCCAGCCACTGCACTGTTACATGCAAGGTGATATGCCTGAGGGGAGCAGCAGGAGAACAGCTGTAGTGCTGGATTACGCCCTACAACAGCTGGCGCGGTGTCGCCCACTAGTCTGATGCCTCCAAAGTCATGTTGTGATTATGCCTGAGGGCAGCAAGAGAACTGACGTACGACTGTGGCTGGAGCAGAAGAGTTAAGGCACTAAGAAGGTGCTTCTGGAATCTCTCTCTCAGCCCCAGACCATGACACTCCCACCACTATGCTTGACTGTAGGCAAGACACACTTGTCTTTGTACTCCTCACCTGGTTGCCGCCACACACGCTTGACACCATCTGAACCAAATAAGTTTATCTTGGTCTCAGACCACAGGACATGGTTCCAGAAATCCATGTTCTTAGTCTGCTTGTCTTTAGCAAACTGTTTGTGGGCTTTCTCGTGCGGACTTCTTCCAATCATGAAGGCTCTGCATCACATGAGCGTTTTTGTGTAAGTAGGTGCAGCGTGGTGCAGTGAGCAGTAAATGCTCAGAGTCCAGGTGCAGAAAACAGAACTGTATTGAAACTGAAGTTCAATAGTGCACAAAAATCCCAGTGTGAAGGCAACCCGACTGGGCACATTCACAGGATATACAGTGATCAGTAGTAGGAGTAGGTCTCAGATGTGCCAACAGCATCTGTCTGGAGGGGCGGAATGCAACCTGGCTGGTCCCTACTCAAGTGGGAATGCTTCCATGATGGATGGCATGTCCCTGCACTTTCCCTACTCAGCTGGAATCTCTCCCTGGCACGAATCACTATCCCTGAAGAATGGGTGACCTGTCCCTACTCTAGTCACATGTGAAATGGGTGCCAAACCCTAGAGCCAGGGTCTTACATGGACTCTGCCTGACCCAAGATGGCCGCCAAAGTCACATGGGATGCCAGCATCCGGTGGGATGCTACCTTACTTCGAACACAGAAATCAAAGAGGAACTAGTTTCCTCTCTTTTTCGTCCACCTGCATACCGCTGCAGATGAACGCCACCTGCAGTGGAGAAAATAGACTGCAGTTGACTATAAGTGTGCATGCAAAGGTAGTCTGCCTAGAAGCGCTCACTCCTCCAGACTGACATCTGACACAAAAATTTAGCGACATTAAAAATTGCAGCACCCATCATTTTATTTTCCATGGGCTTTGCTTTCAGAAAAAAAATTATTTTTAAGAGTTCTAAGAAATATTCTAGCAAAAAATGCAGATTATAAAGAGGAACTACACCCAAAAGTGGAAGATCCACTTGTTTGCCTCCCCCTTCCTCTGCCACACTTTTTTTGGGTGGGGGACGACGACACATCACAGGTCCCAGAACACTGCAGGACCATTCAAAAAGTGCAGTGCACCTGATGCATGCACAGTGGAAAGCAGCTTTTTTAACAAATTTCCTTAACATGTTTATAATGGGGGGGGGGGGGGGGGTGGTAAGGGAAGGCAAAGTATACACAGATTAAAGATGAAGTGAATAACATTGATTATCTCATTACAATGGCATCTGAAATTGGTTTGGTATATTAGGCAGCAAGTGAACATTTTGTTCCTGAAGCTGATGCGTTGAAAGCAGAAAACAATGGGCAAGTATAAGGATTTGAGTGACTTTGACAAGGGCCAAATTGTAGTAGTTAGCAACTCCAAAACTGCAGCTCTTGTGGGATGTTCCCAGTCTGCAGTGGTCAGGACCAACCAAAAGTGGTTCAATGAAGGAAAACTGGTGACAGGGTCATGGGCGGCCAATTGATACACATGTGAAACAAAGGTTGGCCCTTGTAGTCTGATCCAACAGGAAAGCTACTGTTAATTAAAATGCTGAATAAGTTAATACTGGTTTCCGATAGAAAGGTGTCAGAACACACAGGGCATTGCAGTTCATTGCATAGCCTCAGGCCACTTAGGCCGCGTACACACGGGCGGACTGTTCGCCCAACTTTGTTCGTCAAACAATCCGACAAACAGTCCGCTCAAAATTTGCATGAACGGACTTGACCACACACGATGAACGAACAGTCCGCTGAAAGCGTGCGCGATGACGTGAACGGCACGTACGACAGGACGAGAAATTTGACGTCCAATACACTGCAATGCAACCTTCGCCGTGTAAATCCTTTCTGAGCATGCGCGAAACTTAGTTTGTCGAACAAGCCTACACACGAGCGGACTGTCCGCTGAAACCAAGTTTCAGCGGACTGTCTTACGGAAATTCGGAAAAACTTTGTTCGTCAGACTGTCCGCTGAAGCCCACACACGAGCGGACTGTCCGCTGAAACACTGTTCAGCGGACTAAGTTGGGCGAACAGTCCCCCCGTGTGTACGCGGCCTTAGGCTGCCCTTGCTTACCAGGGTGCACAACCCAAAGCACTTCCAATGGGCATGTGAACATCAGAACTGGACCACTAAGCAATGGAAAGAGGTAGACTGGTCAGATGAATTTAAGAATTGTTTGAGGAACCCAACAATGACTTCAGGTGTTGACCTTCAAATTCTCCAGATCTCAATCCAATTGAGCATCTGTGGGATGTGCTGGATAATCAAGTCCGATCCATGGAGACCTCACCTCATAACTTACAGGACTCGAAGGATCTGCTACTGACAACTTGGTGCCAAATACCAAAGCGTACCTTCAGAGGTCTAGTGGAGTCCATGCCTCAATGGATTACGGTGGCTGGTCATAGTTTTATGGCTGAGCGGTGTAAATTGTAGCTTTAAAGTGGTTCTAAAGATAGAATGCATTAAGCTAAAAAACCTTCTGTGTGCAGCAGCCTCACTCAGCCCCCTTAATACTTACCTGAGCCCCATCTTGATCCAGCGATGTTGCATGATAGACTTGGCTGTCCGAGACTCTCCCTCCTTATTAGCTGGGACACACAACTATTGGCTCCCACTGCTTTCACTCAAACTCATTGAGCCAATGAAGAGAGAGAGGGGGTAGGGGCAGAGCCACGGCTCTGTGTATGAATGGACTCACAGAACAGCAGCTCAGCAAGGGTGCCCCCATAGCAAGCTGCTTGCTGTGGGGGCACTCGGCAGGAGGGAGGGGCCAGGAGCGCTGGCGAGGGACCCGAGAAAAGGAGCATAGGGGCTGATCTGTGCAAAACCATTACACAGAGCAAGTAAGTAGAACATGTTTTTTTTTTTTAACCGGATCCCGACCAGCTCACACAGATATACTGCAGCACAATAGCTCTCCTGGGCGAAATCACATATGGGTACATCCTCTTTTTCGGCCACCAGAGGGCGTGTGCACCCACCGCACAGCGCAGGACCCGATGTGCTCGGCCGGCGGGCATGATCGCCGCCGGCCACGCGCGATCACATGCACGAGTGCAGGCATGGGGATTTGTGTGTAAACTCACAAATTCCTGTGCTGTCAGAGGAGAGGAGACATGTCATTTGTATCTACTAAGTAGGAACAGCGATATGTCTCATCTCCTACTCAGTCCTATCCCCATACAGTTAGAACACACTGAGGGAATACACATTTAACCCCTTGATCGCCCTCTAGTGTAGTGTTAACCCCTTCACTACAGTGACATTTACACAGTAATCAGTGCATTTTTATAGCACTGATCTCTGCATAAATGTCAGTGGTCCCAAAAATTTGTCAAAAGTGTCCGATCTGTCTGTCGCAATGTCGCATTACCAATAAAAATGGCAGATTACTAGTAAAAAAATAAAATAAATAAAATAACAAAAATGCCATTAAAATGCCCTAAATTTTTCCCAGTTTGTAGTAACTATAGCTTTCGGGCAAACCAATCAATATACGCTTATTGCAATTTTTTTACCAAAAATATGTAGAAAAATATACATTGGCCTAAACTGATAAAGAAATGTGTTTTTTAAAAACATTTTTGGGGATATTTATTATAGCAAAAAGTAAAAAATATTGTTTCTTTCAAAATTGTCGGTCTTTTTTTGTTTATAGCTCAAAAAATAAAAACCACAGAGGTGACCAATTACCAAAAGAAAGCTCTATTTGTTGGAAAGAAAGGACACAAATTTTGTTTGGGTACATTGTTGAATGAACGTGCAATTGTCAGTAAAGTGACGCAGTGCCAAATTGTAAAAAGTGCTCTGGTCAGGACGGGGGTAAAATCTTCCGGGGCTGAAATGGTTAAACAACAAAAAAAAGTATCACTTTAACACTGGAAAAATGACTCGATCCCATGCACCTTGCACTGGCTGGCCATACATCATACTTTTTTATTTATTTTTTTGTACAATTTTCCTTTAGATTTACTAAAACCATATAATATGAGGTCAAGCCTAAACAATGACTTTCATTTGTATGCAATCAGACAGGCCCTTGCTTTACCAAGTTGAAGGTAAAGCTAAAGAAAATTTTATAAGAAAATTGTATAATGTATGGCCAGCTTTAGACCCTGGTCAGTTGTTATCATAACCATTTCTGTTGCTGGGGGTCAATTTACTTTTTTCAGTCCAGTTATTTTAGATTTTGTGTCTAAGTCATCTGCAGCAGCAGTCCTCGACCTTGTCCTCGGGGTCCACTAACAGGCCAGGTTTGCAAGATAATTGAAATACATCACAGGCAATATCATTTGCTGCTCATTGATTTCAGTATTCTAGTCTGCATCTCCCCAACGTAATACATAAAACCTGGCCTGTTAGTGGGCCCTGAGGACAGGGTTGATGACCACTGATCTACAGTATCTCACAAAAGTGAGTAACCCCTCACATTTTTGTAAATATTTTAAGTGTATCTTGCCTACAGTCAAGCATGGCGGTGGGAGTGTCATGGCCTTGGGCTGCATAAGTGCTGCCGGTGTCCTATCATATATGGTCCCCCATCGGATAGTGTCCGCTGTGTATTGCGCATGCGCATGACACAGCACACACAGATTCCAAAAATAGCCGAGGATGAATGGTGCCTGCGCCGTGAGTCCAGGTTCTATCCCCACCATCCAAGTGGACATAGAGTAGGAATATAAAAGAGCCGAGCGCAGCGAGGCCGAGCCCGAAGCGTGCCGAGCCCGAAGCGTGGCGAGCGAGGGGCCCTCTAATTTTCCCAACCCTATGTCCGCTTGGATGGTGGGGCTACCACCTCCACTCACAGCGCAGGTGCCGTTCATCTTCAGAGATGCGCAGTATGGGGCGGACACTATATGATGGCAGGACACTATCTGCCAGAACACCGGCACTGGGGAGCTACAGTTCATTGAGGGAACCATGAATGCCCACATGTACTGTGACATATTGAAGAAGAGCATGATCCCCTCCCTTTGGAGACTTGGCTGCATGGCAGTATTCCAACATAATAACGACCCCAAGGTGGCCAGAATGTGAGAGGAGGAAGACGCATCCAGCTTAGGCTCCTGCCATCCGTCTGCCTAATCCGCCGATATCCTGATTTCCACTGTCCATCCTGCTACACAGGTACCTCCCTGTGGTATGGGAAGCTGCCCTGGTTCTTCCCATGCCAGGGAAAGAAAAAAAGCTAAAAAAAACAGCCAAACACTCTTCCGGCAGCCATCTTGCCTGTCAGCTCCTGCACTCCAGTCTCAATGGAGACACACACAGACTCCTCCATGGCGGCGCTCATGACTCCGGACGTGGCGGGCTCCTCTGCTGGTCACCAGGCGGCAGCTATATCGGAAAGTAAGTCCTCTGTGGAGGGGAAGATAGACACCCTGTCCATAGTTAATTAGGCAGGACATGGATAAGTTCAGAGGCCCCCTTCATGAAGCTGAATAGTGCATCTCTGAGGTGGAGGACACCTCTACCTTCACTAGGCAGTCTGTTGCTGAACTTCAGCAACAAGTAAAGATCCTTATGGTGCATTCAGAGAATGCTGAGAACAGACTCAGATGCAACAATGTCCGGATGGTTGGGCTCCCAGAGGGAGAGGAGGGCCCCAATCCTGTGGTGTTCGCTGAGACTTTTTTCAAACAGCTTTTGGGCCTACAACATTTGTCTCCAATCTACATTGTCAAGTGTGCACACAGGGTGCCCACTGGCCAGAGGCCTGCTGGAGCATGGCCAAGAGCTTTCCTGGTCGCCTACTGAACTTAAGGGACAGGGAGCTAATTCTAGCAGAGGCCCATAAACATCCTGAGCTGAAATACGAGAATGCTGTCATACATCTATACCCTGGCTTCTCTCCGGATCTACAAAGAAAACGGCGCTCCTTTAGGGATGTCCACAGATGCCAGAGGGGGAAGGGCCTAGTCTACAGCATGCTATATCCCAGCCGTCTAAAAGTTATCCATAATGGATCCACAAAATACTTTGAATCCCCCGCAGATGCGGTTGACTGGTTGGATTGACTCCCCTAATGTGGTATGCTGTGAGTTGTTGTTCATGCTGCTGCAATTGTTTGGCTGTAACCTGTTCCTTTATGGCAGATGCTTTCTCTAACAAGTGGATAGTGTTAAAGAGTTTGGGACTACCTATCCGTCAACTACAGGAACCTAAGTTACTATTTCTGGACGCTAATGCCCCGTACACACGAGAGGGATTAAGTCTGACAGACCTCCAAAGGAGTTCCGCCGGAGTTCCGACGGAGTTCTGGCGGACTTTTCGACCGAACGGACTTGACCACACACCATCACACCAAACTCCGACGGAGTCGAACGTGATGACGTACGACTGGATTCGACGTAGGAAGTTCCTAGACAGTAGCCAATAGCTGCCCTAGCGTCGGTTTTAGTCCGTCGGAGTAGCACACACACGAGCGGATTTTTCAAAGGGGACCGGGTCCGGCGGAGTTCCGTCGGGAAAATTTAAAGCATGCTTTATTTCTAAAGTCCGTCAGACTTTAGCTTCGCTAAAGTCCGTTGCAGCCCACACACGATCGGATAGTCCGCCGGACTCAGTCCGTCGGAGTTTGGATGTCGAAAAGTCCGCTCGTGTGTACGGGGCATAAGACATACCTGTAAGTCTTCAAGACCCCCTACGGAGTGGATGGACTCTTGGAACAATCCACAAATGTTTTCTAGGTTTTTGGGGCTAAAGTTTCTCTGGGGGATTTTTTCTGTTCGCCTGGAGCAAACAGCGTTGGATGCTTACACTGTTCATTTTTCTATTTGGCCCAGAGGGACTCTACTAATGGGCTTGCTATTTGCCTAGTACAATTGATGCTCTTATTGTGTTGTTTTATGATGCGTTGTGGCTCTCTGCATCCAGGTCCTACCTCTCTGCCCTACCCCCTTCTCTACTGTGGTTATCCTGCCCCCATGTTCTATAAACCATCAATTTAAGAGTAATCTCAATATCCTCTCTTGGAATGTCCATGGATTAAACTCTACATTTAAGAGATCATTGTTCCTTCAGTACCTTAAAGCCCAGATTCCTCCTGTAGTCCTCTTGCAGGAGACCCATTTAACTGGGAGCAGAGCACTCTCCCTAAACTGGAATTGGATCCAGAGAGCTATACATTCCACACACTCTTCGTATGCTAGGTATGTAGCTATTTTAATTCACAAGAAGTTGACATGTTCAATAGAACATGTGGTTATAGATCCCCAGGGGCGATATGCAATAGTGGTACTTGGTGTTTAATCCCATCTACTGGCAATAGCTAATATATATGTCCCGCTCCCCTTCAAGAGGAAGTCTTGTAAACAGTCCTCGAAAAGGTTGCCACTTTTGGCCCTCTGAAATTGTTTGTGACTGGTGATTTCAACAACATCCTGGACTATGCCCTAGACACCTCTAACCCGGCTTGGGTACAGAACCTGGAGCTGGGACACTGGGTTGATTTGGCGACTTTGGAGGCGGTGGGGCAGTGGAAACATCCTGGAGAGAGAGGTTACTCCTATCTTTCCCACATCAGCACTTCCTCCCCCCGTATTGACTTGGCATTTGCCAACCCAGCTCTGCTGCCCCAGGTTACAGAGGTTTCCTACCTGGCTGGAGGGGGGGGGGATCTCAGATTATACCCCTCTACAGGTTGTATTGACTGTTATCTTAGGGAGGCATTGTGGGGTGTGGAGGTTACATCCTGGTTGGGTGGCGGAATCTTCAGTGGAGGCCTTGGTCTCACCACATTTAAAAGAAAACTGGGATCATAATGAGGGTACAGGCCTGTAGTGTGGGATGGATTTTTAGGTAATTTATGTATCGGCCATCAAGGTTGTCAGGGGTGAGAATAACTCCACCTCTGAAGAACTTCAAGCTCATGAAATACAATGTGCGAAGACTCATGCTGACATACCCTCCCCTTCCTCCTTACCTGAGTTGCAGATGGCTAGAAGGGCACTGTTGGTACACTTCCAAGTCTCACTCAATGCAATTTCAGAACCAGACCTGAAACATTGTTTTAAAAAGGTGACAAAAATGGGAAGCTACTTGATTACCTGATTGCTGATGCTTGGGCACACATGGCGATGCCTTGCGTTTACTCACCTGAGGGCACTCTTGTGAGAGATGAGAGGGCATCAAGCAGGCATTTGTCTCACACTACTCAGAACTATACTCGCCTGTCCCATCGTATGACCATCAGGATTGGGTGGATCTGCTGGGCCCCCTCCAGACCCTCCTGCTGAGGTGGCGGCCAGCCTGGATGCACCTTTTACTGATAAAGAATTGGTGACGGCTGTTGCCTCCTTTCCAAATGGCAAATTGCCAGGTCCTGATGGGATTCCTGCAGAATGGTACAAACAATATGAATAGCTCCTATCCCCCAGACTCTTACAACTCTATGAGGACTGTTTAGAAACAGGTACATTATAATACCTCCTTTTACAAGGTCCATATGGTCTTACTACCTAAACCCGACAAAAGACCCTCTCTCCTGCTCATCGTATAGGCCTATAGCATTGCTCAATATGGACCTCGAAAATTCTTACCAAAATGCTTGCCAATAGGTTAATGAAAATAATACACCACTTAATATCACCAGACCAGACTGGGTTCGTGCCTAAGAAGGCGACAGAAATTAATCTCCGGAAGGTGTATACACATACTCAGTTGGAGGCTGGGGGATCATCTGGGGGGGCCCTGGTGTTTTTTGACCTGGAAAAGGCCTTTGATTCCATTGATTGGGGGTAATGACTCCGCATGGGGTTTGGCCCCACCTTCCTTAAATGGATATCGCTGCTGTATGATCATGCGGTTGTGGCCCCCTGTATCAATGGTGGGTTGTCAGCCTTTCCGGTGTTCAGGGGCACCAGACAGGGGTGCCCACTCTCACCAGGACTATTTGCATTGGGTATGGAACCACTTGCGATAGCACTGTGTTTCTCCTCCCAGATACAGGAGATCACTATGGGTACCCTGACTGAAACTACGGCCCTTTACGCAGATGACCTAGTATTGTTTATTAAGGATACTGGACTGTCTTTACAGGCAGGGCTGTCCCTCCTAGGCAAATTTACGGGTGTCTCTGGCCTTAAAGTTAATTGGACCAAGTCTAAAATACTCCCCTTATGGTCTTATCCAGTACCCAGACAGGCAGATCCCAATAATCCCCTACAATGGGTGACACATATTAAGGAATCTGGGGGTTTTTAATCACAAATTCGGTGACTGATTTAATTAATCTTAATGTCTCACCTTTACTTGTGTGGAGATGCGACCCCGTGTCACAGGTGCATATGAGCAGTATATGCCTGATTTTAGTAGGCTTGCTAATTGCACACAGGCCCGGACTGGCCATAGGGCAGACCGGGCCCGTGGCCTGTTGATGATCAGGCCGCACAGCGGGTGGTAAGCGGCGGCCGCGGCCTGATCTTGGGTAACACAGGCCACGGCCGCCGCTCGCCTACCGCCATACGGCCGTGCCTGTGTCATGCAGAACTGGCGGCTGCATGGGCTGAGCTGTGTGTCTCTCTCACACACAGCTCAGCCTCAGCGCTGCGCTGACAGTTACGCTCTCCTCCTCCAGCCATGAGTGCCTGCATGGTGGGGAAAGCTGCTGTCACTATTCCCCCCTCGCTCTCCCTCCCCTTCTCACGTCGACAGCAGGGGAAGAGAAGGCGTTCCTGTTTGGTCGTTTTCCATCCCCATTGGCCAAAACAGAGGGCCAATCAGAAGAAACTAGAGGGGCATCATGGGAAATGTAGTCCCAGAGATACATGGCACCATTGGTCTCAGCAGGGAGCAGACTACAGTCCCCAGCATGCACTCTGCTGGGGTGAAAGAGAAAACCCAGAAACAAGCTGAGGAGTGCTTGTAGCAGCTACTACAGGAGACATGGCAAATGAAACAGAGGACTGTGCTGGGGGAACTAATAGCCCCAGCACAACCAGAGAGAGAGAGCTACGCTGTACCTGCACCACCAGAGAGCCACGCTGCACCGCACCACCAGAGAGAGTGACGCTGCACCGCACCACCAGAGAGAGTGACGCTGCACCGCACCACCAGAGAGAGCCACGCTGCACCGCACCACCAGAGAGAGTGACGCTGCACCGCACCACCAGAGAGAGTGACGCTGCACCGCACCACCAGAGAGAGGGACGCTGCACCGCACCACCAGAGAGAGCGACGCTGCTCCGCACCACCAGAGAGAGGGACGCTGCACCACACCCCCAGAGAGAGCGATGCTGCACCGCACCCCCAGAGAGAGCGACGCTGCACCGCACCCCCAGAGAGAGCGACGCTGCACCGCACCCCCAGAGAGAGCGACGCTGCACCGCACCCCCAGAGAGAGCGATGCTGCACCGCAGCACCAGAGGGAGCCACCCTGTACCCGCAGCACCAGAGGGAGCCACCCTGTACCCGCAGCACCAGAGGGAGCCACCCTGTACCCGTGCCACCAGAGGGAGCCATGCTGTACCACATCACCAGAGAAAGAGCCACGCTGTACCTGCACAACCAGAGAGAGAGACACGCTCTACCGCACCGCCAGAGAGCAGGTCAGTGTCACTGGGCCATGGACACAATAGGAGACAGACAGTACTGGCATGGCCACAATAGGACGGGGACACTATAATATAAAGGGGACTGCCCCGTAAAAGGGCACTGTAATCATTGTAGTGCCCCTTTTTAGTGCAGTTCCCTTTATATCACAGTGTCCCTGCACATTACAGTGTGGAGGACCAACACCAGCCACCCTCGCTAATGTCTACCGAACCCCCCCCGGTCCCTGGAAAGGTTGGCTGTTCAATCTAAAATGCCCGGGCCTATTTTTTGTCCCAGTCCGGGCCTGATTGCACACCTGTGCGCTGGCTTCATAATCATCCCAGTAATAGAGAGAAGTCAGTGCTCATCCTTGGAGGCAGCTCTGCCCGGCAGACAGGAGTCAGGAGGGAGACAGTGCAGCATGAAGCTGTAAGCACAGAGGTGCTGAGCATCAGGTCTGGGGAAGACAGACCAAGGCCTAAGGTGTAAGGCCTGAGCAGGGGTGCTGTGTTTTTAGCCAGGAAGGCTGAATGCTGGCTGTTCTGAAGCAGAACTGCAATGCTGAATACCCCTGCAAGGGAATCTGATGTTTATTTTTGAACTTTCTGTTTCTTCTGAATAAAAATGGGCTACCGTGCCCTTGAAAATGCAGTCGGGACTGACACGATTTATTCAATTCGCATGCACCACTAGAGCTTAATCACCCCGGATCATTACAGTTGGTATTCTATCTAAAAAAGTTCCACGCCTGGAAAAACGTTGCCCTGTCCCTCATTGGGAAGATAAACCTGATCAAGATGAAAATTCTGCCCTTGCTACTATATGTCCTCAGAAATTCTCCACTGTGGATCCCAAAGTCACTTTTTAAATCGATATAGTATGCTCTCCCCTTTATTGTGACAGGGGGAACTCCCCACCTGAAACTGGCCATACTTCAGCAACCATGGGGCGAAGGGGGCCTTGTGGTACCTACCTTCTATAAATACTTTCTAGCTGGCCAGTTGACAGTAGCCCACCGCTGGTTGACTTCTCCACCAGATGATGCCTCGGTGTCCCTGGAGGCTGCCTGTTTGGGCTCATATGAGGTGCTCTCACACTTGGTCTACAGGGGTCTGAAGTCTCCATACTCCCTGACTCCCTCTATGCGCTCATTGATTAGGGAAAGGAATGTGACTCAGGGATTGGGGCCATCTGGTTTGCACAGGTTCTCCCCCAATTTACCGTTGTGGAGAAATACCAATTTGGTACACTTTTATGACTTACATAGAATATACCTTACCCTGGCTAGATTAGCGAAAATGTTTTTAAGCCAACAGTCTCTATGCTGGAGATGCTCGATGCCTATTTCTAATTTTCTATTTCTAAGCCTATGGCAAATTTCATGCACATATTTTGGGATTGTCCCCATATTAAACCGTACTGGAAAGCAATAGCGCGATGTATTAGGTCGGTCACCTCTATTTCAATCCCCTGTCCATTGAAGTATGCTTGTTACATTTAGTTGAACCTTTAGCCACTACTAGGGCTATGTGATCTCTTCTCACCTTATTGTTTTATGCAAAAAAAAAAAGAAAAAAGAAGAGTTTGTTTGAGTTCTGTGGACACAGTATTAGACTAATTTCATTACCAGGTACAGCCATTGACCCTGGTATCTACTACAGAGCTGGGAAGAAATCGTTTCTGGTGTGCTGTCGGAGTACTGGCTAACTGAGGGCTAATGTACGGATCTTCTCAAAGGGCAGTCTTTTCATGTACCTAGAGACTGAAGTTTCTCCTGGTGGGGGGATTGGGGGGGGGAGACCACATTAGCAGACATTCTCCTGTAGTATTGAGCAGGGGGTCACCACACTGAATCGCTATGAAACACACCTCAGGCAGTAGGGCAATATAATGTACACATCTGTCTAGGAAAAGCTATACTAGGGCTGTGTTATTACCCTTTTGCCTTTTTTTTTTAGTCTGCTGTTTTTGTTTTACTGTGGCTTTGTGGTTTTACACTGGTATGTTTGTTTACTCTCTAATCAGTGATTGTTTCTGCTCTATGCGGGTTATTGTTGTTTGTATGTTATGAAACTTAATAAACAGTAACTTACAAAAAATAAATAAAAAAATAACGACCCCAAACACACCTCCAAGATGACCACTACCTTGCTAAAGAAGCTAAGGGTAAAGGTGATGGACTGGCCAAGCATGTCTCCAGACCTAAACCCTATTGAGCATCTGTGGGGCATCCTCAAATGGAAGGTGGAGGAGCGCAAGGTCTCTAACATCCACCACCTCTGTGATGTCATCATGGAAAAGTGGAAGAGGACTCCAGTGGCAACCTGTGAAGCTCTGGTGAACTCCATGCCCCCAAGAGGGTTAAGGCAGTGCTGGAAAATAATGGTGACCCCAGAAAATATTGATACTTTGGGACCAATTCGGACATTTTCACTTAGGGATGTACTCACTTTTATTGCCCGCGGATTAGACATTAATGGCTGTGTATTGAGTTATTTTGAGGGGACAGCAAATTGACACGGTTATACAAGCTGTACACTCACTACTTTACATTGTAGCAAAGTGTCATTTCTTCAGTGTTGTCACATGAAAAGATATAATAAAATATTTACAAAAATGTGAGGGATGTACTCACTTTTGTGAGATACTGTATATGCAAAATAAAAGAAGAAGCAGATGGGAGTTTTGCTTATGCACATTTGTTCCCTCCAAATTAACTGCAGGCAGTAGTATGGGAGGATAATGGGGTGTGTCACGACCGTCCTGGCGTCCCGATCGTTCTTGGAAGATCTACCCACAGAGGTCCCATGTTGAGAACCCGTCGTTCCCCTTTAGCGCGTGTCAACGCGAACGGACGCACACGGTCGCGTCCCGGTACTACCAGGCGCCCGCGGGTGCGCGACGTGGCAAACGAGCGCACGCGGGTGCGTGACGTGGCAAACGAGCGCACGCGGGAGCGCGGGGTCACGAACGGGCGCACGACCTCCCACGGGGGCACGCAGACCCGTCGTGCGACCGCTTTGGCGCCCTAAAGGCTTCTTAAGGACTCGGTTTCCACTCCCCCCTCGCTGTCCAGTCTACAGCGTGTTCGGAGATTCTGTTTACCAGTTACCTGCTATCTTGATTCCTGTGACCCGGCTTGTTCTTGACCACGTTTGCTTGCTGCCTGCCACCGACTACCTGCCTGCCTGACCACGTCTCTGCCTCTGCCCTTGTACTGTGTTGCCCGCCTGCTGCCGACCCTGCCTGTGCCCGACTACGCTGCTGTCTACTGATCCACCCGGATCTGCTTGTGCCTGCTGTTCCTGCCTTGACCTGCCAGTGTCCGCTGTCTCCACTGACAACCGTCATCTTGCCAGTCCACCAGTCTGTTCCTGCTGTCTCCTGCTGACTGCTGTCCGTGTTGCTGTTGTTGTCCGGACCTGCCTACACCTGCCAGGCACTTGTGCCCCCTGAACTTTCGAATCTCTGTTACCACCTCCAGGGGTTCTTGAGCCAGGGGCTACGAGGGGCCGCTCCCTGCACTCCAGGCTCGTCCACCAGGTACGTGACAGGGTGTTTCAATCGTTTTTATTACGTTTTTCTTTCCAAAATAAAAAAGGAATTCAAAATATAATAACAACGGTAAATTGCTAAGATAACATACACAGCAGTATTGGTATACATAGGACAATAAGGAACAAAGTTGAACTGCTCGATAGTTCGATTAAATGTCCAGGTAGTTATTGTGGGCCGACTCACAGCTATTCCATGAAGTGAAGGACCCTGATTGGAAGGAAAACAGTGCCTTTCCAAGGAGGAAACGTAAAAGCCCTTAAAACCTAGAGTATCATAAAAGCTGGATATCAATGAAAATTCTATACTATAACAATACTTTCATCCTGTATCCAGTACCCTCCCAGGGCCAGGTCCAGGCATCTGTTCGACCATGTATTTGGGTCCAAGGACCCCTCTACCAATACCAGGAGGGTCATATACATATAAAAAGAAATTAAGAAAAGAAGAGAAGCACTGAGGGAGTATAGAAGAATAGTAGTTCTAAGAAGAAGAAAAAAAAGGGAAGAAAGTGGTTCTGCCCGGGGGGGTCAGGCTCGGGTCAATCCGGTGTGTCCGGTGCCTACAAATAACTAAGCCAGGGGGGCCACATTTTTTTCAAAGCGCGATTGCTTGTCCTGGAAGACACAATCTTTTCATTCAGCATGATCCAGGTGAGCTTGCATCTCATCAAGGCAAGATCTATGACTGGACTTTTCCATGGCGATGCAATAGCGATTTTAGCAGATAAAAACATAAAGTAGATTAATTTCTGTGTGTGTCTTGGGACATTATCAACCAGCAAATAATAGGATGATTCTACATACACAGCAGAGGGGAGGCTATAGAATCACTTGGTGTTTTCTGGTTTGTGCATTCTTTTTGTGGTTTTGCAACTGTTCGAAAGATGACAATTTTTCAGTGAGGGTTTTGGATATTGAAATAATGAGTGATTGTCAAGGATTCATTAACCCAGGCTATGAGTGGAATATGCCTAGGGTGCCCTAGTGTAGTGTGGGTATGACCAAAGCAATACAATCTCTCCTTGTATGTTATTACTCAGTAGATGAATCTTGGCTTTAGGAAATTATTACTGACAGATATCTCTGGACATGTACAGGTCATCACACACTTCTGACACATAATCACTGTGGGAAGATGAGTGATCAGGGGGATAAATACTGTAGAATTGATGAGTAGCAGGACTTGAATGAGAAATCCTATTCAACTAGCTTGTGGTTTGAGAGTCATCATTTAAAATTTAATTTGCTTTGTTACAGATCCTGACCACTATGTTAGTCCATTCATGAGGTGGACAGACCCAGCAGCCTATAATCCCTTCCATGGCAGTATGAATAAGGGCTCGTAGATGCAGGTATCGGTTAGTATTAATTTGTAATTAATTAATTTGTAAGCATTGATCTGAATAGATTCAGTCAGCATTTAGAAAGCATTTAACAAGCTTCAAACTTCAGGGCCTTTTAAAGCAGCCTTCTGATACAATCTGGGATCTCAAAGGGAGTGGGGACTTTATCATTAAACAAGCTTTTAGCAGACGTTGGCGGTACTGAAGCTTTCTAAAAGTTTGTGCTAAGCTACAGCTGCCATTTCCATTAGGATTTTAAGAATTCCCAGACTAGATCTAATGGGTGTTTTAAAAGTTTTTAAAATAATCTACTACAAGCTTGTTAAAGTAGAACTGAAGGTAAGCAGAATCCATGTAAGGCAGTGGTCATCATCCCTGTCCTCAGGGCCCACTAACAGGCCAGGTATGCAAGATAACTGAAATACATCACAGGTGATATAATTTGCTGCTCAGTGATTGCAGTATTCTAGTCTGCATCTCCCCAAGGTAATACATAAAACCTGGCCTGTTAGTGGACCCTGAGGACAGGAGTTGATGACCGCTGAAGTAAGGTGCCTCTTTTCACACACTTCACACTTGTATGCTTGAATCATCACTTGAGTTAACTATGCACTCACCACAAGTACTTGACCTCTTAAGAAAAGTACAGTAATATGTGCTGTATCTAGGGTTGCCACCTGTGCAGGATTCACCCGGACAGTTCGGGTTTGGCATCATGCGTCCAGGTTTCAGCCTACCTAAAACCCGGACACATTATTGAGACTGGACTATGGCTTCCCAGAAGGGTTGCTGGCTGCATTTGTCTAAGCTGAGAGTGTCCGTTACACTCTGTTTCACACTGCCCAAAGCCATTATTAACAACCCCCCCCCCCCAAATACACGTACAGATGGGAGAGGAGCAAGGGCTCGATCTGCACCTCTTCCTCCCGCCCCTAACCCTCTTTCCACACTCCAATCCCCAGGGATGTGCCTCGGAAATGGAAAGTGGTGGCTGGAAATTTGAAGTCCAGCAGCCTCAGAGACATCTGGATGAAAGGTGCTGACTGCCAAGGCGTAAGTGAGCTCACCATCCATCCCTGTTTGTGACTGAAGTCTCCCACCTTCTCTTTCCTGCCTCTGAGTGAGTACACTAAGGTAAAACAGGGTTCTTATAGCACGTAAAACAGGGTTCTTATAGCACCCCTTACATCAGAGTTCTCCTTTACACCAAAGCCACAGTGTTCCCCCTTACATCAGAGTTCTCAGTGTTCCCCCTTAGATCAGGGTTCCCAGAGCATCCCTTATGTCACAGTCCCCAGAGTTTCCCTTACATCAGAGTCTGCAGAATCCCCCCTTACAGTGGATGGGAACTCTGTGAGTTCAAATGTAAAAGGAGAGCTCTGTGGACTCTGATGTAAATCAGGACTCTTCTTATTAACTTCATATGATTAAAAATGCTATTTAATAGCAAAATATATGTATAGTTTATATTAAAAAAATAATAACAATTCTGTGCGCCGCTAAAGTGTTCGGGTTTGACTTGAAGAAAAGGTGGCAACCCTACCTGTATCTCTGTGTATGAGGGTTTCCTTTGCGATCCATGTCTGCTCTCTGTGGTATATTCAGTCTATTCCATACACTCCCCATTAACCGACAAAAAGCCAGAGTTTAAAATCATAGAGCAGTATTTATTATAATTAAAGGAATCCACCAAATATATATAATATAAAAAACAAATATAACTCACATTTATAAGTGCCTAAAAATACCAGCACCAGAATAAACAGCTGATACAACAAGGAACTGCTCCACTCCCTAGAGTCAGCGTATGTTCCAATAACCAGAAGTCCGTAACCGAATGTGACTTCACTCTAAGACCAGAAGTGACGGCTGTGGACCGCCTCAAAATGTTTCACCAGTGCAGCATCTAAAGGAAGCGCTCTTCAGGCGCTTTGGTGAAACTGAAGCGGTCCACAGCCGTCACTTCTGGTCGCAGAGTGACGTCACATTCGGTTACGGACTTCTAGTTATTGGAACGCACGCTGACTCTAGGAAGTAGAGTGAAGGAGCAGTTCCTTGTTATTTCAGGTGTATATACTGGTACCAGTATTTTTAGGCACTTAGAAATGTGAGTTGGATTTGTTTTTATATTTGGTGGATTCCTTTATTATAATAAATACTGCTCTATAATTTTAAATTGGTTATTGGATCGCACACCGACTAGAGTGGAGGAGCGGTTCCTCGTTATATTAGCTGTATATACACCAGTGCCAGTATTTTTAGGCAAGTAAAACAGTTGGCTTATATGCCTGATACGATACACACAATGAGAAAATCAGGTGAAAAAACAGCTTATGGAGCCATTGATCGATCGATCTAATCGTTAGTAAACAGCTTTCAAGAGCCGATCATTACAGTTTCTGCGACAATATCCGAAGGGACGAGCACAACATTTTTCTTGCACGATAAGAGAACAAATGATTTTGGGGTAATTAGTACGGTATTCTGTATGAATACCATTCGAATTACCTATAAATCAACAAATTACTCAATACTAATTTCCCAAAAAACAAATCAACAAGTCCACCTATCGGAAACTAAAAAAAATACGCAGAAAGGCAACAAAAACAATTATAGTCTATAACAAAAAAAATTCTTAAAGAGGAAGTAAAGACTGATGGGTTTTACTTCCTTATTCTTCCCCTGCAAAGTAAAAGCATAATGGGCTAGTATGAATTGCATACTAGCCCATTGTGTGGCACTTATCTGCAAACGAAGCCCACCCCCCCCCCCCCCTGTTAGAATGACTCCCTAGGACACACTTAACCCCCTCATCGCCCCCTAGTGGTTACCCTCTTCACTGCCAGTGTCATTTACACAGTAATCAGTGCATTTTTATAGCACTGATCACTGTAGAAAGGACAATGGTCCCAAAATTGTGTCAAAAGTGTTCAATTTGTGGGCTGCAATATCGCAGTCCCGATAAAAATCGCAGATCGCCACCATTACTATTAAAAAAAAATAATAATAATAAAAATGCCATAAATCTACCCCCTATTTTGTAGACACTATAACTTCTGCGCAAACCAATCAATATACGCTTATTGCGATTATTGCGATTTTTTTTACCAAAAATACATATCAGCCTAAACTAAAAAACGCAGAGGTGATCAAATAGCATCAAAATAAAGCTCTATTTGTGGGGAAAAAGGGACATAAATTTTGTTTGGGTACAGCGTAGCACGACCGTGCAATTGTCAGTTAAAGCAACGCAGTGCCGTATCACAAAAAATCGCCTAGTCATTGACCAGCCAAATCTTCCGGGGCTGAAGTGGTTAGTGGTTGTTGGCTGGCAACAAAAGTGAGTACTACCCCTAAGTGAAAATGTCCAAATTGGGCCCAAAGTCAGTGTCAAAAGTGTCCGATGTGTCCGGCATAATGTCGCAGTCCTGATAAAAATCGCAGATCGCCACCATTACTAATAAAAATAAATGAATAATAAATATGCCATAAAACTATCCCCTATTTTGTAGACGCTATAAATTTTTGCGCAAACCAATCAATATACGCTTATTGCAATTTTTTTGGACAAAAATATGTAGAAGAATACGTATCGGCCTAAACTGAGGAAAAATATATTTTTTTATATGCTTTTGGGGGATATTTATTATAGCAAAAAGTAAAAAATTTTTTTTATAGCGCAAAAAATAAAAACCGCAGAGGTGATCAAACACCACCAAAAGAAAACTCTATTTGTGGGAAAAAAAGGACGTCAATTTTGTTTGGGTGCAACTTCGCACGACCGCGCAATTGTCAGTTAAAGCGATGCAGTGCCGAATCGCAAAAAGTACTCTGGTCAGGAAGGGAGTAAAATCTTCCAGGGCTGAAGCGGTTAAATATGAAAAATCATAGCTTGCATATTGTGAATAATATTCTGTTAGCCTGCTGATAGCCCCGTGGAATATTATTTAGCTTGTAATGAGAAGAGGGGTCACACGTACATTAAATCACTTCTGATTACCCACTAGAATGTTGCTATGTATGCAGGAATTTGTATCCTGTCGTACAAGAATTTTCGTACTTTTAGTAAACCACTCGCTTTTGTTATACGACTAGCGTGCAAATTTTTATTTTTTTTTAATGGACAGTTATACGACTAGCGTGCAAATTTTTTTTTTTTTTTAATGGACAGTTGATGATTTCCTCTGATTTCCTCATCATGTGTAATAGGCTAAAGCCCTTTCCTTGCTAGATGCCATTTGTGGTGTGCTAATCAGTACACCCAGTTTATTCTATAGAAGCCTGCTAGAACAACACATGATACAGGCAGATAGTGTCTGTTATCGGTGGAACTGCAGGGTGGTGTTTCTGTTATGCCGCGTACACACGATCGGAATTCCGGCCAGAAAAAGACAGATGAGAGCTTTTCATCGGAAAATGTGACGGTGTGTATGCTTCATCAGAATTTAGCTGTCCAAATTTCCGCCAGCCAAAAATTGATAGCATGTTCTCAATTTTCCAGACGAAAAAGTTTTCTATCGGTAATTCCGATCATGTGTATGCAATTCTGACACGCCAAATATCACGCATGCGTAGATTCAACTACGAGACAGAAGCTATTGGCTACTGGCTATTGAACTTCCTTTTTCTAGTCCTGTCGTATGTGTTGTACGTCACTGCATTATAAACTATCGGAATTTGGTGTGACCGTGTGTAGGCGAGACCGATTGAGCTGAATTCCTTTGGAATTCCGTCAGGAAAACCATCACAGCTTTTTCCGACGAGAATTCTGATCGTGTGTGTGTGGCATTACAGGTCTGCCATTTATGTGTATATCAGCTCAAAAAAAATGGTGCAAATAAAATGTTCTTCAATAAGGCGGCTGTTAATTTTGCATGTGTTACACGTGCACAGGCTTCATAATTTCCTGTGCGGTTTCCGTTTTTTCCACAGGGGGATAATTTATAACACTAACACACATGTCTGTGTATCCAGTCACACAGTTATGTGAGGCATGGTCTGCATTTAAAATACTCTCACATTTCAGGATAGCCGAGAGGTTGGGACCATGGCGCTAGCATTACACTATGAGAAACAGTAAAGGAGTGACAGAAAACAAGTGTAGGCACAGGTGTATCTACAGATTACTAGAATACAATAGAGATATTCCGAATGAGGACTTGCATCTCTGAACTGCTCCCCACTGTCATTAGTCACATTCAGAGATTTGCTCAATCCCAGAGGACACAACATTTCTACACAGTAATTGCAGCTTTACCAATCTGACACAGATGCCTGAATTATATATACATTCCTTTCATACGCAGTCACAGCTGGGTCTGATTACTGGCTTCATACATCACTGACCCAGAGGTGGGATGAGAGGCACGCATCTTCCTTCCTATGATTCCAGGCCCCATCGCCTGCTGGGACCCACAGCTGCTTCCTGACCTGCTATAGGCTATAAGTAACACAAGTTCAACAATAGGTAAACCAACCAGGTAAAGGAGGCATTCTGGCTTGTATTGTAGCTGATAGAAGAAATGTGCTATGCATGATACCGTGTATTTTTTTCATAAGGCTTCATCTACGCTAGCCCACACTGCCAGCTCCTAAACTTGAGTTAAGGAGCTTTTGGTGTTTTTTTTGCCAAAGCTCCTAAACTCCATGCACACTTGGCGGGAAATTTTCTAAAACTGGTGCACACAGAATCTGGTGCAGCTGTGCATAATAACCAATCAGCTTCTAACTTTAGCTTGTTCAATTAAGCTTTGCCAATAAGGCCTCTTCCCATAGAAAACAATGGCAATCTTTTCTCGCCTGCTGGCGGGGGGGGTTAAAACTGCCCTGCTAGCGGCCGCATAGTGCCGCTAAAATGACGGTAAATGCGAGCGTCCGCAACGCCCCAGTATGAAAGTAGCCTAAAACCTGGAAGCTGATTGGGTACTATGCATAGCTGCACCAGATTCTGTGTGCACCAGTTTTAGTAAATTAACCCTATAGGCTTTTAGCAGAGTTTAGGAGCTGCCCTCTCCTGAACGTGGAAGAATCACATTCAGGAAAGGAATGGTTTGACCACAGGAAAATGCAAACCACTGCAAAAAACACGGCAAAAACGTGCCACGACTTTGCTGCGTTTTGCATTTTCCCGTTAAATGTAGGCTAGTGTACATGAAGCATAATACAGCAAGCAGACAAAGTTAGGTGTAGTTTATATGCTTGAGCTTTCTAGATGATGATTTCCATCTAAAGTGGAAGAAAACTTTAGAAGGTAAAAATTTGCTGTGTTATATGGAATATTTGCAAATGCTAATTGTGCCTGAGCAGGACTTTTGACTTGAATATCTCCTGAAAAATAGCAGTGCATGTCCTGTGCCTAGATACCTCTGTTTCTTGTAAATCATAGCTGTATATCTGCAGTGTGAGATCATCTAAGCACTGCTGACTCTGACTGATAATCTCATGGAATTTAGAGATGTCACTATTGTGCTACTTATACTCCTTTATGGAGAGGAAGCTGTGCCAGAGGACATGTAGTGCAAGGTTATCCCTGCTTCTGCTTTGTCCATTCTAAGGGTCTGTGGTTTGTACAACTCTCTTGCTGGTTCTTGATCAGTAAATCAGCAGTCATCAGGAGGGAAGCTCTTCCATAAGGAAGCAAACCCTTACCTCTACCAAGATGGCCATCTCTATACTTCAGTAAAGGGTAAAAAGATCAGCTGTATGGAGCCTACAGGCAATACTGGTGACTAGCCCTTTGCACTCTACAGTTCAGTTCTTAATAAAATTATTCAAGCAAGGAAAACAATGATACTGGCACATCTTAGCCACTTCTTATGTAATGGCCAACAGTACCTCTGTATTACAAGCTTGAGTATCAATCAGAGCTGGCCAATAGTATTGCTCTATACTGGGCAGAAATGGTGACAAAGGTACCACCCGACACCAGAAAGCAAAACATTCAATGACCTTTTAATGCTATGTAAAAAATATTGCAATCCTGACAAAGCCAAAAGGTCTGCTCAATTTTCCCTTTATGTGTTCAGTTTTATGTGTAATTTAGCCATTGCCAGAAAGGGCATAACTTTTGTCAGCCATTCTATGTTCTGCAGCTTGTTTCCCATTTATTTTAAATAGGTGGAGCATTAGTGGGAATCATTTTTTTCTGAATGATCTTGTGTGTGCATATGTATCAAAGGTGTATAATTAGATTGCAGATAGTTAAATTTCTTTATTGTATTCTGGATCTTCAAAATAACAAAATACGAGGTTACCTTTAAAAAACATTGCACGTAAATTTCACAATTTGTAGATAGAAAGCTTATCACAAAATTTGACAATTCAATCTGAGCATACCATGGGAAATAAATCACATTAGGAGAGGTCACCATGGGTGAAAGTTACATATCAAAACAATGTGTAGATCCAGATATAGTAAGCTGAATTTGTGCAAATTTCACATTTTGCTGTAAATGTCTAGCTTGGCTCCACCCCTCCTGCCTCCTGAACGTTTTCCACTGCGGTCAGACAACCTGCCTTAAAGCATATATTAACCTGAAAAAAATAAAAGGGATCCTGCTCCTTTAAAGCATGTTATATGACGCCGCCTGTAACACCTAAAAAAACCTGCCTGATCCTGCCAGTTGCTCCCGTTTGTAAACTGACCACAGTAATCTTGGCTGCTGAGCCCTGACACCGTGGTCAGTTTGTGTGCCTCCATCATCCGCAGCCTGCTGTCTCTCCTCTCTGCTCCTGTGTCCTCCTCCCCCCTCCCATCCCTGCCTTTCAGCTCTTGTGTCAGGGTCCACCCCGCCCCCTCTGGCCCCCGCTGCTGCCTTAATAACACTTCCTACTTTCTAAAATCCACTGATCCACTCTGTCTTATAATGATATGTCCCACTGTGAGTCTGTTGTATAAAAAAAAGCCATATATACATCTTTCTGTCTCTCTCCTCCTCCTCCCCAGAGTGACATCAGTGGGGGAATTTTGGTTCCTCCTGCTGCATCTGTCATGCGGAAAGAGAAGAGATATGGCGTGTCAGATTACGTATGTATGGGTTTTTTTTTTTTATACAACAGACACACAGGGGGACATATCATTATAAGACAGAGCAGATTATAGAAAGTACATGATGTGGGTTAACAAACCCTTGAAAGTGGTTGTAAAGGCTGAAGGTTTTTTTTACCTTCATGCATTCCTGGAGCGCCAATGGGAGTACCGAGAAAAGAAGGATCGGGGCCACTCTGTGCAAAACCACTGCACAGCGCAATTAAGTATAACATTTTTTTTATATATATTTTTTTCATGTACAATCACTTTGCCAAACATTAAGCTACAGCTAATTAAGGAGTAAATTCAAAGATTGACCAATGGTCCAGATTCCTCCTGCACTAAAACCTAAACCCTGATGAAGGAGTTGTGTATAATACTTGAAATGTGTTGGCTGTCAACCAATGATAAACATTTTTACAGATATATATATACTTGGACTGATCCCTAAGGCCCCTTTCACACGGGGCGGATCAGTAATGATCCGCCCGGGGTGATCCGCTCGCTCAGCGGGGATCGCTCCATTGTCCCCGCTGAGCCGGCGGCGGACAGGGCGGTCTCCACACACTGTGCAGGGACCACCCTGTCAGCTCTCCGCTCTCCTCTATGGGGATCGGACGAGCACGGACCGTCTGTCTGTGTTCATCCGATCCGCTCTGCAGACGGATAGAAAAATAGGATTTTCCTCCGTCTGCAGAATTGGATCATAGCGAAGGTGGACGATATCGGGTGTCTGCGGATGTTCATCCGCAGACACCCGCTATCCCATAGGGATGAATGTATGCCCGTATTTCATCCGCAAACAGATGGATGAAATACGGACATATCGTCCGCATGTGTGAAAGGGGCCTAAGTCTTGACATTCTCATCATTTCACTACATTAGTATATCTATGTAGTGCTACCCCCGGAGGGACCACAGTAGATATCTACAGGTTCTTTCCGAAATCATTGTAAGCCACCCAAGCACACAGCAACAGCCCATTCACTCTGGCTCAATAAACTGTACAGGGTTGTCTTTCTTTTAGTTTATTTGCCAGTAGAACTTGAGAGGGAGGTCTAAGGTGCTGTAGGATTCTTTGAATGGATTATGTTGCTAATAGAAGACAACTCTCACTAAACAGCAGTAGCATTAATATAGGTAGACTTAAACTGTCCACGGTTCACGGCTGGATATCATGAAGCATAGTAAACTTATAGGTGGGCTTAGGGACAGTACTATTCATGGCTGGGGACCATGAATCAGCTTTAGCGCAGATAGATAGGCTCTACTCACAAGATCCTGGCAATAGTCCAGAGATTCAGCCTCCAGCAAGGTAGTCCAGGGACAAGCAGCCCCCTTTCCTTTCAGCATGCAGATCCATCCCCACCGAGGGCAGGGAGGAGGGAGACAATCTCCTCAGGGCACCAAACTATTTAACAGTTTTCCCAGCCACCAACTGGGCATATCTCCTCAAGGATTGGCTGGGCCCTGCTCAATATTCAGGCTGGATATTTGAATTCTCCCTCCCTAAACTCCAGAAACCTTTTCTAGATGCAGGAGGGAGCAATCAAACTCCCAGCCTGTGAAACCCTGAGCAGACCAGAATAAACAATCACTGCTCCTCTTGCTAAAGCAGGAGCCAAAAAACAAATGTATCTTGTAGCCTAACTAGGGGGGCTACATCTATATTGACTGGGTGACTGAAGAAACAGCAAACTCTAAGTCAGAAACGCTTGACCTTCATAAATGTCCCTTTTTTGGTCTTTGTACATATTCAGTATACTTCTTCACTAAGTAGTAGATACTGTTTTGTTTTGACTCAGCAAGATCGTTTGCCCTGTAAGCATTAGGAAACGTATTAATAAATTCCATCTGGCGAGAATTAAGCAACATGTTACTAAGCTTCTGTTGTCTGTACATGAGGCAAAACAGAAAAGATTCTGTCTTAATCATAATGCTGATACTCAGTTATTAGCAGCAGGCTGTGGTCTGATCTCATCTATAATTCTTTCCTTTCTAAGCGTCCAAATTTTCTTCGTCCTGGTCTCATTGGCTCTCTGGCTTTCTGTGTAGGAGCATTACTGCTGAAGAAGTCTCCCAGCGGAATGTATTGCAGTATTTTAGAATGAATCCTCAGCTGGTTTGCACATCTGGGGTGTCCACAAATTTGTAATTAGTGGAATCTTAAACTGTCATTATGATGGTCTGTATTCTGAGTTGCATCTGTAGATTCTCTTTCTTTCTTTGCTGAATAGCAAAAACAATGTTACTCCTTCTGGACCATCATTGTTCGCCCACAGAGCTTCAATCAAGAAACGATGATTGCTGTTTTTCAAAGGGAAATCGTAACCATTTATTTTAAAATATATCTACAGCCAAAACCTTTCCTTTTTCATTTTGGTAGTGCAGGTAGAGGTTAGAGCCTTTGTTTTTTGTATTGTCCTAAATGTGCCCCAACCCCCAATTTTTCATCAGGACCGGAAGTGATGGGAAATCTTTTACCTAGGGACATGGACAAAAACGATAAAAAACATATTACTGGTAGAGTGGCAAAAAGTAAGAACTTCTGTCAAATTGTTTATTGCTGTCTGTGTTTTCCTGTCTCAGTGATGCCCAGACTACCAATTTATTGTATGGGTGTCACAGAGACAGGAAGTGAGGGTGGTCAGAGGCATCAATAAAAAATCGGACAGATTTTAACTTTTTTGCACTGTTCTAAATGAAAGAAAATGTGGGCTGGAGAACCAAAGTATCTCTTATCTTTCCAACCAAATTGAATTAGTATTTGTACTTGGCCTATAGATAAAGTGGTTGTAAACCCTCCCATATACCCAGTGAAGTGACTGGCCTCAGGTGATACACAGAGATGTAACAAATCCTCCTATGTTGTACCTGTTTATCAACATCCCCTGAAGGACCCACTGGTGAATAGAGATCCCCCACCCTGCATAGCCAGGCACACTGAATTTCCACAGGCTCGTTTGAGACAGGAAAACAGTCCGACAACTTTATTTTTTTTATTTAGGGGTTAATAAACTTGGATGGGGGAAAAAGATATTATAGGATACCCACTTGACTGGAACAAAGTCTCTTCAAGGACATTTTTACTATTTACACTCTTTGTACACACTGATCTTCCTCCAGCACATTACTTGCTTGCAGAAGATTACTCAAACCCAGCTGAAACACTGTTTGGAAACCTAGTAAGGCACTCAGCCAGATTAAGCAAAAGCCCTTTACAGGCTGGGATCACAGGCCCCTTTGGTGTGTAGAAAAAGTTCAGTGTCCAGCTACATTCCTATGGTTACTGATCCCAGCACCACCTCTTCAGGCACTGCAGCTGCCCCTTTCACTAGCCCTCCTGCCTACTAACCTTCCTAGACTGCCACACTCATCAGCCACCCCGCTGGCTTCTTCCTGGAGATCTCCCGGATATGCTAGCTGGCTCCTGCTGTCCTCACTATTGCTCCCGTGCCTCTGGACAGGACTCCTCCTTGTGTTTTGAGAGGATCCCTCCAGCACCCAAGCCCCAGGCCCAAGGTCACCCCCTCCTCCTCAGACTAGGGGGCTACCCTCAAGTGCCTCCGACAACCTCCTCAGCATTTCATCTCCAGCTTCCACCTCAACTCCACACTGCCCCTGCTGGCCTGACTCTGTGTATTTAAGAGGGGCTTACCCCCTGTCAACCCATTTGCTGGGGATTGGCTAGGGCCCTCTTCAATATTCCAGGCAGCTCCTCCTAACCTCCCTCCTATTCTTCTAGAAATGTCTCAAAGGTTCCAGCAAGTAGGGGGGTACCAGGGGTGTTGCCTGAGGAGTCATCCAGCCTCCCTGGATCATTTACCCTGACCCAGATGAAAGACAGGCTTGACTGCTAGCCAAGCCTAAATTTACCTGCACTAACAAAAACCTATGTACAGCCGATTCTAGCACACTAGTGGGTGTATCAGGGAAGTAATTTGGATCAAGCTCACCATCTCCCTGCGCAAAGGCGCACACAAATTCACCATGGATCGGCTCTCTGGACTTTTGCGGCCCTACTGAGAGGCACGTGTGCACAAGCACACGCATAATGCAAATTCCCTGACTAGCCTATAAAAGGAGCCTTAGCAGACAGACACGTTGCTGGTTTGTCTCAGCTCACCTGTGTTCCTCTGCTTCCTGTTCCTGTTCACCACTTCCTGTTAGGACCCGGATTGCCTGAAGACTACACTGATTCTCTCCTGACCTGACCCCTGGCTTGTTTAACGGACTTCCTGCTCTTAGCCTTGCTGGCTCCTAGACTGATACCTGTGTTTGACCCTCGGCCTGCCTCTGGATTATCCTCTGCACTCAGCCTTGCTGGCTCCTGGACTGATTACTTGTGTTTGACCCTCAGCCTGTTTCTGCACTTTTCTTACCTGTTTTACAGACTTGCTTGCTACTTACCTTCTGGTCCAGTCCATACTGCATGAGCCCTCTTCCAGACCTTCACACAAGTCAAGTATCCCGCTGGAGGCTTGTGCCTATTGGTGCAACCCACTCCCTGTATCACCTTCAGGGGTGGTGTGCGCTGAGTCGCAACAGCCACTGCTCTCTGCATCTTGGTCTCGGTGAGTTCCTCTTTGCTGATAGGGTGCTACATCTACATATGTTCAAAGTTCTGGATTTATAAAGGTTGTCTGAGCTGACAGAAAAAAGGGGATGGAGAGCTGAAGTTACACTCTGCAGAGCTAGGTGAGGAGAGCTCTGAGCGCTGATTGGAGGGAAGGGACACCTGTCATGCCTCCCCTGTCATGTTTTTTCTCTTGGTGTCAGAAAAACTTATCCTAAGTGACTCATGTTTATGGCAGAGGAATGGGGCAGCAGACAGAAATTACACTTAGTGCTCTTAATTGAGACAAGTACACACTATAGAGGGATATGCTTTGTTCATAATTCATGCCTGAGGTTTACAACCATTTTAAGTGTTTGGGACCAGGTGAGACAATGGCTTGTAGGAATTTCTGGTTTATGTGATGAATAATAAACAGTAAAACAATGTGGTGGTAATCCCAAAGTACCTATATAGTTCTGTAACTAAGCAGACTTACATGCTCAGTGTGCTCGAGGATTGCTCCTTTTAAACAGGTCCCCTAGGATTGCAGTTGGCATCACAGATAGGGTGCTATGCTGTCAATGTAAGGTGCAGAGATGCTTCTATCCAGATGCAGGCTGATAGTTTCCAAGCCCTCGCCTGACTCTCCTAAACAAGCATTTTTCCCTATGCTGAGCCTGCCTGTCCCTTGCCATTGGGTCTCTGTCCAAATCTCACACTGCCCACACTGCAGGGCACCCAGAATGACCCAGCAGGCACTATATATAGCCTCTTTGTTACCAGTATGACTGGCAAAGTCTCAGAAGAGCTCTGTGACCAATAAGACACAGGCACTCCCAAGAAGGCCACTGGGAGCCCAGCGCAGAAGACAAGTCAGCCCCCCACAGGTTTCCCTTAGTGCCAGAGGTCAGGAGCAATCATGTGACTGCTGTGTTTACAGCTGGCAGCTAACCTGGAAGTGGGTAGGCAATCTATGGATCACCACCAGTGGTGGCCATTCCATTGGGGGCGCTGCCCCCCTTATCCATGCACCCGGCCCCTAATCTACATGCAGGGTGCCGAACACATGGATTTCAATGGGGTTTTTGACTTTGAAGGGGGCGCTACAAAAATAATACAGTTTAAAAGGACATGTGTGTGACAAAACACACTTAGAATTACAAGGTTGTATTTTTTGAAACACATGATTAGAGCCTGAGCTCTAATTGGCTTCAGTTGGCACTGTGCCCTGAGCCCACCCAGTTGTGTGACATTAGCAAATTGGCCAGGAGTCCTAAGACCCGATTGGCCACGAGTCCTAAGTCCTGATTGGCCAAGAGGAGAAGTGACCACTAGGACTCATGAAGAGATGCAGGGGGGAAGACCCCGAAGCCGCGACCTAGATGGGGTAAGTGCGAGGCTGGCGTGGGGCCTAACGGGCCAGCAAAGCATTGATTGGGCGACGGGGGGTTCGGCGATCAAGCAACAGGGGGTGGTTGGTTGGCTGGCTGGGGGGAGGGGGTTGGCTGACTGGCTGCAAGAAAATTGATCACTAGCCGCCACTGTCGCCTTACTTTCCATGCCAACACCTGATTGGGTGGTAACAGCACTCAGCACAGGGCAGTGGCAACTGTCAACAACATCCACTTACATGTGGGCCCTAAAATTGTTCTTGCACAGGTGCCCTTTTGTCTCTGAGGGGTTTGTGGCCTTAGTTCCAATAGCAGTGCACACAAATTGTGACCTACAGCAGATCTACGTACCTGAAAGATGCTGAACATTAAAGTGTATTTATCTCATAGTTTGAGTTACATGATGTAAATTGTCAGAACATGTGTGTACACCTTGTAATTCTAAGTGTGTTTTGTTACATACATGTCCTTTTAAACAATATTCTTTTTGTAGTGCCTCCTTCGAAGTCATATGTTAAAAGACATCTTTACATTGAGCAGCGGGTATGCTAGGAAGGCACAGACAGCAGAACAAAGGAGAGAAACAGATGCCAGTGTATCACCTGGGGGTGTGAGGTGCAAAGACTGTCTTATAGGAATTCTCCATAGTGGGCCTGCAAGTCATCCAGTGTCTTGCTTCCTGTTTTCACTGATTCCACCTGACAGGCCCTGGAGTGTGTGCCAGAGGAGCTGTTTTCCCAGCAGATCTGTCCATATAATTTATTCTCTGTGGAACTATGCCATTTACAGCTTGCTGTGTCACTGTCCTGCCACCCAACCATGCCAGCTGCATGAGATTCCTATGTGAGTGCGCATTTCATTAACTGTACAGAGGTGATCATATGCTGTGCACTAGGGTTGTATATACAGTGGCTCTGATCACCTGAATAAATACATGTCCGGCATCAACATATTGTCTGTTATACATTATAATGAACTATGGTGCTTTGTTAATATTTAGCCAGTATCTACTGTCATTTGCCACTCTTTTTTTCAGGCTTCAGGTGAATGTTTAAGTGGTTGTAGAGGCTGAAGGTTTCTGTGCATTAAGGTAAAAAACCTTCTGTGTACTGTTCCACGACAGCCCCCCCCCCCCCATACTCAACTAAGCCCCCTCTCAATCCAGTGACGTGCATGAGAGCCTCGGCTGTCCCTGGACTCCCTCTCCTCATTGGCTGAATCAGCACCGGAAGTCATTGACTCCCACTGTTGTTAATTACAGCCAGTGAGCCAATGAGGAGAGATCAGGGGGCAGGACCGAGCCGTGGCTCTATGTGTTTTATGGACACAGAGCAGGGCTTGAAAGTGAGCATGCACTAGTGCCCCCATAGCAAGCGGCTTGCTATTGGGGCACTAGTTAAGGGGGAGGAGCGTCAGCGGGGACGAGGAGGATTGGGGCTGCTCTATGCAAAACCACTGCACAGAGCAGGTAAGTATAACATGTTTGTTATTTTATTTTTTAAACCAAACCTTTAATACCACTTTAAAGCAGAACTAAACCCCTTAATTTAAAGTGACACTTTAGTCAGGAAATTTAGTCCTGCTACATCACTTCAGGCTTGCCCCTTTTTCAGTTATAGCTATACAACATTAAAAAATAACTAGCTATACTGTTTAAAATCTAGTAATACACTGTCTCACCCTGCTCTGCGCATGCTCAGTTGCTCTCTATTTTTAGACACTGCCGAATTTATATAGGCCGATCTGCTGACAGCTTTAAAGCAGAAATAAACCCTTCTATCCTTTACAGGAAGCTGCTTCTGTTTGATCTGCAACTGCCATGGTGCTCCATATCAGTTATGACACCAGTCATTTGATGGTTTGACAGTTTGGTTGAGGATACACGCAAGTGTAACCATTAGTAATCCTGGCATTCCAGGAATATAACTGTTTTTTTTTTTAATGTTAAATAGATGTGTTTAGTTCTGCTTTATGATTTACTGCTGATCAGGGGCTCTGGGCTTCAGCAAAATTGGCAGCCACCAGCTGCAGGAACAGGAACAATGCTTGAGGTAATTTACAGCACACATTAATTTGGTAGTATAATTATTAATATGGAATGTATGTTCCTTGCTAAAAAAACTAATTTTTTTATCAAGTTGTTTATGGGTAAAGTTCCATTTTAACAGTTTAAAAAAACAGTTACATTCTCAGCATTCCTGGAACGTTGTCACATTTGCTTGTGCTGTCAACCAAACTGTCAAAGCCCTGTCTTAAGGGCCATTATCCATCTTTATTCAGTTCCGTCAGTAACTGTTCGAACACCCTACTCCATCTCCCCTCCTCTTATTATCTCCAAAGGCACGAGACAGGGGTGTCCTCCTTCCCCTCTCCTTTTTGCCCTCTGTATTGAGCCCCATGGCTGCTCATAACAGACTTAACTCAAACATATGTGGTATCCCAGTTCGTAACAAAGACTTTAAGATATCTCTCTTTGCAGATGATATTCTTCTGACCCTTTCTCATCCACTTATGTCCGTCCCTAATCTCCACAAAGAATTGGACCTATAGAGTTCCCTCTCTGGCTATAGGGTTAATAACATAAAAACAGAGGCCCTTCCCCTGAATGTATCCCAGTCAATGCAGTAATGCCTAACTCAGTCGTTTCCTTACTCATGGAAATCTTCCTTGTTGAAATACCTGGGCATCAATCTAACGATATTCCCCCCATATTGCATCTTAATACTCTTCTGTCCTGGTGACAAAATCAAAAGCGCTCTCTTTTTGGCTACATGATCATTTTTAAAATGGCTATTTTACCCTAATTCCTTTATCTTTTTGAGACTCTACCCATTCATATTCCATTGTCACATCTTAAAACATTTTAGGGTAATTGGCTTATTTTTTTCTGGATCTATAAGAGACACAGGATTACTAAATCTGTTTTATATGCTCCTCAGGATCAAGGAGGTTTGGTTTTTACAAATATTGCCAAATACTACTTGGCTGCTCAGCGTGTTCCCTCACTTTGTGGTATACTTTCCCTGTGTATAACCACTGGACTGAGATTGAGAAGCTATGGTTAGCTCCCTTTCGCCCAAACTTTACGCTATAGAGTAGAGAGGTGATCTCACGCGCTCGGGACCTATGTCTCTTCTACCAACCTTGTGGAGGCATGCTAAGCAGTCTTATCCTCTTACTTCTACTGCCTCTTTAGTAACCCGTTTCCTATTTATGCCAGATAACCTGTACAACTTAACCTTGCAGATGTCTAGAACCAGAATATTACATTCATTTCAAGACCTGCAGGAAGCTTATGATTTACCTCGTCTTAGGTATTTGCAAATTCACCATTATGTTCAAACTCTCATGAATTCCCTTCAGTTCTCCAAATTAATGGTGTTTGAAAGAATCTCCGTCGCAACACATGGGGCGGAGTCCGGTGGCAAATTAAAAAAAGTACAAAAAACATAACACACACAATACACTGTAATCTGTAGATTACATTACTGTATCAAATCAAGTGACAACAGCGATGAATCTGCGACTGAGCAAATTTCAGTATTTTTGATTTTATTACTTTTGTAGGGACAGTGGACTACAGTTACTCTATTATGCAGACCACCCGCGTTATTCTTCATCTGCAGTGGTGTCCCTCTAGTGCTGGGTGCCAGTACCTGTTATCGTATCTGTGAGCCAAAACAAAAAGGATAGTGGGATGGGTAGTTTTACAGTTTGGATCCTGGGTATGACAGAAGAGATCTCTGGGAGGAACTATAAAAAAGCCAGCAGATCTGCCCCATGCTCTCTTCTTCCTGGGACTCGCTGAGTACACACCTCTCTGTGGCCGAGAGAGGCGGCTGCGGCCTACATACGGTGATCGAGTGATTCCAGCCCGCCTAAGGAGGGCCTAACTCTGCTTGCTGTTTGTCAGACATCCACGCTGCACTAACCCATTCGATCAACACCCTGATCATCGCACTCAGTAGCTGCGGGTCCTTACTGTTTCACCATCCTGAAGGAAGTCTATTCCAGGGTCGCTGTCCCAGAGTCGTTTATCCAGTCCGGACATTGGTGAGAGGCAATCACCCACCATTTGCAAACCTTCTTTGGTCACTTGATTTGAACACTATGTACAGACACCTTACCCTTGGGAACACTTTACTTCATTCTATTGAACACTTTACATAGACATCTTTACTTACAAGCAGCTCCAGGAGTAGTACTAATCTGCTTAAGCCATTCTATTTGCCTTTACATCACTGAGTCTTATTGGATATAACTTAATGAGCTCCAACTGCTGGTAAAGACTATCAGGCCTGCATCTTGGACATTGCTGCTGTTACTATTTAAAGGGCCCAGACAGAGGGGGGTGCTGCTGATATCATTAGACCTACACAAGGCCTTCGATTCCCTGTCTTGAGATTATCTTTTTTTTTTATCTACGGGCTTGGCTCGTAATTCTTGACGACACTTAAAATTATATATAGCGGTCCCACAGCACACCGCGTGGTCAAGGGCTATCAGTCACAAAACATAGACATACATATAGGGAGACTCATCTGGGATGCCCCTTGTCCCCCTTATTGTTTATTATGGCGCTAGAGCTGCTCACCATCAAAATTCAAGATTATCTGGACATACAGGGAGTTCATTGCGGAGATCGCGAGCACAAGTGCACATTGTTCGTGGATGATATACAGCTACTCCTCTCTCTCCCCCCCCGTCACCATTTTTCCTAATCTAAACATAGTACTAGTACACTTTACTTCAATTACAAGCTCGCAAGTGAACCATTCCAAATCTCAAGCTCTCAACGTATCCTTACTAACACATATGGTCTGTGCTTTACGAAGTTCAATTCCCTTTAAATGGCAAAATGAGGCCTTTCCATATTTAGGTATCTTTTTGACCCCCACCCTTCCCACACTATATAAACAAAATTACCCCCCACTGTTTAAAAAATTATCAGAGGATCTCAAAAGATGGTAAAATAATCCTCCTTCATGGTTCGATTGTACTCTGTTAAAATGACCATCTTACCTAAGGTTCTATACCTGTTCCTGACTCTCCCGATAGCAATAATAAGGTCTGATCTGAGGAAATTTCAGGCAAAACTGTTGGAATTGATATGGGGAAATAAAAGACCCAGGGTAAATAGACGAACATTATACACACCAAAACTGAGGGTTGGCTTAAGAGTGCCAGATCTGATCAAGTACTACCGTGCAGCGCAACTGTCCCAACTGACTCGATTCCACACACGACAGCCCAGACCACTCTGGATGTCGATGGAGTCCTCCCTATACCCAAATAGGTAGATTAGCCACTTAATATGGATGAAAGGGAAAGATAGACCGACAATACTATGCCCGACTTTATCCTTTTCTCTAAACCTATGGGACAGGCTGCTAGCCACATACAGATTTAAATCCCAACACACCCCATTAGCTCCATTGTTTAATAATCCTTCATTTACTCCTGGTCTTCACCCTCATAATTTTACAAAGTGGACTAATAAGGGTCTGATACGAATAGTGGATCTCTGTGACCATAGAGGTGTTTTGTCGAAACAGGCCCTCCAGCAAAAGTACTCTCATGAATCTCATTAAATCACTTTTACAGGCACTGTTGTGACGCCCAGTGGAGGGGACATCAAAACATATGAAGAGACTCATAGCCTTCATATTCATAGTAGCAAGAATATCTATAGCCAAATCTTGGAGGTCCCCCACGATCCCTTTTCACCTGCGAAAATCTAAACTATCTTGGATAATGATGAATGAACGCAGACCACCCGCGTTATTCTTCATCTGCAGTGGTGTCCCTCTAGTGCTGGGTGCCAGTACCTGTTATCGTATCTGTGAGCCAAAACAAAAAGGATAGTGGGATGGGTAGTTTTACAGTTTGGATCCTGGGTATGACAGAAGAGATCTCTGGGAGGAACTATAAAAAAGCCAGCAGATCTGCCCCATGCTCTCTTCTTCCTGGGACTCGCTGAGTACACACCTCTCTGTGGCCGAGAGAGGCGGCTGCGGCCTACATACGGTGATCGAGTGATTCCAGCCCGCCTAAGGAGGGCCTAACTCTCAAAATTTTCAAATTTTCAAAATTATAACTACACTATATATGCATCTCCCGACCCCCCCCCCCCCCCCCCCCAAGCGCTGTACATTTCCAGCGTGATAAGTGAGGAAGACACAGAACATTTTAAAACCTTGTCACTTGATGTTATTCCTACATTTCATAAGTTCTACAGTATATATTCGTGGTTCCTCCCCTTTTATTTTTTTCCATTTCTTTTTGTTTTTTCTGTTTAGATTTGACTTTACCATATAAATCTAATATGTGGATGATGATACATAAAGTCCGGTCTCTGATTAGGATATAAAGGTAGAATTGACCGGCCTGGGATCCCCTTTTTAGTGCGGTGACAATCTGCTTTGTTTCAAATTTCTCTTTATTTATTTATATTATAAAACATACATTCAAAATTTTCCATTCAATTTTCACATCATTATAAAACATTCCCCATACACAAAAAAAAAAATAAAAAATAAAAATTATCAATACTATTCCATTCAATCCCCCTCCCTTACATAAATTCCCACACTTTTCCTGAGGTACTCAATTCCTCCCATTTCTTCCAATAGTCCGACATCGGTTTTTCTACATATCCCTCTTGTCTAATCTGTTTCTCCATGAAGCACACCTCGCTCATCTCATAATTCCACTCTACTATTGTTGGAGCTACTTCCTTTTTCCATTTCCGTGCTATTACGGTTTTAGCTATTGTAGTTATTTGGTACAAAAATTCCATCTCTTTTCGTTTTAGTTTTCCAGATGTATGGGAGAATAATATTGTCTTTATATCAAGATTTATTCTTATACCTGTCAGTTCCTGATATATTTTTATTATCTTACCCCAAAATATTTTTATCTTCCAGCAACTGTACCAAATATGTTCTAAAGTACCCTTCTCCTTCTTACATCTCCAACATAATTCAGAGTTCCGTCAATCTGCTTTGAATAACTAACCTTTTACTGCTTTTACAGGTCCTGCTCCAGATGGTATTTCCTTGTATATACAGTGCCTTGCGAAAGTATTCGGCCCCCTTGAACTTTTCAACCTTTTGCCACATTTCAGGCTTTAAACATAAAGATATAAAAATTTTATTTTTTGTGAAGAATCACCAACAAGTGGGACACAATTGTGAAGTGCAACAAAATCTATTGGATTTTTGAAACTTTTTTAACTAATAAAAAAATGAAAAGTGGGGCGTGCAAAATTATTCGGCCCCCTTGCGTTAATACTTTGTAGAGCCACCTTTTGCTGCGATTACAGCTGCAAGTCGCTTGGGGTATGTCTCTATCAGTTTTGCACATCAAGAGACTGAAATTCTTGCCCATTCTTCCTTGCAAAACAGCTCGAGCTCAGTGAGGTTGGATGGAGAGCGTTTGTGAACAGCAGTTTTCAGCTCTTTCCACAGATTCTCGATTGGATTCAGGTCTGGACTTTGACTTGGCCATTCTAACACCTGGATACGTTTATTTGTGAACCATTCCTTTGTAGATTTTACTGTATGTTTGGGATCATTGTCTTGTTGGAAGATAAATCTCCGTCCCAGTTTCAGGTCTTTTGCAGACTCCAACAGGTTTTCATCCAGAATGGTCCTGTATTTGGCTGCATCCATCTTCCCCTCAATTTTAACCATCTTCCCTGTCCCTGCTGAAGAAAAGCAGGCCCAAACCATGATGCTGCCACCACCATGTTTGACAGTGGGGATGGTGTGTTGAGGGTGATGAGCTGTGTTGCTTTTACGCCAAACATATCGTTTTGCATTGTGGGCAAAAAGTTCGATTTTGGTTTCATCTGACCAGAGCACCTTCTTCCACATGTTTGGTGTGTCTCCCAGGTGGTTTGTGGCAAACTTTAGACGAGACTTTTTATGGATATCTTTGAGAACTGGACAGACTCTCCCACCTCAGCTGTAGTTCTCTGCAGTTCATCCAGAGTGATCATGGGCCTCTGGGCTGCATCTCTGATCAGTCTTCTCCTTGTCTGAGCTGAAAGTTTAGAGGGACGGCCAGGTCTTGGTAGATTTGCAGTGGTCTGATACTCCTTCCATTTCAAAATGATTGCTTGCACAGTGCTCCTTGGGATGTTTAAAGCTTGGGAAATCTTTTTGTATCCAAATCCGGCTTTAAACTTCTCCACAACAGTATTACGGACCTGCCTGGTGTGTTCCTTAGTCTTCATGATGCTCTCTGCGCTTTCAACAGAACCCTGAGACTATCACAGAGCAGGTGCATTTATACAGAGACTTGATTACACACAGGTGGATTCTATTTATCACCATCAGTCATTTAGGACAACATTGGATCATTCAGAGATCCTCACTGAACTTCTGGAGTGAGTTTGCTGCACTGAAAGTAAAGGGGCCGAATAATTTTGCACGCACCACTTTTCAGTTTTTTATTTGCTAAAAAAGTTTAAAATATCCAATAGATTTCGTTCCACTTCACAATTGTGTCCCACTTGTTGGTGATTCTTCACAAAAAAATAAAATGTTATATCTTTATATTTGAAGCCTAAAATGTGGCAAAAGTTTGAAAAGTTCAAGGGGGCCGAATACTTTCGCAAGGCACTGTATATATATATATGTATACTGTGCTATTGAGCTGTTAAACTGTTGTGAGCTGTCTTGTTTGGGGAGTCCTCTCCCAAGTTTGGACTGTTCTCCAGAACTCGGTTGATCAACTACCTCCTCCATATACTGTATTTATTGGCATATAACACGTACCTTTTCACCCTGAAAATCGGGTGCAAATAGTGTGTGCGTGTTATACACTGATACTGCAGTTTGGGCTGCCTAGAAGGGGACGGAATGAGTGCGGTCAGATTACATACAGCGAGAACCCCCTGTTTACTCAGCGGCCTCTGTAATAGGAAGTCCCGTCTCCTGGGCTGGCATTGGACCACTGTTCTGTCTATCATAGAAGCCAGTCCAGGAGGCGGGCGAGTAAACAGGAGATTCACGCTGTATGTAATCTGACGGCACTCATCCCACTCATCCCACCCCTCTCCCTGTCCCCTCTGAGGCAGCAGTAATCTGAGGTGAGCCTGCAGATGGGCATTGATCAAGCTGCATCGATGGGCAATTATGAGGCTGCAGGTGGCATTGATCAGGCTGCAGATGGGCAATGGTAAAACTGCATTGATGGACACTGACCCTTATTTTGCTTCAAAGTTCTTTATTTCAAAGTTTTTTCCTGAAACTATTATGAAGGTGCGTGTTATACGCCTGTGCATGTTATATGCCGATAAATACGGTACATATATATATTTCTCGATTATTTCAGTAAAGCTGAGATAATATAAACATCTTTGACTTGTGTGAAGTGTAATTTAAAGAGGAAGTAAACCCTGATGAGTTTACTTCCTCTTTCATTCCCTGCAAAGGTAAAGCATAATGGACTACTATGCATCGCATAGTAGTCCATTATGTGTCACTTACCTGACACAGGAGCCAGCGATGTCACCGCTGTCCCCTGTAGTCCGGCGCATCCATCTTCTCGTGGGTCTCGCTGCTCCACCCCTGTCATTCGGCATAGTGCCATTGACGGGTGCCACGATCAGTGCGCCTGCGCGCCGCTGTCTACGGTGCATGCGCCGTAAACAGCGGTGCCTGTCTTTCGGCAAATATCTCCTAAACCGTGTAGGTTTAGGAGATATTTCTTGGACCTACAGGTAAGCCTTAATCCTGGCTTACCTGTAGGTCAAAGTGTGTTGTAAAGGTTTACAACCACTTTAAAGGTGTTTGCAAAAGATGTCTGAACCCAGAGTGCCAGGTGGTTTGGAATGTTCACAGGGTCAGGGCACTGCAGATGAACAGGTAAATCCAAGCAGCCATCAAGGGGGCCGTACTACACATTATTGAATAAAATGGATTATTATTATATTACTATTTTTATAATTATTTATAGTTATTTATTATGTTATAATTTATGATTTAGTGTTTCAAACTTTATCTTACCCGGGATGTCTACTAGACCAGCCATTCTCAATCAGGGTTCCGTGGAACCCTAGGGTTCCTCCAGAGGTTGTTAGGGGTTCCTTGAGCTGTGGCTGATGAACCACCTATTTGACGATGCCTACCGAGTTCAAGGTTCAGCACTACTTGGCAAAGCCAGCAGCATGACACCAAATATCTTTTTAGCTGTCTTTAAGGGTGGCATTCTGAACATCACTTTAAGGGGGGTTATTCTTCCTATTGACCACCAATATCAGAAGCATTGTTCCTATTGAGCCCTGATGATTTGGTTTTAGTAAGGGTTCCTCGACACGTGAAAATTATTTTTTGGGGTTCCTCTAATGCCACGTTCACACGATAGGACTATCCGGTGGACTTGGTCCAGCGGACTCTGGAAAAAACGGCGTGGGGGTCCCCCCAAAGTCCATAGCAGACCCTTATCCGAGCATGGAGCCCGGCCAGTCAGGAAAGGGGGTGGGGATGAGCGAGCGCCCCTACCCATTCACCTGGTGAAAAAAGTGTAAATAAAAAAACACAACACAAGTTTTTTAAATAATTTATTAGACAGCTCCGGTGGGCTTCTTCCATCTTGGGGGGTCTTCTCGGACTCCTCCTCTATCTTCTGCTCTTTTGCTAGCTCTTTTACTAGTGGAGGAGCCCAGCTTTCTTTTTCGCCATCACCTCCGCCGTCCGAGGGTCTTCTTCCGACTTCGGGTCTTTTCCTGCTCTTCGGGGGTCTTGTCCCGCTCTTCGGTTCTTCTTACCTGGCCTCCGCTATATTCTTATAGCTCTTTTACTAGTGTTGGCCCGGTCTTCTGTCGCAGCCGCCTTCTTCTCTTCTTCTTCCTTGCGATGTTGACACGACGCCCTCTCTGGCCACAATGGCAGGGACGTGTTGTGCGGCGACTTATATAGGGAAAAGGGGCGGGGTCACTGGGTGATGTCACATGGTGACCCCACCCCTTATGATGTCACAGTCCCAGCATCCTCTACCATAAGGGTCTGCTATGGACTTTGGGGGGACCCCCACGTCGTTTTTCTGGCGTAGGGGTTCCCCTTTAAATCCATACCAGGCGACTGGGCTAGTGAGGTGTCAATCTCGCCGATGGAGGCGAGGATTCCCTTCCTTCGCTAGTCCCGGCTACCTAGAGCCATGTTCAAAATGAACAGACTTTTCTCCGTGTGTGGGCAAGTCCGTTCATTTCAAAATTCCGGCGGATTAGCACACAGACAGGCGGATTGTCCGCTGGACTGCCGAGTCCAGCAGATAATTTTGAGTCAAAACTTCTAAGTCCGCCGGACTTTTGGAAAGAAAAATTGTGTGTATGCGGTATTAGAGGAACCCCAAAAAATTATTTTCATAAAGTCATAAATAATTATGACTCCCGCCATAGTCTGGCGGGTTGTCCGCCACACCTAGCCCGCTGGAAAAGTCTGGTTGTGTGTGGGCAGGTCCGCTTGTTCGCCGGATAGTCCGATTGTGTGTACGCGGCATTAGGTTAAAAGGTTGAGAAAGCCTGTTTGGGCAAATTTAAGTGAGTTATTCCTAAGAATTACAGGCCTACAATATAAAACAACAAATTTCCATGCAAAACAATGTACCGCTTTGACATTCAAAAATCAGACATAATCATACCGCCAGGGAGGATAAGGTGTTTGTAATTTTTCATGTGCATTGAGGCAGCTGTATTTAAGTTATTATGCAGGTTTTGTTGCCTGTTTAGTAGTCCTGCACAATGACTCTACTTTACTGTTTCTCACTCTGCCTTACAGTACATTTGTCATATCTGAATAAATGCAACCAATGCACATGATACCATATGTGCATAAAAACTGATGAAAGATTTGTTTGATGTGTAGATTTCACATGCAGAGGCATGGGTTTACATATATTTTCATGCACATTTCAGTGAGTTGACTTCAGTCGGCGTGCAATTTTATGTGCATATGTTTACAACGATATTAGATCACATTACATCAGAAAAACTTGAACCTTGCATTTCAGAGTAAAGATGTAAATTTGGGGTGAAACTCACAATTGCATTTCTAAATATATGCTCACTAATAATACGCATTTACCTTTAAAAAGCTACTGTAAAAGTAACCTGGGGATGCACAGTTGAAATTCAGCTTTGTCTGCACTTATTCCCCTTGATCTGCATGGCTGAATTTTTTTTTCTTTATCCATTCCCTGCTTTATACTGTTTGTATCAAATATAGTCACATCCATGGAGAAAGTTACTGCAGAAAAGTTACTTTTAGCTGACATTGTAAAGGGCTTTGTTAGCACAGTTGTCTGAAGCTCTGTCTATTTCACATACTGTTTTTTTATTTTTTATTAAAAAAATAAAAAAGTGAGAGACATGGAGAGAAATTTAGGATGGCATCATAGTCAACTAATATTCTCTTTGCAAAAAGATGTATTAGTTGTACATATACCGCATGACATAAACAAAGATCAGAAATCTGTCATTCTATTTCTTGGAGGTCTGTGTAATGTGCAGCTAAGAGATTTTTACAAAAATAATAGTAGTTCTTTGTGTTGTTCCGCTCTTCCCGTCTCTTTGAAATTTCTCACCTGAATTTTTGTTTTTAAATAAAAACACAATGGGGCTTCAGACTGGCATAAAGATTGAATCTGGTGTCAGAATTCCTGCATTCTTTGGCAAATACACAAGCAGATTCCATATCTGGGCGGTTTCCAGTGGGCAAAATTAAATTCCTTTACCTTGAAAGTCTCTATAAATAGTTGCAGCATTTCAAATGTAAAGCTATTTTTTTCAGCGTCTCTCCCAGTTCTGAACTGTGTCATTATGAAATACAGTTCTGATATATATAGTCATAAAATATAGTCTTGAGATACAGTATGTAGTCATGAAATAATCTTGAGATATGTAATCATGAGGTATTGTCCTGACATTAGAAGTCGTGAAATATTGGCTTGATAAAAGTAGTCATTGAATATAGTTCCCTAGTATACAGGATTTACATATAACGCAATGATTTACAAAGTAAAGGGAGGCAATACATTTACAATATCATTCAAGACAGGAAAGATAAGGTGGGGTTTACACCAGTGCACTGCAGTTGGGGTGCAGCACGACTGTATGCTTGTATTACACATGGTTTTAGATGTGCTCTGATTGGGGGAAATTTACCAAAACTGGATTGTGCAAAATCTGCTGCAGCACTAATTAGAAACCATTCAGCTTCCATGTTTTATTGTTAAAGCTTAATTGAAGAATCTGAAGTTGGAAGCTGATTGGCTACCATGCACAGCTTCACCAGATTCTGAGTGTTTCAGTTTTAGCATTAGCGATTTTTCGCTTTTGTTCATTGACGGACACAGCTCCTTTAAATCTCGACTTTAGGGTTATATCGCCACCTACAGGAGAGGACTAGCCAGAACATGTAAAACATGCAAAAACGGCAAGAATGCACAGCACTGCCTAGGGGGTGGCCCCACTGGCTATAACCCCTCACTCTGCTTCCTGCAGTTCAGTTTTTTCTGCCTAGTGTAGGAGAAGGACCTCGCTCCCTAAGGGGAATTTTTCCTGGGAATTATTTCTGCAATTTTCATGCTGTGATTTACAATCAACAGCCAGGCTGAGTGACAGGCTGGATAATATAGATCCTTGTAGTCTCCCCAGCCTGGCCATCAAGCGTGAGCAGACCCTAGCTACGCGTTTGGTCGGCCACGACATGCCCCTTCTGGTCCAGGGGCGGCCGGTGAACTATATGCTCCAGGGCACACATATGACCAGGCTACTGCTGTCCGTGTCACAGTGTGCCATGGCCAGCAGCCACCCCGTACTGTTTGGGTGATGGGTCTGGGGTGGAATGCGTCCAGCAGTCCCCACAGGAGGGGTAAGTACGGCTCCCCCTGCCTCGGCAGGATGGAGCAGCTGGGCATTCACTGGGAGGTCGACTAGGGGTCTCTCACTCTCCCTTTCCTCTCTCCCTATCCCTCATTCCCTCCTACCCCTGCTGGGGCCACTGTGTGGCTGGGCATGAGGTGCGGTGCATGTACCTGGCAGGGGGTCCTCCAGGGGGCTCTGGGCCTTAGCGGGGGGCTGCACTGGCTGTCAGTGTCCGCTCTTTCTTTCCCTGCTTTTTTCCTGTCACGGTGAGGTATCAGGCTGTTTGCCATGAGTGGAGGCTGCCATTTTTCTGTAGCCTCATGTAGTGTATTGCTGTCAGCCATTTTCTAGAAGGTTCGGCAGCCATTTTCTTGGTGATTTCTTTGCTAGAACGGCCGGCGGCCATTTTATTGTAGTCTCAGCTTGGTTTACCTTTAGTGCTGGTGTCTGTATACTTCTAGAACAGCACGGTTTTTACGCTGAGCACTTTGTGACTGACACAGGGCAGAGCGGATGGCGGCAGCACAGTGTGGTACACGGACAGGGTGTTGACTCCTGTAGGGGGGCCCCTCAGTCTGCAAGCAGCTAGGAGGGTGGGATTTTGTGTATCTTGCCCTAAGTCCCTGAGTTGTGGCAGGCTATTGAGGGTCAGCATGGCGTCAGAAGCCGGCACTTCTTCCCCAGATATCCCTGCTATTGCAACTGGCTCACCTGCAAAAAATGCAGTGCCTATGAACAATTTGTCGGCGGTCCTGGAGACCTTTGTTGCCAGGGTGGAAGCGGCGTGTGGGCACAAGGGGGGTAAAACCCACCCCCTGACCCCCCGTCTTCTGGGGAAAGCTCTGATTCAGACACGGGCCCACGTGATGACAGGTGACCCTTGTTCTGACGTGTCAGAGGATGCGGACCAGGACTGTTTGGACAGTGAGAATGACTCTGTGTCCGGGTTAGTGCAGGAAAAAGCGCTAGTAGGAGCACTTATCACAGAGGTGTGGGATACCCTCAAGATACCGGATGCAGCAGGGATACCTGCATAAGTGGTGGTCCCTTTTGGGCCCCGCAAACCAGACCGCATTCCTAAGGTGTTTCCGTATTTGACTTATTTTGATAAGTTCATCTACAAGGAATGGGGAAGCCCGCAACGGGCCTTTTCAGTCCCGAGAAGAATGGCGGTGCGTTACCCCTTTGAGGAGAGCCTACTGAAAAAATGGGCGTCTTCTCTGGTCGTTGACCATTCCAGTAGAAGGGACTCCTGTCTTCAAGGACCCTGCCGACGGGAGGGCCGGGGCAGTGGCCCAGTCCTTGTTTACAGTGGTGGGGTCAGGGTTATGACCTGTGCTGGCCACCGCCTTGGTGTCGGAGACGCTTACTGAATGGTCAAAGTTGTTGCACCGTGAATTGGAGAAACAACAGACTTCACCGGTCTGTGTAGAACTGGCAGATCAGTTGGTGCATGGCCTTAAGTATGTCTGTGATGCGGCTTGGATACAGTCCTCCTGCTCTCTAGAGCCTCAGTATCAGCAGTGGTGCTACGGCACCTGATTTGGCTGAAATGCTGGTCTGCAGACCAGGCATCTAAAAAAGCATTAGCGGATTTGCCCTTCCACGGTGAGAGGCTATTTGGAGTTCAGTTGGATGACATTATTAAAAATGTTAGGCCGCGTACACACGGGCGGACTGTCCGCCCAACTAGGTTCATCAAACAGTTTGACAAACAGTCCGTTCAAAATTAGCATGAACGGACTTGACCACACACGACGAACGAACAGTCCGCTGAAAACTTGCACGATGACGTGAACGGCACGTACGACGGGACGAGAAATTCGGCGTCTGATACACTACAATGCAACCTTCGCCGTGTAAATTCTTTCTGAGCATGCGCGAGACTTAGTTTGCCGAACAAGCCTACACATGAGCGGACTGTCCGCTCAAACCAAGTTTCAGCGGACAGTCTTACGGAAATTCCGAAAAACTTTGTTCGTCAGACTGTCCGCTGAAACTGTCTGCTGAAGCCCACACACGAGCGGACTGTCCGCTGAAACACTGTTCAGCGGACAAAGTTGGACGAACAGTCCGCCCGTGTGTACGCGGCCTTACTGGTGGGAAGAACCCGTTTGCTCCCACAGTCCAGAAAGGGTAGGTAAGGGTCCTCTTTTTCTGCTCAGAAATGGCTTTTTCGCCTGCCTGGGTAAGCAGGCAAGTGCTCCCAGTCCGACAAGGTGCCGACTGAAGGACAAAAGCTTCCCTGGTTTCGCAAGCCGAACAAGTCTGTGAGCAAAAATGTTACCGCATGAAGATTTGCCCCCGCCCGACTCTCGGGTGGAGGGTCGCCTTCGGGAGTTTGCAGCTCGGTGGACCTCCCTACTGTCCGACCAATGGGTCTGCAAACTGGTTTAATCGGGAAACAAGATAGAATTTCTTTCTTGTCCACCAAACAGATTCTTTCCTTCCAACTTTCATCTGCTTCTGGCTCGTCAGGAAGCCCTATTCGGGGCAGTACAGGACCTGCTGCTGTGCGGGGTGATAGTACCTGTACAGACGCTGGAAAGGTTTCAGGGATTCTACTCTAATCTGTTTGTAGTCCCAAAGAAGGAAGGGGTATGTCCAATTCTGAAGCGCAAGGCCCTCAACAGCTTTGTGAAAGTGCAAAGGTCCAGGATGGAATCAGTTTGCTCCGTGGTCACTGCACTCCGTCAGGGGGACTTCCTGACATCCTTGGATATCAAGGACGCATACTTACATGTACCCATATGCCTCAGGCATCAGAGGTTTCTGCGATTTGCAGTCGGAGAAGAATACTACCAATTTGTGGCTCTCCCTTTTGGGCTGGCGTCAGCACCCCGAGTCTTCACCAAGGTGTATGCCCCAATTCTGGCATTGTTAAGGCAACGTGGGATCACAATTGTGGGTTACCTAGACGACCTCCTTCTGTGAGCAGCTTTCGCCACAGAATTAAGGGAGGATATAGCGATCACCATACAGACTCTCCGGAACTTTGGTTGGGTACTAAACCTAAAAAAGTCTATGCTAGTGCCGACTCAACGCCTGGAGTACCTGGGCTTACTGCTGGACTCCTCAGAAGTGAAAGTTTTTCTCCCTTCAGACAAGCTGCAGACTTTTCAAGCTGCGGTGAAGTTGTTGGTGAACAGCAGGTGGCCGTCGCTGCGCTTCTGCATGCAAGTCCTGGGCCTCATAGTAGCTACTTTCAATGTGGTACCATACGCTCAATTTTACACTGGAGTCTTGCAGAAAGAGATTTTGTCAAATTGGAACAAATCTCCGTTATCCCTGGATTGTCAAATTCGGGTGAACCAGCTAGTCAGGGATTCCCTTCTCTGGTGGCTGAGGTCTCCGTCCCTTCAGTCTGGGAGATCATTCCTTCCTTTCCATTGGACAGTGATCACAACGGACGCCAGCCTGACTGGTTGGGGGGAGTTTGGGGTGTACAGTCGGCCCAGGGCCTTTGGACGTGGGAAGAATACCAACTGCGATCAATGTGTTCGAGCTTCGGGCGATCAGGCGGTGCCTCTCTTCATGGTCATGGAGGCTGCAGGGGTGTCTGGTCAGTATACAGTTGGTCGCATCGGTGGCATACGTCAGCCATCAAGGAGGAACAAGGAGCTTGGCTGCAGCACGGGAGGTCGCTCACATCCTACAGTGGGCAGAGCAGCACGTGTCGGCCCTGTCAGCCATATACATTCCGGGCATAGAAAACTGGCAGGCGGACTACCTAAGTCGTCAGATACTGGACCAAGGGGAATGGTTGTTACATCCAGATGTATTCAGGCTCATTTGCCTAAAGTGGGGCACACTAGATGTGGATCTCTTGGCCTCTCGGCTCAATCGAAAGGTGCAGAGGGTTGTGTCCAGGACAACATTGGTTGCTACGTCTGCTACGCAGAGTGGAGACCTAGAGGATTCCAGTAATTCTGATTACCCCAGATTGGCCTTGGCGTCCTTGCTACGCCGACCTAGTACGACTGGTGGCAGAAGTTCCTTGGAGGCTGCCGATGTGAGAGGACCTTCTATCGCAAGGTCTGATATTTCATCCTACTTTACCGTCGCTGGTTTTAACGGCATGGCTGTTGAAAGTCAGGTGCTAAGGGACCGAGGTCTGTCAGACTCGGTAATTTCCGCTATGCTGAGGGCACAGAAGTCATCTTCTCTGGAGATTTACCATCGTACGTGGAAGGCTTACATCTCCATGTTTAAGGAGATGGGGTGGCGTTCGCGCACATACTCAGTTTCCAAGATCCAGCTGTTTTTACAGCAAGAAGTGTATCAGAAACTTGCCTTAAGCACCATCAAGGGGCAGATATCAGCCTTGGCTGTCTTTTTCCAATGTCCCTTAGTGATTCACTCATTGGTGAGTACATTTGTGCAAGGGGTTCGACATATAGCCCCTCAGGTTCGACAGGTTCCCACTTCCATGGGATCTGAATCTGGTGCTATCGGTTCTTCAGAAACCATGTTTGAAAATATTAGGGAGATTCCCTTGTTGACTCTTTCTCAGAAAGTAGTCTTTCTAGTGGTTAATACATCTGCCAGGAGGGTTTCTGAGTTGGCAGCCTTGTCATGCAAGTCTCCCTACTTGGTCCTTCACAAGGATAAGGTGGTGCCCAGCCCTCTTTTCTTCCAAAGGTGGTTTTGGCTTTTCATCTAATTGAAGACATCGTGTTACCATCCCTATGTCCTAAGCCGACACATCCGAAAGAAGTTGCCTTACATTCCCTGGACGTGGTCCGGGCTCTATGGGTGTATCTGTCTGCTGCAGCTCCTTTCCAGAGGTCAGACTCTCGGTTTGTCTCGGTGGCTGGTCCAAAGAAAGGTCTGACGGTCTTGTCGACCACCATCTCTCGGTGGTTCAGACAGATCATGGTTCAGGCCTATGCCTTAAAGGGGAGGGTGCCCCCTTTTCCTGTCATTTTGCCCTGGCTCATTCCACTGGGGCAATTAGAACCTCCCGGGCTTTCCGACATCAAGCGTCTGTTTCCAGGTGTGTAAGGTGGCGACTTGGTTGTCCGTTCACACTTTCACTGCAAAGTATTAACGTGAGCGCATCTTCAGATGCTTGCTTTGGTCGCCAGGTTTTGCAGGCGGCAGTATAAGGTTTCAATTCAAACTTTCATTAAGTTACAAGTTTGTTGTGAACGCATCTTTAGATGCATAAGTTGGCCGCAGGTTTTGATGGCGGCTGTTTAAGGTGACAACTTCTCTCTTTAAGGAGTTCCTCTTGTTGTAGGTGAAGTTATTTCTTGCTGTTTCCACCTCTCGTTTTTTGACACTGCCTGAGGACGTCCATAAGGTCAAGATTTAAAGGAGCTGTGTCCGTCAAGGAACGAAAGAGAGAATGGGATTTTTGTACTCACTGAAAAATTATTTTCTCTGAAGTTCATTGCCGGAACACAGTACCCACCCCTCCTAGTTATGTTTGTACTGCTTTTTGATGAACTGAGCTGCAGGAAGCAGAGTGAGGAGTTATAGCCAGTGGGATCGCCGCCTGGGCGGTGCTGTGCAGTCTTGCTGTTTTTACATGTTTTACATGTTCTGCCTAGTCCTCTCCTGGAGGTGGTGATATAACCCTAAGGTCACGATTTAAAGGAGCTGTGTTCGTCAATGAACTTAAGAGAAAAGGATTTTACAGTGAGTACAAAAATCCCATTTTTACTGGGGTCTGGTAGGGGGGACGAATTCGCCTTTATACTAACATTTTATACATTTGCTTCAGTAAAGTCTTAAATCAAAAGATATACCATAGTTGGTTCTCCGTAGACAACTCTTTGTTTTTTCCTCTATACCTTGATCTGTTCAGTTGTGAGGTACCCCGTCAATTGAAGACTAATTGGTCAATAATGTGATCTTGACTTTTTGGTTATAGCTAGAGGTCCTCCTTTTATCTACATGTTCAATCTCCCCCCTATGACTTGTTTTAGATTGTGTTTTCTGAAAGCTCACCAAATATGCAGCATGCAGGACTTTGATGCACTTTCATGAAAACGCAAGGTCTAATAGAAGTCATTGTGATTACACCTAAAACTGTGTGTAAATCACGCATACAAACACACTGCGCCCAAACTGCAACCCATCAGTGTGAACCTGGCATTAGGAAGGCCCTGCTTTTGAGAGTTTATCATCTAAAAGAGAAAAACAGGTATTACAAAAGGTAATAACTGGATTAGTTGATGGAGAAAGTAAGTGTTCACTTTTCAAGTAGAGGCAAGTTGGGCTTCCCTTAAAGTGGCAGTAAACCGCTGAAAAAAAAAAGAGCGTGCAAGACAATGGCATAATGTGCTTGTATACATTGCATACTAGCACATTATGAAATACTTACCTTAGAACAAAGCCCTTCCAGCAGCGTCCAGTCACGCTGAGAGGGCTGCTTTCTTCGGGGATGCCCTTGGTTCCGGCAAGAAGCTCTGAAGGTCCAGCATGGTATGCCGGACCTTCAGAGTACACCGCTGACGTCTCCTAAGTGGTGCATGTTTAGGGGATATTCATTTTACCTACAGGTAAGCCTTATTATAGGCTTACCTGTAGGTAAAAATAACAATTACAACCGCTTTAATATATGAGATTTCAGGAATTACCCAATGCCAGGCAGAGTGGGAGATAGCTGGAAAGGTCGGAGTTGGAAAATCCATAGCATGGGAGAGGCTCTGGAAAAGTCCTGTAGGTGAGCAAGGGAAAAGGTAAAAGCTAGGGAGCAGGATCTCTTGGGTGGTGTGAAGTGAACGGTTTGGGCAATATTTTGAGATGAGGTTGGTGATTTGATTTGTCTTTGTATTGGTATAGGCTGGCTTTGTATGTTGTTGTCAGTAATTTAAATATGTTTCTTTGGGTGAGCAGAAGCCAGTGGATAGATTGCCAGGGAGGAATGGCAGACAATGAGTGGTTTGTATGGTGGATGAGTTTGGCAGGCAAGTCCTTTTCTTTTGTTCAATTGACAAATTTGGTGGAACAAAAGAAAATGACCCAATTCCCTCATCCACACACGATGTGGATTGGGGAACCCCCCCGCTGAGTCATTGTATTCTGACGGCAGGGGAGTCTTCTTGCTGTCATAATACACTCATCAGCACTGCCATCTAAAGCTGGTGGCACTGATCGAGAGAACATTTTCAAACAGGCTGGTTGTATACAAGTCACCCTGTGTTCAACCAGCCTGCCCATACATAAATCAAAATATATACTGTACATGGAGTCCCACACTATCTGCCCATACATGGATCGGTCCTCGCTGAACCAAATTTCAATCGATATATAGCTGGCTTAACCGCTTAAGGACTGCCACAAGTACATATACTGTCCTTGATTTTCTTCTTCGGCTCTGGGGCACTCGCGGGAGCCAATCAGCAGGTCCGGCGGACGTGATGTCTGCCGGGAACCCAGCGATCATTCGTAGAGAGGCAGAACGGTAGTCTGCCTATGTAAACAAAGCAGACTGCCCAAACCGTCCACTTCGCTCCTCCCAAGAGCTCCTGCTCCATAGCTTGTCACCTTTTTCCATGATCACCAACAGGACTTTTCCAGAGCCTCTCCCATGCTATGGATTTTTCAACTCCAACCTTTCCAGCTATCTCCCACTCTACCTGGCATTGAGTAATTCCTGAAATCTCATATCTTAAAGCGGTTGTAATTGTTATTTTTACCAACAGTCCGTTTCTTCAGTACGCATGCGCCCATGACATCCGAAAAATCATATATTATGAATGTCTCCTAAACTGTGCAAGTTTAGGAGATATTTGCAGTACCTACAGGTACCGTATATACTCGAGTATAAGCCGAGATTTTCAGCCTCTTTTTTGAGGCTGAAAGTGCCCCCCTCGGCTTATACTCGAGTCATCGCTGTCTGCCCGCTCGATCAGCGTGTCGAGCAGACAGACAGCGGCCATTCTATTCAAAAGCCGCGCCTCCGGCTCCGCCTTCGCCTGTGATAGGCGGAACACTGAATTTCCCAGCAGCCTGTGTTCCGCCTATCACGGACATCGTATCATCCTCGTACTACGGACGAGGATGATACGACGTCTGTGATAGGCGGAACACAGGCTGCTGGGAAATTCAGTGTTCCGCCTATCACAGGCGAAGGCGGCGGCGCAGCTTTTGAACTTTACAATGGCCGCCGACGAAGAGGGCACGGGACGGCACGGCACGGGACGGGACGGGACGGGGGCAAGGCAAGGCACGACACGGGACGGATGCAAGGAGGCAAGGCACGGCACGGGACGGAGGCAAGGAGGCAAGGCACGGGACGGAGGCTCGGGACAAAGGTAGGCTGGACACACACACACACACACACACACACACACACACACACACACACACACATGGATGGAGACACACACAGGGATGGATGGATGGATGGATGGAGACACACACACACAGGGATGGATGGATGGATGGATGGAGACACACACACACAGGGATGGATGGATGGATGGATGGAGACACACACACACAGGGATGGATGGATGGATGGACACACACACACACAGGGATGGATGGACGGACACACAGGGATGGACGGACACACAGGGATGGACGGACACACAGGGATGGACGGACACACAGGGATGGACGGACACACACACAGGGATGGACAGGCATGTCTCACCCTCGGCTTATACACGAGTCAATAAGTTTGCCAGTTTTTTTGGGGGTAAATTGGGGGCCTCGGCTTATATTCGGGTCGGCCTATACTCGAGTATATACGGTAAGTCTTATTATAGGCTTACCTGAAAGTGCAAGTGGTGTAACAGAGTTTACAACTACTTTAACAGACATCTTCAGCCATCTTTAGACTAATCTCTCAGGATCCCTCTAATATATTAGCCCACTACATACTTGTTAAAACTGGACTTTATACATTCTGTCATACCTGGTCTCTACTCCAGCAAAGAGCTGACCTTCAGCCAACACTCCTGGGAAAGCTGCCTAATGCCACGTACACACGACCGGACTATCCGGCAGACTAGGTCCAACGATCTTCCTGACGGACTTTCGGCTGAGTTCCAATGGACTTTGCGAACGAACGGACCTGGCCACACATGAACGGACTAAGTTTGTTCGAAAGTTCATTCGTTTTGATTGTGATGACGTAAATGGGACTAAATAAGGAAGTTCAATAGCTAGTAGCCAAAAGCTGCCCTCGCATCGTATTTGGTCCATCGGACTAGCAGACAGACAAATTGTTTTTCCGATTTTTAGTCCGTTGGAATTGAGTATGTCAGATAGATTTGAAACTGTGTTCTATTTCTAGGTCCGTCTGATTTTTTTACGAAAAACGATCGGACTAGCCCACACACGATCGGATTGTCTGATATTGCTACAGATCTGTAAGAAGATTACCCTCGCGCCACAGTATTTATAGAAAAAGGAAAGTACACAAAATTAATAAAAACAACAAGGATTATGGTTGCAGCAAAGCACCGACAGGGGTTCAAACCCTCCCCTGAGTAAGTGAACTTCAAATGTATAAAGTGGTGTTGCGCTCCTTAATTAACTATGACAATAAAGGTGTAAGTACACAGTGTACAAAAATTAAAAGTGAATATTCCTACAGACACTTAACTATAAACACATAATATAACATCCAGAAAGTGCATTAAATAAAGTGTATTTAGGTGCCAAGATAGGTATATAATATATCTCAATCCAAAGTGCACAAATTGCAGTGATAGCAGGATCTACAGCGTGACTAAAACGCTAGATAATATAATGTCCAAAGGTGCAGCAGGAAAAAAATATAAAGCAATAAAAATATAAGAAATATAAGAAATCTAAAAAAATATAAAAAAACAAAGAATAAAAAATATATAAAATGTATTCCACAGTCCGTATTAAATCATGCACTGAAAAAAATCCACTCTGTGTGCAAGTATCTGATAATCCCGTGAGTGAATCGTCATTCCATAGGTGATAACGTGCAAGGTGTCCACACACTGGTAGCAATGGCTACCTTACCTTACTGCTGTAAGGTAACAGCATATATCCTTTTAAGCAGGTGGTAGATGTAAACAGCAATGGGTGCCCCCCTCTCTAGGTCCTCAGTCACAGATAGCATATACATCTATAGGGGAAGAGAAAACGCTAATAGTGAAGTATGCAATGTAATCCAAACTTTATTTAAAAGGACATAGTCCAGGGTACTCACATTTTAGCATAAAACATAAACGCAGAAAAAAAAAAAAAACTTTACACGAAGCAACAGCATCAAACGAACGAGCAGGTAGTGTGTACTACGACCGTCACTTCCGGTATCCTCCTAGTCCAATCCTACGCGTATCGTCACTTGGACATGTGACTTCATCAGGGAGTCCCTGTTTCCCTGATGAAGTCACATGTCCAAGTGACGATACGCGTAGGATTGGACTAGGAGGATACCGGAAATGACGGTCATAGTACACACTACCTGCTCGTTCGTTTGATGCTGTTGCTTCGTGTAAAGTTTTTTTTTTTTTTTTTTTCTGCGTTTATGTTTTATGCTAAAATGTGAGTACCCTGGACTATGTCCTTTTAAATAAAGTTTGGATTACATTGCATACTTCACTATTAGCGTTTTCTCTTCCCCTATGGATGTATATGCTATCTGTGACTGAGGACCTAGAGAGGGGGGCACCCATTGCTGTTTACATCTACCACCTGCTTAAAAGGATATATGCTGTTACCTTACAGCAGTAAGGTAAGGTAGCCATTGCTACCAGTGTGTGGACACCTTGCACGTTATCACCTATGGAATGACGATTCACTCACGGGATTATCAGATACTTGCACACAGAGTGGATTTTTTTCAGTGCATGATTTAATACGGACTGTGGAATACATTTTATATATTTTTTATTCTTTGTTTTTTTATATTTTTTTAGATTTCTTATATTTCTTATATTTTTATTGCTTTATATTTTTTTCCTGCTGCACCTTTGGACATTATATTATCTAGCGTTTTAGTCACGCTGTAGATCCTGCTATCACTGCAATTTGTGTACTTTGGATTGAGATATATTATATACCTATCTTGGCACCTAAATGCACTTTATTTAATGCACTTTCTGGATGTTATATTATGTGTTTATAGTTAAGGGGCTGTAGGAATATTCACTTTTAATTTTTGTACACTGTGTACTTACACCTTTATTGTCATAGTTAATTAAGGAGCGCAACACCACTTTATACATTTGAAATTGCTACAGATCTGACTGAGAACACCTACTGATATGGCAGGACAGGACGTGAAAGGAGTGTTAGATATCAATAAAAAAAACAGAAAGTGGTTCTAATTCTTCTCCACTCCATCCAAAAAAGCTTTCGCTAGGCATACATACTGTATGTATTAATAAAATATAGTTATGATATACAGTATGTGGTTAGGAAATATAGTCTTCTCTCTAAAGCCATTGCCAAAAAAGATGTCTCTTTGTAAACTTGTTTGGTGCCAACTATGCACATTTTTCACGTAGATGTATGCATAGGAGCTATAACCGCAAAGCCTTTGTGCCAGCAGGATCATCTTTCTGCAAGACAGGTCAGCGAAGGAAATGAGCCCTGGCAATTTACATACATAGCAAATGATTATCCCATTCAAGTTGGAATGCATGTAGACGTGACTTGTACTGCTTTACTTACTGATTTACAGGTCATCTGATTGTCAGTGTAGGCCAGCAGTGCCACTTTATTAGATACAAAGCTGTTCAATTAGCTGCAATGTGGAAATTGTTTAACTGCGTATTTTGGTACAGACTTGTGATATTTGACCAAGATCAAAAGATTTATCCAGGAACAAAAACAATCATGTTTTGTATAAGTTACTTATTAAAGCAAACCTTTAACTATTTTAAACTTTTTAAAAGCATGAATCCTGCTTAAGGGTGGGTCACAATATATTTTTTGTTGCAGAAAAGAGTCCATACTCATTTGGAGCCGGACGGTCCAGGAGAAGACAAAACGCCAAACTTTATTGAGATGCAGGTGAGGGAAGTGCCCAGGGTACAATAGAAACACTGGGCATATTGATTAAGCAGAGATGGCAGTGATACCAGAATCTCTAGGGGCACAGAAGGCTGTGGGAGCAAGGAGACTCATGGAATGCTGAGAAGATATTACGTGAAATCGGATGCGGAGGAGACACAGAGTGACAGCCGATGCTGAGGAGACATGAAGTGACAGCGGGTGCTGAGGAGACATAGAGTGACAGCGGGTGCTGAGGAGACATGGAGTTACAGCGGGTGCTGGAGGAGACAAGGAGTGACAGCGGGTGCTGAGGAGACAAGGAGTGACAGCGGGTGCTGAGGAGACAAGGAGTGACAGCGGGTGCTGAGGAGACAAGGAGTGACAGCGGGTGTTGGGGAGACATGAAGTGACAGCGGATGCTGAGGAGACATGGTGTGACAGCGGGTGCTGGGGAGACATGCAGTGACAGCGGGTGTTGGGGAGACATGGAGTGACAGCGGGTGCTGGGGAGACATGGAGTGACAGCGGGTGTTGGGGAGACATAGAATGACAGCGGATGTTGAGGAGACATGGAGTGACAGCGGGTGATGAGGAGACATGGAGTGGCAGTGGGTGCTGAGGAGGCACAGAGTGACAGTGGGTGCTGAGGAGGCACGGAGTGACAGTGGATGTTGAGGAGACATGGAGTGACATTGGGTGCTGAGGAGACATGGAGTGACATTGGGTGCTGATTAGACATGGAGTGACTGTGGGAGCTGAGGAGGCGGAATGGCATTGGGTGCTGAGGAAACACAGAGTGACACTGGATGCTAAGGAAGCAAAGAGTGACACTGGATACTGATGAGGTCCAGAATGCTGGTGAGTCTGGGTGTCTACATCTATAGTGTAGGTGTAAGTCCTAAGAAGCGCCAAGGTGCAGGATCTAAGGAGCTGCCTTGTATTTTTCAGAGCACCTTGCGAGAGGTGATGGACTTTGCAGTAGGACAGCTTCCAGTTTGTGGTGCACAGACACCCCCATGCAGGCACAAGCTGAGTTTGATATTCTGGATACTCTGGGAGCACTGCAGCGCATAGATCAGTAAATGCACAAACAGGGTTACAGAAGCCCATGGAAGCACAGGGGTGCAAGAGGTCACAGGATGCATAGATGTGCAGGAGTCTCTGCAAGCATTGGGGTGCAAAGTTACTGTATGCACAAAGGTGCAGGAGTTTCTGTAAAAAAAAAGTCCCTGGAAACACAGGGATACCAGAGGATGCTGAGAACTAGAAATGCTAGAGTGCTGAAAAACAGGCGTGCATGGAAGACTAGAGACACAGGTTCACTGGCATTGCACAGGAGCTCAGGAAACACAGGAGGCACTGAGGTTTGCTTGGGTAGACAGGTGCACTGAGCGCAAGGTGACAGTCTCTTAAAGACATTTAGGAGGTAGAGGGGGTTTAGCAGCCTTGTCATGCACCAAGCAACATGTCCACTAGTCCTTTGACTATAAACCTGAAAGTCACACGCAAAGGAGATGAATGGCTCTGGAATGAGGCACAGGTAAGTGTGCCTACCTATTCCTGCTTTCCTGTTGTCACTGTGGGCTGGATATCCCCAATTTTGGGGCTAAGGCCTGCACCCTGAAACTAAATTTGCACCATTTTTTTTCTATTTTAGCTGCGTGTAATACTAACAATGGAAGGTACACTAGTGAAGAGGCCTACAGGTTTCTGAGCATGATAGATGAGAGTGAAGAGAAACTCAGCCATCTGTCAGATTCAGGCTCAGAATACAAACCTGTAGACAGCAGCGGCACCCTGACAGATAGCTCTGACGATAGAGTAGTGGTCCCTGGAAAGGTCAGGCGTACCCAACCCCGTTCTTCTGCTTTTGTTGAGGTGAAAGAACCGCAGGGCTCTCGTATGGAGCAGAGAGCCAGTACTAGTGCCGCTTATCCTTCTGGTGAACTGGCAAGCACCAGTGGCCTAGTACATCCTGATCATACATCCAGCACTGCAGTATCACGTGGTGACATGGTGAGTCCCATAAGTGCAGTTCAAGCTGGTGAGGTGGTTAGCACAACTAGTGTCCCACAGCCACCAAGAAGACAAAGACAGGCCTGTTGAGCCCATAGTGCCCTTCCTGCTGCATTTGCCAATCCGTATTGGGAGCCCACCACTTCTGCAGCACCCTTACTTCCCTCATTCACTGGCCAACCCAGAATTCAGATGGAACCCGTTAATTTTCCGTCACTTGATTTTTATTTGCTGTTTTTCGCGGAAGATCTCTATAGATCTATTGTGGACCATAGCAGTTTGTATGCTGGTCAATTCATCGCTGCTAATCCCCAGTTGACACTTGCCAGAAATTGGTGACCTATTACGGTCTCTGAACTTAAGACCTTCCTGGGCTTATCCCTCCTCATGGGCGTAACTAAAAGGAGTGAGTTGCAGTCATATTGGTCCACTGACCCAATTCACCATATATGCCCTTGTTCTCTGCCTCCAAGGCCAGGACGCGATATGAGCAGATCTTGCGGTTCATGCATTTCAATGACAATCAACTCTCTCATCCTCATGGAGACCCTGCATACGATCGGCTCTACAAAATTCAGCCCCTCGTAAACCACTTCAGCCAGCAGTTTGCAGCATTGTTTACTCCAAATCAAGTTGTCTGCGTTGATGAGTCCCTGATTAAGTTTTCTGGCCGCTTGTTATTCAAACAGTATATTCCCGGCAAGCGTGCTAGATATGGGGTCAAGATGTATAAGCTCTGTGACAGGGCCACAGGCTATACATATCGTTTTATGGTTTATGAGGGAAGAGATAGTTACGTAGAACTGGAGAACTGCCCAGACTACATAAGGGTGCACTGGTAAGATTGTGTGGGACTTGGTGTCACCCTTATTCAGAAGCGTTCCACTTTTTAGTCACTCGTTTGATAATGGAATTTGTGCATGTGGCACTGTGCAATCTAATCACCGGGGCTTACCCCGGCAGCTTGTAGATTCCTGTCTTAGGCCTGGGGGGGGGGAATTGGGCCTGCTTTAGATGTAATAATTTGTGAAGTGGAGGGATAATCGGAATGTTTTCGTTCTGTCCTCCCTTCACGCAGACACCCCAGTCCAAATTCAAACGGCGCCTGGTGTTGTGGAGAAACCCCTCTGTGTCCACGAATATAACCTTAATATGGGAGGGGTGGACCTCAGCCACCAGTTGTTGGCGCTGTATCCAATTGCTCGTAAGGCCAGACGAAGGTATAAAAAAGTGACTGTATACTGTGTTTATTCCAATTGGCTCTGCTGAATGCTTATGTGCTATATAAAGCTTCAGGAGGAACTGGACCCTTCCTTAAAATTCCAGGAAGAGATCATCACAGCCCTTCTGTTTCCAGACAGTTCTGTGGCCCCACTTCCCAATCCAAATGCAGTGAGCCGGCTGCATGAAAGGCATTTTCCGTATGTCCTCCCTGGTACACCTACCGAAAGAAATCCTCAAAGAAGATGTTGTGTCTGTAGAAAGCGCGGATATAGGCATACCACCTGCTATTATTGTCCCTCCTGTCCTGACCAACCTGGTCTCTGCATTGGTGAATGTTTTGAACGCTACCACACACTAGTGGAGTATTAGCGTAGGGTACAGCACTGCACAGTCCTAGGGCACACTTACACAGGGTCTCGAAAGATGTGATGGCCATCACATTTTGAGAGACCCTAATCTGGAACGTTTACAGTTTATATAAAAGTGCAAAAAAAAACAATATATTATTTAGTGACAACTTTGTAAAAATAAATAGATACATTTCCTCCAAAACTTGTGGCAAAAAATAAAATATTCCATGGACTCAACATGCCTCTCAGCAAATATCTTGACGTGTCTTCTTTCCAAAATTGGGTCCTTTTGGGGGGTTTTGTGCTATCTTGACATTTCATGGCCTCCGAAACTGAAAGGTAGTGAGGAAGTGAAATCACCATTTTACGCCCTTAGAAATCCTGAAGGCACTGATTGGTTTTCAGGGTCCTGTATGTGGCTAGGCTTCCAAAAAGTCTCACATATGAGGTATTCCTATACTCAGGAGAGACAGCAGAATGTATTGTTTTGTGCAATTTATTTATTTATTTTTTTGTAATTTTTCAATCACTTGTGACAAAAAAAAATTAATATTCAATGGGCTCAACATGGCTCTCAGCAATTTCCTTGGGGTTTCTACTTTCCGAAATAGGGTCATTTGGGGTGGGGGGGTTGTACTACCCTGTCATTTTAGCACCTCAAGAAATGAGATAGACAGTCATAAACTAAAAGCTGCGTAAATTCCAGAAAATGTACCCTAATTTGCAAAAAATAAAAATCGCAGTATAAAGAAAATAAAGATTCCAGTATATATACCATAGTGTGTAGGCACTATTACTTTCACACAAGCCAATCAATATACACTTTTTGGGATCTCTTAAAATCAAAAACAGCAGAATACATTTAAAAAGAAATTAGATTTTTTTAAAAATTTTATTGGATGTTTTATAGCGTAAAGTAAAAAATATTGGTTTATTTTTTTCAGAATTTTTTGTCTCTTTCGTTTATATTGCAAAAAATTCAAAACACAGGGATCAAATGGCGCCAAAAGAAATCTCTATTTGTGTGAAAAAAATGATATAAATTATGTTTGGGTACAGTGTTGCATGACTGTGCAATCGCCAGGTAAACTCGCGTAGTGCTGAACAGCAAAAAAAAGGCCTGGTCATGATGGGGGTAAAACCATCCAAAGCTGAATTTGTTTTTAAAGTCATTTTTTATTCTAAACTTGTTGGAGGCTACATCACATGTAAATGCATAAAGCAAGGTAGTAAGAAAAGGCATATAATATAAAAAAAAAAATCCTATTTTTACTTCTCAATTCTCAAAAATGTTAATTTTGTAGCCACACATTCATAGTCTTGTACATTTTTGGTGTTTATTAACCCTGAAAAAACAATACAAAGTTTAAAATGGCCAAAAGATTGCCTTAGTGGTCCAAATCTTTATACAGTTTGTGTTTACAAGGTCACAGCACGCAATATTGAAATTTGTTTTCTGTTCAACACCCCTGATTTACATTTATATAAATCAATGTGCCTCCCCTGCCAGCACTTTAGGCTGATTTATGGTCGCCTTCATCATTTTTTTTTATTATTGAAGAGCTTTACATTTCAACGACTGCTGGCATCTATTTCATTTGAAAAAATAAGGCATAAGTAACCACTTTCTGTGATTACTGAGGAAGGAAGTTGAGGTATATAGTTGACGATTTTAAAAGGCTTGTGCAGATGAACTTCTTCTGTCTTGAATTATTTTGCAATGAAAGAGGAAAAAAAGGATTATAATGTACAGCAGCCTTTCTCTCTTTTTTCGTTTTGAAAAGACTGGAGAGGGATTAGAACTCCTGTCAGTTTTTATTGCTGTCTGTGCCCTCAAGAAATGAGTGCTTTCACACCGGGGCGGTGCGCTTGCAGGACAGAAAAAAAATTCCTGCAAGAGGCATCTTTGGGGCGGTGTGGGAGTGCTGTATACAGCGCTCCCACACCGCCCCTACCCATTGAAACGAATGGGCAGCACTTCCGAAGCACCTGAAAAGCGATTCGGAAGTGCCGCAACATGGCGCTATTAACGCCTTCTTCTGCCGCTAGCGGGGGGTTAAAAGCACCCTGCTAGTGGCTGAAAAGCACCGCTAAAACAACAGTAAAACGCTGCCGAAACTAGCGGCACTTTACCGCTAACTGACCCACTGCCCCAGTGTGAAAGTACCCTTAAGGCTGGCTCCTTTTGCAGGTATAGCTATAAATAAGTGTCTAATATCCTTAAAAGGACTTAAACCCTCCTATCCTTTACAGCCAAGAAAGCTGCTTCTCTTTGATCTGCAACTGACATGGTGCTGCACATGTGATCAGTTATGACACCAGCCACTTGATGGTTTGACAGTTTGGTTGAGGACAAAAGCAAATGTGACCGTTAGCAAGCCTGACATTCCAGGATTGTATCTGTTTTTTGAAACTGATAAATGGATGGGTTTAGTTCCATTACTTACTGCTATTCAGGGGCTCTGGGTGTCAGCAAAATGACAACTTCCAGAAAGAAGAAACAGGGACAATGCTGGAGGCAATATACAGCACACACTCATTTTGGTAGCATAATTATTAATGTGGAATATATGTTCCTTGCTAAGAACATTATTTTTTATCACGTTGTTATGGGTAGAGTCCTGCTTTAAATGCATTTACTACTTATCTGACAGAGAAAGTTCTATGGAAGGCATATTTGAGTAGATCCTCAGTATTTGTATTTGCATACTGGATGACTTTACAAAAGGTGTCTGATCAGAAAAATAAATAGTGTCTTCTGTGATGATGGATTGACATGGCCTACATTAGTGAATGATTTCAAATCACAGACTCATTTCTAGCACAACATCTCTTTTTATCTTTCACCTTAGAGGAAAGAAATGTGTGTGAGTGTGTATACACAATATATATATAATTCAGGATAACTCTGAAAGTAGTAGTGCATTTTCCACATTCCTTGTTTGCTTTTGTAATACCGTATATACTCGAGTATAAGCCGAGATTTTCAGCCTCTTTTTTGAGGCTGAAAGTGCCCCCCTCGGCTTATACTCGAGTCATCGCTGTCTGCCTGCTCGATCAGCGTGTCGAGCAGACAGACAGCGGCCATTCTATTCTAATTCAAAAGCCGCGCCTCCGGCTCCGCCTTCGCCTGTGATAGGCGGAACACTGAATTTCCCAGCAGCCTGTGTTCCGCCTATCACGGACATCCGCTCATCCTCGTACTACGGACGAGGATGAAAGGATGGCCGTGATAGGCGGAACACAGACTGCTGGGAAATTGTGTTCCGCCTATCACAGACAGGGAGGCGCGGCATTTGAACAGGAAAATGGGCGCCGACGAAGAGCGGTGATCCTGGGACGGGACCGGACGGAGGCTCGGCTCGGCTCGGGACGGGACGGGACCGGACGGAGTCTCGGGACGGGACGGGACCGGACCGGACGGAGGCTCGGCTCGGGACAGGACGGGACCGGACGGAGGCTCGGGACCGGACGGAGGCTGGGGACACAGGTAGGCTGGACACACAAGGCCTCACACACACACACACACACACACACACACACACACATACACACACACACACACACACACACACACACACACACATGGATGGACACACACACAGGGATGGACACACACACAGGGATGGATGGATGGATGGATGGACGGACACACACACAGGGATGGATGGATGGATGGATGGATGGACGGACACACACACAGGGATGGATGGATGGATGGACACACACACACACACAGGGATGGATGGATGGATGGACACACACACACAGGGATGGATGGATGGATGGACACACACACAGGGATGGATGGATGGATGGACACACACACACAGGGATGGATGGATGGATGGACACACACACAGGGATGGATGGATGGACACACACACAGGGATGGACAGGCATATCTCACCCTCGGCTTATACACGAGTCAATAGGTTTCCCAGTTTTTTGGGGGTAAATTGGGGGCCTCGGCTTATACTCGGGTCGGCCTATACTCGAGTATATACGGTAAATAAAATACATAATTACGGTATCATACAGCGGTAAGACATTTTTGCATTTGCTTTTCATTGACATACGTGGCTTATAAGAAACAACATACATATTTCTTTGAATGCAAAAAGATATTTATACAAAATATTTTCTCCAAATCCCAGTCCATGAGATGTACACTGGTGTTTTTTGGGGGGGAGAAATTACCAAACTTCTGGGGGAAAATTGTTCAGCAGTGTGCACTCTGCTATCTTCTGATGCACGCTGTATCTACTACTCAAAATTTTGTTTTGGGGGGGGGGGGGCAAACAAACTAAAAAAATTCAGAAAAATACTAAAAAAAACATGAATTGCAGCCTCACTGTGCCCATCAATTGCAGCCTCACTGTGCCCATCAATTGCAGCCTCACTGTGCCCATCAATTGCAGCCACTGTGCCCATCAATTGCAGCCACTGTGACCATCATATGCAGCCTCACTGTGCCCATCAATTTCAGCCACTGTGCCTATCATATGCAGCCTCACTGTGCCCATCATATGCAGACTCACTGTGCCCATTAATTGCAGCCACTGTGACGGGTCAGGTGGTGGGTAGCAGACCTGTGCTTCCTAATTTGCAGAGAGGCGATTCAGTGTTAGAAAAGCGAATATTCATTTGCTTTTCTAACACACCAGGGTGGGCTGCGAGCTCTGAGTCCACCCTATTTTGAAGCCTATTGGAGCCTATAGCTTGAATCAGGTCCCTCAAAAAACACTCCTGCCACTGTAATTCATGTGCCTGGCATCCTGAAAGGGGCGGCTGAATGCATGAATAGGGGGTGGTGGCAGCCATGGATAGATTCATGCTATCCATTAAGGGTGCTCGTGTGCCCTTAATGGACAGGCTGCCCCTGATCTACTGTATGTATGTCTGCATTACCAGTCCCTATTATAGAGAGATTGGTTCTAAGAATATTGGCATTAAACCTTTACATTTAAGCATTTAGCAGCATATCCACTGTTAGTGGTAAGTGTTCCTTGACTTATGTTCTTATGGACATATTTTATAATTGTATTAGACATATATTGATGAGTACCTTCATACTCTTAAGACGACCTTTTCATCCAAGTTTCTCATCGTTCCTACTAGCTTGTAAACTAGAGTAGGTAGACTAATCATTAACTAAGATCTTGATAGATGCATTCAAATTTTCTATGGCCTGTTTTACATGGCTTTCAGCTTGTATATACACATTGTACCTTTTTTTTTTTTTCGTTCAACCCAGTGGGCTGAACGAAAATAAAAAATGGCAGATTGCCATACACAACGTTGGTGCGCAGATCTCCTCTGCTGTGTCATTTGTTACACACAGATCTTAATGGAAGTGCGGATTGTCAATTTAAACAAGTTACCTGCAGGCTTTCAATAAGCTTCCAGCAGTGCTAAAGCCTGCTAGCAGCTTGTTTAAAGTGACAATCAGCACTCCTGTTAAAGTGGTTGTAAACCCTAGAAAAAAAAACCCTGCAAGACAAAGGGCATAATGAGCTAGTATGCATACTAGCTCATTATGAATTACCTGAGATTGAAGCCCCTGCAGCCATCCTTGTACCCCGCTCCCGCGGCCAACATCGCCCCTGGAGTAACTTCCGGGTATGGCGGGCTCCACCACTGTGATTGGCCGGAGCCGTGATGGCATAAAAAAAAAAAAATGGAAGCTGATTGGTTTCTATGCAGAGCTGCACCAGATTTTGTACTCTCTGGTTTTAGTAAATCAAACCCCCTAATGTCAGACCCCCACTGAAGTTGATTAAGCACAGATCCTGTTTGATTAGCTTCATCTCTAGCAATAGCAGCCAGGAAATAACAACTCTAAATCCAAAAGTGACATAATACCAGCAAATGGATGTTTACCAATCTCCCTCAGTTCAACTCACCAACACCCGCCATGCCGATCATGGGCTCGCAGGTAGGACAAAGGACCACAGGATACATGGTGGGGGCAGTCTGGCAGGGTGGTGGTACCTTTGAGGAGTGTGGAAATGATAATTTCCACCAGAAGGTCGACAGCCGGCTTAACAAATGTAAACAACTATAGCAGGGGTGTGTCTAAAACCTCTTGCTACCTGACGTTGTTTTAAAGTGGTTGTAAGCCCTAAAAAAACAAAAAACAAACAAAAAAAACCTGAAAGACAAAGTATAGTATTCATAGCATATTAGCTCATTACTTACATTAATTACTTACCTGAGATCGAAGCCCCTGCAGCCATCCTCCCCCCCGGAGTTACTTCTGGGTATCGCGGGCTCCGGCGCTGTGATTGGCAGGAGCTGCGATTATAACACTCCCACGTGTTATAATGGCACGGTAATGGCACAGTCTAACTGTGTACGTGCCGTTACTTCAGTGCGAATGTGCCGATGACGTACAGGGGATGCAGGTTTAGGAGCTATCCAGTGTAGCTACAGGTAAGCCTAATTATAGGCTTACCTGTAGCAAAAAGTGGTTGTAAAGGGTTTACAACCACTTTAAGACCTGTGTTTACAAATTGGAGCAGATTGGTACATTAATTTTTCTGAAATGCACAGCAGATTAATGAAAATGTATTAAGGGAATGACATTAGCTGGATTAAAAAAAAAATGACATTAGCTGGAGATATTTGTGTGATTTGTATATGGTTTTAAAGTTATTCTAATTCAGAAAAAGAACTAGATAAAAGGAGTTATTTTTTTCACATCCAGCCAAACCAAGGGTGTAGTAAGAAGAAGGAATTGACAAGGGACCATTCCTGGAATAGATTAAGTCAGTATTATTACTCTGGCTATCCACCAGAGTACAGTACATAGCATAGCAGTATAGTCTGTGGTGTTTGTCTGCCCCTCGGTGGTTATTTGAGGAACTGCAGACTAGTGGAATTTCAATAAAGTAGCTTTAGTTCCACCTCTTTGTGCCATTTAGTGGCATGCAACGACCTTGGTTTGGAGTTGCTGGCTTCAAACTTAGCCTATGATTCCTACCCCAAACAGGAGTACTCTAAGCAGGTTTGTAAGACTTTGTGCAGAGGGTTAGGCACGTACTGCTTTATGGAGGTTCTCTGTTTAGATTATATGTGTCAGTAGGATAGGTAGCCCTCACTGCTATCTATTTCTATTTTGCTGTAAATCTGTATAGTAATACCAGAGTAGTGATTTTTTTTTTTTTTTACAACGTCCAAGAATATTTAATGGGAAGGTATGGAATCTCTATGGTAACGAAGAATCCCTCACTGTAGTCTCCGGGATTGTTTGCATCCTTCCTGGACGTGAGATCCCAGAACATATTCTCACCCAGCCATTCTGCCAGTTGTAAAGGTCAGGAAATAATGTGCATGTCACAATTTGACTAATGAGCTATATTCTGTACTTGGTGAATGGAAAGGACAGACATTAGTGGTGTCCAAGTGGTAATTAATCAGAAAAAAACCCCGCCATCAGGGAATTCTTTGTACTTGAAGGATTATTAGCAAACTGATTAAAAAACAAAAAAGGACATTATTATATTTTCTTACAGATCCAAAACAGGTATAGAGGTGCTCATAGGTCTTTCAGCGGAGATAAATCAAAGCAACAGCGTTTTATTGTCAATGTTTTCAGTGGAGCTCAGTCCATCTTTCTCATGTGCTATAATTTCTTTGGGGATTTGATAGACTGCTCTATTTACAAGGTTCATTCTTTGTTCTAATGGCCCATTTTAGTATTTTCTTCTCATCAGGTTAGCAGCGGTAGGATTGTTCCATGATATTCTATGCCTTTTTCTATAATGTAAAGTTCTTTTGTTGCTTATCTGTGCTCTAATGATGGTAATTGGCCTGTGGTGTGTATAATAAATCAAAGCAGTATTTGTGTAAATGGACCAGAAAATGAAAAAAAAAAAAAACTACCATATATTGTCGTGTCTTGTTAGCTTTCCAGATTTTATGTTTCACTCAAAAACAACTGTGTAAGACAGAGGCTTAACTAGAATCTTCAGGGCCCCGATGCAAGAAACCATGAAGGGCCCCCCTGGCCCCCGACTAGGGCCCTTCCCACTGATCCTGGGGGCCTTTACTCCCATATTGGGACCCTATATTACGGTCCCACAGCAGTCCACCTTTCTGCCATATTGGAGTCCCCCTACAGTGGTAGTGCCAGAGCCCAGTCGCCATCCTGTTAGTTCTGCCACTGGTGTCAGTAGTTTTTTATTTTTCTTGTACTATTTATTTTTTTAACATTTTATTGTATTTTTTTTATTTACAATTTAATTTTTTATTATTTTCTACATTTATTTTTTAGGACCCCCATTGGGGGCCTTTGGTAAAATATCAGGGGTCTAAACAGACCCTTGATGTCTCACGTTTGAGACAAAGAAAGGAACTGAAGACAGATTCATCAGTCCCTTTCTCTGCAGCCTCAGCTGCTTAGAATGAATGAACAGGAATAGCGCTGTACAAAGCATCCTGTTCATTCTCAAACTGAGGCATAGTAAACACAGCTATGCATTAATAAAAAACAAAAACAAACAGTCAGTGATTGGTATCAGCTTCTTCCCCACTCCATCCTGACATATCACCCGCAGCAGCTGGTGGGAAGTGGGAGGGGCAAACCCGGTAGCGCTGTGGGGGGGGGGGGGACAGGAAAGAACACAAGGGACCAGGACAGCAGGACAGGAATAGGGAGGCGGTGGGAACGGCATGTGGAGGAATCAATGCCCTCCATTTCCCTCCTGCAGCTGCTGAATATCTACGGAAGGGAGAGGAGCGGGCATTCAGTGGCTGCATGGAGGTATGGGTTCCTCTATATGACACCGCCCCGGCTGCCCTCCTATTCAGGTGTATAGGGTCCTTGTCTCAATGGTGACCTCTGTATATATGCCATCTGGCGTAAGAATGTTTAGTTTAGTATTGAGAGGCACCAGGCACTCTTCTTTACCTGCTCCTGATACAATTCTAATCAAATCTAATCCCCATTCTAATAGAAATTAGTAAACAATATTTATAAAATTGGAGGAAATTAGCTTGTGAGGGAAAGATGGTGGTGGGGATAGGATTGGTTCTTGGCCTGAGAAGAGAGTTTTTCTTTTTCCCCCTCTGCTTGCTTCTACTTTTTCTAATAAAATTCCTCTCTTTTGGAGCTCCCGGATTTCTTTATTGTTCCACCGCCATGGCCAAAAGATTTCAGAATGACACAAATATTAATTTTCAGAAAGTCTGCTGCTTCAGTGTTTTTAGATATTTTTGTCAGATATTAATATAGTATACTGAAGTATAATTATAAGCATTTCATAAGTGTCAAAGGCTTTTATTGACAATTACATGAAGTTTATGCAAAGAGACAATATTTGCAGTGTTGACCTGTCTTTTTCAAGATCTCTGTAATTCGCCCTGGCACACTGTCAATCAACTTCTGGGTCACATCCTGACTGATGGCAACCCATTCTTGAATAATCAATGATCAGAGTTTGTCAGAATATGTGTTTTTTTTTTTTGTTCACCCGCCTCTTGAGGATTGACCACCAGTTCTCAATGGGATTAAGTTCTGGGGAGTTTCCTGGCCATGGCCCCAAAATGTTGTTTTTTTTGTTCCCCAAGCCACTGAGTTATCACTTTTGCCTCGTGGCAAGGTGTACCATCATGGTGGAAAAGGCATTGTTCTTCTCCAATAGACAAGAAATAGTGGTGCGCTATACTGTGACAGGGATGGCCCAGCCCCGAGAGATAGTATACTACGTCAGAGATTGAATTACGGGTGCCGTGGCTGAGCGATTATTCAAATATTATTATAAAGAGACAAACTAGTTTGGCATAGCATATAGTTGCTAAAAAATGTTTGAAACATGTATATACATGGGTGTAGCATGTACTCTATGGGAAAAGGCGATTCCTCATTATGATCAGAAAGTTGTGACATTTATTTCAAATGGATACAGCAAACTAATATATATATATATATATATATATATATATATATATAAAAGATATAAGAAAAATATCAAAATAGATCCTATTCCGCCAGGATTTGGGGATACCACAACGGGACCTTAAAGGGAAAGAGCATCAAGGACCCTAAAGATATACTTGTCACATGCTGTTACCTTACAGTAGTAAGGTAAGGGGACACCCATAACCAGACCACACAGGATCACGGGGGATATACCCACCATCACCAGTATCACCGTTTACTGCATTTTGTTCACCATTATTTGCACTACTGTATTTAAGCACTGGCACTTTATGCAATTTTTTGGGATTTAATCGCCACACTTTGCACATTGAAATGGACATTTGAGATTTTGAATAAGATTTCGTTCTATTTTATTATTTAATATTGATGTATTACGTTTGAGAAGTTTATTCCCCTGTATTATAATTTAGCACCGGCACTTTATGCGATTTCGGCAGTTTTTAACAATTGCATTTGATATTATTCGCTACATTTTGCACTATTTAAGGACACTTGGATCTATTTTGATATTTTTCTTATATTTTTTATATATATATTAGTTCGTTGTATCCATTTGAAATGAATGTCACAGCTTTCTGATCATAATGAGGAATCGCCTTTTCTCTTAGAGTACATGCTACACCCATGTATATACATGTTTCAAACATTTTGTAGCAACTAACTCTATGCTATGCCAAACTAGTTTGTCTCTTTATACTAATATTTGAATAATCGCTCAGCCATGGCACCCATAATTCAATCTCTGACGTAGTATACTATCTCTCGGGGCTGGGCCATCCCTGTCACAGTATAGCGCACCACTATTTCTTGTCTACTGTTTTATTTTTCTGGGTTCAGATATCTCCCCCCAGTGTGTGCAGCAGTACGCCTTCTAGTTTTTACCCTGACTAGGTGCAGGAATATTTCTTTATACCAATTGTTCTTCTCCAAACTGTTCTTGGATGGTTGGGAGAAGCTACTCTCAGAGGATGTTTTTGTACCATTCTTTATTCATGGCTGTGTTCTTATGCATAATTGTGAGTAAGCCCACTACCTTGGCTGAAAAACAACCCCACACATGAATGGGGTTGCTTTTCAGGATGCTTTACTGTTGGCATGACACCAGACTGATGGTAGCGCTCACCTTTCTTCTCCAGACAAGGGTTTTTTCCAGATGCCCCAAAGAATTGGAAAAGGGATTCATCAGAGAAAATAACTTTACCCCAGTCCTCATCAGTCCAATCCATGTATATCAGTCTGTCCATGATGTTTTTCCTTGAGAGAAGTGGCTTCTTTGCTTCCCTTCTTGACACCAGGCTATCCTCCAGAAATTTTCTCCTCACTGTGTGTGCCAATGTCCTCACACCTGCCTGTGGCCATTGCTGAGAAAGCTCTGCACTGGTGGTGCCCTGATCCCGCAGCTGAATCAACTGTAGGAGACGGTCCTGGCACTTGCTGGACTTTCTTGGTTGCCCCGAAGCCTTCTTCACAAATGCAGTGGAAATGTTTTTTTTTATGGGATTGAGGTCATTTTCATGGCAAACAGGGATTTTGCAATTAATTGGAATTTGTGTAAGTTTCAAAACTTTTGGCCACAGCTGTAGATCAGCCTTACTCAAGCAGGGTTCCCCAGAGGTTGCTAGGGGTTCCTTGAACAAGGAGCAACCTCTGACACCAATGACGTTTTTAGTTATCCATAAGGGTGGATTGTTTACAATGCCCGCAAATGTAAGCAGCATTATTCTCACTGACCATCACATATTGTGAATTGTAGATATAGTAAATATTAGCTGGGGTACCCTGAGACCAGAAGGTTATTTCAAGGGTTCCTTCATGTTAAAAGGGTTGGGAAAAGCTGTTCTAGATAATTGATGATTGACACCCTGGTGACACTGAAAACATGAGTGTTTGGGATGGTATTCCAAGTTTTCAGCGAGGCCACCAAATCTAGTCTACTTTAACCTGTTGGCACAGACGGCACACACATATGCGGCCTCTCAGCAGGTGCTGCTTGCGATCGGGAATTTTCCAATCATGTGACCCCTGTGACAGCCAATCAGCGACATGATCATAGACCCCGCCTCCTGGCATTTGAAAACCCTTAAAGGGCCAGGAGGCACCAGTGCCAAAGGGTTACCCTGATTTCAACTCCTCATGCTGCATACTGATAAGTCTCCCCTCTAAACCTAGGTTTGATTTACTGGTCTTGCACATTGCCTTGCTATATAAATTTGTATTACTCCTCTATTTCATTCATGATGTGTCATGTATGAAAAATTACCAGACACATGTTTGTAAAACGTCATTATTACAGTGAAAAATTCTTGAAATAGAAAATTGTAGGAAAGTCAGAACTGTATAAATAATATGGAGAATCTTGTCTTGTAAATTAAAGTGATTGTAAAGTCAGAAATTTTTTAATGCATTCTTTCTTTTAAGATAAAAAGCCTTCTGTGTGCAGCAGCCCCCCTCATACTTACCTGAGCCCCATCTCAATCCAAAGATGTGCACGAGTGCCTCGGCCATCTGGGGCTCTCCCTCCTGATTGGCTGAGACACAGCAGCAGCACCATTGGCTCTCAATGCTGTCAATCAAAGGCAGTTAGCCAATCAGGAAGAATGGACACAGGGAGCTGTGTCTCAGGTGCCCCTATAGCAAGCTGCTTGCTCTGGGGACACTGGACTGAGGGGAGGGGCCAGAAGCAGCAAAGTGGGACCCAGAGAAGTGGAGGATCCAGGCTGTCCTGTGCAAAACCACTACGACGGGACAGGTAAATATTACATGTTTGTTTTTTGTTTTTTTAAACAAGACTTTAGTAACACTTTAAGAAACTGTTTTAATATCTATCATTATAAAGTTATGTTATGTTAAAGCATATCTGTGGTCAAAATATACAATCATATATTCATCTCTACATTGTATTTCAAATGAATGGTTTTGAAGTTTGCAAACTTACTTTGTGAAGATCCCCACACATTTACTTCCTTGAATTCAGTGACATATAGTCACTATGCTCTGTGAGTAGGCACTGCTGTGTCACACATTTCACAGAGCCTGCCTTCTGAGCTACAGAGGTTCTGAGAGGAGGAGTTTCAGGGGGCGGGGTCAGTACAGGAATCCTTGCTTGCAGGCAGCAAGGTACTATGGGATATATATTCCTTCGAAATTTAACCTAAACAGCAGAAGATAAGATGTAAAGCATGCAAGGAATCCAGGAGGAGACAGACAGCAGACAGACAGAGCTCACAACAGAAGGGTTTTTCAAGTAAGTTATTACAATGCTGGTGTTATAAAGTGAATGTGTATGCTGTAACCAGACATAGCACACATATCATGGGAATTGGTGCTTCTGATTTTGTTGTTTTTTTCCTTAGTAAAAATAATTCTTTTACCTTTGCAAAATAATTATCTACTTAACAAGGGGGGCCACCAACTTTTAATAAATGGACGCTTATCTGTCCTGGGTGCCCGCGATGTCAGCAGCAGATGACGAGCAATTGCTCGTATCTCGGCTGCCCCCGCCGCCATCCTCGGAATTAAGAAGTCAGGGAATCAGGAAGTGAAGTGTTGCGGCTTCAAAGCCTGGTTCCCTACTGCGCATGCTGCGAGTCGCTCTGCGCGTCTTCACTGGTCCACGTTGTGTTCTGGGAACTGTGTGTTTCCGAGAACACAATGGGGGTGGGGGGGGAAGGGTCAGGCATCTGCAGCGAGCTGCGGCTAGCTATTCCCGGAACTGGTTGCAGATACCTGGATTATACAGGTATCTGCACCCCCCTCCACCCTGAAAGGGGCCAATTGTGGCGATGAGTGGAAGTTCCACTTTAGGGTGAAACTCCGCTTTAAATGTACTTTTCACTCAGTGGTGTGGATTTTCCATTCTTTACTTAACTCTAGTTAGGACCTGAATGTTTGCAGTTTAAATGTTATTTTATGAATAGATAAAAAAGTGATACGGGTTTATTTTAAAAGGTTGAGCTGGGGTGAATGTAAGGGTTAAGTTAACCCTTTCACGACGAGGGTAAAACACCTGAACCCAGTTTTGAAACTTTGACATGTGTTAGTAAAATTGTAAATAGACAATCCCTGAGTTACAAACATCCGACTTACATACGACTCCTACTTAAAAATATTTTTTTTGGCTGCAGTAAGGCCCCTTTCACCGTTTTTGGATGAAATATGGACATACATGTATCCCTATGGGATAGCGGGTGTCGGTGGATGAACATCCGCTGAAACCCGATATCATCCGTCTCCGCTGTGGTCCAATTCTGAGGACGGAGGAAAATCCTATTTTTCTATCCATCTGCACAGCGGATCGGATGAACACGGACAGACAGTCTGTGTTCATCCGATCCCCTATAGAGGAGAGTGGAGATTTGATAGGTCGGCCCCTGCACAGTGTGCCGGGACCACCCTGTCATCCGCTGGCTCAGTGGGTATCAACGGAGCGATCCCCGCTGAGCAAGCGGATGTTCACATGGATCCGTCCCGTGTGAAAGGGGCCTTACACTTAAAAAATGCACCTGTTCCAACATACATACAAATTAAGCTTAAAGGGGTTGTAAAGGTTCGTTTTTTATTTTCTACATAGGTTCCTCTAAGCTAGTGCATTGTTGGTTCACTTACCTTTTCCTTCGATTTCCCTTCTAAATGTTTTTTTTCTTTGTCTGAATATCTCACTTCCTGTTTCTCCTCAGTAAACTTCTCACCATCATCCGAGCTGGTGGTTAGTCAGCCAGAACAGCTTACTGAACAGCTTACTGAGGAGGAACAGGAAGTGAGAAATTCAGACAAAGAAAACAAAGAAAAAAACATTTATAAGGGAAATCGAAGGAAAAGGTAAGTGAACCAACAATGCACTAGCTTATAGGAACCTATTTAGAAAATAAAAAACGAACCTTTACAACCCCTTTAAGAAAAAACCCCACAGAACCATCTTGTTTGTAACTCAGGGACTGCTGCATCTGCTTAGTGTATTCAGATGAATTAAATCCTGTTTTTTTCAGGACAAATTAGACTTTCTTTTGGTGTTAAATGGTATCTCCTGAATAATATTTATTATAAAAAAAAACTGGCCCAAATTAGTAAAAAAATATTATTTATAAAATGTAGCTGCATATTTCTTGCTATTACCATAACCTATCACCAGAGAACAACCCCAATTAAATTTCCCTGCTCCTGATAATCGTAGCGATACCAAATATGTGTACATTATGATAGCCAATCAGAGATTATAACAACGGTCAGGCTTCCTGGTCCCCGTCGTTAGTATGGGACCTGGGGCTCTCTGCCTCACGGAAGAAGTCCCACTTCTATGAGGCCGCATATATGCCTACATGTGGTGGGAAATGGTTAAGCTAGAACTAGAGGTCAAAACCTTTCTTTTCATTTTGGATAGAGTGAGCCCTGGTCCCCACTGATGCGTTCCAGGAAACGCAGCAAACTGGTGCGTTTCCCGCATTGCTGTTCTGGGGGCACCCTAAAATTTGCGATTTTCTTTTAATTTTACTTTCAAATTTCCACTCTGTCCAAAGCTAAAAAAAAAAAAAAAAAAAAGGTTTTGCTTTTAGATATGCTCAGGGCCCACTATTTATTTTGTATTGTACCTTTACTTTCTCCCTTCATTTTGTAAAGTGTTGCAGAAACTGTTGGCGCTATACGATATAAATAATGTATAATATTTGGTTCAACTACGGAAGCAGTAAGCGAATATAGTAGTTGCCCTTACTACAGTGATTGCTTCTGTCTTCCACATCCTGTGCTGAGCTCCTGCCCTGCTGCAAAGTAACCACAGGGGGCTGCCCACTAGGCACTGGCACCATTCACAGAACACCTTGCATTTTTCTCAGTGGATGCAAGGCATTCTCTGAGTCGATGAGGTGGGGGAAATGTCAAGGCTCTGCCTCTGCATTTCATCCAATCAGAGAACACAGTGCATTCTGTTGTGCTTTTTAAGGAAATTTTCCCGCACAATATTTACTAAGTAATTTTTAACAAAGATATTTTTAAGATGCAGAATCAATCTATATGACACAGTCTATACATGTGAAACGTATTCACGGAGACGAGTGATCATACGAAATAGTTACATTTATTGATTGACAGAAAACAAGTATTTACATGAAATATTGAAATACAGATTGCATTACTTGATCATTTTGACAATTTATGGAAACACCCTCAAACTGGGCGTAGTAGTACCTTGGACACAATTATCACCATTATCACTTCTCGGTAGAATCAATAACCTTTTGATACTTGACAATTAAACAGAATGTCTGTATTTCACACGTCCAACCGTTACTATACTGCTGGTAAGTAAGTGGTTAACAATATGAAATAAATTAGACATTTGCTTGTCAATAAAATTGGCATCTATGCAAAAAGAAATTTATAATGAAAAAAAAATTTAGAGAAAAATCTAAAAGGCGGTTATTGATTCGGGAGAAATATTTTCAATAATAGAACATTCAAAAAATCGATATTTAAGAGAACATAGAATAGATGATAAACATATATTTACCCATTTCCAATATGGCTATTAGTGTGGAATGTTGGTTACCAGGAATTTTAAGATGGCTGCCGTGGCTTCAACATGGATCCTTTTACAGAGGAATTACTTTGTGTGACCTCCGAGTTCCAAGGAGCAGGGGTCTTCATGAATGTAAAAATGGGTATTCATGCATGGTGCATGAGTGTCAGTTGTCTGGGAGTCTTCCAGTGTCCCTTCTCAGGGGGGTCTCAGGATCTGTGCTTAAAGCGGAGGTCCTGCCAAATGTATTTATTTTTTTCAGTCAGCAGCTACAAACACTGCAGCTGCCGACTTTTAAAATATGGACACTTACCTGTCCAGGGCGCCCGCAATGTCGGCACCAGAAGCCGATCTGTCCCTCGGCTCTCGGGTGCAGGAGCCATCTTCGGTAAGGGAATCCGGAAGTGAAGCCTTGCGGTTCCCTATTGTGCATGAGCGAGTTGCGCTGCGCGATCCCACTGGTCCCTGTTGTCTTCTGGGATCTGTGTGTCTCCCAGAAGACAGTGCGTGGGATGGAGGAGGCGCCGGATATGGCATAGATATCTGTGGGTACCCCCGGATATCTATGCCCGGAAGTGGGAGCAAATACCTGGATTAGACAGGTATCTGCCAACCCCCCCTGAAAGGTGGCAAATGTGACACCAAAGGGGGGAGGATTCAGAAAAGTGGAAGTTCAATTTTCAATTTTTGGGTGTAACTCCGCTTTAATCAGCTTCAGTAGGGGGTCTTCTGGCATTAGGGAGTTTAATTTACTAAAACTGGAGAGTACAAAATCTGGTGCAGCTCTGCATAGAAGACAATCAGCTTCAATTTGTTCTTGAACACGCTGAAGTTAAATGCCAATGGGGTCTAATAGAGAGTCTTTATGAAGTGGACCTGTCATTTCTACTATGCTATCATGTAGTGGGGCTTTCAGTCCCCTATGTGATAGCTATCAAGTTAAATAAAAAAAAAAAAGTACCCTGCTCTCATGTACATGTGCATAAGAATGGAAATGCATGCATTGGGTGCATCTACATGCAAAAGCAATGATTGAGCCACAGATACTGTGTATGACTGTGCACACCAGAGTGAGAGCAATAATAGGTCCATCATTCATGGCTAACTCTAAGTAGATAAACGTCTCGCCTATGGACATACCTAGTACCTATTTACTTGACACAATCTCATCTTTTATGTTATACCAATATATTGGGTAATATATTGTTTGTGTGCATTAAGATTAACTTTAGACCCCTTTCACACTGGGACGCTTTTCAGGCGTTTTAGCGCACGAGTGCTTTCCCAAAACGCCCTGCCCATTTAAATGAATGGGCAGCGCTGCTGAAGCGCCTGCAAATCACTTCAGCAGCACCACAACGGGCAGCACAGTGGTGTAGTGGGTAGCACTCTCACCTAGCAGTAAGAAGGGTCGCTGGTTTGAATCCCAACCACTACACTACCTGCCTGGAGTCTGCATGTTCTCCCTGTGCCTGCGTGGGTTTCCTCCGGGTACTCTGGTTTCCTCCCACACTCCAAAGACATGCAGGTAGGTTAATTGGCTTCTGTTCAAAATTGGCCCTAGTATATGAATGGGGACCTTGGATTGTGAGCTCCTTGAGGGTAGGGACCAATGTGAGTGTGCGATGTACAGGGATAGGGACAATTGTGGACACTCACTCAGGTTGAACTGGATGGACTGGTGTCTTTATTCAACCTTACTAACTTTGTAACTATGTAACAACATTTATGTTAATTTTCATTATTGATTGATTTTTCTTATTTATGGTATTCTTTTTTCACGAATTGTTTTGGTCGTTTGGTAGAGCCTTACTTTTTGTTTTTTTCGTTATTTCAAGGTGATTATTCATTTAAAGGGGCAGCTTCATTGCTATTTTTTTCATTTATAGGTTGGTGCCAATTTTACTCACATTTCGTCCAAAAATTGGTGTCTGTTATCTTTGTCTGTCCTTCAGGTGACCTTATTCTACAGCACTTGCTCTTTGTATAGTCACAGTACTTTACTGTCATATGATCTCACTGCATCAACATACAGTATTTCTCAAAAGTGAGTACACCCCTCACATTTTTGTAAATATTTTATTTTATCTTTCCATGTGACAACATTGAAGAAATTACACTTTGCTACAATGTAAAGTAGTGAGTGTACAGCTTGTTTAATAGTGTAAATTTGCTGCCCCCTCAAAATAACTTAATACACAGCCAATAACGTTTAAACGTTTTGGTAACAAAAGTGAGTACACCCCTAAGTGAAAATGTCCAAATTGGGCCCAAAGTGTCAATATTTTTTGTGGCCGACATTATTTTCCAGCACTACCTTAACCCTCTTGGGCATGGCGTTCACCAGAGCTTCACAGGTTGCCACTGGAGTCCTCTTCCCCTCCTCCATGATAACCTGGAGCTGGTGGACGTTAGAGACCTTGCGCTCCTCCACCTTCCATTTGAGGATGCCCCACAGATGCTCAATAGGCTTTAGGTCTGGAGACATGCTTGGCCAGTCCATCACCTTTACCCTCAGCTTCTTTAGCAAGGCATTGGTTGTCTTGGAGATGTGTTTGGGGTCATTATGATGCTGGAATACTGCCCTGCGGCCCAGTCTCTGAAGGGAGGGAATCATGCTCTGCTTCAGTATGTCACAGTACCTTTTGGCATTCATGGTTCCCTTAATAAACTGTAGCTCCCAAGTGCTGGCAGCACTCATGGAGCCCCAGTCCATGACACTCCCACCACCATTCTTAAATATAGGCAAGACACACTTGTCTTTGTACTCCTCACCTGGTTGCCTCCACACACCCTTGACACCATCTGAACCAAAATAAGTATCTTGGTCTCATTAGACCGCAGGACATGGTTTCAGTAATCCATGTTCTTAATTTCCTTCTTCTTGAGCATCATCTTTAGAAGAGGCTTCCTTCTGGGACAACAGCCATGCAGAACAATTTGATGCAGTGTGTGGCGTATGGTCTGAGCACTTACAGCCTGACCCCCCAACCCCTTCAACCTGCACACCCCACCCCTTCAATCTGCAGCAATGCTGGCAGCACTCATATGTCTATTTCCCAAAGACAACCTCTGCATATGAAGCTGAGCACGTGCACTCAACTTCTTTGGTCAACCATGGCGAGGCCTGTTCTGAGTGGAACCTGTCCTGTCAAACTGCTGTATGGTCTTGTCCACCGTACTGCAGCTCTGTTTCAGGGTCTTGGCAATATTCTTATAGCCTAAGCCATCTTTATGTAGAGCAACAATTATTTTTTTCAGATCCTCAGAGAGTTCTTTGCCATGACGTACCATGTTGAACTTCTAGTGACCAGTATGAGAGAGTGAGAGCGATAACACCAAGTTTAACACACCTGCTCCCCATTCACACCTGAGACCTTGTAACACTAACGAGTCACGGGACATCGGGGAGGGAAAATGGCTAATTGGGCCCAATTTGGACATTTTCACTTAGGGGGTGTACTCACTTTTGTTGCAAGGGGTTTAGACATTAATGGCTTTATGTTGAGTTACTTTGAGGGGACAGCAAATTTACACTGTTATACAAGCTGTACACTCACTACTTTACATTGTAGCAAAGTGTAATTTCTTCAGTGTTGTCACATGAAAAGATAAAATAAAATATTTACAAAAATGTGAGGGGTGTACTCACTTTTGTGAGATACTGTAGATGTGCTCTACGTATTCCATATAGAATCACTGTAATCCTGAGTATATTGGGAGGGGGTGCTGTGTGATGTTCCATGGTGTTTTTATATTTCTGCTAATTGTATCATGTTGACGTATCTCGCGTTTTTAGTATAATAGGCTATTTTACAAACATCCCTAATTAAATGAAAAGATTTACAAATTTTCTTTAATATTTTTAGTCTGATACAGATTTAGCTATTTTTATCATATATATATATATATATATATATATATATATATATATATATATATATATATATATATATATATATATATATATATATATATATATATCCCTGGTGTGTTACATCTGTGCTGAATTTACAAAATTCATAGAATAGCATAATCTGATGTCGATGTTCAATATCCTGCATACACATTATTACAGCTACACTTATACATTTATTGTCATATAATCAGCCTCTACTACATAAAAAGGGGAACTCTTTCTAATTTTGCAACATGTAGTGTAAATAGAGCAATGTCCCTTTAGATTCTCCATTGATAGATCTCAATGAAAATGAAAATGCTCAATGCTATGAAAAGAATATATTCTTTTGTGTGTATTATCTCACCTTTGCAGGAGGAATATTCTCTGCTAAGTCTACCAATGAACAAAGATTTGCCATGCAGTTTGCAAGAATTATTTCATAAACATTTCTGCCTCTAAATGGCACATAGCTGTGACTTCTCCAGCAACCCTACTGTGTATAATTATACCTTTATAGTCTGTTAATTTGCCTCATGAGCCTAGCAGAGTTAAAAAGGTTGTAAAGTCCCAGTGTTTTTCACCTTAATGCATTCTATGCATTAAGGTAAAAAACCTTCCGTGCTGCTGCTGCCCCCCAGAGCCCCCCTTTTACTTACCTGAACTCGATATTTAAAGCGACAAGAACAAGCACAGCAGCTCTAGACCTCATTGGATAGATTGATAGCAACGGGCGCCATTGGCTCCCACTGCTGTCAATCAAATGCTGTAGCACGGGAGCCGGGGGCAGGGCCAAGTCCTGCTGTCTGTGTCAATGGACCCAGAGCAGGACTCGTGAGCGCCCCCGCACCAGTGCCCCCTGTGGAATGCAGCTCTCCGTTGGGGGCACTTGAGAAGAGGAGGAGCCAGGAGCGCTGCTGAGGGACCCCAGAAGAGGAGGATCGGGGCCACTCTGGGGAAACCGCTTGCACAGAAGTGGTACGTATAACATGTTTGTTATTTTTTTTTTAACTAACCTTTAGTATCTCTTTACGGCTGGGTGTATACAACTGCAAAGCTGTGGTCTGATTAGAATATCCCTCTAGTTGTGATTTCTGATATTTCTGTTCTCCTAAATTTTGACTTGAAATGTTTGTTACCAAAAAAAAAAAAAGCATGAATAACAGCACAGTGTCATTTGGCCCCCTGTATAACATAAATACCTGGCTGATTCTGTCTGGTTCTGCCCTCCTCCCTGTAAACTGACAACAGTTTATCATGGCTGCTGACCCCTGACACCATGGTCAGTTTACATACCTCCGTCATTCACAGTTCTCCTCTTTGCCCTACCCCATCCTCTCCACCTCCCCTTTCTGCCCATCAGCTCGAGACACTGCCCGCCCCTCTGCTCCTGATGCTATGAAAAAAAAAACCACTATATTATATTTGTACCATCCCATCTGTTCTATAACAATATGTGTCCCAGTGTCTGTGCTGTATAAAAACTATGCAAATTTCTACCTTATCTCAGATTGTCTCCCAGCGCTCATGTGACAGCTAGGCTCTCTTTCCCATCTCCTCCCCTCCAACTGGCTGACGTCAGCAGGAGTTCTCGGCCGCTCCCACTATAGCTGTCAGCCAGGGAGAGGTGAGAGCCGAAGAGCCACGTTAATTAATGTGGCTAGCATTTTTGCATTGAAGTCAATGGGAGACAAGTTTGCATTGAAGTCAGTAGGGGGCATTTTTGCATTGAAGTCAACGGGACATGATTTTGCATTGGACTCAAAAGGGGGTGTTTTTTCATTGAAGTCAGGAAATGTCTGTCCTAGATGTGTTCACAGAAATGCCTGTCCTAGATGTGGTCACAGAAATGTCTGCCCTCTTAGATGTGGTTTATGATTTTTATTATTTTTTGTCCTTCTAAATGTTTGCCATGATTGTTCTCCTAGAATGTTTGACATACAGTATATTCGGGATATGTGAATTTATTAGTTGCCATTATACTAAACAGAGTCGTACAGTTGTACACTTCAGGAAGAGATCTTGTAGTAAAAGTAAATGCCTCTGTCACTTTTGTAGGACTCTATTAATACTGGAGATTTTGTTCACCATCTTCCAATTTCACAGATTTGTTAAAGTGGTGAATCTGAAAAAATTATAAAAGAATGTCATTTGAAAGTACAGAAATGAATAATCGGAAATGGTTAATGTGATCCTCAAAAAAAGATTTATAAATAAATCAAACTGTGAAAGAAAAAAAAGATAAAAGAAGGAATCTAACAATTTCCACCCTTAATATCAATCTCATTCTATAACAATGCTAGTTTAGGTCTATAGAGAGTGTAGCATATTGTAGCTACAGTATGTCTGATGTCACCAGGGATTTCAGCATACCCCCACAGGCCTTTATGTTACTATATATATATTTCCGCTAACTTGTGAAAATGTATCAAAGGCAATTAAAATCTGGTTTGTTAGTTGCATGTATAATTAGCCCAGTGTCTATATAACACGGGGAAGCGCTGCTCATGAAGCTTCATTGATCTCTGTAGTTTACACTGGCAGATCCAGAATAGACTTGGGAAGCTGTGCACCGTAGTGATCTCGCCTGCCCAGGTTACTCAGACGGAGATGTTTCTATGGAGACCAGCGCTTTTAGTTCATTTCTAAATTCCATCACTAATGAACATTTCTTTTTCTTACGCTGGCTCTTAAATAATCCTTGGAATGCAATTTGTTGAGCCCTAGAATCAGATCCGGACAGGGAACAGAGCCAGCCAAATGTAACTCAAACTGGCGCTTATTGCCCGGGACAGAGAGGATCATGTGCGCAACAGGCAGCAAGGAATGCTAACAATAGAGATGATAACAAAGGATCACTGGGAATAAACTGCAATGATTAATGTTTATAATGTATATATGTTTACCCCCTCCTAAATGTATATCATACAGGGTATACATGTCCTCCCTTTCCTAAATGTATATCATACACAGCATACATGGCTGCCTTATCCCAAGCGTATACTCTACAGAGTGTATACATCCTCCTCTCCTGAGTGTATACTATACAGGGAGTGTATACCTCCTCCCTCTCGAGTGTATACTATACAGGGAGTGTATACATTCTCCCTCTCGAGTGTATACTATACAGGGAGTGTATACCTCCTCCCTCTCGAGTGTATACTATACAGGGAGTGTATACATCCTCCCTCTTGAGTGTATACTATACAGGGAGTGTATACATCCTCCTCTCCTGAGTGTATACTATACAGGGAGTGTATACATTCTCCCTCTCGAGTGTATACTATACAGGGAGTGTATAGAGTGTATTCTTCCTTCCTCTCTTGGGTGTAATAGTGTACAGAGAGGGAAAATAATATTTGACCCCCTGCTGATTTATATTAAGTATTTGATAACATTTTTCAATTTTCCTGGCCCACCTCAAGTCAGCACACGAAGGCATATATACCATAGCTGAATAAATGGGTGGGAGAGACAATCAAAGAAAAGCTGCTAAAGCCAAAAAGAATTGATCTCTTTTATCCGAAAATTGCTGACCGCACATTTAGTTTGTAAGGTAGAATAAAGGCCACACAAGACCTTCAAGCTAGCCATCTTATATATATCTTCGAAGCAATCCTGGCATAACTGCCCCAAAGGCTGCCACCCCTCTAGTCAAATAAGCTTGCAATTGTTTCAGAGCAGAAAGGCCTACTTCATGCATGCCAATCTAATCACCCTGGTAACCCAAAAGTGGATGACTCTTGAAGACCTGATGGCTAAATTAAATGATTGTCCATTTTTCTCTTTTGACCAAGTACACTGTTAGTAAGCTGACCATGTGTAAGAAACTGAAGTCTTCCTGCTGGGCACTCAGTGACTCTCGGGTAAAAATTTGTGACTACTTCCCAGTTTAACTGGAAACTGGATACCACTTTAAAATTGGACTTTGGAGATAGACATAGTATCACTATATCTGGTAAAAAAAAAAAAGACACCAAAGGGCCCTTGCAGAAAAGTTTTGCAATTTTCAACATCCTTCTTTCTGAAATAGTTACTTTCAGAAGAACTATTTTTACCGGGAAGTACTTCAATGGAAATGAATATCTAATATAAATAACTATTGGAGCAAAAGATGCTCTCAGATCCAAGCCCAAGTCCCTCAGCGGGAACAAGAATTTCCACCAAGGCCATATATAGATTGTCACCTGCAACAAGCATCTGGTCACGGGCTTTTCCACCCATCTGCAACTTTTGAAAGATAAGGTAGAGATCTGTACCTTACATGTAGTTGCATGCCAGACCAACCTCTAGAACTAACTGTAAAATATCCAGGATATTGGCTAGAGCAGGGAACACAGGAGAGAAAGCTTTTGCTGAGCAAACAAAACAAACTTCTTTCATATCCTCTCATATGCAGCGTTCATAGATGATCTTCTGTTCACCAAGTTCTGAACAACCTCGGATAAGAATCACTGCACTTCTAGTCTAGCCTATTCCATAGCTAGGATATTAAAAGTAGTCTCATTGGATTGGAGTGCTGTCACTGACCTTGCCATAAAATATTTAATTTGACCAGAAACGGGTTTGGTGGTGCTGATGACATCTGAGTGAGCAGTGAAAGCCAAGGCCTTCTCAGTAGGTGGAAAGGGCCTATATGGCATGGACGTGTTCTGTCCAAATTTTCAGAAGCCCCGTTATATTCAACGACACCGGAGAGAGGCAAAAGATCAAACAGAAAATTCCATGGCACCGTGAACCTATCTTGTATGACGGAGTCTTTGTGTTGATATCCTGTTGCAAATATCAGAAGCTGTGTGTTCAGTGGAGTCTCCATGAGAACTACTGCTGGAAAGCCCCATAGGGCCAATATTGGTTTGAGGCACTTGTTGAAAAATATTCCGCCTAACAGAACCAATAGTTGATTTTGCTTTCCTTACTTTTGGTGTCCCCTTGTCAGGCAATGTAGGCTACTGCTTTCTTGTTGTCAATCAACTGTACTCAGGGCCCCTTGAAGAAGATCCTGAAAAGCTTGCAATGCTAAAAAAGTCTTCCTTCCATTCAAGATAATTGGGGACTCTGCGCTTCACCGCGCTCCAATGGCCTTGCACTTGTTTCTTCAAATTGTGGACTCCCCTGGCCTAGAAACTGGCATCTGGCTTCAGAATCATCCTATCTCCTGGGCTGAGAGGCATGCCCGAAAGAAGCACAGTGGCGATGTCCAAAATTCTAGTTTTTGCTGAATTTGTATAGGCACAAAGATTTTCTCATCCATAGACAGCCCAGCTCATAGACTAAAGAAAGCAAATTGAAAAGCCCTGATGTGCCACCTGGCCCAAGGTACCACCACTGATAACAGGATCTTCAAAAGATTCCTGGGGCTGTGGCAATTCTGTAAAAGGCAGACACTTGAACTGTAAGTGACATCTGGCAACCGCAAATCATACATGCCTCTGGTGCTTGGCATTGATCGGTACATGGAAGAATCAGCAGGTCGATTAACAATAACTGGTCCTCCTGCTGAACTATCCCTGTGACTGTCTGCATGGACTCCATCTTGAACCTCTTGGTGTGTATGTACACAGATTCCTTCAAACTGAAAAAGGCCAGCAGGCTCCTGCCTAAGGTATTAGAAAAACTGGGGAGAAAAGTTCCAGATGATTCTATGTTTTCGGCATTACTGGCATGATGGCCTTGTAGCAGTATAAATTCTTATACCTAATCTTGCAAAATTTTCTCTTATGAGATCTGTTGGTCACAAATAAAATGGATTCAGTGGTCAACTTTGGAATTCTCCATTGTACTCCCACCTAACTGTCTTCTGGACACCATGGTCTTTGATGATTGTTGTCGAAAACCCTCCAGAAGGAGGCTGCAATCATCAACTTCACTCAGGCCCCCTGGACCCAACTGGGAGAGACTGGTTGGACGCACCTTCAAAAGGCTTTCCATTCATCTTAGCAACTTGCTCTGTACTTGATTTCATGGAATAAGGTGCCTGCACTGTGATCTGTTAAATCTGCAGCCTGTCCTATAAGATTTGGTCTCCTGTACCCTTCTGAAGTTCAATAGGCTTGAGTGAAAGATGGGGGCCTCCTCTTACTTGTCTGTGGCCACAGTCCAGACTTTTCCTCTTGTCATTCGCTTAATTGCATTGTCCAGCATTTGGCCAAACAATAAACTCCCATTATAGGAAATGTTGAAAGCTTGAGTAAAAGTTCCACCTGCCCTCCAGTGGCGTAACCACATTGCTCTCATGGCAGTGACTGAGTGCGCCAGCGCTTGTACTAGGTCTATTAAAGCATCCACCAAAAGTCAGTTGCCAGGTTCAAATCCTCCAGAAACTTTGCTAAATCTTGCAATTTCTGGTGTTGAATTTAATGCCATTTTTAAACAGTTTATATATGAAAGCTAATGCTATTGCCGGTTGACAGGCAAAACATGTTACTGTATAGATTCTCTACAAGCCTGATGGCCAGATCACCACAATTTCTGCGTTCCAGATGTGTTTCTGCATGAGTGTTTTTAAAGCATTCCAATGCAGTCTCAATGCGTTTTGATACTTTCCAGATGTGTCCCATACAGAAACAATGTAACATATTCTACTTTTGTTGACTGCACTAGAATGCGCTGCACTGGTGTGAGGTAATTGGAACCCAAGTTAAACACTGTCCATGCTTTCTTGATGCAGAATAAAAACGTACTGGACTGCTTCTAGTGTAAACAAGTCCACTTTCTCATCCATAGAATCTCTGAAGGCAACTGAGTTATAAACATGCAAAGACACTTAAGGCGCCAGATGATAGAGGGCAGCATTCACCCCTGGAGAAGTGCAGTGCATAAACCGCATCAGCCATCTTATTTGGATAAAGCTTAGAGAGCCTGTTACTGTAAATTGATCTTCTGATGAGGTCTCTGCCATCTTTCATCAACAAACTCTTTTACGCTCTATCATTATGGGTGTTGCTTCTGGTGTGGATATTTTCAGCATACTTCTGCTATAGCTGCCTTAATAGGGCTTAGAATTTTGAACAGCCAACTCACTGCAGAGGTAGGTGTGGAGGTGGATGCCTCCATCACCCTAGAAGAACTGCAATGAGCGGTGGGGGGGGATGAAACTTGGCAAAGTGACGGGTCCTGATGGGTTCACCCTACAGTATTACCAATCCCTCCTACCACTTCTAGGCCCTTATATGGTGAAGCTGTTCAATGCCTTCAGTGAAGGGATGCATTTTCCTACAGATACCCTGAGGGTCCACATCTCCCTTATACCTAAAGACGGTAAGGACCAGCCGCATGCAGCAGCTATAGACTCATCTCCCTTCTGAATATAGATCTTAAGCTTTTTACAAAGATATTGGCCAATAGATTAACTCAACACATACAGAATATAATCCATCTAGATCAGGTGGGCTTTATCCCCTCGCAAGAGGCATGAGACACCAAAGTTCTCAACCTTATTCATGTGGCCTCCGTGACTGAAATGCCGTGCGCGAGAAAGCGTTTGACCGCGTCAATTGGAAGGTTATGTCCTCTGTCCTTAAACACATTGGTCTGGGACATAAAATGTTGCAATGGATTTCCAATATTTACTCCGCACCAATGGCTCAGGTTAAGGTTAATGTTGTCCTCTCAGATCCCCAATGCAAATGGTACCAGACAGGGATGTCCGCTGTCACCTCTTCTTTTTGCCCTAGCCTTAGAACTCTTTTTTGTGTACCATACCCTCAAACCCAGACATATTGGGAATAACTATAAAGTAATGCCCAATACAAGATTTTGGCTTATGCGGATGACCTCCTGTTTTCATTAACTAATCCTGTAGTGTCCCTGCCAAATCTCCTCAGAGTTTGATAGATACGGAACTCTGTCCAACCTAAAAATGTACTTTGATAAATCCGCAGCAATGGGGATCTATGTAGCACCAAATAAACTGAGCTCCTTACAATCCCAGTTCAAATTCAAATGGTCAGACAGCGCCCTCAAATATTTAGGAATCCTTATCCCGAGTGACTTGACACGCACCTTTGAACTTAATTTTCCACCTCTGTTAACCAAGACCCCTTTGCTGCGGGAGGAGTGGAATTGAGGACTCCACTCCTGGCTCGACAGGTGTAACCTCCTTAAGATGTGTATACTTTCAAAGTTTTTATACTTATTTAAAGTACTACTGGACAAGGTCACACCCCAATATTTTAAGCAAGCGCATTACATTTTTATTAAATTCATATGGGCACACTCAAAAACTTGGTTACGCAGACATTACCTTATACTGCCTAAACATTATGGAGGGTTAGCTCTCCCAGATCTACGAAATGAAATTAATATTTGGCGGTACACCTTAGGAGAATTATTGACTGGAATTGACACGGTAAGACCAAACTCTGGACACAACTAGAACAAGCCCAGACAATTGTTCTGTTGAAAGGGACTGCATGGTGCTATGACCGGTTACCTTCTACTTTGACATCCCATCCTGTAATAGGCACTACTCTCCGCATGGGCTCGACAATCATATTTACAAGTTTCCTCTCCACTAGAGACTCTCCTCTTTTCCCAATACTGGGGTAACCCTGCATTCCACCCTGGACTTGAACAATCAGAGTATGAAGCACTTCTATCGGCAGGTAGGATTCGTGCCTCACATTTCTTAGATGGCAATCAGTGGCCTTCCATCCAATCGCTGATAAGTGTAAGTGACACTGGTCACTTTCAACTTCTTTTCTGGAAAGCAATACAACTACACCATTTCCTGCATTCGATCGCCAATCCGTACTCTGACGACTTTTGAGGTTTACTGTAGGGATGAGGGGGCCCTAACTCATGTGCTAGCTAAAACCTACGCTATGCTCAACTACCCCCCCCCCCCCCCCCCAGTCCTTACAGCACAAAATAAACAGGAAAAACATTCTAAGGCATGGAGGCTCTGGAATATGTTTATTCTATCCGATTAAGGTGTGTCCCTGTCTGACTCTTGAAAAGCAAATTGATACAGGCCCGATAGTTAGTTAAAGTGATGACACGCCCACCGCTTCCGGGTCAGCACCCCCCCCCCCCCCCCAATTCTCTCCTTCTTTAATTACTTTCTCTGGAACCACTGTGTTTCCCCTCCTTTATTTTTTCTGATTCTTCCGATTTAATAGTGTTCAGGGATCGGGCAGTTCAACTGGGTTCCTGATTAAGGGGACATTGTGACATTTCTCACTCAATAACTCAGGACACTAGTGTTGTGTGTCTAACAATGTTGTTGAAAATGCAATCACAAGTCTTATTGATATTACTGTCATGTGTTTCAAACACCGGACAGATAGCTGGCTTTTATTGAAGTAATTACCCATGCACATTTTATGTTATGGTTGTCATTGCACTGTACCTTCCCTGACTTTTCTCTGAAAACAATAAAAAATTTATATTTGAAAAAAAAAAAAAAGAATTTTGCACAACCGCATCCTTGTGAGGCAACCTGTGCAATTTCTGTTTCCAAAGCGAGCAAAGTCCTTTCTTGTATTAAGAGAAGTATGGACTCCAGAGGGAGAGATATAATTTTGCCCCTGTACAAATCATTAGTAAGACCTCATCTGGAATATGCAGTTTTGGGCACCAGTTCTCAAAAAGGATATTGGGGAACTGGAGAAAGTGCAGTATGCACAGGAGAGAATTGTGGGGTTATGACAGTGGGTAATATGTACAGGAGGAGTGTGGAGGATATGACAGCGGGCACTATGTACAGGAGAGAAGTGTATGACAGTGGGCAGTATGTACAGGAGAGGAGTGTGTAGGATATGACAGCGGGCACTATGTACAGGAGAGAAGTGTATGACAGTGGGCAGTATGTACAGGAGATGCTTGGGGGGTTCTGACATTGGGCACTATGTATAGGAGAGAAGTGTGGAGGGTATGACAGTGGGCACTATGTATAGGAGAGAAGTGTGGAAGGTATGACAGTGGGCGGTATGTACAGGAGAGGAGTGTAGAGGGTATGACAGCGGGCACTATGTACAGGTGAGGAGGATGAAGGAATCTAGGAAGGAAAGTGTAAAGGTTTGTGGAAGGATGTTTAGGGACTGCGTAGTGGTTAAGCGAACCATATATGGATTGAAATTAAACCAGTTAGGGATGCCCCCATTCACGGGTCAGTGGGTGAGAGGGTGTGTGGGGACAGGCTGGGGAGAGAGGTCTGTCAGCAGGGGGTGTGAGATGGTCATGGAGGGATATCAATCAGTGGGTGGGGGGAGTAACTGAGAGTGATATCTTTTGGAGTAGGGTCTGTCATCTGCAGGTTGGGAAATGTTCACATGTGATATAAGTTGAAGGGAGGTGGCTAACATGGGAAGTGGCTGGGGAGTGCCCTGGTTGGTGGTGAGTGTGAAATGGATGATATATGTTTCAAGTTTCTTTCACATTTGCGGTAATGCTTACTGCCCTCTAAAAAATGATCTGTGGTGGATTGCTTTTCAACGAGTGGTATAGCAGCAGCTGACAGCCTTGAGGTGCTACTGCCACCTCCTTGTTTCTTTTTTTACATTGCTGAATGGTAGTTTTACATTGTTGGACTATACTGCTACTGCGAGCGAGTTTGGCTTGCAGTTGCAGAGTGGCTCCATTGAAATCAATAGGCGAGCTTGCAGGCGGTGCTGCCTGTCAAACTCTGCAGACTCAAAGCTGTCCATTGAGCTCAGTGCCTCTGACAAGAAGTGAGGAGAGGCACTGTGAGCTCATCCTCTCAGTCTACTGCAAACAGAGTGTGCTTGCTTGTATTTAAACTGGCCGCTCTGTATATAGCTTCTGACAGGCTGCGCAAGGAGCCCTGTCTCTCCGGAACCATAAATGATAGGAGCCCCAAATTTTGATCAGTGGTGGGGTAAGTCTTTAGCTACCTACCCCCCAAATCTGTTTACCAAGCCACAACCCTCAAAGTCGATCGTGTGGGGTTTTTTTTTTTTGGCAAAGGGGCCTGGTAAGGGGTTAATGACATAACTCTGGATGGCCGCACTCCAATGCTAAAACGATGCTTTATTCAAATAATATTTAGGACACAGCAAATGACATCACAGCGAAAGATGCTAACATCTGACAAGTTTCGCACTAAGGTTAGTGCTTACTCATAGCTGGTTACTCACCAGCTATGAGTAAGCACTAGCCTTAGTGCGAAAAGCGTCAGAGGTTAGCATCTGTGATGTCATTTGCTGTGTCCTAAATATTATTTGAATAAAGCATCGTTTTAGCATTGGAGTGCGGCCGTCCAGAGTTCTGTCATTATCCACATGTGGCTCGCACTCGGATCCCTTCACCTGGAGCAATTATCTCTGAGTTCCCAGGACCTGCCTTTGAGCGGTGGTGTATATCTCTCTTCTGATTCTCTGGCCTGGTAAGGGGCCTGGAGCTGCAGCTCCAATAGCCCCTTTGTTAATCCAGCCCTGCCCACATCCAATTCGCAATAGTGGGAACCCAGCCTAAAGCATACCTGATTCTACTCTGCTAGTACAATGGAGAAATGGAGACATAAGATATTACACTATAGCCTAGGACAGGCAAAACCATTGCATGTTCCAGATTAATGATCAGTGCACCATGCATCTGAAAATGTGCTAGAGCACAAAATGTATATATATATATATATATATATATATATATATATATATATATATATATATAAATATCCCTGGAAATCATTTTAAAATGTCGAAAAGTATAGGGAGAGACTTATTAATACTGGAGCACACAGAATCTAGTGCAGCTGTGCATAGTAACCAATCAGCTTCTAACCTTAGCTTGTTCAATTAGCCCTGATTCACACCAGTGCGACTTGTCATGTGACTTGACAGTTCAAAGTCACATGACATGTCACACCCCATTTGTAGCAATGGAACTGTTCAAAATGTTGCGACTCAGAAAAAAGATTCCTGCACTATTTGTGCAGTTTCATTGCAACTTGCATTGACATCTGTTAAATGAAGGTGCACAGATATCAGCACATGAAATTGCTGAAGTAGAGCAACTTCAAAACTGCACTGAGCCAGGGCTAAAAGTGTTACTAAACCCACAACAGTAAAATCAGTCTGTATATGCAGTGAAGACAGTGCTGATTGGCCTTGTGCTGATCACATTCACTCTGCCAAGAAAAAAAAAATCTCTAGCAATACACACCAAACTGAGCATGTGCAGAGTGCCCCCCAATGTTCTGCTCTATCAGGAGATGGATTGGAGACAGTGGAAGAAGAGGAAGATCCGAGAAGACAGGATCAAACAGCCTTGTTACACAATGCAGAGGATTAACCTCGTAGGTTCCACAGGGAGTATAACAAGCATGCTTTATTGCATACTAACACTTTAAGACCCCTTTCACACTGGGGCGGTTTGCAGTAGGGTTGCCACCTCATCCCTTTAAATCCGAACACATATTAATTACACAGGTTCTTGGGCTAATTTAATGCAGATAAGGCACCAAGTGAGTTTAATTACCACCTTAATCAGCCACAGAACCCGTTTAATTAATATGTGTTCGGTTTTAAAGGGATGAGGTGGCAACCCTAGTTTGCAGGCACTTTAGAGCTGGAAATAGGCTCTGCTAAGCGCCTGAAAACCGCCTCCCATTCATTTTCATTCCAGAGTGACTTTTCACAAGCAGCATCTTTAGGGTGGCTTGGGTGAGCTGTATTTAGCGCTCCCAAAACACCTTGCCCATTATAAAGGAATGGGCAGCGCTTCGGAAGTGCCTGAAAAGCACTTCGGAAGCGCCACAACAAGGGAGTTTTTAACCCCTTCTTTGGGGTTAAAAGCGCCCTGCTAGCGACCAAAAAGCACCTCTTAAACATCAGTAAACACCTGCTAAAACGAGCGGCGCTTTAGCGCACCGCAGCCCCAGTGTGAAAGAGGTCTAAGCTTTGAGAATAAAATCTGAAAGCTGATTGGTTCCTCTGCACAGCTGCACCAGTTTTAGTAAATCCCCCCTATAGTATCCCGACCACGTATGTAATATTTTTCTTTTCTGTAGTGATAAAAGATGGGGATCTGGGTGGACTCTTAAAGTCTTCTGTTATTATTAAACAGTCAGTGCTATCGCCGAGTCTGCCAGCACATATAACTGCAGACAATATAATCTCTCACTAGGGGGAGGCCTTGTTACATTCTGCTTCGCTACATTGTATCCGATCCCCCTTGTGAAGTGATGATATTTGACGCTGAGGTGCTAGCACCAGTCAGGTGCAGACTGAGAAGATCTATGCTGGATTTTGCTGTCAGTCCTCATTCATCTCTCCTCTCTCTCTGTATCTTATCTGTATCTCAGTGATTTATTTGTACTTTTGTATGTTGCTGCCTGCGTCCAGCGTGTTCTGTGTCTCCCGCTAATCGCTGCTACAATAGCAGGTGTGTAAAGTTACCTATCTAAGTTAGATCTGTTGTGTGCACAGTTTTCCTGTGTCAGGTCTCTAGAGATATATATGAGAGCTTGGGTTACACCAGCAGCTGCTGCCGCTTTTGCCTTTGGTTTCTGATCAACACAACCCCCCACCACCCCCCCTTTCTTATTTCTGTCACCACTTCTGCGTCCTTAAAATGCTGTATGTATGTCACCGTTCTTCTCTTGTCTGCTGACAGCATTGGGTGCTAAAAACCGTTTCATTTCTCATTTCTCTCTCCACCCCCCCCCCCCCTGCAGGATCTCTCCAGAGGGCGATTAGAACGCAGAGCTACATGAAAACACGACTGAGGACAGTTCGGAAGGAGACGTTTTGCGATCAGAGGAGGCGAACAGCTGTGGCAAGAGGTTTCCTGTCACTCTTGTAATAGTTGAACCCGGAAACTTGGCTGATTGGCTCCCTCGGCGCTGGCTCTGGTTTGCCTGAGAGTTTTGATAATGTTGGCTGGCGATTTAAATGAGATGCTTCAGATCCCAGAGCTGCAGATCCCAAATCTGTCGGACAGTACCTCCGCCACGAGCAGCAGCAACACTCCCAGCCAGCGGCGGCGGCGCTTTAAGATGAGACGTTCGAAGACTCCGAGAAACCGTGAGTGTCTCGAAGCCACGGACTACACCGGGAATCTGGAATATCTACAACTGCCATCTATTGAGATCACTCCGTCCAGCGATGAGGACAGCGCCGTATCCAACTCTTCCACTCCCAGCACGTCCCCCAGGCGCCAGGGCTTAAGGCTGCACGCTTTGGGTAGCACGTCAGATAAGGATGGCAGTGAGATAGAAGTTACTGTGAACAGCAAGAGTAGGTAAGTACCTTTATGAATACCTTTTTTATTATGCACACTGATCCATGGTAACATACAGTGGGGTGTATTTACTAAAGCTGGAGAGTTCAAATTCAATCTCACTTCTGCATAGGAACCAATCAGCTTCCAGGTTTTATTGCCAAAACTTAATTGAACAAGCTGAAGGTAGAAGCTGATTGGCTACCATGCACCGATGCACCAGATTCTAAGTGCTCCAGTTTTAGTAAATATCCCCCAGTATCTCACAAAAGTGAGTACACCTCTCACGTTTTTGTAAATATTTTATTCTATCTTTTCACGTGACAACACTGAAGAAATGACACTTTGCTACAATGTAAAGTAGTGAGTGTACAGCTTGTCTAACAGTGTCAATTTTACGTCTCCTCAAAATAACTCAACACACAGCCATTAATGTCTAAACCGCTGGCAACAAAAGAGAGTACACCCCCTAAGTGAAAAATGTCCAAATTGGGCCCAATTAGCCATTTTCCCTCCCCGGTGTCATGCGACTCCTTAGTGTTATAAGGTCTCAGGTGTGAATGGGGAGCAGGTGTATTTAAATTTGGTGTTATCGCTCTCACTCTCTCATACCGTCTCTCATACACTCTCAAAGAACTCTCTGAGGATCTGAAAAAAAGAATTGTTGCTCTACATAAAGATGGCATAGGCTATAAGAAGATTGCCAAGACCCTGAAACTGAGCTGCAGTACGGTGGCCAAGACCATACAGTGGTTTAACAGGACAGGTTTCACTGTAGCAAAGTGTCATTTCTTCAGTGTTGTCACATGAAAAGATATAATAAAATATTTACAAAAATGTGAGGGGTGTACTCACTTTTGTGAGATACTGTATATCTGCATTTTGTTCTCTTATAATGGATTTTTGATAGTAGTGTGTAGGTAGTAACCGGGGTGTATCTACAAAAGCTACCTATAATATACAGGTCATGCAGGGGAATGCTATTTATAGTTTGCTCCTGTCTTGTTATAAGTTCTGTCTAGCTGTGCCTCCTTGGCCTTTCTGCGGCTTCCCTGGAGGAGATCGCCAGGAAACAACTCTCCTGCTGTGGATGCTAATTTCGGGAATTTTTGTTTCCTTGGCAACTAGGCACTCTGATAACCACTGCAGTCCCAAGGAAGCGCTGTGAAAGTTTGATGCACTGCTTAGGGGCATCCACATGGTGCGGTCTCCGAAGCCAGCCATAGATGATGCCAATAAATTTTCTGTAACCATGGGTTGTAGGAAAGAAAATTGGTTGATTCCCCATCAACACAGACAGCTATTGGGTTCTCCTGGGGGAAGGGAGAGTTGCGCAGGGAGCTATCCCTGCTGGGAGAACACAGTGGTTATTTCTAGCGGCTATAGCCACTGGCAATAATTACATGTAAAAATCTGACATGCTGGTTGTACCCAAGTCATTCGACTTGAGCACAATAGCCTGCCCATACAGTGGTGTGAAAAAGTGTTTGCCCCCTTCCTCATTTCCTGTTCCTTTGCATGTTTGTCACACTTAAGTGTTTCGGAACATCAAACCAATTTAAACAATAGTCAAGGACAATACAAGTAAACACAAAATGCAATTTGTAAATGAAGGTGTTTATTATTAAAGGTGAAAAAAAATCCAAACCATCATGGCCCTGTGTGAAAAAGTGATTGCCCCCCTTGTTAAAACATACTATAAAACTGTGGTTGTCCACACCTGAGTTCAATTTCTATAGCCACACCCAGGCCTGATTATTGCCACACCTGTTCACAATCAAGGCATCACTTAAATAGGAGCTGCTTGACACAGTAAGGTCCACCAGAAGATCCTTAAAAGCTACACATCATGCCGAGACCCAAAGAAATTCAGGAACAATTGAGAAAGAAAGTAATTGAGATCTATCAGTCTGGAAAGGGTTATAAAGCCATTTCCAAAGCTTTGGGAATCCAGCGAAACACAGTGAGAGCCATTATCCACAAATGGCGAAGACATGGAACAGTGGTGAACCTTCCCAGGAGTGGCCGGCCGCCCAAAATTACCCCAAGAGCGCAGCGACGACTCATCCAAGAGGTCACAAAAGACCCCACAACAACTTCCAAGGAACTGCAGGCCTCACTTGCCTCAGTTAAGGTCAGCGTTCATGCCTCCACCATCAGGAAAAGACTGGGCAAAAATGGCCTGCATGGCAGAGTTCCAAGGAGAAAACCACTGCTAAGCAAAAAGAACATCAAAGCTCGTCTCAATTTCTCCACAACACATTTTGATGATCCCCAAGACTTTTGGGACAACATTCTGTGGACCGATGAGACAAAAGTGGAACTCTTTGGAAGGTGTGTGTCCAAGTATATCTGGCGTAGAAGGAACACTGCATTTCATAAAAAGAACATTATACCAACAGTAAAATATGGTGGTGGTAGTGTGATGGTCTGGGGCTGTTTTGCTGCTTCAGGACCTGGAAGACTTGCCGTGATAAAAGGAACTATGAATTCTGCTGTCTACCAAGAGATCCTGAAGGAGAATGTCCGACCATCTGTTCGTGTGCTCAAGCTGAAACGAACTTGGGTTCTGCAGCAGGACAATGATCCTAAACACACCAGCAAGTCCACCACCGAATGGCTGAAGAAAAACAAAATGAAGACTTTGGAGTGGCCTAGCCAAAGTCCTGACCTGAATCCTATTGAGATGTTGTGGTATGACCTTAAAAAGGGTGTTCATGCTCGAAAACCCTCTAATGTAACTGAATTAGGACAATTCTGCAAAGATGAGTGGGCCAAAATTCCTCCAGGATGCTGTAAAAGCCTCATTGCACGTTATCGCAAACGCTTGGTTGCAGTTGTTGCTGCTAAGGGTGGCCCAACCAGTTATTAGGTTTAGGGGGCAATCACTTTTTCACACAGGGCCATGATGGTTTGGATTTTTTTTCACCTTTAATAATAAACACCTTCATTTACAAATTGCATTTTGTGTTTACTTGTGTTGTCCTTGACTATTGTTTAAATTGGTTTGATGTTCCGAAACACTTAAGTGTGACAAACATGCAAAGGAACAGGAAATGAGGAAGGGGGCAAACACTTTTTCACACCACTGTAGATGGTTTGAATCTTGGCTGGTCCCTGCTGAACCTGCTGGGATTCGAACCATCTATGGCAGGCTCATAGGTGTGCACACAGGGTGTGCCAGGTGTGGCGGGGCACACTCTAATCACCCCATGCGCATTAGCATTATCGCCCTATGTGCTGGCAGGAAGATGGGAAAGAGCTCACTCTTACTGGCTCTGCTATAACAGGTGTTTTCACACTTCTCTTTCAATATGCCAGCAGAGAAGTCAATGTGCCGGGGTCATTATATATATGTATATATATACACACACACACACACACACACACACACACACACACACACACACACACACACACACACACACACACACGTAGGGTGCACACCCTAATTCAATAGGCTGAACATACTTATGGGCAGGCTCAAGGCAGTGGACTCCTATAGGCCACCTTTATTATTATTGTATTTTATACAGGCCTTTTTGTATAAACACAGAAATACAATGGTTTTGTGGTGATCACACTCCGTCACATTTTTGTTTTAATTTGATTTTACAGGTCACCAAAAAATTTACCAAAATCTGTGTGCACTTTCAGTATATCTGACTGGATGGGCTTAGGTTCACGTGTATGAAGTCTGAGAGCAGCCTTGGAATCCAAGGTCTTATTTCATCAAGACGAGAAAACATAAAACAGCCAATGTGTTTCAGGGGCTCCTGCTTCTTCAGGGCTTGGCTGGCATAGGTGGTTTACAGGACTCAGAAATGGTAACCAGGATTAATTTATTTGCAGTGTGAAAACATAAAAAAAATTAAAAAAAAAAATCGGATTCCTCCAAACTCCACTAGAAGTGGGGGGGGGGGGGGGTGAGGGGATCAGTGAACCCCAGAAATGCATTGGAAGTTTTCTTGTTTTGAATTTATGTCAATAATAATAAACCTTGTACTGCTAAACTGTTTGCTTGGTGCTCTCATTAGACCTTTGTCAGGGCTGGGCTCAGCCCTTCCTTCTCAAAGCTGGCTGAGTAGCTGTCGGCTAATTGCCAGCTCCTATCTCTCCACAGTGACTCACATGTTGATGATATCCTGCTCGTCAGTCCTGCCTATTTAAGCCGTCCAGTCCAGATGATCTCTACGTTTACCTTGGTCACATTTCTAGAGACGCTGTACTGTGTTCCTGTTAAAGACTTGCTTGGCTGACATTCCTTCTGGCTTCAGATCCTGCTTGCTGTTCTACTACGTTTATCTCTGGCTCCCTGACGTTTTAGCTTGTCTGACTATCCGTTCCAGTTCCTGATCTCTGGCTATGTTTTGACCACGTTTACTCTGTTTACCTTTTTTTATTATTATTATTAAACAAATGTGATTTGACTGTACTTCTGTCTCAGCCTGATTCATGGTTTCTGACAGTAGGCGAAGGCCATGAATTCAGAAGTCAATCCACTTGGTAATATTTTTTCCAGATTGGATGAGCAAGATCACCACATGGATTAGTTTGTCATGGCGGTACAAACGCTACTGAGTCGCACGGCACTCCTGGAATCTCCCACTGTGGCTGCTCCGGTACCACCTGTGTTGCAGGCTGTCCCTGCTGCTGCTCCAGTCTCTGTGCAGGCACCTGCCTTAAGTATTATCTCTATAAGAGGTATGTCTGGTTCCGCTCTGCTTCCCCAGCGATTTGGGGGTGATCCAGTCCAATGCAGAGGGTTTCTCAACCAGGTTGAGATATACTTTGGAGATGCTGTCCCAGGCGTTTCCCATGGACGGAAGCAAAGTAGGTTATATCTTTTTGCTTTCTGAGAGAGCCTTGGCCTGGGCAAACCCTCTATGGGAGACGCAAAAACCTGTTGTCTTGAGTTACCCTGAGTTTGTGACTTCTTTTAAAAGGGTATTTGACGTTCCCTCATGCTCCACTTCTGCTGCCAAGTGCCTCATGTCCATCAAACAGAGTACGAGAACCTTGCCGATTTACGCCATTGAATTACGTATTCTGGCAGCAGAGGTTGCTTGGAACAATAAGGCCTTCATGGCTGCCTTTTCTCATGGTCTCTCTGATACCATCAAGGATGAGATAACAGCCCGAGATATACCCACAGAGCTAGAGAGGTCGATCACATCTGCCATCCTCATTGACTCCAGACTCGTGCTTGCAGAAGCCTCCTGTACATTTGTCTCTGAACTTTGCAGTCCAACCCTTGCCTCCCTCACCTCCCATGCCTCCTGGAATCGAGTTGGTCTGTGAAGATGAACCCATGCACTTGGGCTTCACGCATCTCTCTGTGGATTAGAGAACCCTTAGGAAGAGGGAGAGATTGTGCCTTTATTGGGGCCAGGCAAGTTATTTTTTGAAGTCTTGTCCTGCCCATCCAGGAAACGCCTCAAACTTGAGGTCCTGTCATGGACAGACCTTAGGTGTCGTTGTTTCATCCCCAGTTATCCAGAAGGATAAGCCCCTGGTTTTGATTACCCTTTCTTGGGCTGAGTCGTCCGTCAAGATACAGGCTCTCGATTCCGCTGCAGCTGCATGACACTCCACTTGCCATTGAGGCTCTTGATGGAATACCTCTACAGCTGGCCCATGTGACTTATGAGACTGTTCCATTGTCCATGGCTGTAGGGGCTATTCACCATTAGATAATCCAATTCCAAGTTATTTCCTCACCTAAACTTCTGCTGGTTAATGGTTATCTTTGGTTACAGAGGCACAACCCCTCTTTTGATTGGTTCCGTGCTGAGGTTCACTCCTGGTAGCCACAATGCAGTAAGACATGCTTCCAGAAGGTAGCCAAGGTCCTGTGCACCTCTTTACTCTCCTCCCTGCTGGAGGAGTACCACAATTTTAGCAATGTCTTTGACAAAGGTCAAGCTGGTAGTTTGCCTCCAAACCAGTAGTATGATTGTGCAATTGACCTTCAACCTGGTGCCATACCTCCTCATGGCTGGGTTTACCCTTTGTCGGTCTTGGAGGATAAGGCCATGGAGGAGTATGTTGCAAAACCAGTAGTATGATTGCGCAATTGACCTTCAACCTGGTGCCATAGCCCCTCATGGCTGGGTTTACCCTTTGTCGGTCTTGGAGGATAAGGCCATGGAGGAGTATGTTGCAGGCGCAAACATTCCTTCTGACTCCAGATCCTGCTTGCTGTTCTACTACACTCATCTCTGGCCCCCTGACGTTTTGGCTTGTCGGACTATTCCGGTTCCTGAACTCTGGCTATGTTTTGGCTACATTTACTGTTCACTTTTTTTTATTATTATTATTAAACAAGTGTGATTTGACTGTGCTTCTGTCTCAGTCTGATTCATGGTTTCTGACAACTTTATACCCACAGATCTTCAACTCTGGGTCCCATTCCCAAGGGGTTACCATGTTTTTGGTTTAGAGCAGCCTCACCAGAGCTACTGGACCCTATTTTTATTTAATTGACCCAATTAAAAGTTGAATCTGGCAACTTGTTTGGGTGAACCACTCTGATTTTCCATAACCTTGACATTCTATGGGGAATGTCTGGCCTCAGGCAACATTACTATGGAGAATTTCTGGCCTCAGGCAACATTACTCTGGGGAAGGTCTGGCCTCAGGGAACATTACTATGGGGAAGGTTTGGCCTCAGGGAACATTACTATGGGGAAGGTCTGGCCTCAGGGAACATTACTAAGGGGAAGGTCTGGCCTCAGGGAACATTACTGTGGGGAAGGTCTGGCCTCAGGGAACATTACTGTGGGGAAGGTCTGGCCTCAGGGAACATTACTATGGGGAAGGTCTGGCCTCAGGGAACATTACTGTGGGGAAGGTCTGGCCTCAGGGAACATTACTGTGGGGAAGGTCTGGCCTCAGGGAACATTACTGTGGGGAAGGTCTGGCCTCAGGGAACATTACTATGGGGAAGGTCTGGCCTCAGGGAATTTAACAGAATTTAGTGGAAATGTAATTCTTCTAATTCCCTTCAATCCTACTTAATTATTTGAATCTTGTGGATCTGCACTCTCCATGATGGCCTCATTTGTTGGTCGTATCACTTCAGTGTGTTTATGATCAGTGTTTTCATCTGCACTACAGCTTGTACTGTATATCTTCCTGAAGAAGCGGGCTTTGACCCATGAAACGTGTTGGTGGAAGTAACAAGCTACCAATACCGTAACTTATGATATCAACCAGAAAAAACGAGTTGATGTTCGTATGATATAGCAGATGTGCATGTATTACATGAAGAGTAATTTCTGACTCTTTTTATTGTGCATTGTTTGTACTAATTAAATTCAATATATTTTTTACAATATTTTTTGAATTGTGGTACCGATTAAAGTCCTAAAGTATTTTGGTTAGGATTGGTTTGTTTAAATATTCAATAAAAAGTATGTGTTGCCAGACAACTGACGTCTAATACTTATAAGGGCTCAATTACTGTACTCTGCCAAGTTTACATCATTCAGATACTGTTTTTACTTCTTCTGGATGGCTTAGGTGGCCTCTCACATTACATTGTTGTAGATCTTGAGAAGAGGAGATTAAGGGGGCCTATGACCAACTTGTACAAATACATAAGTGGTCCATATAGTGAACTTGGTGTTGAGTTATTCACTTTAAGGTCATCACAGAGGACAAGGGGGCACTCTTGTCTGGAGGAAAAGAGATTTCATCTCCAAATATGGAAAGGTTTCTTCCCTCCAGAGGTGGTTCTGGCCAGCTCAGTAGATTGCTTTTAAAAAAAAGGCCTGGATTCTTTCCTAGCTGTACATAATATAACTGGGTATTAACATTTATAGCTAAAGTTGATCCAGGGAAAATCCGATGGCCTCTTGGGGGAAGGGGAAGGGATTTTTGTGTGGGTGAATGATTGTGTATATGGGATTTTATTTTTATTTTTTTGAACCAGATGAACTCATGTCTTTTTTCAACCTGACTAACTATGTAACTACTATATTTAACACACCCCAAGTTTAGGAAGGAAGTTTAAGGAAGAAAACTTTTTAAGGAAAAAAACTTACATTTAAATGCCCATCAATGCAGCCTTATAAGTGTCCATCTGCAGCCTTGCACAGCGTCCATCTGTATGCTTGTCAGTGTCATCTGCAGCCTTCTCAGTGTCATTTGCAGCCTTGTAGCCTTTTCAGTTTCATTTGCAGCCTTGTCAGCTGCATTTGCAGCCTTGCCAGTGTCATTTGCAGCCTTGCAAATGTCCATCTGCAGCCTTCTCAGTGTCATTTGCAGCCTTGCCCAGGCTGCAGTTAAACTGCAGTGACATGTCAGTGTCACTGCAGTTTGAAAATGGCGCCGCCGAGATACACAGAGCCAGTCCTGTGTATCCTGGCTCTTCTCGGCTTCTCTCGTAGTCCCACCCAGTTCCGCCCTATGATGGACATAACACGAGCGTGACTGTGAGCGGAGCCGAGCGCCACCTATATACATACATAGCCGAGTGTACTCGGCTAGGCTCGGATAGCTCCGCTCACAGTCACGCCCAGTCCCTGTGTTATGTCCATCATAGGGCAGGACTGGGCGTGACTGTGAGCGGAACTAGCCGGGGATAGCCTCGGCTATGTATAGCTATCGGTTTCTCCACTCACAATCAGCGGGGGATCGGCGTATAACACGCACCCACGATTTCCATCTACATAAAAAAAAAAAACGCAATAAACGTTTATTGGTTGGTTTGCACAAAAGGTTTAGTGTCTACAAAATAGGGGATAGTTTTATGGCATTTTTATTATTATTATTATTAATTTTTTTTTACTAGTAATGCTAGTAATGGCGGCGATCAGCGATTTTTATCAGGACTGCGACATTATGGTGGACACATCAGAAGCTTTGGTGCGATTTTAGGACCATTCACATTTATACAGCGATCAGTGCAATTAAAAATGCATTGATTACTGTGTAAATGTGACTGGCAGTAAGGGGGTTAACCACTAGGTGGCACTGTAGGGGTTACGTGTGTCCTAGGCAGTGATTCTAACTGTGGGGGGGGGCTGTGTGTGACACGACACTGATCACCGCTCCCGATTACAGGGAGCTATGATCAGTGACAGTGTCATTAGGCAGAACGGGGAAATGCTTGTTTACATTAGCATCTCCCCGTTCTTCCTCTCCGCGAGACGAGCGCGAGTATCAGAGTCTTGCTATGCCTTATGGGACTTGTAGTTCTGCAACAGCTGGAGGTCCGCTGAGGCTGGATTACACACCTATGAATTTTTAGTGCTTTTTGCATTTTGCAGGTTTGTACTACAGTTGATTTAAATGTGGTTTCCTATGGAACACGTTCTGTGGTGCAAAGCTGCAAAATGCAAAAAACACTAAAACTGCATAAGGCCCCTTTCACACATGCGGATGGTATGTCTGTATTTCATCCATCCGTTTGCGGATGAAATACGGGCATACATTCATCCCTATGGGATAGCGGGTGTCTGCGGATGAGCATCCGCAGACACCTGATATCATCCGCCTCCGCTACAGTCCGATTCTGCAGACGGAGGAAAATCCTATTTTTCTATCCGTCTGCAGAGCGGATCGTATGAACACGGACAGACGGTCCGTGCTCATCCGATCCCCATAGAGGAGAGCGGAGAGCTGACAGGGCGGTCCCTGCACAGTGTGCGGAGACCGCCCTGTCCGCCGCCGTCTCAGCGGGGACAACGGAACGATCCCCGCTGAGCGAGTGGATAATCATTACTGATCCGCCCCGTGTGAAAGAGGCCTTAGTGTGAATCCAGCCTAATTGCATATCCCTGATGTAAAATATTTGTCTCAAAACGGAACAGAACTGTCGCTGTAACTGCGTAAAAAGTGTTATCTGGGGTTTGGCTTCAGTTGTTAGTATATGTAAAGCTGGCAATAGATGATTTTAAATTTCGGCCAACACACTACATTTTTAGTTTGATACGGATTTTAGGTGGCCTGTGAAGTCTAATTATATTATGGGATGCTATTAGTAAAGATGATAACTGACATAGTAGTGTGAATGCTGCTAATGACAATTCAGTCACTTCATGTCGGTGTAATAGGATCTGACCCTGAGCCGTGTTTACACACATTCCGACCATGTGGCCTGTCATCCGCTCCCCGCAGCCTTCCTCCCCATATTACTGAGAAATGTCAGTGCTGGTAATGTTGCTTTGTTGGTGCGATGAAGAAATACTCTACTGAGATTTGAGCTGCAGTATAATCCTTTTTCAGCTTCTTTTCATTTTATTGGGCTTATGTTCTTCTGCTATTAATGTAATGATGGCAAAACAAGGGAAGGACTTTCAGTGTTATTAGAATGAAAGCAACAAGCATTTCCACGCAGTGTTACTATCAAGCCCCATACACACTGTCAGATTTTCTGATGATTTTTGTCTTCAGATATATATGAGGTCAAACCTTAGGAGTTTCAATTTGTATGCAATCAGGCAGGCCCTTGCACTACATGGGTTTGGTAAATCTGAATACAAAAATCAGCAGAAATCTGATAGTGTGTATGGGGCTTCAGGAAGACCTTGATAAAGTATTATTTTACTGAAAGAGTAGTTGATGCTTGGAATAGACTTCCAGCAGAGGTAGGGAGTCAGTCAACACCAAGGCCTGATTCACACCTATACATTTTTAGTGCTTTTTGCATTTTGCAGATTTGCACTACAGAACGTGTTCCATAGGAAACCATGTTAAAGCGGTTGTATACCCGCTGATGTGTTTTTGTTTTTTTACTCACCTGCAAAGGAAAAGGCATAATGAACTAGTACTAGCTCATTATGAAATACTTGCCTTAGAACAAGGCCCCGACATCTGGCCCGATCCACGCCGAGGGAGCTGACATGTTCACTCTGCGTTTCTTCTGGGTATCGCGGCTCCGACGCTGTGAGTGGCCGGAACCGCGATATCATCACTCCTGCGCATGCGTGCGGGCAATTTCTTCCCGGCAGGGTCCGGCGTCTGCCGGACTTTCAGCCGAGAATCCCCTGTGTGCATGCGCTGCTGCAGTCAGTGGCGCATTGCGAGGGGAAATATCTCCTAAACTGTACAGGTTTAGGAGATATTTTTTTTACCTACAGGTAAGCCTTATTATAGGCTTTCCTGTAGGTAAAAGTCCCAAAAATGACGATACAACCACTTTAAATGGGCTGTAGTGCAATTCTGCAAAATGCAAAAAGCACTAAAACTGCCATAGGTGTGAATCCAGCCTAAGTGGATTGGGACAAACATAGATCTATACTCAAAAAAAAAAAGAACAAAAAAAAAAGCAATAATAAAAATGCAGCTGACTCGATTTATTAAATTTTTTTCCCGCAGTCACTCTTTTCTTTTCTGTAATATGAGTCTTTCAGCCTCTATTAAATAGACTGAAATGTAATAACATTTCCTGCTGATCAGGGCTGCCTCAGCTGTCTTTAAAGTGGCACTCCATGCAAACGGGGAAGCTCTGCTCATCTGCCCCCCCCCCCAGTGCCACATTTAGCACCCTTTAATCACTTTTATTGTAAATCCTCGTGACAGCAATAGGCATGTGACAGGTACTCTTTATGGAGAGATCTGGAGTCTATAGTACCCCAAATCCCCCCTCTGCTTTTAAAAGCATTTAAAACACCAAGATCTTAGTTTTTTGAATTCTGTTGATTTTTTTTTTTCTAAATGGCACCATTGATATCCAGGTAAACTGGAAGTTATATCAGGTTGCTTCCCGGGCTACCATAGTTCAGAGCCGATCCGGGCTTTGTTCAACTCTCTCCGATCAGGTGGGACGAAAGAGCCAGAGAAAGCTGCGAAAGATAGCGGGAAGGGGGTTGTCTCCTCCCGCTGTTGGTAAAAGTAATCCAGTGGCTAGTTAGCCGCCAGAGTTGGTTTTGCAAGGAAGCCGACTGGCAGGCATCATCCTGTTATAACCACTGAAGGTTCCAGCGATGTACGGGTATGGTCCAGAAGTGAGCATATATATTATATTCATTGAAAACCCAATGTTCTTATTAACCACTTCATCCCTTGTCCAGAGCAGGTAAGTATGATATGCTCACTTCCAGACCATACCCGCACATCGCTGGACCTTCAGTGGTTATAACAGGACGATGCCTGCATTTAATCTTATGTCAAAGGAAACTTTTATATTGTATATGTTAAATGGTTTCACACATTGTTCTTACCCACTCCTCAGGAATGCCAATGCATAGAGACTGAGCAACTCCCACCATTACATGCGGGGGTTAAGGCCCGCTGTTTTTTGTAGAACTGCAAGACCAATGAGATCCTTGGAACAGCCTTTTTAGGAAGGAGGGGTCAGATTTTAAGAGTAAAAGCTAGTAACAGAAACACAGTTTGGAGATTTTGCTTTTGACACACCACGAGGAAAATTCACACACACAAAGATACACATCTGATTCAATCTTCAGCTCAAGAATATAATTACAATATTGATGTTATTTTTATATTTTGATATTGCTCTTGTAATATTTTGCTATTTTATTATGAAATCATTTTTTGAGTTTTTACACGAGAACTGAACAGATTTTCTTGGAACTTTTCTCATCAATATAATTTACAGAATATCGATATTAATACCATAAGAATGGTATTTTAACACACTCATGCAGCCCCAGACACACACACCATCATGCTTGACTGTAGGCAAGACACAATTGTCTTTGTACTCCTCACCTGGTTGGCGCCACACACGCTGAACCAAATAAGTTTATCTTGGTCTCATCAAACCACAGGACATGGTTCCAGTAATCCTTGTCCTTAGTCTGCTTGTCTTCAGCAAACTATTTGTGGGCTTTCTTGTGCATCATTTTTTAGAAGAGGCTTCCATCTGGGACAACGGCCATGCAGACCAATTTGATGCAGTGTGCGACATATGGTCTGAGCACTGACAGGCTGACCCCCTCCCCCACCGATTCAACCTCTACAGCAATGCTACAGAAAAACAAAGAAAAGGCGCCTCTAAGTGTAGAATTAAAAGCTGTTTAATTTCCCCAAAAAGGGTTAAAAACACTTACAAGATATGTAGACTGGCAGAGCATATCATTAATATCCATGTAGGTGGTCCGGCATGAATGCAGTGGTCACTGGCATATACCAGTTCTTTAGGCTGTGTGTGTCCAGTAGCAGGGAGGTCCAGGGGATGCCAACAGGAAAATCAGCAGGGAGCTCCAAGAGAACTGGCAGGCCAGCCCGCAATCACAGTCTCAAAACACGAGGATCCTGGAAGTGACGTCAGCGGCAGGAGACAATAACCAGCAACCAGCGTGGACCACAAACAGGAAGCAAAACAGGAAGCAGTCATCAAAGAGGGACGCGTTTCGGAACATCTCATTGGTTCCTTTATCAACCTGATGACTGTGTGTGTATGGGACTAATTTATACTACCTGGGCGGACCTTAGGGGCGGGGATATGTAAATGGAGCGTTATCACAATATAAAGGTATAGGACAGGGGGAGAAACAGAAACAGAAACAAAATCCCTATCCAAACAAAAAAATATATATGATTTCTTACAGAGCAACAACCAATAAGCGACATTTAAAAATAAAAATAAACATAAAATGAAAATGAGAATCAGTATTTTTACACAGTCTTCAATAATGCTTAGGTCTAGGTATAATATATAAGACTGAAGGGGAGGGAGTAGGGGGAAAAAAAAAAAAAAAAAAGGAGGGGCAAAAGAAGAAAGGGAATGAAGGGGCAAAGAGAAACTATTTTGAAAAATATATCTAGGGCAAAAAATATGTATAAATATATTAGCTAAATATATTTAAAAAAATATAAAATATATAAATATACCGAAAAGGTTAAAATTATTTAAAAATATTTACCATATTTAAAATAATATACTAATAGAAAATTATATACTACTAAAAAGATCTTGCACAAATATATTAGGAAAGGAGGAATCTAGAGAATGGCACTAGTTTCAAAGTCCTCGTTCAACCCTCCAGGGGCAAGAACATTTAAAGTAAAAATCCAAAACATTTCTCTATGACAGAGTTTTCTGAAACGTTCGGCTGAGGGGAGGTTCTTTGGCATTGTCTCAATGACCCAGACCCTTAAACCATCTGTAGATTTTTGATGATACTTGAGGAAATGCCTAGGAACACTGTGATTATCTAATCCACCGGAGATGAAACGGCGATGCTCGCCGAAACGCTTGCGAAGTGGCCTAATGGTTCTCCCTACATAAAACAGGCCGCAAGGACATGTTAGACAGTATACCACATGGTCAGTGGAGCATGTGTGAAAACCCTTGATAGGGTATGTTTTTCCTTTTACAACAAAGTCCTTCTGGCCATGTCTTACAAACTGGCAGGTTTTGCATAATGGTTTGCGGCATTGGTACATACCCGAGATAGCTAGAAAAGTGGGAATAGAGCTACCAGGGGGAGGAGGTTTCTCTTTAAGTTTACTTGGTGCCACTTTGCTCTTAATATTAGGTGCTTTTCTGTACGCAAACTTTGGCCTATTGGGAACAACAGGAAGGAGATGCTCATCCTGAAGCAGCAAGGGCCAATGTCTCCGTACAATACTCTCCATCTGTTTGTGATGAGAATGAAATTGAGTGATGAAGCGTAAATCATTAAGATTTTTACTACCACGGATAGAGGTATATGAAGAGGGAGTTGTATTTTTGTATTGAGAACATGCTGTTTCCACAAGATGTACTGGGAACCCTTTATCAAGGAATTTTGCTTTTAAAGTCTTACTCTGATTATCGTAATCATCAATTCTAGTACAATTCTTTTTCAGTCTGCAAAATTGGCTCTTGGGTATATTGTTGAGCCATTGGGGGTGATGACAACTTTTATAGTGGAGAAATGAGTTCCCTGCAGTAGGTACATTAGGTACAGAAAATAATTCCAAATCAAGGAAAGCTAACTTATAAGTTAGCTTTCCTTGATTTGGAATTATTTTCTGTTGGCAAAGATATTCATGCCAAGAATTTTACCAAACCTACTGCAGGGAACTCATTTCTCCACTATAAAAGTTGTCATCACCCCCAATGGCTCAACAATATACCCAAGAGCCAATTTTGCAGACTGAAAAAGAATTGTACTAGAATTGATGATTACGATAATCAGAGTAAGACTTTAAAAGCAAAATTCCTTGATAAAGGGTTCCCAGTACATCTTGTGGAAACAGCATGTTCTCAATACAAAAATACAACTCCCTCTTCATATACCTCTATCCGTGGTAGTAAAAATCTTAATGATTTACGCTTCATCACTCAATTTCATTCTCATCACAAACAGATGGAGAGTATTGTACGGAGACATTGGCCCTTGCTGCTTCAGGATGAGCATCTCCTTCCTGTTGTTCCCAATAGGCCAAAGTTTGCGTACAGAAAAGCACCTAATATTAAGAGCAAAGTGGCACCAAGTAAACTTAAAGAGAAACCTCCTCCCCCTGGTAGCTCTATTCCCACTTTTCTAGCTATCTCGGGTATGTACCAATGCCGCAAACCATTATGCAAAACCTGCCAGTTTGTAAGACATGGCCAGAAGGACTTTGTTGTAAAAGGAAAAACATACCCTATCAAGGGTTTTCACACATGCTCCACTGACCATGTGGTATACTGTCTAACATGTCCTTGCGGCCTGTTTTATGTAGGGAGAACCATTAGGCCACTTCGCAAGCGTTTCGGCGAGCATCGCCGTTTCATCTCCGGTGGATTAGATAATCACAGTGTTCCTAGGCATTTCCTCAAGTATCATCAAAAATCTACAGATGGTTTAAGGGTCTGGGTCATTGAGACAATGCCAAAGAACCTCCCCTCAGCCGAACGTTTCAGAAAACTCTGTCATAGAGAAATGTTTTGGATTTTTACTTTAAATGTTCTTGCCCCTGGAGGGTTGAACGAGGACTTTGAAACTAGTGCCATTCTCTAGATTCCTCCTTTCCTAATATATTTGTGCAAGATCTTTTTAGTAGTATATAATTTTCTATTAGTATATTATTTTAAATATGGTAAATATTTTTAAATAATTTTAACCTTTTCGGTATATTTATATATTTTATATTTTTTTAAATATATTTAGCTAATATATTTATACATATTTTTTGCCCTAGATATATTTTTCAGAATAGTTTCTCTTTGCCCCTTCATTCCCTTTCTTCTTTTGCCCCTCCTTTTTTTTTTTTTTTTTCCCCCTACTCCCTCCCCTTCAGTCTTATATATTATACCTAGACCTAAGCATTATTGAAGACTGTGTAAAAATACTGATTCTCATTTTCATTTTATGTTTATTTTTATTTTTAAATGTCGCTTATTGGTTGTTGCTCTGTAAGAAATCATATATATTTTTTTGTTTGGATAGGGATTTTGTTTCTGTTTCTGTTTCTCCCCCTGTCCTATACCTTTATATTGTGATAACGCTCCATTTACATATCCCCGCCCCTAAGGTCCGCCCAGGTAGTATAAATTAGTCCCATACACACACAGTCATCAGGTTGATAAAGGAACCAATGAGATGTTCCGAAACGCGTCCCTCTTTGATGACTGCTTCCTGTTTTGCTTCCTGTTTGTGGTCCACGCTGGTTGCTGGTTATTGTCTCCTGCCGCTGACGTCACTTCCAGGATCCTCGTGTTTTGAGACTGTGATTGCGGGCTGGCCTGCCAGTTCTCTTGGAGCTCCCTGCTGATTTTCCTGTTGGCATCCCCTGGACCTCCCTGCTACTGGACACACACAGCCTAAAGAACTGGTATATGCCAGTGACCACTGCATTCATGCCGGACCACCTACATGGATATTAATGATATGCTCTGCCAGTCTACATATCTTGTAAGTGTTTTTAACCCTTTTTGGGGAAATTAAACAGCTTTTAATTCTACACTTAGAGGCGCCTTTTCTTTGTTTTTCTGTTTCCTATTCAGAGATTGCTTCTCTCCATAAGTGCAGCCATAAGTGTGGAAGATACCCTATTATAGACTTTCTGGTTCCTAAAGATATCTGTTTTTTGCTTGGTCCTGAAGTTCAGAGCGCCCTTACAAACTGTATCTACAGCAATGCTGACAGCACTCATATCATACAATCATATTTCCCAAAGACAACTTCTGGATATGAAATGTGGAGAACGGCGGCACTCATCTGAGTGCAGTATATTAAAATGATTAATGATGAATTTATTAATATAAAATTAAAATAAGAATTAACTCACAGGGTAAGGGTTAAAATTACTAGTCACAAGGGGAGGCTCACTGTGTAGTCCTGATCCAGATAGCCAGTGGTGTGGGGTGCTACTGCTGCCTCGCTAGCCACAGGGGTTTGCAAGGCTCCGAGTCAACCTGGCAGTTATCTCACTGCTGGCTGTGACTCCACTGGATGTGGGGCACAGCCGGCAGGTGCGTGTTCGGATCATGCGTGCTCCTTCTTCAGGCTGTGATCACCATTCCTACTTTGAAACACGGAGGTGGATCGCTGATGTTTTGGGGATCTGTGAGCTACAAAGGCACAGGAAATTTGGTCAAAATTGATGGCAAGATGAATGCAGTATGTTATCAAAAAATACTGGAGGAACATTTGCATTCATCAGCCAGGAAGCTGCGCATGGGATGTACTTGGACATTCCAACATGACAATGATCCAAAACACAAGGCCAAGTCGACCCGTCATTGGCTACAGCAGAATAAAGTGAAGGTTCTGGAGTGGCCATCTAAGTCTTCTGACCTCAATATCATTGAGCCACTCTGGGGAGATCTCAAAACGTGCCGTTCATGCATCGCAGCCCAAGAATTTACAGGAACTGGAGGCTTTTTGCCAAGAGGAATGGGCAGCCTTACCATCTGAAAAGATAAAGAGCCTCATCCACAAATACCACAAAAGACTTCTAGCTTTCATTGATGTTAAAGGGGCAATACACGGTATTAAGAACTGGGATATGTAAATTTTTGATCAGGATCATTTGGGTAGTTTCTGTTGTGATTACGATTTAAAAAGAGTAAACACAGTTGACTGATAATAAATGGCTTCAGCCAAACACTAACCATGAGTGAAAGAAGAAACGTTTTTGTGTTATCATTCATATTCTTTGAAAAATGGCCAAGAAATCATAAATTCTGCCAGGGTATGTAAACTTATGAGCACAACTGTGTACATATATACACACACATACACACACACGCGCGTGTGCGTTTTTTGCTTTTAATTTCTATTTTAAACTGAATGTGTTGTTTTACAAGGTGAAGGTTCACATATACTTTAAAGACTCGAGTTTCAGAATTTTTTTATAAAAATAAAACTCATCCTTTTTGGACTGGTATAGTTTTTTTGATTCTGGTTATCTCAGGTTTTTTAGTTCTGCACTACTTTCCCCTTTCGATGTCACTGTCTTTTCTGTTTCCTTTTTGTCTCCCTGTACTCTTCCTCCCTCTATCAATTCTTTCATCTTCCTCTCACCGTTCTTACCAGAAGTTTTATTTATTTTTTATTTTTTTGTGGGGAGCTGCTATTGTCTGATTGTGATGTGGCACAACAGCAGAGTACTGTACGTGATACTTTTTATTTATTTGTACAAAGAGTTAATTTTTTTCAATACAAGCATTTGGGTTATTTATAGCCTTCGTGCTTTCCAAGCTGTGCTACAATTGGACCAGAAGAAGGTTGTGGATTTGTCCGAAAATCTGTCTCAAAAATGGAAACATCTGTCTCAAAATGGACCTATGCAGGTTGCATTTTGCATATTCCAGGTGCATTTTGTGTTTTTTTCAATACACATTTTTGATCCATTGAAGACTATGCAACCAAAAAACCAGAAAAAAGTCCCTGGCCCTTTCCATAAAATGCACAGATGTGAACTACATCCAGAGTAAACCATGTTAAATGGACTGTAGTGTATTTCTGCAAAACTGAAAACGCACTAAAAAATGCATAAGTGTGAACCAGGCCTTGGGAGTCGGCCGGCATCCTAAGCCCTTGTACACACGGTCAGACATTCTGACGGAAAATGTCCGATCGGACCGCGTTGTCGGATAATGATTGTGTGTGGGCTACATCGGACTTTTTTCGTTGGAATGTCTAGCCAACAAAGTTTGAGAGCTGGATACAAAATGTTCCGACAACATGATCCGATCGGACTTTGTCCGATCGTTTGTAGAGAATTCCTATCAGACAAAGTGCCAGGCATGTTCAGATCAAATTACGAGACCAAAGCTATTGGCTACTAGCCGCAACGTAGTTCCATCACAACGAACGAACGTCATCACGTTATGAACGATCAGATTTTCCGACCGTGTGTATGCAACACCAGTTTCGGACAGAATCCGTCGGAAAAAAAATCGGATTTTGTTGTCGGAATATCCGACCATGTGTACAAGGGCTTACAGCAATGAGTCATCCCTGCTGTCAGTAGGGATTCCCCACTGACAGCAGAATGTAAATGAGTGGCGTTGAAAGAAAAAAAAAAACAGCGTAGGGGTTCCCCTTCAATCCATACCAGGGTCTGGTATGGATTTTGAAGAGGACCATAGGCCAAGGAAAAAAAAAATGCATCAGGTTCCCCCCTTAACCACCTCAATACCGGGCATTTTCACCCCCTTCCTGCCCAAGCCAATTTTTAGTTTCAGCGCTTTTGCAGTTTGAATGACAATTGCGCAGTCGTGCTACACTGTACCCTTATAAAATATTTAACATTTTTTTCCCCGCAATTAAAGCTTTCTTTTGGTGGTATTTAATCATCTCTGTGGTGTTTATTTTTTGCGCTATAAACAAAAGAAGAGCAACAAGTTTGAAAAAAAAAAAAAACACAATATTTCTTACTTTTCGCTATAATAAATATCCCATTTTTTTTTTCTCAGCTGAGGCCAATATGTATTCTTCTACATATTTTTGGTTAAAAAAATAAATAAAATCGCACTAAGCGTATATTTATTGATTTGCGCAAAAGTTTTAGCATCTACAAAATAGGGGATAGTTTTATGGCATTTTTCTTAATTTTTTTACTAGTAATGGTGGCGATCTGAAATTTTTATCGGGACTGTGACATTGCAGCGGACAGATCGGACACTTTTGACACCATTTTGGGACCATTCATATTTATGCAGAGATCAGTGCTATACAAATGCATTGATTACTGTATAAATGTCACTGGCAGTGAAGGGGTTAACAGTAGGGGGCGGTGAAGGGGTTAACTGTGTTGCCTAGGGAGTGATTCTAACTGTAGGGGGCGGGGACTCACAAGGGGAGGAGACCAATCGGTGTTCCTCTGTACTGGGAACACACCATCGGTCTCCTCTCACCTGACAGGACGTGGACCTGTGTGTTTGCACAAACACAGATCCACAGTCCTGCTGCATAACGGGCAATCGCGGGTGCTTGGTGGACATCGCGGCCGCCGGGCACGTGCATCGGATCCCGAGTGACGCGCGCCCCCCAGACAGCTGGGAAGCCCAAGACGTCATATGACGCCCGCTCAGGATGGGAGATCCCTCCTGCGGACCTTATATGTACATGGGCAGGATATGAAGTGGTTAAAATCCATACCAGACCCTTATCCACTGACTTGGCTATGACTCACCACCAGTAAACAGGTATGAAACGCGTCAGTGGTTGGGTTTTTTATTCTGATTGCTGCATGGACTATTTTCAATAAAGGAATTAATTTGGAATGCGGCCATCTGGACTTTCAGACAGCACACTATCTGACGGGGGAGGTGAGAGGATGCAATTCCTGAGTGGTTTATTTATTTCTTAGACCTGTATCCATCGCTAGAACGCCAGCGGGTGCTGGCTCCTCAACAACCGATGACTCATGCCTGCTTCTGATAGCAGGGATGGGTTACTGGTTGTTAGAATGCCGGCAGGTGGCGGCTCCTAACAACCAGCACAGAGCACTCTAAAAAACATGTGACAAAAAGCGTGAACCACTCAAAAACAGACAAATCACACGTTTCGATGCATTTTTGTAGGGGGAAAAAAAACACTTTAAAAACTCAACAATCTCTCCGATTCGAGCTACAAAAAAATGCTCTAGAACTTTTTTTTGGGCTTAATGCATTTGGCTTCAGGCGACTTGTACTGGGGATGTGAGCGATCTTCATAGAGTATAATTGATTTTTTTCTCCTCCAGCGTTTTGGAGCTTTGAGCTTCAAGCTATAAAACGCTCGGGTGTGAATGGGGCCTAATGGTGTTACTAACAGGACAATGCGCCATTATCATTTCTTTTAGCTCACTTTACAGACTGATTACACTACATTGATTGCTTACGTAGATTAACCGCTTGCCGACCACCTCACGTCGATATACGTCGGCAGAAGGGCTCGTACAGGCAGAATCACGTACCTGTACATTTCCCTTTAAGAGGAGGCCAGGGGGCATGTGTCCGCGGCAAGCTCTGTGAGTTGGGTTTTGGGTACCGTGGACTCAATCGATCGCCTCATGGGGAGGAAGAACGGGGAGATGCTAATGTAAACAAACATCTCCCCGTTCTGCCTAGTGACAGTGTCACTGATCTCTGCTCCCTGTGATCGGAGCAGAGATCAGTAATGTGTCACACACAGCCACGCCCCCAAGTTAGAAACACGCCCCTAGGACACACTTGACCCTTGCACTGCCACCTAGTGGTTAACCCCTAACCTGCCAGTGTCATTTACACAGGAATCAGTGCATTTGTATAGCACTGATCGCTGTATAAATGACAATGGTCCCAAAAATGTCCGATGTGTCCGCCATAATGTCGCAGTCACAATAAAAATCGCTAATCGCCGCCATTTAAAAAAAACAATTATTAAGAAAAATGCCATAAAACTATCCACCTTTTTGGAAACACTATAACTTTTGCACAAACCAATCAATAAACACTTATTGCGATTTTTTTTTTTTTATTTTTTACCAAAAATATGTAGAAGAATACATATCAGCCTAAACTTAGGACAACATTTTTTTTTTTTAGATATTTTGGGAGATGTTTATTATAGCAAAAAGTAAAAAATAATGCGTTTTCTTCAAAATTGTCGCTTTTTTTTGTTTATAGCGCAAAAAATAAAAAACGCAGGGGTCATCAAATACCAAAAGAAAGCTCTGTTTATGGGGAAAAAAAGGACATCAATTTTGTGTGGGAGCCACTTCGCACGACCGCGCAATTGTCAGTTAAAGCGATGCAGTGCCGAATCGCAAAAAAGTGCTCTGGTCAGGAAGGGGGTAAATTCTTCCGGGGCTGAAGTGGTTACTGCAGTCCGCTCACATAATTTGTAATATAAACATTTTGAAGCTTCCTCCTCCAACCACTTTGCATATTATTTTATATATATTGTGATTTTGTACTTGCCAAATAAGCTGCTCTGCTGTCAATCACATCCAATGACGCGGCTGGCTGGGGGGTCAGGGCCGAGTGATACAGCGAGCGGCTATATCCACCGGCTGTATCACGGGAACGTGCCCGCAAGCACTCCACATCATGCAAGGGAGCTCACGTGAAGTTGTGGAGTCCTTGCGGGAGGGAGCTGAGACAGCCGCCGAGGGACCCCAGAAGACCGGGTTCGGGGCCACTCTGTGCAAATCGAGCTGCACAGTGGAGGTAAGTATAACATGTTTGTTATTTAAAAAAAATTAAAAAAATTCCTTTACAACCCCTTTAAAGAGGAAGTAAAGGCAAAAAAATTAATAAATAAAAAACACACCCTGTAAGGCAAAAGCATAATGAGCTAGTATGCATAGCATACTAGCTCATTATGAATAACTTACCTGAGAATGAAGCCCCCAAATCGGTCCTCCGTCTTCCTCTTCGCTGCTGCCATGTATCCCGGAGCGACTTCCAGGTCTCCCTGCTCCAGCGCTGTGATTCGTTGGAGCCGCGATGACGTCACTCCCGCACATGCGCACGGGAGCCGACACTCGCGGTATATTGCCGCGATCTGCGGCCTGCCCAGTGCGCATGCACGCCCCTGTCTACGGCGCATGCGCCATAGACAGCGGTGGCTGTCTTCGGGTAAATATCTCCTAAACCGTATAGGTTTAGGAGATATTTCTTGGACCTACAGGTAAGCCTTAATCTAGGTTTACCTGTAGGTCAAAGTGGTTTCTAAGGGTTTACAACCACTTTAAGTCGCATCACAGTAATGCAGGAACCTTTTTAAAAGCCGCTGCAGTTTGAATCGCACTGATTGGAATTGCCCCTATAGAAATGATTGTGTTTTCACTTGTCATAAGTCGCATGCCAAGTGCACACCAGTGTGGACTGGGGCTAAAAATGCTGCAGTCTAGATTAATGTCTCACTGCCTATAGCTTATTGGGCCCATTGTTTCCACTTCTTTCCTGGCAGTAATGGGCGTTCTTCATATATCAGGGTGTATTTGCCCTCCACTCGGGTTTGTACATTTACCCTTTCCTCGCAGTCAGAGGTGAACCACATGCAATTCCTAATTGACCTTTACAGAGGACGGATATATTTAGTGGTGCCAAGCTCTAAGAAATAGGTGGAGCATTTTCCATAGAGAAGAAATGTTACATCTGATTTAACAGTTGCAACAGTTGCAAGCTGAGTTGCTGCCTCTTTCACGTTACAGTTTTCAAAGGACTTGTTCTAATTTGTCATGTAAAACAAAAACACATCCATAACACCCAGGCAGTCATACCTAAAGTAAAACAATAGAAGTTCATGATCTAACAGAAGGATTATGCTTAAAGAGGAAGTAAATCCTGACGAGTTTTACTTCCTCTTTATTTCCCTGCAAAGGTAAAGCATAATGGGCTACTATGCATCGCATCGCATTGCATTGCATAGTAGTCCATTATGTGTCACTTACCTGAAACACGAAGCCTGCAATGTCTTTGTTGTCCCCACTAACAGGGAGCGCCCATCTTTGCCCCTCTTCCTTCCGGATGCCAAGAACTCTGGCTCTGTGACTCCGGGCATGCACGCGGGAGCCGCCAGTCACGGCATTACCCCTATTAGAAACGGCACAATGTGTCCTTACTAACGTCGATGCCATAGTCATTGGCGCTTGACTTTTTTGGAAATATCTCCTAAACTGTGGAGGTTTAGGAGATATTTCAAGCACCTACAGGTAAGCCTTAAAGCGGAGGTCCACATTAAAAGAAAAAGAATTACATAAAAATGCTCCTAAAAATCTGGGGGAAAAAGAAAAATGTAAAAAAAAATTTTTTTTTACTTACCAGAAATGGCTGTTGCTAGGCAGTTCGTCCTAATCTGCCACTTCCTACTCCGTGGTGATCTTCATTCTTCTCCTCCTCACATTGTCTTCTGGGGAATAGGGGGGCTGTGTTTTGCGACCTGTGTTTGTCCCAGAACAGCAGCAGAATGGCAGCAACGGGACCCAATCCGATGGATGGATCGGCCTCGGGTGGCCGACATCGTGGTCACCCTGGACAGGTAAGTGTGCTTATTTAAAGTCAGCAGCTACAGTATTTGTAGCTGCTGAATTAAAAAAAAAAAAATTTCTGCTGGACCTCCACTTTAATATAGGCTTGCCTGTAGATAAAAGTGGTTGTACAGGGTGTACAACATCTTTAACCACTTCCATACCGAGCCTTTTCTGGCACTTTTTGTTTACTAGTTTAGTATTTTTTGCTCGAAAATTACTCAGAACCCCCAAACATTATATATGTTGTTTTTAGTAGAGACTCTAGTCTAGGGAATTATTTGTAAACAAGGCATTTCCCCGTTCTGCCTAGTGACATGACAGGGATCTACTGCTCCCTGTCATCGGGATCAGTGATCGCTCAGCTCAGGTGTGATCACATGGACCACGTGCAGAGCCCGCCAGGAAGTTGGTGCAGCGCTGCGCTAATCACAGGCAGTGAGACATTCCCCCGATGTGTGGCTGCAGATATCGGCAATGTCTCTCTGCCTGTGATTAGCGCTGCGCTGACTTTCTGGCAGGCTCTGCACGTGGACCATGCGAACACGCCTGAGCTCATCCCTATCGCTGTCATGTGAGTGGTAGCCCCCCCCCCCCCACAGTTAGAATCACTCCCTAGGACACACTTAACCCCTTGATCGCCCCCTAGTGTTTAACCCCTTCCCTGCCAGTGTCATTAACACATTGGCATAGTCATTTTTATAGCACTGTTCGCTGTATAAATGACAATCATCCCAAAATAGTGACAAAAGTGTCCGATCTGTCTGCCATAATGTTGCCATCATGATAAAAATCATAGCTCGCCGCCATTACTGATAAAAAAAAACATAATAATAATAATAATAATAATAATAAAAATGCCATAAATCTATCCCCTATTTTGTAAACGCTATAACTTTTGCGCAAACCAATCAATATACGCTTATTGTAATTTTTTTTAACCAAAAATATGTAGAAGAAGAAGAATACGTATCGGCCAAAAATGATGAAAAAAAATTGTGCACGTTCACATTTTTGGAAATTAACCCCAGTGTCTCCGTCCTTTTTTTTTTTGGAGAAATTTATTATTGAGAATTCACTTTGAATAACGCCCCTCTAGCATTTTTAGCTAGGGCCAGCTTGAGTAAGGGCAGATGATTCATGTAGCAGTTACTTCCTGGAATCCATCTACCTTTAGCTCAGGCATGCATGTAGGAGGGTGTGCTTAGCTGAGAAAACCCCTCATCCCCTCCTCCAGATGAGAGAATTTTTTTTAAAAGATCCATGAAATTTCCAGGGACGTATGACATTTTGGTCTAGGCCAGAAACCAGGAAGCCACGGAAGAAGTGTAAGAAAAAATTAATAAAAAAATGTAAAACATGTAAATATGTAATGCCCCTGATGACATGTATGATGAAACTAGTAGGGCAGAGTTTATGTCCAGCGATACCACGCTACTCTGATCTGTAGATTTTTATGTGAGAACCTTTTTATCTACTTGTTACATTGCATTGGACCCGTGGTCACTTTTAATGGCATTTTTTCAACAAAACCACCCTTGTTTTTTACGCTATGTGGCGACTTTTTGCCTTTTTTACATAAACCTCCATGAGAAAAAGTGATTGACCGGAACCTGCGGCCGTGACGCCACTCTTCTCTACCTCCAGTGGATGTGATGTGCGATTCCATACGTGATTAGACTCCTATAATGTAGAGTCTAGCTATCTGGTAAGGGCACATCTTGCATCTATATGGTGGAAGGCGCACCTGGGTGTACGATCGCTCACTATCATTTGGGCACGTATTGCAACAATATATCACTTCATTTATGTATGGCATTGTATGGAAATCCTATAGACCAGTGATGGGGAACCTTGACACACCAGATGTTTTGGAACTACATTTCCCATGATGCTCGACTACACTGAAGAGTGCCTGAGCATCATGGGAAATGTAATTTTCCAAAACATATGGGCTGCCAAGGTTCACCATCACTGCTATAGACTGACTACTGTCACTTTATTTCATTTCACATTGTATATTATTATTTTTGTATTTAGCGTGGCAGTTGTTTTATATATATCTATGGTTGTAAACCCACTTTTTGGACTTCTACCTATAGTTAAGCCTAGAATAAGGCTTACCTATAGGTAGTGGAAATATCTCTTAAACGTGCGCCGTTTAGGAGGTATTTCACTTGTAGTCCGCCAAAAATTCCAACAGCGCATGTGCGGGGAAGCAACAAAACTAAGTGCCGTTTCTTCCCTAGCCTGTGCCGTTGATCGTGGCTCCCATGCGCATGCACGGGAGTGGCGTTACTTGGCTCAGGTGAATCACAGAGCCGGAGTCCGCGGCCCAGAAGGAAGAGAGGCCAGAAGATGGACGCTGCCTACACAGGGGACAATGCTGAATTCTTCCCTAGTTTCTTCCCTAGCCTGTGCCGTTGATCGTGGCTCCCATGCGCATGCGCGGGAGTGGCGTTACTTGGCTCCGGCGAATCACAGAGCCGGAGTCCGCGGCCCAGAAGGAAGAGAGGCCAGAAGATGGATGCTGCCTACACAGGGGACAATGCTGGATTCTTCCCTAGTTTCTTCCCTAGCCTGTGCTGCTGATCGTGGCTCCCATGCGCATGCGCGGGAGTGGCGTTACTTGGCTCCGGTGAATCACAGAGCCGGAGTCCGCGGCCCAGAAGGAAGAGAGGCCAGAAGATGAACGCTGCCTACACAGGGGACAATGCTGGATTCTTTTGCAGGTAAGTGGCACATAATGGGCTAGTATGAGATGCATACTAGCCCATTATGCTTTTCATTTGCAGGCTTCCTATCAATTTACTAATGCTAGCAGCATAAGGAATTGAAAATAATTCATGTCGATTGAAAGAGTTTAGTTCCATTTTAATGTGTGGATTCTGCCCGAAATCCAGTGGTCTTGCAAATGTCTCTGCTTCTGATGCACTGAAATCTGAAGCAATGTTATCACCCATCTCCATTTCACTTCTGAGAACTACAGAACACTTTGCTCATTTATTTAGATAAGGAAAGTGGGAGGTGATATGCAATCCTAACACACCTCTTGTCCTAGGGTGACGACACGGCACTTCCATGGATCAAGTACGAGTACGAGTAAGCGTTGTCACCCTAGGACAGGAAGGGTGTTACTGACAGGATCAATAGGAAAAATAAAGGGGGAAAAAAAGCAGACCTAGAGACAACCTTTAGCCTAGGATTTCACTATTGCGACCTAGAAGTCGTGCGATTTTGCCGCAATTTTTTGCCGTGATTTTTATGCAACGTGTATTCTTGATGTCTATGGCCCCCGAGTCGCATTAAAGTGGGACCAAAGTAGTCCAGGGACTACTTTGAAGTTGCTGCGACTCGAAGAAGATATGAATGGTACTCATTGGAAATCACGGGGTACGACTTGTCAATGCGGCTTTGCAGTCCCAAGTCGCAGGACAAGTCACACTAGTGGAAACATAGCCTTAGTCAGATTAGTCAGGAATGACTTGCGTTAGGCATTCTACAGCTGCCCTTCTCCAACTTTGTAATCCATCCTGTAGACCCTATGACTGGTCCGCTCTTCTGTCTCTAGACCCCGTCTACAGATATCATCAGTGGATTCCAGTGATCAGAGCCAGGAGTGGATGATGAAAGGAGACTGCGTTGTGTGCTGCTCAGTCATTTGTTTTTTTTACCAAATACTTCTTAACATTCAAATGTTGTTAACTAATCTTTGTTAAGGCCCATACACACCATCTGACTTTTTGACAACAAACATGCAAACGAGCTGTTTTAAGGCAACATCCGACCGTGTGTACGCTCCATCGGACAAACTTTTTCAGTTTTCAAGTGACTTTTGTTGGCTGTGCGAACAGAGAAACTTTCCGGCAATAAAAGTCCGATGGAGCAAAGTCCGATCATGTGTACAGAAAACCATAGGACTTTTTTACAAACACGCATGCTCAGAACCAATGCAAAAGATCAGATAACAATACAGAAGTTGACCAAAGGTAGTGGTAAAGAGCAGAAAATCCACGTGATTTGGTGAAAGTTGGCTGAAAAAGTCCAATCGTGTGTATGCAATACAAGTTCAAGGCCAACGCCCTTTGTACAAAAGTCCACGGGAAAATTTGTACGAAATCCCATTGTGTGTATGAGGCTTAAGACGTCCAAAACTTTAAAGTGGTTGTAAACCCTCAGCCCAGGTTCACACTGGTGCGGGTTAGAAACGTGCTAATTCAGATGAACTTGCACGATTTCAAACCGGCAATGCAGTCCAACTTCGGGGGGGGGGGGGATTTGACAGACATCTGTGCGGGTTCCTGCACATTCATCTATTCAAATCGGCCCCCGAAGTCACCAAAAGTAGTACAGAAATTAATTTTGGGAATCAGTGTGGCGCTGCATCGATTCACAGGGTGCCACTGCTGGCAATAGCCGCCAAATTGTCATGCGATTTGAAATGTCAAATCGCATGCAAAAATCGTCCCAATGTGAACGCGCGCTAACATTTACCCAGTGAAGTGACTGGCCTCAGGTGATTCACAGAGATGTAACAAATCCTCCTACATATGTTTATGGATTCTTTCACACAGCCTTTCCGATCAGGTCTGCCTGTCACTTTTTCAGGTGGACCTCATCGGACTCTCCATTCACTCTTATGGGGCAGCGGATGGCAGTGGTGACATGTCCGCTGACACCCGCCACTATCTGATCCAATCCTGTCCCTCTTTTCTATCCATCTGGAGGATCGCATGGGATCGGATGAAAAATGGACAGGCGGACAGTTTTCATCCAATCTCCCTATAGAGGAGAGCGGGACTCTGACACGTCCCTGCACAGTGAGTGAAGACAGACCTGTCATCCGCCTGCTCAGTGGGGATCATCTGAGCAAAGCTGAGTCCGTCCAATGGAGGCGCCCTTGTGAAAGGACCCGTACTTGTTTATTTTCAGTGTTCTCTACACCCATTCAAAGTCCAGAATTTATAAAGCTTGTCTGAGCTGTCAGAAAAAAGGCGGAGAGCTGAAGTTACATTTTGAAGAGCTTAGTGAGGAGAGCTCTGAGAGCTGATTGGAGGGAAGGGACACATCCCTTCACACAGCACACAGGAACAGAGCTGAGGCTGTCAATCTGCTAGAGGTTCCTCCCTTGTCACCATTTTTCTCTCGGTGTCAGGAAAATGTGTCAGACGTGATTCATACTGATAGCAGAGGAATGAAGCAGCAGAAATGACACTTAGTGCTCTTAAAGTGGAGTTCCACCCAAAAATTTAACTTCCGCTTTTCGGAATCCCCCCCCCCCCCCCTCCGGTTTTCACCTTTGGCACCTTTCAGGGGGAGGGAGAAGCAGATACCTGTCTAATACAGGTATTTTTCTCCCACTTCGGGGCATAGATACCCGAGCCACTCGCAGGTATCTATGCCACTTCCCGTTCCCCCTGTTGTATTCTGGGAGACACACAGGTCCCAGAAAACAGCAGGGACCAGTGGGATAGCGTAGCGTGAGTCGTGCATGCGCAATAAGGAACCAGGAAGTTCCTGATTCTCTTACCGAGGATGGTACGCTAATACAAGATGTCAATTTATTGATTGATTGATGTTTTTGATTATGGTTCCTGCATTTTCTTTATTATAGTACTATGTAATTATCTTTTGGGTTACTCTTCAGACCTGTGTGCGATGACTTGAATTTGTATTTACTCTAGGTTTATTATTGGAAGCTTGCATGCTACCCAGTGAAAGTTATTTGATTTCTCTTTTCTCTACTTTTGTATTGGAAAATATTAAAAAAAAACGTAATAAACATTATCCATTAAAAAAAAAAAAAGCAGTTCTTCAGTCATCTTTTGAAAAATTAAAAGTCAAAAACTGTAGCTGTTGAATTGTAATAAACAGAGGCTCACCTGTCGCAGGATCCAGCGCTGTCCTCACCTGAGCCAGTTTCTTCAGCGGGCTTCGGCATACTAACTGTGGGCAGCCGGCTGTGAGCGTTCCTGGCTTCACAACCGGCTGCTCGCTGTGCATGCGTGAGCGGAGCTGCGCTGTCTGAATGGTTCCCGCAGCTTTCTGGGGCCTGTGATGTGTCCCAGAAGGCTGCAGGGGGAAAAGAGTGGCCAAACCTGTCAAAACCAGGTACCCGCTCCCCCAAAAAAGAATGTATGTGCCAAATGTGAAGGAGAAGAAGGGGATGTAGAGGAAGTGCGGAACTTCTCCTTTTGGTTTTGGTTTAATTGAGACACACTATAGATGAGGGTTTCTCAACCAGGGTTCCTCCAGAAGTTGCTGGGGGTTCCTTGGACAATGGCCAATTTCTGCCTCTCAGATAAGTTCCCACTGACGCAATTGACCTTTTTAGTGATCTGTACTGGTGTAATTCCTCCCAATGACCACAAGGAGCATTCTTTCTACTGACCATCACACTGTATCACGAGTTGTAGATGCATGCGCAGTACACAGGACACACAGATTCCAAAAATAGCCAAAGATGAACGGTGCCTGCGCCATGAGTCCAGGTTCTAGCCCCACCATCCAAGTGGACATAGCGTTGGAATAAAAAGAGCCGAGCGCAGCAAGGCCATGCCCAAATCGTGGCGAGCGAATATTTGCAGCCCTATGTCCACTTGGTTGCTGGGGCTAGCACCTCCACTCACGGCGCAGGCGCCATTCATCTTTGGAGATTTTCCGAATCTCCTTCTGCTCCGTACTGCGCAAGCGCTGCGCCTGCGCACTACGGGGCGGACACTATCTGATGGACGGACGCTATATGCCAGAACACCGGCTCCATAGAGAGCCGGTCACAACCTCCTGCTATTGCAAATTGGATGTAGAGAAAACCCTCATCCAATTCGCACTAGCGTGAACCCAGCCTTCTACTTCTTCATCCAATAAAAGGTACAACATGACTATCCAGTTAAAAAAAAAAGACTAAAAGCATATTAATAAACAAATATAAAATCATTCGTTCCTGCCTATGTTCGATATATGTGGCATTTAAATGATTTTATGGGTTTTAAAACATGTTAATGATAGTTTTAATAATTTACAAATCAGATCTTATGAAATGACACTTGGACAGGTTCTATGTGTGCTTTGAGCCACATATAATCAACCTGACAGTTTTTACTGAAAAATGGTGCAAAGTCATTTGTAGGTTATGTGCCAAGTGATGGAAGTATAGAGCATTAACCCTTTCATGTGACGTTGTGTATGATTCTGAGGATATCAGTATGAGTTAAAATTGCAGAGTGTGTACAAAGAGATAAAGCTTTGTACATGTGCTGCTTTGCATTGGGGGGAATCTTTAGGTTTATATGTCAGATTCTGCTTCTTCTCCCCATCTGTGATGTAATGTTACAAGTGGAATAAAATGTTCCAGGGCTTATGGAAGAGTTCAGGCCTGTCCGGCCGCACGTGGGGCGCTTGGCATCTTCCCACTGGAAATATTTTTGCTTGCAGTAAAAACAGCTTAGGGCTTCTGATGAGGTGACAGTTTTGGAGTACAGGAAGTGGACAGGGCGGCCTCGTGCCAGGTAAACATGTCCTTACACTTCCCAGTCTAACAACTGCAAATCCTCATTAAAATACATCAGCTGGTATCGAATAGACATCCCCTGCAGGTGTACTACTAAACACTATCCTGCTCCAGTGACATGGACCTCATGGCCCGTACACTCAATCTGAAAATCGGATGAAAAATATCGCTTTGGACGTGATCGTATGATAATCGGATCATTAGTACACAGCTTTCGAGAGCCAATCACGACAGTTCATACGATATTATCCAATCAGACATACACAGAAAAAATAATTCTGGTTCGATTTTCATTTAAGGCTCATTTACGCTTCAGAGCGTGTTCAATGCTTCGGAGAGGCTTTGTTAAAGCTCTCTGAACGCCAGTCAAATAAAATGGTCAGCTTACAATCCTGTTTACACCTTGCTTTTGCTTCGGTTTCGCTTCAAAAATGATACCCCATGGCGCTTTAATGGGTCTTCAAAGCGTCTTCAAAGCCTCCATAGAACTCTATGAAAAAGCTTGCTTGAAGCTCGCTTGAAGCACCTGCAGCTTTTGCTTCTCTTTGTTTTGGAGAAATTGCAGGCATGAGATATGGACACACACACACAGGGTATCTGCCACGCTCCAAAAGAGCATCACTGAAGCATCACTAAAGCTTCATCGAAGCACCACTGAAGTATCACAAACACATCATAAAAGCATGTTGAAGCGGTAGGCGCTTTAATGTGTGTTGAAGCTGAAACAAGTATAAATTCGAAACATACTTTGTTTAAAGCTCTCTGAACGTCAGTCAAAGCTCCTGTCACTAAATCAAATGGTCAGTTTACAGTCCTGTTTACACCTTGCTTTTGCTTTGCTTCACAAATGATACCCAATGTCGCTTTAATGGGGCTTCAAAGCCTCCATAGACTTCTATGACAAAGCTTGCTTGAAGCTCGCCTGAAGCACCTGCAGCTTTTGAGAGGCTTTAATTCAGCTTCAGCTTCTCTTTGTTTTGGAGAAATTGCAGGCATGAGATATCGACACACACACACACACACACACACGGCATCTGCCACACTTCAAAAGAGCATCACTCAAGCATCACTAAAGCATCATCGAAGCACCACTGAAATATCACAAGCACATCATAAAAGCATGTTGAAGCGGTAGGTGCTTTAATGTGTGTTGAAGCTGAAACAAGTGTAAATTCGAACATACTTTGTTTAAAGCTCTCTGAATGCCAGTCAAAGCCCCTGTCACTAAATAAAATGGTTAGCTTATAGTCCTGTTTACACCTTGCTTTTGCTTGGTTTTTCAGTGAGGCTTCAATGGGGCTTCTGTGGGGCTTCGATGAGGCTTCTGTGGGGCTTCGATGAGACTTTGGTGAGACTCCAGTGAGGCTTTGATGAGGCTTTCATGGGGCTTTGGTGAGACTCCAGTGAGGCTTTGTGGGGCTTTGATGAGGCTTCGGTGATCTTTGCCATAGACTTCTGTGGAATCTTTGAAGACACTTTGAAGCACCACTAAAGCTACATGGGGTATAATGTTTGAAGCAAAGCCGAAACAAAAGAAAGGTGTAAACAGAACTATAAGCTACCCATTTTATTTAGTGACAGGGGCTTTGACTAGAGTTCAGAGAGCTTTAACAAAGCCTGTCCGAAGCCATGTTTTGAAGCAAGTGTAAACTAGCCCTTAATGTGTGTTGAAGCCGAAGCAAATGTAAATGAGCCCTTAATCAGTACAGTTGTCATCTGAAAATACAAATACACTACAACACATGACATCACTTACAATATTTTTATTCCATCATATGACAATTTTCATTACTTTAGTAAACTCTTCAGGTTCGATATGCGATTAGCATGCAACAAAAAAAAGAGACGATCTGCCGTTCGATTTTCGGATCGTGTGTGCGAGGCATAAAGTATATTAGCCCAAGTTCAGGCAGAGGTTCAGTCCAACCAGGGGCAAACCAAGCATTTGCCTTGGGTGGCATTTTTGAGGGGTGCGGCGCCTGTACAGCGATGATGCCATTTGATGCTGTTTTTTTAGAGCTGGTGGTCTGCTCTCTGGTAATAGCAATCGGAGCGACTTACTGGCCGCTCAATTGTTATTACAAGCAACGGGTGGGGATGTCCACCCTCCCCCCGCCTTCCACGGCTCTCCTGTCCCACCGGGAGACCAGAGCGACGCACCGGCTGGCCAGACAGCCAAGCAAAGCCGAGATTGGCTTTGGTTGGCTGTTGATAAGCGTAAACCAGAAGCGATGACATGACATCACTTGCGGTTTACTTGGAAGCCATCCTCGGCATTTTGAAAAATGTAAAGCATTCAAAAACACAGATCTTGGTGTTTTTCAATGCTTTTAAGGAGGTATTTGGGGTCTTATAGACCCCAGATCTGTCCATAAAGAGTGCCTGTCACAAGGGATGTTTACATTCAGTGACAGTAAAAGTGATAAAAAACAATTAAAGCAACAGTGTAAAAAAAATAAAAAAATGTAAGTGCCCCTGTCCTCTGATGCTCACACGCAAAGGCAAACACATGTGTCGGTCCCACACGCACGCAAACAGCGATCATCCCACACGTGTAAGGTATCACCTCTAACAAGCAAGGCATGTTAGGTATCTACTTACTCAGTGTATTATCAGCTTTAACAAAAAAATTGGGGTAACTATTGCGTTTTTATTTTATATATATTTATATTATATAAGTCGCAGCGATGTGAACCGGGGCTAACGCAAAAAAACTCAACAAAAGAGCTCTGACTGCAATGCTCACCTCCTTTTTCCAGCGCTGTCCCCCACAGATATTACTCTTTTATCACTAGATGTACTCAGTCTTCCAGCTTGCATGACACCCAGGAATCATTACAGCACCCACATACAATAGTGCAAAGTACAGGGCTGACGTATCAGCGCCCTGCTTTGCATCATTGAGAGTCACTCACCGCTGAAAGATAAGACCCCTGCCCTTCTCGAGATTGGATAAAAGACAATCCACAACTCCATACATGTTCTTTAAATCAGTCCGAATTTATTGTATCTCCATAAAGATAAAAGTGCAACAGAAGTAGACGCATTTTAGCTGCAACAGCCTTGTTCACAACATTAATGTACAAAAACAGCACAAAATATATACTTGTAAAAAAAAAAAAAAACACTGACCACCCCACCCCCTTCATTGGTCACAGAGACTTCCAATTAACCTCTAAATCCTCAAATGAATGCATCGAGAGCAGAAGGAAAGGATTATTGAAAGTTGTTCTTTAAGAAAGCAAACCACAATTGGAATAAAAAAAAATAAAGATAGAATGTATGTTATTCAGTATAAAAATAAAAAAAATACAATTTGATAAACAATAATGTAAATGGCCAAGGGGAGAACAAGATAGGAAAACAGAATGTGAGAAGTGGTGGAAGAAAAAAGGAAATGTATACACACATAGATACAGTAAGTGTGTGTGTATGTGTATATATATGTATAATATATATATATATACATACACACACACACACACACACACACACACACACACACACACACACACACACACACACACACACACACACACACACACACACACACACACACACACACACATATATATATATGTATATATATATATTTATTTATTTTATATTTATATACTTATGATGTATGTATGTGTGTATATATATATATATATATATATATATATACACACACACACACACACACACACACACACACACACACATTAATACATTATAACTAGCGTAAGTGTAAATCCAGGTCCCACCCAAGGTTCAACCCCAGGGGAACTGTTTGAATCCTAAAAATCCAACACGCTTCGCTATTCAAAGGTCGCCTACCCGGTATCTCCACTCCCGGGCATTGGAGTCAATCTCTCAATGCAAGTGAATCTGAAAGAAGACAAATCCCCAGCATGGCATTCTCTGAAATGCCGCAAAGCATTTGAAATGTGCTTGGCATTGGGATTTGAAGTGTCACAATAATGCTCCCCTATTCTAGTGCATAGGGCACATGTAATGCACCCCCACACTGCAAATTACATGCGACACAAAATATGATATACACTACAAAACGAGTCCCACAATTAATGTACTATTTAATTTCAAAGCTTTCTCCTAAGCTAAAAGACCTAGTACGGGCATTCAGTTGAGAGTATCTACATGTTTTTAAATTACATGGCAAACTGCCAGGGTAGGACAACCAGGTAGGTTGGCGTTTCTGTGGTGTAAACAGGCTCGGGGACAGAAGGGAGCCTAAAGTGGGTGCCCGCCAACTGGAGAAACGCCAACCTGTCCCCGGTACTTTATGAAGACTTGTATCCAAGATTTCTCAAATTTGACCCGCATAAAAAAAAAAAAAAAATACTGATAGTGGGGATAGTCAACAAAGGGACAAAGAAAGGGGATCCAGACTTCACGGTACCAAATAGTAAAGGGAATTAACAAAACTAAATGTATAAAAAGTTTTACAAATCTCTATTAAAGTTAAACATTAAAAGCTCTACAAGCTAATTATATATTTAGAAACATTCAAAACAGTCCATAAAAGCATATACGGAATAATACATAAACAGGATGTAACTGCGCTATCTAACTACTCCCACCCAGCTGTATTATATGACTAATATTACAGCAACGTATTAAATGTCGCTAAAAGGATCAATGTTTTGCCATATAATCCCTAAACAATATTATGTGAGCAAATATATGCTAATCAATTGTATAAATAAATTACATGTGCAACTCATAAATACTTCAAAAAAATATAAAGGTAATAAATATCCAAAATATAAATAAAAATATAAATAAAAAAATAAGAAAAATAAAAATAAAATTTTTGTTGCGAAACGCGTAGGGATGAGTGGTACGCTATACATCACCTCGTGTTTGTGACGGTTTCCAGGAGAACGGGTCTGTCTGTGTGCGTCCGGCCGGCGCAACGGACTTAAGGCTTTTTTTCTTCTATACATTTGTAAGTGCATTTTTACTTTTTTTATTTTGAGAAATAAAGGGTTTTACACTATTTGGAGCTTTATCTTCCCTTTATGGTTCCGATGTCCCTTCTTTTGAGTCCTTCTTTGGGCCTTTGAGGAATACGCTTGGGAACAGGCCTTCTTCCCAATCCCCACTGGAGTAGTGGAACTAGGAGGAAATTGAGGATCCCCCTTTGGCCGGAAGTCATTCTTACAAGTCTCGTGTGACCCTCTGTAGTGGGGGGTCATGTTTTTCTGGTAAGTGGCAAATTTTTATCACATGTTGGTGGCGGATTGAACACTTACCTTTTCATTGGACTAAGTGGCTGTTTTTCCATGAATATTGTGGTTTAGTTTTGGAAGGACTCCATCTTCACACTTTATAACAATTGTTTTTGTGGTTCATGCATACGGACTCACTTTTTAAATACTGGGTGTTTTTGTCTTATGTTCTTTTATGCCGATAGAGGCCCACATAACGGAAATTTATATTGTAAGGGTCGATTTTTATGTTTCAAGTTTTCTATATGTGCTTTACACTATGCACACATGTTCACTAATTTATATATGGTTATTATACTGTGTTTTCAATTTTTATTTTTGTGCACAATCAGTTGTCTGTATAAGTTAAGCGCGGCTTAGTAGTATATTTTTTTCAAAAATAAAGATATAACAATCAATGGTGTGACTCCCTAAATGGAGAAAAGAATAAACCAAAATGTCACAGTATTGAATAAATATATACTAATCAAATAAATAAAATCGTGACAGTGATAAAAATATTAAATTAATACATATCCAAATAGTTAATCAAATAATAGTGTTAGAATCCAACCGTGAATTTATGAATAATAGAGAAACTTTAATATAACCAAAAAAGTGCTCAAAGCCAAAAGTGCAACAGTCCGTTTAAAATTATGTTGAATAGAAAGAGTAACTCCTTCAATGAATATCGGTGCACCGTGCAATCCTCCTTCACCGCCAATGTGCTGATCACCAGGATAAATGCACGCTTACCAGACAGAAGCATGCACAAGCTCACAATATACGCCACTTATTCTGCCGGATGGGCCACCAAATAGGACTAAAAACTTCTCCCAAAGGACTTCCACATATGCAGATCGCTCATAGAATATAAGTAAGAAAAGTTCCCATAGCATAAAACTGGTAAACAAACTTTTTATTCATAAAATAAACACAGATACTCACAAACAGAAGTAAGAAACAGCTTTATTGCCGGCCGGCAAGCGAGTGCCGTTCGCTCAGAGGTCACGTGATAGCGTCAACACATCTAAGCCACCCGACGCACGTTTCGTCATAGATGACGTCGTCACCTATACAGAATAAGCTGTATGCTATATACCGTATATACTCGAGTATAAGCCGAGATTTTCAGCCTCTTTTTTGAGGCTGAAAGTGCCCCCCTCGGCTTATACTCGAGTCATCGCTGTCTGCCCGCTCGATCAGCGTGTCGAGCAGACAGACAGCGGCCATTCTATTCAAAAGCCGCGCCTCCGGCTCCGCCTTCGCCTGTGATAGGCGGAACACTGAATTTCCCAGCAGCCTGTGTTCCGCCTATCACGGACATCGTATCATCCTCGTACTACGGACGAGGATGATACGACGTCTGTGATAGGCGGAACACAGGCTGCTGGGAAATTCAGTGTTCCGCCTATCACAGGCGAAGGCGGCGGCGCAGCTTTTGAACTTTACAATGGCCGCCGACGAAGAGGGCACGGGACGGCACGGCACGGGACGGGACGGGACGGGACGGGGGCAAGGCAAGGCACGACACGGGACGGATGCAAGGAGGCAAGGCACGGCACGGGACGGAGGCAAGGAGGCAAGGCACGGGACGGAGGCTCGGGACAAAGGTAGGCTGGACACACACACACACACACACACACACACACACACACACACACACACACACACACACATGGATGGAGACACACACAGGGATGGATGGATGGATGGATGGAGACACACACACACAGGGATGGATGGATGGATGGATGGAGACACACACACACAGGGATGGATGGATGGATGGATGGATGGAGACACACACACACAGGGATGGATGGATGGATGGACACACACACACACAGGGATGGATGGACGGACACACAGGGATGGACGGACACACAGGGATGGACGGACACACAGGGATGGACGGACACACACACAGGGATGGACAGGCATGTCTCACCCTCGGCTTATACACGAGTCAATAAGTTTGCCAGTTTTTTTGGGGGTAAATTGGGGGCCTCGGCTTATATTCGGGTCGGCCTATACTCGAGTATATACGGTATATGATATTGGAACCATAAATTATTATTTTTCTACATCAAAGGTATATGAGCGATCGCCCAACGTGTTTCAACTTATAAGTCTTCCTCAGGGTTTTTTTTATTCTCAGTGATGTTTTTTTTTGCAATAAATACATACAGTATATAAGTATGCTAGGGCCACTTCCAGGGGGTGAGTTGGGTGAATGGAGATATTGGAACCATAAATTATTATTTTTCTACAAAGCTATATGAGAGATCCCCCAACGTGTTTCAATTTGTAAGTCTTCCTCAGGGTTTTTTTTTTATTCTCAGTGATGTTTTTTTTTGCAATAAATACATACAGTATACAAGTATGCTAGGGCAACTTCCAGGGGATGAGTTGGGTGAATGGAGATATTGGAACCATAAATTATTATTTTTCTACATCAAGTGGTTGTAGACACAAGTGGTTTGGACACAGCACAGTGTACCCAGTTTGTGTTCAGGTTACCCACGGTTTCCCATAGACTTCTATTGTGCGTTTTTGGTGCGTTTTCTGAAAGTGCTCCAACAAGTCCTGGATGCCGCGTCTTTGGTGTGTGGCAGTGTAAAACCGCTCTTAAAGGTTGTTTTCACTCTCCATAGCAAGGTAATTGGAAACTGGATATGTACTATAATGCAAAGGACATACTGAATGTAGCACATTATATATAGTTAAATGTAGTGTATGCAAACACTCTGTGTGATAGACTTCTGCTTTCTTGTCCCACTGTTAAAGGTTATCAAATACCATCTCAACACAACTTGTATTTAAGCGGAACGAAACCCTCCTATCCTTTGCAGAAAAGGAAGCTGCCGTTTTAGCCTCTGTTTGATCTGCATATGTAATCAGTTAGGACACCAGCCATTTAAAGGCTTGACAGTTTAGTTGAGAGCACAAGCAGCTGTGACAATTCTCATTCATGGCAAGCATTGAATTTAACTGTTTTAGGGAAAAGTTAAGGCTGGGTTCACACTATTGCGAATTGGATGAGGGTTTCTCCGCAAAGAAATTCGCTTGTCAGGAGATTGTGACCGGCTCTCTATGGAGAGCACCAGTGCTTCTTCTTGCTTGTTTCAGGTCCAAATCCAGCCAAAAAGTTGAGCTGAAATCGGACCTGAAACGGTGAACAGGGACGCACCGGACTCAGTGGCGGCTGGTGTTTATTTGGGGGGGGGGGGCAAAAAAAAGAGCCTCTGGCTCTAATCACTGCTTAAAAAAAAAAAAAACACCCCTCTGCATTGAAATCCATGCGCCGGTGTCCTGAAAGGGGTCGGACGCATGGATAGGGTAGGCGGCGATGGACGTGGGGGGCCTGGGTGCCCCCTTGGGCCGCTACTGACCAGACTCCTGCTGTGAGCTTCTCCATGCTGCGGTGTGAACCCAGCCTAAAGTGGTATTAACTCCAATGTCTTAAAGGTGTTGTAAAGGTAAACATGTTTTCACCTTAATGCATTCTATGCATTAAGGTGAAAAAACATCTCACAGTGCCGGTGCCCCCAGTCCCCCCGTTTTACTTACCTGACCCCTCGAAAGTCCCGAGCTCGCCCCTGATGTCCTCTTCGCTGCTCAGCCTGGCCGCTGATTGGTTACAGTGGATGGATTGAAAGCAGCACAGCCATTGGCTCGCGCTGCTGTCAATCACATCCAATGACGCAGCGCACTGGGGGGCGGAGCCGGGTGATACAGCGAGCGGCTATAGCCGCCAGCTGTATCACGGGAGCGCGCCCGCAGGTGCTTCTCACCATGCGAGGGGGCTCACATGAACATGAGAAGTACTTGCGAGAGGAAGCCGAGACAGCCACCAAGGGACCCCAGAAGACCAGGTTCGGGGCCACTCTTTGCAAAACGAGCTGCACAGTGGAGGCAAGTATAACATGTTTGTTATTTTAATCAGATTTTCTGCTGATTTTTGTCTTCAGATTTACCAAAACCATATAATATGAGGTCAAACTTTAGGAGTTTCAATTTGTATGCAATCAGGCAGGCCCTTGCACTACATGGTTTTGGTAAATCTGAAGTCAAAATCAGCAAAAAATCTGATAGTGTGTATGGGGCTTTAAAATGTATTAGATGTGGTGGTTGCATTACTTTTCATTGGCAGCTGCTGAACGACAAGTTGATCTAAGGATCACATTTTGTTGAACAGGGCAGCCTATTTGTTAGTAAGCTGCAATATATTAAATTTTTACTCTGGGGTTAATACCGCTTTAAATCCATGTTCTGCATTAAGGCCCCTTTCACACTGTCGCAACTTGAAAGTCACACAATTTTGATGCAATTTCAGGGAATGCCTGTATAAACTTGAGGTCTGTGGACCTCAACTCGCATCAAAGTCGGACCAAAGTAGTACAGGGACTACTTTGAAGTCAGTGCGACATGAAGTCACGCAGATATGATTGTTACTCATTGAAAATCATGGGATTTGACTTGTCATGCGACTTTTCAGTCCCAAGTCGCAGGGCAAGTCGCACAAGTGTGAAAGGGGCTTAAAGTGAAAGTAAAGTCCACTTTTTAACTTGTACCTATAGGTAAGCCTATAATAAGGCTTACCTGTCCCTCCCTTCTCTCTCTTGAACACATTCTGAGAGAATAAATGAAAATTAAATAAATAAAATAAAAAATATTGTTGATGATACTGATTTATTTGTTTAAAAATATATATATATTTTTATTTTCATGTTATTCTTTGTTTGTTTTTGATTTTTGTTTTTGTTCTTGCTATACAAATAAAAAATAAAAATCTGATAAAAATAAAAATAAAATAAAAATAAGGCTTGCCTGTAGATACAGTGACTGTCTCTTAAACTTGCACTGTTTGGGAGATATTCACATGGGGTGCCACCTGCGCATGCGCTCTGAAGGGATGAAAAACTATAAATGCACTGGTGCTCAGACTTACTCCTTCTCTCCTTATAGGTGCGCTACAAACCCAAACTATTTCCCCCACCTCTGTGAGGTGAAAATAAATGTAAAATATACTCGGGGGTTGCGCCTCCTTCTAATATTGCCCCAAAATCCTAGAATGTGCTTATACTGATCAAACTCACTTACAATGTATCTATAATAATCATACAAAGTGACCCCCTAAAATATGCAACAAAATCTCGAATTCTATTAGTGTATATATAACATTAGATCATAGTCCTTTTTTATGCAATAGGTCTTTGAACCGAATTAAATTTCCTTCCACTCAGTTCCCGGTACATCTTCTGGTAAATGTTGCACACGTGTCACCAAAGGAAACCAAAACGTGCCACCTACACCTTAAAGAATGGCCACTCACCAGACTTTACAATGCAATCAGCCTTCGGTTCATTCAATGGATAACCAATCCTCAATCCACTCTCCCGTTAGCAATTCCTCAATATCCGTATATTCATATAAAGGTAAATAAAACCAACATAGTGTCAAACCTGTTCCTGACTTTTCCTTGAAGAAAGTGTATCGCCCACAGCTTCTACGCGTTTCGCTATTATGCGTTATCATAACGACGCATAATTGCGAAACGCACAGAAGCTGTGGGCGATACATTTTCTTCAAGGAAAAGTCAGGAACAGGTTGGCTGAAAGGAGGTAGGAGAGAACCACCTGCGGAACATCATTGGCTTGCCCGATTCCATGCTGTGTACTTATGGCTGGATAAGCTTGGTGTCGGCTAATAGACACACTGAAATGTGAGTGCATTATGTTTTAAGAGTTTTTACAATTAAAGGTGAAACGGTTTTACACTATGTTGGTTTTATTTACCTTTATATGAATATACAGATATTGAGGAATTGCTAACGGGAGAGTGGATTGAGGATTGGTTATCTATTGAATGAACCGAAGGCTGATTGCATTGTAAAGTAAGTGTATAATTAACGTAAATTTATGTATAGCACAAAAAAAAACCTCACTAGTGATTAAATACCACCAAAAGAAAGCTCTATATGTGTGAAAAAACTATGCAAATTTCATATGGGTACAGTGTTGCATGACTGAGTAATTGTCATTCAAAGAGTGAGAGCGCTGAAAGCTGAAAATTGATCTGGGCAGGAAGAGGGTGTAAGTGCCCGGTATTGAGGTGGTTAAATTGGAACATGTGAGTTCATTCCCTTGTTATCTACAATAAACCCTGGTTGATATACTGCACAATGGGGCTTATCTCCTTGTATCCACATGGGATGAAACATTTGTGGTAACCATAGTTACCTGGGGTTGGTGCACCAATATTCCGGCTCGCTGTCCCAAGATTACGACGTATGGAGATCGATGGGCTTCCTGTATCATTCAAATGCTTATGTGGCCTTTGTAATGAGGGTCCACTAAGGAGGGTAAGCGGCTGTGTGTTCGGTTTCCGGTGATGGTTTCCTCTATCATTTACCTTCTGCTAACCGTTTTTGTGAACTGTCTTGAAATACCGTCCCTTGGATTCATTTTCCATGGACTTTTTATACAAGCGCGGCACCTCCCATCTATATCATTTTTATTGCCATTTCTTCAATACTGTGCTAGCTGCTGTTTATGTGACTATTATTACTTTTTTTTAATAAGTGTGAAATTGAGCGCAGCGGGCATTTATGTATTTAATAAATTAGGATACATGTTCACTTTAAAAAAAAAAAAAAAGGAAACCGACAGATTGTTGTGGCTCGGTCTCTGTCATGGATGTTGCAAAGAAAATATGACTATGACCTGTAATAAGAACACCATTATTTTTTTTTTTTCTTCTCTGCCGAAGGGGGCCCAGTAATTCAGCTTTCCATGCTGAATATAGGTCATTGCTATAATCATTATCTAGACCTGTCTGTATAACAGATTAGGATTTATTTATGCAACTTGCATCTGGAGCTGGTAACCTGTGCATCTGCAGCTGTTGTACTATTACATCAAGTCCACCTGCGATGAGCGGTGACCTATAGATCCGGCATACATGCCTGGGTAACGCAGGACAGATTGTAACTCCAGCAGCTGCGTTTTGTATGGCCAGCTCTGCTCGGCTGTGGATGCAGCCAGGTGTTCTGAGTAAATCAGCAATTTTCTGTGTTTGGAGGTTTGGTTGGTGTGTTGTGTCAGTGTGATGAATGGCTCACCTGCTGGAGGGGCTGCAGATATCGGATCTATGTTCTATTACTAGGAAATGGGGCGAACAGACTTCTCCAGATTGCAAGCCACACGTCAGGGGGATATTGATGGATTTTGTGAGAAATACACGAGAATATACATACCTGTCAGGTATTTGCAGCAAGCAATTAATCTGTTTCAGAGAATCCTTTTTATTATTTGTTCTGGAACACACTCAAGACGTTGAACCACTTAGAACGTGTTCAGAAAAGATAACTGGAAGTGGTTGGATTGTGGTGACTTCAGTTACACTGCGGCTGTATCTGTTCACAGAGAAGTCCTCAGAAATTCTAGATAGGACAGGCCAGTGTCTGGCTATGAAATGGACATTCATACAATGTGACTATAAGGTGCATTTATTTAGAACTAAACTCTTTAAAGCAGAGGGCTGCCGTTGTTTTTGCCGCAATGTCGGCACCCAAAGTCGTTCTATCCCTCGGGTGCTGCCGCCATCTTCGGTAGTGGAATCAGGAAGTGCGGCTTCACTTCCTGGTTACTTAATGTGCAACTCGCGCTGCACTATCCCATTGGTCCCTGCTGTCTTCTGGGACCTGCGTGTCCCACAGAAGACAGGGGGGTCAGACGGAGAAGGCACCAGAAGTGGCATAGATACCTGCGGGTGGCTCGGGTATTTATCCTGGAAGTGGGAGCAAAATATCTGTATTAGACAGGTATCTGCCCCCCGAAAGGTGGCAAATGTGAAACTGGGGGGGGGGGTGTGGAACCGGAAAAGCATAAGTTCCATTTTTTGCGTGCAACTCTGCTTTAAATCATCATCAACTGTTTTTAATCCTTATGCTTGTGGGTTTTTTTTGTTTTTGTTTTTATATTTCTTCAGTGGCTTCCTGACCTACACCAAAATGATGTTATGCATTCTAGAAGTTGTCATGGGCAATTTTTTTTTATTTCATTTGGAGAAGGGGGTTTTCTCAGCCAACCACACCCTCCTGTCTGCACACCTGAACTAAGGGCAGATGGATTACAGGAAGCAAATGCTAAATTATTCATCTGCCCTTACACAAGATGGCCACTGCTAAAAATGCTAGAGGGGTGCTTTCAGAGCCATTTCTCCACAAGATAAAACATGGATGAATGGGTGAGTTTGATGAAGTAAATAGCGTTTTCAGCTAGGGATATTCATGAGGCTGAGCAATGGCCCTATCATACCAAGTTATTCATCTCCTACCTATACTATGCAAAAAAGGCGATCTTCCGTAAGTGGACCTCCTCCACCCCATGCCGCCACATCCTCTTGGTACAAAAAAAAAAAGACGCCACAGATACCAGGGTGGCTTCATGAGGATCTGTGGCTTACACAGGCATTTGAAAATGTGTGCAGGCTAAACCCCTGTTTTAATGCATACTGTTAGACAGGTTATTTGGTTGTCTGCGGGCTGGTCCGTAAGTTAAGCTTGTTTTTTTTTCCTTGGCTTTGTTTGTTCATGTCCTCCAGGAATGGCGATAGAGTTGCCACCTCATCCCTTTAAACCCCGAAGACACATTAATTACACAGGTTCTGAGGCTAACTGAAAGCAGGTAAGACACTAAGAGGGTTATTTATGAAAGGCAAATCCACTTTGCACTACAGTCTGAGGGGTAGATCTGAAATGAGGGGAAGCTCTGCTGATTTTATCATCCAATCATGTGCAAGCTAAAATGCTGTTTTTTATTTTCCTTGCATGTCCCCCCTCAGATCTACAGCGACTTTACTTCCAAGTGCACTTGCTGTGCAAAGTGGATTTTCCTTTTAGTAAATAACCCCCTAAGTGCGTTTAGTTTCCACCTTAATTGGCCACAAAACCTGTGTAAAATGTGTTCGGTTTAAAGGGATGAGGTGGCAACCCTAGGTGGCGATGGTAGATGCTGCTTTACCCATGTATAGACCCTACGTATATCAATTGGGGTTGTTCCTGGAAGTATGCGGAAGTTTGGTCTTCTTGGACCTCCAGTTGAACACTGCTGAATGTCCCCCGGGTTTTTTGTTTCCTCATTGGTGTTCTACAAATTTATATTTTACTAGCTATTATTCTGTCTCTTATGTATATGTGCCCGATTGCCATATTCTATTTGTTGCATTGGTGTTTCTGTTCATGTACAGGGTATATGCATCATGGCAATGTATGGTTGGGTTTGGTTGTCTTGTATCTGACTGCTATGCAGTTGTACTCTGTCTATGAGTCTAATTATGTTGCATTGTATGGTTTGTTCAATAAAGCACTCCTGATTTATAAAAATTATAAATAGTGTTTTCAGCTTGTGGTGCTCAGATCCAGTTTAGTTGCTCAGTAAAGCGTTAGTAAACTTAAATGTCACCCAGCAAGGTAAAGATACAATGTGCTAGTATGCATTGCATACAAAAAAATGGTGCTGACTTTACTGTGTGTGTGTGTGTGTGTGCTTTTATTTATTAAAGTAATTATTTCCAAAAAAAAAAAAATTGCATTTCAAAGACTGCTGCGCAAATGCATACCATTTTATTCTCTAGGGTCTCTACAAAAAAAAAAAAAAGTGTGTGTAATTTTCTAGCAATGATTTTAACTTGAAACCAACAAATGTCAGAAAAAGGTTTAGTGTTTGATTTGTTGATTATTCACTTATATTGGACACTGAATAGTTATTTGGACTTTTATACATATTTTACATGATATGCATACGATTTGTGCTTGCTGACACTGTTTGATGCATTTGAACTTTAAAGGTTTTTCTTGAGAGAGCGCGGTTCAAATTATTGCATTTTTTTTTATTATTCTTCTTTGCTGCTGATGAAGTTACAAATATTCCGATGTAACCTAAAATGAACACTTAAGGCTCCATTCACATTAGTGCAACTTTGGAGATGCACTATTTCCAGTGCAACTTTGGTGCGATTTTGATCCGACTTAACATTCTGTGGATCAAAGTTTCCTCAAAAGCTGCACCAAAGTAGTGCAGGCACCTTTTTCGAAGTTGCTGTTACTTTAAGTCGCACCAATTTGAACGGGTGCCGTTGTAAAAAAAAAAAAATAGGGTGCGACTTGATGTCCAAAGTTGCATGAGAAAAAGCGCAAGTTGTGAATGGAGGGACATCAGCTGACTTTAGCCCGCTGTCAACTGAAACGGATCACAGGAGTGCAGAACGAACTGCAGGAATAGTATAGCTTTGGCTATGCCTTTTTTTTTTTTTTTTTTTTTTTTTTTTAAAGGGACCCCTCTTACTATCACATCATAGTGTTCTAAACAGTCCACCAGTAGAGTACTTTGAATCCAGAGCAACCCACTGTCTTTGTATTTCATGTGCCATAAGCAAGGGTTCTACCATGCTTGAACAGAGATGGGTCTGTGCTTGGAAGCTGTGTGTTTACTAAATGCTCAACTGAATCAGAAGTGTGGAGTGGGTAATGGCAAGCTCTACACACACAATACAGGTACTTTTCACACATCCTATTTGTTTTGCCAAACTGAGTGTGGATTGTTACATTTTCTTATCATGTATAATAAACAAACAATAATCTGTGTGTGTGTGTGTCACTAACCCCCGAAGGAGCTGCTGGTTTGATTGGGCTTACCATTACCCTGTTTCCCCTAAAATAAGACCTAGCGTGATTGTCGGTGTTGGCTGCAATATAAGCCCTACCACCCAAATAAGCCCTACTCTGAAAAGAAGACCTACAAGGACTTTAACTAGGGCTTATTTGGGGGGTAGGGCTTTTATTGCAGCTATCACCGACAATCACACTAGGTCTTATTTTAGGGGAAACAGGGTACCTTCTTCTCCTCGCTTGGCATCCAGGGGTCTATGTGGTATATGGCCCAGAAACCTCATAGACTAATGACAGATCCGCTTAAAGGGATTTTTATTTGCAAAACCATAGTTAACGAACAGTCTCTTAGTATAGGATCAGAGGGTTAGGAAGAAAGTTCAGGTACTCTATGTCAAAGTCAATAATAAGGGACGTGCTTACTTCGAGTGAATCCAGAGAATAGCCATTCACAGCTGGATGTTCACTCAAGTTTTGTAGTTCCTCTCTCCCAAGGCCTAGCAGCCAACAAGGCACTTAAATCAGGAACAAGTCTCTGCCACAGACAGTTGTAGAAATAAGTCTCTGCCACATACATTGTTGTAGAACATGTAAGAAACTAGGACTTGTAGAACACTCGTGTGGTACCAGTATCTTTCAGCCAGTTTGGCGATACCCATGGGATTGGATTCACTTAGGTCCCTCAGCTTCTCCAGGCTCTTGCTAAGAAGACAACCCGTACGTGGCCTTCTTCTGAAGAGTCCTCCCCTGGATAGCTATGAAGTTGCTGGGCCTCTCCACAACCAGAGACAGCACCAAACCACCTCCGAATTCTTTCCTAACCTGGGGCTAGCCAGCCCCGAGACATAAAGTTGGGTGGATCCACACCCCAGGCCATAGCCTTCCTGGGGGCTGGTCAGGAGGACCAGGACCATGGAGTCGGAACATACTTCTGGACCGGAACCCCGAACCACATGACATCTGCATCTTAAGTACCCTCTCCCAGAAAGCACAGAAAGAGTGACACTCCCACTGGGCTGGCTCTGAGAGAAAGTAACCTTAAAGCACCCAACCAGACTGTTTCCATGCCTACCAGAAGAGACAGTGCCACCAGTGGCCAGGCTGAACACCCTATAGTCCAGTCAGACTGATGCTGAGGTCCAAATTTGGAATAATTATACCCGAACCAAACTGCAGTTCAGGTATAACATTAAATAAAAAAAATAAAAAAGGGGGCTGCTGTAATTCAGGCATCCGGCGTCCTAAAAGGGGCCAGACACAGATATATTATTTATATATCCGGCTCCAGATGATGAGCATGCGCTATGTTTTTTAAAAAAAACACACAGTGCATGCTCATCATCTGGAGCCGGATATATAAATAATATATCCGTGTCTGGCCCCTTTTAGGACGCCGGATGCCTGAATTACAGCAGCCCCCTTTTTATTTTTATTTTTATTTTTTATTTTTTCCAAGCAGGTGATTAGAGCCATAGTCTCTAATAGACTTCAAAATAGGATGGACTTGGAGTGCAGAGTATTGTGCCATGAGCCCACCCATGTGTGTTTTAGAAAAGCAAATTAATTTTCGCTTTTCTAACACTGAACCGCCGATCAGGAGGCGCGGGTCTAATACCCGTTGACTGATTGGATGAAAGGGCAGGCGCTCCTATTGGGAAAAGAGTTGAGGAAGCATGGAGGACACAGGAGCCACTGCCTGACATGCTGCACATCCCACAGCTCACCACCGTCACCCACTGCCTTGACCCACCACCAAGATGGGGTAAGCGCCGGTCAGACAGCGAGTGGGCGGGCGAAGGGGGGGGGGGGGGTGTCACAGTGGCTGCGACTGATGGGCACAGTGGCGCTGCAATTGATGATGTATTTTTATTTTTTTGGTTTTAGTTTGTTTGCCTCCCCCAAAAAAAATTTGAGCACCAGCTGCCACTGGGTAAAAGTAACGTTCTGCCTTTAGAACCACTTTAAGGGAATGCATTGGGGTAAAAATAAAAATGAAATGTTTAGAAGCACTTTCCCCATGTACTGTAACTGAAGGTATTCGGGGACACAGTAGAGTGCTAATCTTTTCATTATGGCCAAGAGATGTGTTGCAACCTCTTTAGAGTCTGAACTACTTTTTTCACAATCCTTTTGTGTGCTCAGGAAAAAATTGGAAGGCAAAACTATTTCCTGATCCTTTTTATATACATAGAAAACAGTGAAAGGTAAGTGGGTTTGTATAACTTGCTATTGCTCTGCGAGATTTTATGTACTCGTTTTGAAGCTTTCACATATTATCTCAATGACTCCGCCGTGTTGGAAACACTTGCATTGTAGAGCAACACAGGCAATAGTCGTGTTATATAAACCCATAACGGTAATAATTACATTTCAGCTCCCACCAAAATCATTAGTATGGTGTCTCTGTGCTCCCAATAGAATTTGAAGGGACGGTGGACTTCCATATTGCAGATTCTTATCTGGTAATCAGATGGAAGGGATGGCATAGATCTTCTGATTGTTCTGTGGATAGTTTCCTGTCTCGGTGCACCTGTGACCTCTGCAAACTCTCTGCACACAATGCAGGAACTCGCCACAAATCACTTCATGCATTAAACTGGGATTATTTTTAGCTATAGAATTTTTGATTAAAACAATCCCTAGGCTAACAAAGCTGCATACGGAGATTTTCCTTTTGTTTGCGCCCTAAACCCATAGGCCGCCCTCCCTGTAGTTATCCATGTGACTTTCTCTTTTTATGCCTTTGTTATGTGCATGAAGCTGAATTCTACAGCCCTCTCAGATGATTTGTATAGAATAGGAATAGTCATAACATTGGGACGATAAGATAACTGCAGTTAACCACCTGTGTGATAAATGTAAATGGACATTTAGGATCAGTTGGGCGTTTTTTTATTTTATTTTATTTTTTATTTATTTTTTCCCCTTTTCAGCTGCCCCTGTATTCCCCCTGTTATCTCATCAGTACATGTACACAGGGTCGTTTATAGGCAGTGGAGTTTAAAAGCATTTTTTTGGAAAGCAAAAAAAAAATGCATTTAGGACAGATGTTCAGAGGCATTTAGCCACGTTTTAGTTTGCAGGCGTTTTTAATTTTTGACTATTTGAAAAAAAAAAAAAAGAAATGCTTCTAATCGCAAATGCGGCAAAACTGATGTTTTTAAATGTCAGTTACTATCTATCTGTCAAGTTAAATCGTTCAGAGGAGGTTGTAAAATGTCCCGTGTACATTAAGCCTTAATGCATATCTAAAGCCAAAAGGAAAAATGTGATAAAAGGCAGCTTTCAGTTTTTAGATGTGGTGGCTGCATTCGTTTTTCTTCTTTCTTCTTCCCTCTTCTTCTTTTTATTTAATTTAATTTTTTTAAGGCCTCTTTCACACAGGCTTTCCAATCAGGTCCGCCTGTCAGTATTTTAAGGCGGACCTGATCAGAGCCCTTTATTCACTCCTATGGGACAGTGGTAACCTATCCACTGATACCCGCTGCTATCCAATCCTGTCCATGAAATCCAGATGGGTGGTGGGCCTATCTTCCTTCCGTCTGGCGGCTCAGATGAAAATGGACAGGCGGTTCATTTTGATCTGATCTCCATAGAGGAGAGCGGGACTCTGACAGCTCCGTCCCGGCACAGTGAGTGGACACGGACCTGTCATCCGTCTGCTCAGCGAGGAGCAACGGATCGATCCCCCGCTGAGAAGTGGAGTCCGTCGGGTGGACCGCTCATGTGGAAGAGCCCTTAGGCTTCTTTCCTTTTATTTTCACCTGGTGATGGTAAAAACAGGCATCTGTTATATTGCCCAAGCCCCCGCCAGTTCACCTAAAGGCTAAACCGTCAAAGATGGCTATTCACATGCAGTGCCCGCTACGCAAAGCAAATTTAATAGGAGAGGTGACGCCGCCTGTCAACCTTGGATATTCAGGAATATGTTATTCCAACATTTCATATTCCTGATGTGTCTGCTGTACCATGTGCTTGTATGAAAAAGTATCCTGTATTGCTTCCTTTATGTGAAATTCCCGATGAGTCCCTGCGCTGTGAGTCCAGGTTCTATCCCCACCATCCAAGTGGACATAGAGTTGGAATATAAAAGAGCCGAGCGTGGCAAACGAAGCAATCCCAAAGTGTGGCGAGGGAAGCGAGGGGCCCTCTAATTTTCCCAACTCTATGCCCGCTTGGATGGTGGGGCAACCACCTCCACTCACGGCGCAGGCGCCGTTCATCTTCAGGTATTTTCCGAAGCTTCTTCTGCCCCGTACTGCGCATGCAGTATATAGGCGGACACTATATGATAGCAGAACACCGTAACTGGGGAGCTACAGTTCATTGAGGAAACCATGAATGCCTGACAGGTGGCACTTATTGGAAACGCTGGCACTGACAGATGAGAGGTAATTTCACACTAAGGCCAATATTGGCGCTTAGTGAAACTGTGTGTGCACTGTCATGTAATGTCCATTTATGCAGAGATAGACCAGTTGTCAATTGAGCGTGGATGTTGGGGGTGGGCTGGACCCAGCAGCTATCAAACACTAGCCAATAGGATGGGATCTGGGCGGGCCGCTATGTGTATGCGGCCCTGCCCCCTTTCTTAAGCAGCCCAATTGTTGACTGGTGTTTGATAGCTGCTGGGTCCTTCCCACCCCCGATATCACCACTGAATTTTGACAGCTGGTCTTTCTCTGATGTTGGGCGTGGACGGAACCTAGCGGCTATCAAACACCAGCCAATGATTGGGCTGCTTAAAAAGGGGGCGGGACCACATACACATAGCGGCCCGCCCAGATCCCATCCCATTGGCTGTTGTTTGATAGCTGCTGGGTCCCGCCTTTCCCTTGACATCAATGCTCAATTTTGACAGCTGGTCTCTCTGCATGAAGTTACATTACATGTCAGTGCCACACACTCAGCGACTCATACAAGCAGAATAATCTGCTCAGTGTCAAACTGTCTCACAAGCAGCAAGGGCTGCACACTCATTAGATGCAGTCCCACAGACCGCCCCTCTTAAAATGCACCTGGAACAATGGGCCCACTGGGTCGGCCCTGGTTACAACAGTGAATATTTATTTGCTGGTGCAACACATCTGAGTGGGCTCCAGACGCCCACCCTGTTTTGAAGCCTATTAAAGCCTATGACTCTAATCAGGTGCTTCAAAAAAAGCCCTGGCCGCTGCAATTCTTGTGCCCAGTGACCTGAAAGAGGCCGACGCATAAATAGGGGGAGGCAGCGGTGGCTGTAGATAGATTCATGTTATGCATGAATCTATCCACTGCATATAGGGGGCATATAGAGAGGAGAGAGAGAGGGCGTCACCCGGGCGCCCCTAATGGATGGGCTGCTACTGACGGATGCACTTCTCCCCACCCCTCCACACCTCAGTAATCTTAAGGAGTGAGCATAGCCATCCTAAAACAGGATGTGTGTTACTGGTTGGGTCGCCAGGTAAAAAAACAAACAAGCCTGAAAAAAAAATAATAATGCAGCGACCACATCGAAGGATTGGTAAACTGCAATGTGTTATATTTTTGTTTTGGATTTAGATATTCTTTAAGGTGAATCTTTCCATAAAATTTGCTCCTTTTTTAGGCTGGGTTCACATATGAGTACGCAGAGGCTCACAGCAGGAGTCTGGTGCGTCCTCGTTCTCTGTTTCAGGTCCGATTTCAGTCCGAAGGCTGAATTCTGACCTGAAACGGACCAAAAGATGCACAGCGTTTCTGTGCAAATTGCACCAGTGCCACTGCAGAGATATGTGAACCAGCTCCATAGAGAGCAGGTCACAATCTCCAGCTATTGTGAATTGGATGTGGAGAAACCCGCATCCAATTCGCAATAGTGTGAACCCAGTCTTAAAGTTGACCTGTTTTGACCTTCATTGGCAAATTAAGAGGGGTGAATACCACAGCCGAGGAAGTGGTGGCCCCAATGTTTGTACATGATGTGTAAAATGTTTTAGAGTAGAGAGCTGTGACGGGGAGCGACCCTATGTGTGGAATATTCAGGAGTCTGCATATTTTGTAAATATCAGTAAAACAAAAAAAACGGAGAACCTCATTGGGGGAAAATTATGTATCAAGTGATCCCACCTTTCCGCTATCGTTGTCGCCTTGCAGGACCCGCCCACCCAGCCTCAACAACATTAGAAACCCGTTGAAAATCACATTGGATGCCTTCACTCATACAGCTCATGAAGCTGAACTCAAAGCTAAACAAATATTATCTGAATGAAGGAGTCTTGCATATTTTCGCTTTATGTTGGTCACCTTATGCATTTCTTCCAGATCTGTGCAGTAATCCAGCATGAAATCGCTGCTGCCCTTTATTTCTATGCAGGCGTTTCCTGTAACACACACCAATCAGTACTGCACACTCTACTGGTCTCTCACCCCCTACAGGATTCTGCAGGTGTTTTGTCAGATTTTGTAACAGAAGTGACGTTCCATCCCTGCTATCTTGCTACACCCCACACTCATCCACAGTAAGGATACAGTGAGAAGGCAGTAAGCGGACATCTTGTTACACCCACCGGAGTCATGCAATTCAGCTTGTATAATGAAATACAGCCTGCTGATCTCACAGGTTTAGTAATATGACCAAATGATTTGAAAAATCAACATCAAGACAGTCTGGCGGATTTCAAAATACTGAATTTCACTTTATAATTTACTGTTAAAAATTTAAGTGTGGCATGCAAGATTCCGGTGGGTGTAACAAGATGCCTTCTCACTGTATCCTTACTGTGGACGAGTGCCGGATGTAGCAAGATGGCGGCAACGGAATGTCACAAAATCTGACAAAACACAGGCAGCCTGCCATTGGGTGGGAGCTGCTGGGTCCTGTCTACACAGGCAGCACATTGGTAATGCCATGGCTACTTTCACACTCTCTCTCTCTCTCTCTCTCTCTCTCTCTCTCTCTCTCCCCGGGTTCCCGGCTCTTGATTGGATAGATTGATAGCAGTGCAGCCATTGGCTCTCGCTGCTGTCAATCAAATCCAATGACGTGGGCACCAGGGGGCAGGGCCGAGTCCTGCATTCGGTCTCTATGGATGCCTAATGCTGGACTCGAGATTGCGCCTGCAAGGTAATCCCCTGGGAGAGCACTTCTTCCGGGGGGGGGGGGGGGGTGTTATCTGATGTGGGGAGGAGCCATGGAGGGACCCCAGAATATGAGGTTCGGGACCACTCTGTGCAAAACAAGCTGCACAGTAGAGGTAAGTATGCTAAATCTCAAATCTCCCAGAAATGATCGCTGCGGCGAGGAACAGCTACGATCACTGATCTTTGTATCGATTTTTAGCTGACAGCCATTTCATCTTCACCTTCCCTCCCTCCCGTGGTTGTCGGCTAAAAAGCTATACAGGGAGATCGATGATCACAGCTGTCTCTCTAGCCGCAGCCCCCTCCATGTCCTTCTCCACCCCGCTTCTCCTTCGGCCCCCTCCATGTCCTTCTTCACCGTCCCCCGCAGCCGGATCTCCTTCCCCTCCCCTCCTCTCCTCTCCCGCCGGCTGCAGGGAGGAACTAGTGATTGGACACAGTGAGCGAGATTGCTCCTGTGTCCTGTGATAACGCTTAGTTTATGAACGAACAAGAGCCTCTGTCTCCTGTTCATTCATCTTTAGTGCTGAGAAAGGGACAGGGGAATGTGTGTCCTCAGTCCCTTTTGTCTGTCTCAAAGGGGAGATGTCAGGGTTCTGTTTAGACCCCTGACATCTCACCAAAGCCCCCCAAAAAATCAAATAAATTGTAATAAAAAAAAAAAAAATTTTTGTAAAAAAGATCAATTATTAAAAATAAAAATCTACTGACACCGTCCACATGAATTTCAAAGTTCAAATTTTAGAGGCTCTATGCGTAATATTCTTTGGTCTTGTCTATCTGATGATAATGTAGTGGTTTCCTTAATTACTGGGTGATCTTTAGTCCCATAAGCCACCCACACGTCTCCCTTGTGACAACTCTAGTGAGTATTGTGGCACCTCAGCTGCTGTGTATGGGCCGGTGAGCTGCATCTGAACAGGTGTGGGAAGACGGGAGGTTCCAGACTCCGTACCGCAGGCCCTAGAGGTCCAATTATCAGCATCTGGTGCCCGAACTCCCTTCTCAATATGTTCCTGTCCAATTACGTGTCTCAGTGGAGCAGCCGTTCTGTATTTCAGGAAGTGCAATGAAATCATTCTATAGGTTTGTAAGCAATTAATAAGGACACGGGACAAACACTATGCCGCTTTTCATTCCAGTTCTATTGATATCAGATACAAATATTACATCTGTAGCTTGCAGTGCTTGGATATTGGATGTTCTTAACCAAGATTTGTCTTAAAGTGGTAAACTGCATTAAGGTAAAAAAAATAAAAATAAAAAAACATTTTACCACTTTTATGTGTGCCCCCTATCTCTTCCCCCCCCCCCCCCCCCACCACCACCACCACCACCAAATACCTACCTGAGCCTTGTATCGATCCAGCGCTGTGCCCGGATGTATATGTTCTCTCCCTTTTCTCTGCTCTCACAATCTTGGCAGAGAGCAAAAGGAGCCATTGGTTCCTGCTGCTGTCAGTCAAATCTTGTAAGGAGGGAGCAGGGGGTGGGGCTGAGGTGGGGTAGATGCACACAGCCCACTTAAGGGTAAGCCCGCAAATGCATCCCCATAGGAGGCAGCTTCCTATGGCGGTGCACCAAGAAGAGGAGGAGCCTAGAGATCCGGCAGGGGACCCCAGAAGAGGAGGTACCATTGCACAGAACAGGTAGTTATAACGTGTGTTATTTTACAACAAAAAATGTAATCTTTACTACCGCTTTAAATTTGACATTATATTGGCAAAGTGGTTACATTTACCCTTAGAATCCCTATTACTAAAATATTGTAGTTGTGAGGCACTGGCTGGCAGGATTATGAAAGGTGTAGATGTGGCTATTCTTCTCCTGTACACATGGTGAGGGGCTCCAGGGTTTATGAATATGAAGAAACCAAACCTATTCTTGAAGCAGAGCTCCACCCAAAAGGGGTAAACTCTGCTTGCCTCCCTCTTCTCTCCCCCCCCCCCCCCCACTTCCACATTTGGCATCTTTGGGGGGCAGGGAGGAACAGGTACCTGGTACTGTACCATTTTTAAGGCAGGGCAAAAGGGCAGCTACTCTGGGCCCCATCATTGTTGTGGGGCCCAAAGCAGCTGCCTCATACTTGCCAACTATCCCAGTTTAAATTCCTTTATCCCTTGAAGTTTCAGTCCTGTGCTGTGTCCCAATATCTCAGTGTAAAGTTCTGTTGCTGCTACCCAGCTCTGTCCTATTATCATGTACAGATGACTCACCAGCAGACCCTGTGTTTTTATATGTAAATAGCAGCTGCATTAATATGTAAATAGTCGTGGACCGCGGCATTGATATGTAAATATAGGCGGCATTCATATGTATATCCTGTCCCCCTGAGGTCATATCTACCATTAATTCTGCTGAATGCTGCCAACTTGATAGTGGCATGCTTGATAGTGCTGCCTAAAACTGTGGTCATTAAGCCTACCATGAGCCTGTTCTGCAAAGATAAGCAAATTGGAGGTGGAACCCTTCTAGAAAAGAACATAGTGCCACGACACCCTAGATTTTAGTGCTTGTGAATACACACATCTCAGCCGATTCATGAAGGTGTCATTAACAAATAATGTCACTTCTGTGTATCTGCTAAAGGACAAGCATGTGTTTGTGGTTTCAGGAAAGTGCTTTTGCATGTATTCCCAACACACATAAATGTGAACGCAGGCTAAATGTCTCAGTTACATTGGTGGTCAGTGTAAATCTTCTCATTGCATTGGGGCTTCGTGTATAATCCTTTCATTCACACTTGTGGCCTTACATTGGTGGTTACCGTGAATGCTCCTATTACATTAGTGGTCAGTTTCAAATCCTCCCTTCATTGGTGGTCCATGTAGAACCCCCTTTAAATTGGTGAATGTAAATCCCCCCCCCCGTACATTGGTGACCAGTGTAGAAATCCCCCTTTATTGGCTGTTTTTAATGTATAAATCCCCCATTACATTGTCAGTGTAAATTCTTCATTACATTGGTGATCCGCGTAACCTTACTTAAACTCTTCATGAATGTCCCTGTCTCGTGGGTATTTTACCTCTCCCACCACCAGTTGAGCCTGTATCTCTTACTGAATGTAGTCTAAATCATGTTTTCAGTCTGTCTAACTTTTTGATGTATGTCATATGTTGGGTTGACAGCAGTTGGGGGGAAGAGGGTGGCTGTCTTATCACATTTCTTGGACTCTGCCATCCCACCTCCAAGCCTGGGATCCCCGTGGAGGGTGTTTCTGGGTAAAGGTGAAGAGAGTACAGTAGACGTCCATTTGCTTCTCTCCACTAGACTAGCTAGAATGAGCACAGAACAGAGTTCATTACCTCACTTCTGGTTTCGGCTGTTACCTTCTTCGGCCTCTGGGCTCAATTAGCTTCTTTCCCGAGCCACAATCTGCCACTCTGATATTTCCCCTGCCTTCCATTGAAGCTAATAGAGGTTGACTAGACCCCTTTATATCTCATTAAAAAGAATCGGACTAAACATAATGCTATCACATAGGGGACTGATGATCCTCTATGTGAAAAAAGTGTAAAAAGTTCAAACTTACCCAAGCACACAAAACAAAAAAAAAAATTGAAAAAGCCATGGAGGAGCTCAGCTATGAGGAAGGATTAGGTGTAACTGAATTTATTCTCTTAAGAAGAGGGGAGATTAAGGGGGGCCGGGGTGTGATCACCATATATACAGTATCTCACAAAAGTGAGTACACCCCTCAGATTTTTGTAAATATTTTATTCTTATTCTTAGATTATTATATTATCTTTTCATGTAACACTGAATGACACTTTGCTACAATGCAAAGTAGTCAGTGTATAGCTTGTATAACAGTGTAAATTTGCTGTCCCCCTCAAAATAACTCAACACACAGCCATTAATGTTTAAACCGCTGGCAACAAAAGTGAGTACACCCCTAATTGAAAATGTCCAAATTGGGCCCAATTAGCCATTTTCTCTCCCCAATGTCTTGTTACTCGTTAGCGTTACAAGCTCGCAGGTGTGTTCAAATTTGATGTTATCGCTCTCACTCTCATACTGGTCACTGGATGTTCAACATGGCACCTCATGGCAAATAACTCTCTGATCTGAAAAAAGGAACTGTTGCTCCACATAAAGATGGCTTAGGCTATAAGAAGATTGGCAAGACCGTGACACTGAGCTGCAGCACGTCGGCCAAGAGCATACAGCGGTTTAACAGGACAGGTTCCACTCAGAATAGGCCTCGTCATGGTCAATGAAAGAAGTTGAGTGCACGTGCTCAGCCTCCTATCCAGAGGTTGTCTTTGGGGAATAGATATTTGAATGCTGCAAGCATTTCTGTAGAGTTTGGAGGGGTGGGGGGTCAGCCTGTCAGTGCTCAGACCATACGCCGCATACTGCATCAAATTGGTTTGCATGGCTGTTGTCCAAGAAGGAAGCCTCTTCTAAATATGATACACAAGACAGCCTGAAAACAGTTTGCTGAAGACAAGCAGACTAAGGACATGGATTACTGGAACCATGTCCTGTGCTCTGATGAGACCAAGATAAACTTATTTGGTTCAGATGGTGTCAAGCGTGTGTGCAGGCAACCAGGTGAGGAGTACAAAAAATGGTTTGGGGCAGCATGAGTGCTTCCTTCACTGGGGAGCTACAGTTCATTGAGGGAACCATGAATGCCAACATGTACTGTGACATACTGAAGTAGAGCATAGTCACTTTGGACACTGGGCTTCAGGGCAGTATTCCAACATAACGACCCCAAACACACCTCCAAGATGACCACTGCCTTGCTAAAGAAGCTGATGGTAAAGGTGATGGACTGGCCAAGCATGTCTCCAGACCTAAACCCTATTGAGCATCTGTGGGGTATCCTCAAATGGAATGTGGAGGAGCACAAAGTCTGTAACAACATCCACCAGCTCCATGATGTCATCATGGAAGAGGACTCCAGTGGAAATCTGTGAAGCTCTGGTGAACTTCATGCCCAAGAAGGTTAAGGCAGTGCTGGAAAATAATGGTGGCCACACAAAATATGGACACTTTGGGCTCAATTTTGTTGCCAGCGGTTTTTGAATGGCTTTATGTTGAGTTACTTTAAGGGGACTGCAAATTTACACTGTCATACAAGCTGTATACTCACTACTTTATATTGAAGTGTAATTTCTTCATTGTTGTCGCATGAAAAGATATAAATATATTTACAAAAATGTGAGGGGTGTACTCACTTTTATGAGATGCCGTATATATGGTGATCTCACCCCCCCCCCATAATTTCCTCTTCTTAAGAGAATAAATTCAGTTCCTCTAATCCTTCCTCATAGCTGAGCTCCTCCATGCTTTTTTCAAAAAACTTCAGTCCTGTTCTGTACTGGTTCCACCCCCACCATTATATTGTGTGTGTGTGTGTGTGTGTGTGTGTGTGTGTGTGCAGATGTGCTGAAGGGCTTAGAAGGGCACAAAAGACGTTCCGGAATGTCTTTTGGACGTCGGGCATCCCATGATTCTGTTTGCACCACGATTGGGGTGCCATTGCACATAATGGGGATCACAAGCGCAAATCGTGGTAAATAACAACATAGTTACTAATTAACATAGTAATAATAAATAACATAATAACATCGTTAGTTACATAAAGTAACAGTGTGAAAATATACCTTGAAAGGAATTTATCTTTAAATGTGTTTACCCCTGTGGGCTCCAGCATTCTTTTGGAGAGGACAGTCTCTTTTTAGACCTTGGCTCTTTCAGAAAACAGGATGGGAATGAAGGGACTATGGGGGGACAAAAGTAAGACTGGTACTACATATGTAGCATCGTACTTGAGGAGATAAGACACTGCAAACCTTCTATACAACTTTACTGAGGCCGGTGGCAGAGACACTCCATCCGCCTCTCCCCCTTTCACATGTTTTGCCACTTATTAATTCCTATGACTAAGCCCCAGTAGGAGGCAAAAGTTGTCAAAGTGGCTCTTCCTCAATACACGTGAAGCGTGAGTTTGCTGGTTTACCTAATTGATTAATCCTGCTTGTTTGACTGAGTAATCCTCCTTGTGCCTCCCTGGGGTTTGTATTCACTTCTACTCCTAGCCAATGACTGCATTTTCTCTTTAGCTCAGTTCTAATATTTTTGACTCTGTACATGTTTGCTATTGCATATTACTTGGTGTTCACACCAAGGCATTCTGAATCGCATGCAGAATCCCCGCCATTCTGCCCGCACTGCAAAATGCGGGACGAGCTTGCGATCCCCATTACTTGCAATGGCACCCCAATCGTGGCACAAAAAGAATCATGGGACGCCTGGCGTCCAAAAGACGCTCCAAAATGTCTTTTGTGCCCTTATAAGCCCTTCAGCACATCTGCGCACACACTATATAATGGTTGGGGTGGTACCAGTACAGAACAGGATGGAAGTTTTTTGATTGAGCATTTTGGCAGGGGTTCCCTGAGACCTGAAATTTTAAGATGACTACCAGATACAGGGGGGGAATAATTATTTGATCCCCTGCTGATTTTGCAAGTTTGTCCACTTACAAAGAAATGAAGGGTCTATAATTTTTATCATGGGTGTATTTTAAATCTTAGAGACAGAATATCAACCAAAAATCCAGAAAATAACACATGATACAAATTGTGTGTAAGTATTTGATCCCAGACAATACATGACTTGGTACTTGTTGGAGAAACTCTTGTTGACAAGCACAGAGGTAAGATGTTTCTTGTAGTTGGTGACCAGGTTTGCACACATCTCAGGAGGGATTTTGGTCCACTCTCTCCTTTACAGATTTTCTCTAAATCCCTTAAGGTTTCTTGGCTGTTGCTTGGCAGTTCAAAGTTTCAGCTTCCCCCGTACATTTTCTATAGGCTTAAGGTCTGGAGACTGGCTAGGCCACTCCATGTCCTTAATGTGCTTTTTGGGCCACTTCTTTCTTGCCTTGGTGTTTTGGGTCACTGTGATGCTGGAAGACCCATCCACAATCCCTCCTCAGTGTTCTGGAAAGAAGTTTCTCATCCAGGATTTAACAATACATGGTCCCATCCATTGGCTCCTCCAAAGCAGCCGGCAAAGTCAGCCTTTACCTTTAGCAGAGAAACGGCCCCAAAGCATAATGTTTCCACCTCCGTGCTTGACTATAGGGATGTGTTTTTTGAGGTCATAGTCAGCATTTTTTTTTTTTCCTCCAAACACGAGGCCTGCTCTTCAAGTAGGCACATGTACAGGCCCATCCCGAAGCTTGCCAATAAACATCTAAATGATTCAGAGAAGAATTGCGGGAAAGCCCTGTAGTCAGATAAGGCCAAAATTGAGCTCTTTGGCACTAACTCGACTTGCAACTATGCACATGTGCATACATTATGCCAGTAAATGCCTCCTATGAATGCAGAATTTTGGTGCATTTTTTTTATGCATCTTTCATTTGTTAACATCTGTTAAATCTAAACAGTGTGCATAAGCCCAATGGCTAAAATAAAGTGGAGGCATACTTTTTTTTTATTTTTTTTTTATGCCTCATAAAGAAGTACAACCAAAGCTTGTTTGGCTGTAGTTCTCCTGTGGATCACTGGATTGTAGTTTATTCTACACTCATCCTGATCCATTTATAGCAGACAGTGGGCTGATGTCCGCTGTTGGCTGACATCACAGAGCTGGTCCAGGCTCGGGCAAGATCGCGACAACTGAGTCAGGATCTGCCCACATGCCTGGACTGGCACCCCGGCTCAGCCTCCTCAGCAAACCGATGAGAGCCTGAGGAGGCCACTCTGCCCCCTCCACAGCCCAGCGTTCCCGTGACAGTCAGCAGCTCTCTGATCATGGAGCTGTGAGAACCGACCGACCAGTGGTGTTCACTCGGTTCTCCGTGTTAGAGGCGTCCAATGCGACATCCACCTAGGTAAGTATGATTCTAAAGGAGAAAAAAAACAAAACGTACATCTCTTTTAAATCTGCTGTTTTGTCTCTGTGGTGAATAGGTTGAGAGAGCCTGTTAAAGTGTATATCAATGCTGTGAAATGGCTGCACCTAAATGCAGTAATTTGTAATAACTATTAATGAATACTACAACTACATAACTTTCCAAATGTAGAAGGGGGGGGGGGGGAACCTGCATTAGGATACGTATTAATAAAAATCTGTCCATTTGTCCATTGTGTCTTCATGGTCTCCCTGTACAAGCTATTTAACAGCCTGTACAGAAAGGCAAGCTTCTATTGTAAAGGGACACTCACTGACACAGCGGAAACACCAAGAACTGTGTAATGGAATATTCACTTTGAATAATGTCATTCTCTGGGTGAGCAGCAAAGAGCACCTGAGGCTAACGTTGTGTTCTTCACCTTGAAGTAAGGTCTATCTGTGTTTAATGCTTCAGTGCTTTTTTTTTTTTTTTTTTTTTTATGAACGACGCAGTGGTGTAACTAGAACCTTCAGGGCCCCCGTTGCAAGAAACCATGAAGGGCCCTCCTGAACCCCAGCCAGTCCGGTGGTGGAACTCCAGGACGTGGTCACAGATATGACCTTTGTGAGCCCTGTAGTTCCACCACTGGTATCAGTTTTTTTTTTTTTTTTTTAGTTTTAGGTGCCCCATTGGGGGACTGTCCCTAGGCAGGATGGGGTCCCTGTCCCCAGAAGAGATGAGGTCCTTTTCTCCAGGGCAGATGAAGTTACTGGCTGGGGAGAACAGACATCGGACTGAGCGGCAATGCATGGAGCAGGAGTGGGGTACTCTGAGGAGCCAGCCGAGGACACAGGTCATGCAGGGAATGCACAACTAAAGAGCAGCCAGTGCGATAGTCGAGCATGGAGCTCTGATAGTCACCCTCCACCTCCAGCCACCCATGTGCATGGTGCACTGGTACCCCTAGCTGCCTATGCTGCTGCCGGCCATATGTAGAGGGGGCTGCATGGGCCCCCTATAGTTACGCCCCTGGAACAACGGCATACTCTGGTGCAATAGTGGCCAACTTGCCAATATAAGGCCTCAAATGTGGCCCCTGATATCACCTAAGGTGCCACGTACAATATTTAGTATGTAATGCTACAGGAGACAATCTGAGACTGCAGGCATGCTACAGGAGACAATCTGAGACTATGGGCATGCAACGGGAGACCTCGGAGACTATGGGCATGCAACGGGAGACCTCAGACTATAGGCATGCAGCACTAGGGACCCGCCCCCCTGTAGGAACCACTGAGCATAACACAGGTCCTTTCCAAAATTGGTGCCGAGGCAGCCAGGCACACAGTTCAGGGGATGTCTTTTTGTATTTTATTGCTGAATACACTTGGAGAGGGTGCATGGTGATATGGAATACTCCAGAATCACAGTAACCGGAGGACGCGTTTTTTCTATGTTACAAGCCTCAGAAAAAGATCTTCTGCTAAACTTCAGAGTATAGCACCCCCACAAGCTAAGAGATGATAAAGTATAGGAACATTTTAATTGCATTGTCCATGTGTTTTAGATTGGACACATGCAAGGCCATCTTTTAATATTGATTGGACCCGGGGCAAACATTTTCTTGGGGGGGGGGGGGGGGGGTCATACAATAAATAGCAGCTATACTTCAGATCAGGCAGCGATTTGGATTGGTTGCCAGAGGTTACAGCATATCATTACCGCTTACTGACTGGTTGCTAGAGGTTACAGCACACATTAATGCTCACTGATTAGTTGCTAAAGGTTACAGCACATGATTTCTGCTTGTTGATTGGTTGCTAGAGAATACTGTACAGTAATACTACTCACTGGTTGCTATAGGTTACAGCACATCGTCTCCTCTCTGCAGGGGGGCATGATATGCATATGAATGCCACCTTTTATTTACATATCAATGCAGCCGAGCTCAAATATTTACATATGAATGTCACTGCTATTTACATACGAATGATGGTTATTTACATGTACACACAGGGTCTGCAGGTGAGTCATCTTTACACAACCATAGGGCAGAGCAGGGCAGCATTAGTAGCAGCACTTCACACAGATATTTGGACACAGCACAGAACTAAAACTTCAAAAGACAAGGGAATTTAAACTGGAATGGTTGGCGAGTATGAGGCAGCTGCTTTGGGCCCCACAACAATGACAGGGCCCAGGGCAGCTGTCCCTTTTTGCCCTGCCTTAAAGACGGCCCTGGACACATGGGTATGATGTGTATTTCATTAGGGATGTTTGTGTGTATATTCTTACCGCATGCTGGCACGTTTGTTTGGCTTTTTGCTGGTCAATTTGTTTTTTGCTTTTAAATGGGATTGCTGCAGTTTGGCCCATGCAATATGTGACACCCCCTCAAGCCCCTCCATGGGTGGAGGGAGTGGCTTAGCTTCATGGTCAACAGCACAGAGATGTATAAATTGGGATTCTATCGTCTACATGTTTGGCTCACAGGAAGAGGGCTTGATCCTCGAAACGCGTAAGTAATCCAGGACACTCTGAGGTCTTTCCATGTCATTAGCCGAATACTGTCGACATGGAGGCAGTTCCCTTTGCATGTTTGATACACTTGTGCTTGTCATGCATTTGTAGGTATAATGCCTGTCTTATTCATTTAATCAATTTTATTACGGCAGTGTGCTAGATCGGAACGCCTCTCTTATTTTTGTTGTTTTCCAGTGCATGAATAGATACCCACAGTCCTGAGGGGGCAGCAAGACACTATATCCATAAGCCAGTTGTATGGAGAGCCTATCAAATCCTTAGGCACCACACTCAAGCGCAACTGTGTCCATTCAGCTTCTTCTATATATCTTCCAGTGAGGCTGTGTGGACTGGAACATTTAGGTGAAGTCAATGATCCTGCAGAAATCTGCCCCAAGGGGCAAGGTCCCTCGGGCTGGGGACTTCTCCTTTAGGACAAGACTGTCCCAGGCACACCTCCTTAGGGATTAGCTGAGGCACCATAAATATTCACAATGCTTATTTAACTTGCTCCATCCCTAAGTTCTAGAACCTTCCAGAAGGCAGGGGGAAGCGATCAAACCTGCAGCCTGTGAGATGCAGGTCAGCTCGGTCAAGCAACAACTGCTCAGCTGATTACGGGGCAGCCAAAAAGAACTAAATTTACCTAATCTCCTAGCACAGAACAAGAAGGGTGCTTTAGACATGCTATAGGAGACAGTTAGGCTTAATGCACATGAGATGTTCTACAACCTCTCCTGAATGATTTAACTTGACAGCTAGCAAACTATGTTTTAAAAAAAAAAAATGTCAGTTTTGCCGGGTTTACATGCCACATTTGGCTGCGTTTTTGGCCACGTTTGCATTTTAGAAATGTTTTTTTTTTCTTTTAACTGCTTGCCGCCTTCGCACTGTCAAATGAAGGTGGGGTGGAGCAGCTATTGTTCTGGGATGCCGTCATATGACGGGGCCCAGAACAGCCACTCTTGCAGCGGCGCCGGGTTGCTAGGACATGGCGCGACCCCCGATCTGTGTAAAGAGCGGCTTCCGCGGCCCTTTAACCATGTGAACGGCTGTGTCCCATCACAGCCGGTCACATGTAAACACGGAGATGCCGGTAATCGGCTCTTCTCACCTCACACTGACAGAGTGTGAGGCGAGGAGAGCTGATTAGCGGCATCTCCTCACAGGGGGACATCTAGGGATGTAATCGGGGCACTGATCATCCATGCCCTGATTACAATAAAAGTGTAAAATGCAGTGCCCACCAATGCCAGCATCCAGTGCCCATTAGCCATGCCAGTCAGTGCCGCCTATCAGTGCTACCCATCACAGACAAATGCAGACAGCATGGTTCTTTCAGTAGTATATTGCTGGCATAACTTTGTGATAAAATAATTGCATGATACAAAGGGCTGGGCTTGTATAAAAGGGTGCCATCAATAAAGGGTGCCTACGGTAGTATGATGTGTAACTATACATAACTCGCAACAGTTTGAGATGGGAATGAGGGACACCTACTAGAAAACTTATGTGGGAATGGACATGCCCCTTAAACGGGACATAATCCCCAAAAAAAAAAAAAGTTAAAACAATCCACAAGTGCGTTTTTTTTTTTTTTTTTTTTTTTTTTTTTTTTAACCACTAATATTCCTTTTTATATTGGCTTTTAAAACTGACAAATGCAGCAATTTGGAATTTAGATGAAAGGCTTGGCACTTGAGAACACTTTTTTTGTGGCGATTCAGTTCGCATTGTGCGCTATATAAGTATTTCATTCATTCATTCATAAAAAGTGAATTTTTATATACAACTATATAGATCAGACCAAATAGAGGGACACATGTGGAGGAAAGAGGACAGAGGGACATTGCTCCAAATCAGGTTATGAATATAACCCTGACTATGTAGTGGTGATGCAGAAGTGACTGCCGACCTCCTGGGAGCTTTGCTTACTTATAGGTTGGTGCTTTGAATTGTACTGGCCAGCTCTGCTCAGGATGTTGTGTAGTTAATAGCAGACACCAGACATCTCTTCATCAGTGTGATATGTGGTGTGTTTTTTATTTTATTTTTTGCCACGTTTGCTTACGTGAGTGTTAACCAGGCTGCAGATGCTAAACTAGATTAGGGCAAGCTCCTCAAGATGTCCACATATCCGTTTACTTCTTTTATTCAGTCTCTGGGCAGAGACAAGGTTGTTTGATTTTTTTTTTTGTTTTCGAATTCCTTTTCTTCTTACAAGGGACATGCTGCTCCAGATTCCCTCCAGCTCAGCTGCCTCTGACTTTGGAAATGTCAATACTGTTCTCCTAGATCAGGGGTCTCCAAACTTTTAAAACAAAGGGCGACTTTATTGTCCTTCAGACTTTAGGAGGGCCGGATTGTGGCCAGCAGGGGCAGAAAACGTCACGGGCCCAGCATCAGTGAGAATAAATATGGCGCCAAGGTTGGTGGTCAATAGGAGGAGTATCCCCCGTATTAGGAGGAGGAATAGTATTCCATCATTGGTATTGGTGGAAGATATATTGCCCCATTGTTGGTGTCAGTGAGAGGAATAGTGCCTCATATTAGTGGAAGGAGTGGTTTCCCAAGGGCCGCATAAAGGCTAGCAAAGGGCGGCAGTTTGGAGACCCCTGTCCTAGATGAAGAGGAAACTGTACTTTGGGATCTGCAGTGCAGTGATATCTTTACTTTGTTGATTCTGTGTACTTGGGTTTCCTCCACCTCCCTCCCGCCATCAGAACACTAGTCATTAAGGGTGGTGACGCCAACCAAAGGAAGCAAAGCCCTGCATGCCTCCCGACATCACAAGTTGAGAAAGAAAGATGACCTGGAAAGGAGAAACCTGCAACGTCCTCCAAACATCGTCGAAAAAATGTGGCTAGATCTAGATTGCGTTGGGCGTGGCCTAAAGAAACATGGTTAAAGTGGACCTTCAAGAGGAGGTCCACACAAAAAAAAAAAAGTGTGTATATATTTATACTCTTTAGAGACTAAGGCTACTCACATTACACACTTTGTACATATGCCACAGTCCCTGTGCCCACAAAACACTCCTTAAATACAGGTCACGTTCATCCATTTCTTGCCCAGGCCAATTTTCAGCTTTCAGCGCTGTCGCACTTTGAATGACAATTGCGCGGTCATGGAACACTGTACCCAAATTAATTTTGAAAAATTTACTTCACACAAATAATGGGGGTATTTAATCACTGCTGGATTTTTTTATTTTTTACTTAACCACTTCAGTTCCGGACCAATAAACACCTTAAGGACCAGAGGTCTTTTTGCAATTTCGCACTGCGCTGCTTTAACTGGTAATTGCGCGGTCATGCAATATTGCACCCAAACGAAATTTGCGTCCTTTTCTTCCCACAAATAGAGCTTTCTTTTGATGGTATTTGATTGCCTCTGCGATTTTTTTTTTTGCGATATAAATGAAAAAAGAGCGAAAATTTTGAAAAAAAAAAGATATTTTCTTCTTTTTGTTATAAGAAAAATCGAATAAACTAAATTTTAGTCATACATTGAGGGCAAAATTTATTCAGCCACATGTCTTTAGTAAAAAAAATGTCAATAAGCGTATATTTTTTGGTTTGCGCAAAAGTTATAGCGTCTACAAACTAGAGTACATTTTCTGGAATTTACACAGCTTTTAATTTATGACTGCCGATCTCATTTCTTGAGGTGCTAAAATGGCAGGCAGTACAAATCCCCCCAAATGACCCCATTTTGGAAAGTAGACACCCCAAGGAAATTGCTGATGGGTATGTTGAGCCCATTGAATATTTTTTTTTTTTTGTCCTAAGGATTGAATAATGACAAAAAAAAAAAAAAATTTTTTTTACAAAAAGTTGTCACTAAATGATATATTGCTCACACATGCCATGGTTATATGTGAAATGACACCCAAAATACATTCTGCTGCTTCTCCCGAGTACGGGGATACCACATGTGTGGGACTTTTTGGGAGTCTAGTCGCGCACGGCACCCCGAAAACCATCACCACCTTCAGGATTTCTAAGGGTGCAAATTTTTGATTTAACTCCTCACTACCTATCACAGTTTCGAAGGCCATAAAATGCCAAAATAGCACAAAACCCCCCAAATGACCCCATTTTGGAAAGTAGACACCCCAAGCTATTTACTGAGAGGCATGTTGAGTCCATGGAATATTTTATATTTTGCCAAAAGTTGCGGGAATATTACAAACTTTTTTTTTTTTGCACAAAGTTGTCACTAAATGATATATTGCTCACACATGCTATGGGCAGAAGTCAAATTACACCCCAAAATAAATTCTGCTGCTTCTCCCGAGTACGGGGATACCACATGTGGGGGACTTTTTGGGAGCCTAGTTAACTAGCTACCTAGCGACACTAGCGACACTGATGCAGCGTTCAGAAAAATTATCGCTTAGTGACACTGGCAAAAGGGGGTGAAAGGGTTAACTAGCGGCAATCGGGGTTAAAAACATTATTGGGTAGTATATCGGGGTACCTAGCGCTATAAAAACCTGGCGGTGAACCTAAAAAAATAACTAGCTACCTAGCGACTGTAGCGACACTAATGCAGCGATCAGAAAAACGATCGCTTAGTGACACTGGCAAAAGGGGGTGAAAGGGTTAACTAGCGGCAATCAGGGGGTTAAAAACATTATTGGGTAGTATATCGGGGTACCTAGCGATATAAAAACCTGGCGGTGAACCTAAAAAAATAACTAGCTACCTAGCGACACTAGCGACACATGCAGCGATCAGAAAAATGATCGCTTAGTGACACTGGCAAAAGGGGGTGAAAGGGTTAACTCTAGGGGCAATCAGGGGGTTAAATCTTTATTGGGGGGTGATAGGGGGCTACCCTGGACCTAACACTAACTGTCCTGACAGTTTTTACTGTCACAACTGACACTGAATGCATTGATCAGTAAAGAAATGATCAATGCAATCAGTGACACTGTGACTGGGGGGGGAGGGGGGGCGGGGGGGGATCGGGGGGCGATCGGGGGGGGGATCGGGGGGGGGTTTGTGTGCCTGTGTGTACCTACATGTCAGTGTAGTGTTCGTGCAGACTTACTTTTACTCTTCTCCTCGTAGTCCGGTCAAAAAGACCGCCCCGAGGAGAATGACATCACTTCCTCCTTCCTGTGTAAACAATACACAGGGGAGGAAGCTTCTCATTGGCCAGGAGCGATCCAGAGGGGGTGGCCGAAAACGAACGGCCATCCCCTCATCACGGAGCGCTCCTGCACCGAATCGGACCGCCGTAACCAGCGGGAGGGGGTCCGATGGGACCCCCCACCCGCTGGAAGGCAATCACGTAGATGTACGTGATTCTGCCTGCCTGTGCCATTGTGCTGACGTACAATGGCAATACGGCGGTCCTGAAGTGGTTAAAGTATATGTCCAGTATATTTTTTTTATAAATAAGTAATTTTTCTCATTCACTGATGGCAGCTGATGAGGCTGAATTGATTGGCACTGAGGCGACACTTGTGGGCATGAATTAGGTGGCACTGATGAGGAGGCACGAATATGCCACACTTATGGGCACTGATGGGTGGCACTGATGGGCATTGTTCGTCAGCACTGATAAGAAGGCAATGATGGGCACTGATTGGTGTCACTGATGGGCACTGCTGGGGCTTTACTGTAATTAGGGCACTGATGATCAGTGCTCTGATTACCTGCCCTGGTGTCCTCTGCAAGGAGAAGACACTCATCGGCTCTCCTCGCCACACACTGTGTGTGGAGAGGAGCTGATTACTGGCACTTCCGCATTTACATGCGACTGGCTGTGATTGGACACAGCCGATCACATGGTTTAAGAGCCTCGTCAGTGGCTCTTTACAGAGATCAGGGTCGCGCCGTGTCCTAGCAACATGGTACAGCCACGATCGCCAGGCTGCCCGCCCCCTCTGGGGTGATGTCATATGGCATCCTCCCAGAACAAGAGCCACACTGCTCCTCTGTCATTTGATGTGGGCAGCAAGTGATTAAAGCGGGAATAAATCTCCTCCCTCCTTCCTCCTTCATCCTTTCTCCCTCCTAGTTTTTATGACCGAGTCTTTTATATGATGTGGTAATTGAAGATATGAAATTTAGACACTGAAACTATACACACCTGTGGTATATACAACCTCTTCTCTTCACCTCCAGCACATACACTTGCTTGCAGATTATCACTCCCGGGTCCAGCTATCGTGATTTGGGCCTGACACTGGCTCAGCCAGGCTCAAAGCAAATGCCCTTTTTCAGGCAGGGATCGTGAGCCCCTATGGTTTAGCAAAAATAGGTAGTCCTTAGTGCTAGCTGTCCCACATGTGGCTACTTCTCCCAGTACCACCTCTTCAGGCCCTGCCAGCCCTCCTGGCTGTAGCTGCCTCTTTCCACTGCCTGTGCCACTACAGTCCTCCTTACTGGCTCTGCACCCATCCCAGACTGCTCCATCCTAGTCCCTTCAGGCGTGCCTCCCAGTCCTCCTGACTGTGTGTCACTCACCAGCCCTCTTGCCTGCTCCTTGTACCTCCTGGAGACTTGCCTTGCAGTGTTCTCCTGCTGTCTTCTTCCTTCTTCCGTGCCTCCTGTCCAGGACACCTCAGTGGTTCTAGGAAGGTCCCATCCGGACCCAGGCCCAAGGTCACTCGCCACCCACCCACCCAGACTGGAGAACTCAATAAAAGGCAATGATGGCCTACCACTCCATCTCCAGGTTCCACCTGAACAACTCCTCCCAAGCTGAGCTGACCCTGAGTATTTGAGTGGGCCTGGCCCCTGCCAATCCAAGTTGCAGATTGGTCGGGGTGCTCAAAATACTCCAGGCAGCTCCACCTTACCACCCCTCCCATTCTTCTCTAAGGCAGAACATTCGAGAAGTAGGGGGAGGTCTCAGTGATGCTGCCTGTGAGTCATTCAGCTCTTCCTGGAATTCTGCCCAACCCAGGACAAAACACAGGCTTGGCTGCCAGCCAAGCCAGCACAAATTTACCTGTACTAGAAAAAACCTATTTACAGATAATATACTTGCCTACTTAACTGCTTTGTTCAAGGATATTGCACAGAGGTGGTCCCCCTACCTCCTTTTTTTTTTTTTTTTGGTTTGTGCCCCTATGGAAAGGTGTGAGCTGTGAGGGCACCCATGCAGGAACGCTCCTGAGCTGGGCTGTGTGCGTCCATAGACTGTGTCTTGGCCACGCCTCCCGCTCCTTTGCAGGATTTGACTGACAGCAGCAGGAGGCCTATGGCTTCTGCTGTTGCCTGTGTCTCCTGTGAGAAGTAGTCAGTGGAGAAGTGCTGCAAACAGGATGGCGCTGGATCGTGAGAGGAGGCAGGTCATTCTTTTGGATGGGTTGTAGAGAAGAGGTAGTGGCCTATTTTACCTTCAAGCAGGAAATGCAAAAAATGTTTTACCTTTTTTTAGAACCACTTTTAAATAAGAACTTCACTAAAATAGATACTACTTGCCAACCAAAAACTGTCAAGATAATAAATACTGTATGTACATGTTAAAAATATGGCAAAAAAGGAGAAAAAAATGTCCTATTGAGGGGAAATAGGGGGGCACTGGTGCTCAATGGCAGGGGAGGCCATTGGTGCTCAGTGGGGGGGGGGGGGGTAGGAGGGGGCACTGGTGCTCAATGGCAGGGGAGGCCATTGGTGCTCGGGGGGGGTAGGAGGGGGCACTGGTGCTCAATGGCAGGGGAGGCCATTGGTGCTCGGGGGGGGGTAGGAGGGGGCACTGGTGCTCAATGGCAGGGGAGGCCATTGGTGCTGGGGGGGGGGGGGTAGGAGGGGGCACTGGTGCTCAATGGCAGGGGAGGCCATTGGTGCTCGGGGGGGGGGGGTAGGAGGGGGCACTGGTGCTCAATGGCAGGGGAGGCCATTGGTGCTCGGGGGGGGGGTAGGAGGGGGCACTGGTGCTCAATGGCAGGGGAGGCCATTGGTGCTCGGGGGGGGGGGGGTAGGAGGGGGCACTGGTGCTCAATGGCAGGGGAGGCCATTGGTGCTCAGTGGGGGGGGGGTATGAGGGGGCACTGGTTCTCAATGGCAGGGGAGGCCATTGGTGCTCAGTGGGGGGGGGAGAGGGGGCATTGGTGCTCAGTGGCAGGGGAGGCCATTGGTGCTCATTGGGGGGAAAGAGGGGGCACTGATGCTCAGTGGCAGGAGGGCCATGGGTTTTCAGTGGGGGTGAGAGGGGCACTGGTGCTCATTGGCGGGTGAGGCAGTTGGTTCTCAGTGGGGGAAAAAGGGGGCACTGGTGCTCAGTGGGGGGAAGAGGGGGCACTGGTGCTTAATGGCAGGGGAGGCCATTGGTACTCAGTTGGGGGGGAAGGGGGGCACTGATGCTCAGTGGGGGGGAAGGGGGCACTGGTGCTTAGTGGCAGGGTAGGCCATTGGTGCTCAGTGGGGGGAAAGGGGACACTGGTGCTCAGTGGCAGGGTAGGCCATTGGTGCTCAGTGGGGGGAAAGGGGACTGGTGCTCAGTGGCAGGGTAGGCCATTGGTACTCGGATGGGGGGGGAGAAGGGGGCACTGATGGTCAGTTGGGGGGGGGGGGCACTGGTGCTCAGTGGCAGGGTAGGCCATTGGTGCTCGTGGGGGGGAGAGGGGGCACTGGTGCTTAGTGGCAGGGTAGGCCATTGGTGCTCAGAGGGGCAAAGAGGGGAACTGGTGCTCAGTGGCAGGGGAGGCCATTGGTGCTCAGTGGGGGGAGGGGGGGAGGTATTGGTGTTTTGCTGGGAGAAGGAGGGACCAAGCCCCCCAACAGTCTCAGATTCCATGGGACTGTTTCTGGACTTTGTTCAAATCCCAGCACAGTCCCATGGAATCTGAGACTGGTTAGGTGGTATGGCTACCTCCACCCAGAGACACGGTACAGGACAGCGCATGGTAAGTCAGCATTGAGGAAAAGGTCAGCTGTTCTGAGACTGTAAGCAATAATAACTAGTCCTTTGCCCTTGTCAACTTTTTTTGTGGGGCATAGTGTCCACAATACAGGTCCTCTTTAACACATTGCAACTTAATGAATAACGTTCATCAGCAAATCCAAGGTTGGGCGTTCTCATCCTAGATGTGGGTTTTCCAGCACCAAATGGCAGTTCAGTTCCCAAAACGGTGCAGCCGCTGGGATGTCTATATATTCTCGGGTGCTTTCCTGCAGGGAACATTTCCGTCATCTGTAGTACAAGATTTCTGTGTCATGAATTATGTGTCTGTGTGCATTAATAGCAGCTCTGAGGAACAAGATATCAATGTTTCTTGTGATTTCATTGCGGCGTCTAGTGTGATCCATACAATTAGCGATTACACCACCCACACTTTCCTCAGCAGGCTTTGACAGAGTGCATTTTTTTTTCCTTCGCTTACTAAGCCTTCACTGCAGCAGATATAAACACAGCAATGTGCGATGTTCTGATTGCTTTCCATGGTGAATTTTCCACTGACACTGCAACCTACTGGACAGAGCCGCAGGGTGCCAGGAAAAAAAGCCCCATCTGCATCAAACGTGTATTATTTATGCTCAAGTGTGTAGAAAATTCAGCATATAACCTGACTTAATTATGGCTTTGCCTGTAAATGTCAATCTGTATATCACATTCTGGGTTAGTCATCTTCTGTAAATGAAGATTCATATCCATTCTCCTCTATATCACAGTTATTCTATTTGCAACGTCATGGAGGAGGTGAATACAATAGCCTATACAGGTAGTTCTTCTAACAAGCTATTTTGACATTAAGGCAATTCTCCGGTGTATACAAACTTTTCAGGTGTGTTGACCCCCTAGTCTCTAGATTAGGGATCTCCAAACTTTCTAAACTGAGGCACAGGTTACTATCCTTCAAACTTACGGGGCTGGACTGTGGCCGGAGAGTGTAGAAAATGACCTGTCTTCTGTGGGAATAAACAATGCCAAGGCTTAGGGATCAGTGGGAGTAAATAAATTGCATATCGTCTGTGGTCAGTAGGTGAAGGAATAGTGCCCCATCATTGATATCAGTAGGAGGAATAGTGTCCCAACATTGGTGTCACTGGGAGCACTTGTGTCCCAACATTGGTGTCACTGGGAGCACTTGTGCCCCAACATTGGTGTCGGTGGGAGGAATAGCGCCCCATCATTGGTGTCGGTGGGAGGAATAGTGCCCCATCATTGGTGTCGGTGGGAGGAATAGTGGAATAGTGGAATAGAGGAATAGTGCCCCATCATTGGTGTTGGAGGGCCAGATAAAAGTAAGGCACGTCTCAGGTTATCATAAGATGACAGATTTGCTTTTTCTAGATGTGTCATATGGGACAAAATGTCATAAGGCCATATTGGTACAGAGTAGACTGATCTGGCAGTTCAAATTTATTACGTGAAAATTGGATTTTGTCATATCTTCTTAATCTCTGGTTAAAGCGAATGGTTTATAACTGGGGGAAGTTCTTCTCCTCCTTCCCAGTTACAAGCTGGGGGAGGGGAGCAAAGCAGCAGGTATTTCACTTTTGAATTAGTGTTACTAAACCCAGGAGCCTGCATTCACTATATCTGGTCTCCCACAGTGCACAGGACATGGGAATGCAGTTGTAGCACAATCTACCTATAGGTAGGTGCTAGTAATTAGGATTTTGCTAGACTGTCAGCACAGGTACATTTAGGCAGGCTTATACTGCAAGCTAGGCCTGTCTGTTTTGATCTGGGTGCTGGGAGTGATTAGAGTAGCAGTGGGTGTGTCCACCTGGGTTCCAGTTCTGAGGTGCCCCCCCCCCCCCCCTGCTTCCTGGTAGAATGTTCTGGAAGAGGGGCAAGGCCTGGAACTGGAGTGGCAGGCAGCTAATGTGGGAGCGCTGACCAATCCCCAACTGGTATTGGGAGGGGGCGGGCCTCCTATATAAGTTGAGGTAACCTGCCACTGGGGGTAGTTGTCGGCTGAGTGAAGTGGAGGATGGCATACTAGACAGCAGCAGGAGGGCACCCCCATCTGGAGGGGGGGTGCGCCGATCGCAGGAGGAGGCCCAGGGAGAACTGTGAGGGAACTTCTCCTTTACACGGTCGTTGGCAATGTCTTAATCATCACACGGTCGTTAATAAGGAACTCCTGGAGCAGAGGGGCAGGTTAAGCTGTTGGAGCGTACGGTTCGGTTAAATACTCCAAGGACTCGGGGCAGAAAAAGGTTAGTGAGTGTACCGCAGTGGAGGGCTGGATGGGCCAGGAAGTCTGGGAGGGAACTTTGCCATTACACGGTCATTGGCAAAGTCTTCATCATTACACGCTCAATGATGAGGAGTCCTGGAGAGACTGTGGGGATATGTGGCCTGAGGGCACAGGATTTGCAAGCGGTGAACAGTAGTCCACCGTCCAACATGTGCTTTTAATCTTCTAGACCTCCGGGTAGGGTTGCCACCTTTTCTTAAAGTCAAACCCGAACACTTTAGCGGCACACAGCATTTTAAATTATTTTTTTTTTTTTATAATAGTTTCAACTATACATATATTTTTCTGCTATTAAATAACTTTTCTAATCATATGAAGTTTAATAAAATGGGTCCCCTTTTACATCAGAGTCCACAGAGATCCCCTTTTGCATCTGAACGTGCAGAGTTGCCTTTCACTGTAAGGGGGTACTCTGCAGACTCTGTAAGGGAGAAACTCTGGGGCCTCTAAGATGAGGGATGCTCTGGGAACCCGGATCTAAGGGGGAACACTGAGAACTCTGATGTACGGAGAGGACTCTGATGTAAGGGGGAACACTGTGGCCTCCAGTGTAAAGGGGAAATCTGATGTAAGGGGTTCTCAGAGCACCCCTTGATTTGCCTTAGTGTATTCACTCAGAGGTATGAGAGAGAGAGGGGGGGGGGGGGGGGATTTCAAAGCAGACAGAGATGGATGGTGAGCTCACTCACCCCTTGGCAGTCAGCACCGCTCATCCAGATGTATCTGAGGCTGCTAGACTTAAAATTTCCAGCCACCATGTTCCTTTTCTGAGGCACAGCGCTGGGGGTTGGAGTGTGGGCAGACACAGAGGAGTAGAAGTGGGTGAAAGAGGAGTAGATCGAGCCCTCTCTCCTCTCCTGTCTGTGTGTGTTTGAGGGGGGGAGGGGGTGTTAGTGCTGGCTTTGGGCAGTGTGAAAGAGAATGTAACAGACTCTCAGCTTGGACAACTGTAGCCAGCAAACCTGCTAGGAAGCCATAGTACAGTATGAATCATGTGTCCGGGCAGGCAGTCTGAAACCCCGCACACATGATTCCAACCCCGAACTGTCCGGGTGAATCCTGGACAGGTGGCATCCCTGTGTTGTCCTCACCCTTACATGGTCATGGGTGTTGTCCTCACCCTTACACGGTCATGGGTGAGGAAGTCTTGGAAGCAGTAGTCTGCGGGAGTTAAGCAGAGGAGGAGCAACAGTCTGCATGGAAAGATCATAGCTATTGAACATGCACATCATTTCTTCCGGTTCTGAATATGTGTTAATCTGTAAAAGCTTTAAAGTATGATGTCAAAATGAACTATCCTATGGGCATCCCATACACACCTTTTCCCAACCAAGTTGTACACCCCCCCTCTCCCCCCACTGTATTGCCATGAATGATTGTTACTAGTGGCAAATACCTTTTCTCCTCAGCAGTATATAGCAGTCTTGTGACCTCTATCAGGGTCTGGCTAAAGCTTGTAGGAGGAGTTTTCATTCTTCTCTGACTGTCCCATGAAGCTGCAGGGCCCCTGACCCTCTGGACAGTGCTGATCACATGCACCCTCCGGAAAAAAAAAAAAATCTCTAGCAATACACCCCAAACTGAGCATGTGCAGAGTGCCTCCTAGGGCTCTGTTCTATCAGCAGATCGATTGGAGACCGTAAAAGAAGGGGAGTTTCAGAGAAGACAGGATCAAACAGTCTTTTTACACAATGCAGAGGATTAACCCCTTAGGCTTTACTGCATATACAGACTGATTAGTAAGTAAGGTTGGCTAGATTCCTCCAAAGTGAGGGAAATTCTCAGTTATCACCAGAACCAGTGTCCTATTGGAAGATTCCCCCTCTATCGCTGTTCTTTTGACAAATCAAAATTTCGTATTTCCTTTCACTCTCACTGTAGGTGACAATGAACACCAGGACAAAGAGAGAGTGAGTTTACCTAACCGGGACACAGATGGCAATAAAAAACACTGACAGGGGCCCTAATCCCTCTCCACTCTATCCAAAACTAAAAAACAAATAAAACAAAAATGTCTTATTCTACTAAAGGAAAAATGTGTCTGATGCTAATCCCCAGTGGCCCTCAAGGGGGCAGCCTTGGGCAGTGTGTGAGCCCTGTACCCTTGTGTCTCTTCGATGGCTCACCTGTAATAGAAGCAGTCTTGTTTTCAAGTGGATGTTGCTGGTACTGATGTTCTTTTGGATCTAGCAATCTCCTCCACTTGTCTACTACTACTGTTATTATTATTATTATTATTATTATTATATTATTACACAGGATTTATATAGTGCCAACAGTTTGCGCAGCGCTACTACATCGCAGTGGTCATTTTTCTATTTCTGACAATTAAATATTAGTTGTTCCTTGGCTGTGTACATGATCTAACAATACCAGGCAATGACATTAACTGCTTATCCACCGCCCTGCACAAATATACTGCGGCAAGGTGCCGGTCTGCCACGTCCGGGTCTGGAGCATGAGCGCGCCGCCGCCGACAGGCTTCCGCTGTGATTGGCTCCCGTTGTCCATCAGGACCCCGTGATCATTCCAGCGATTAAGCAGAACAGCAGTCTGCCCGTGTGAACAAGACAGATCACCGTTCTTTTAGAAGGGAAGTCGGAGATCCTGTGTTTTTGTCAAGCAGGAACACAGATCCGTCTTCTCACTGAGCAACCATGATCACTGTATTGGTGCCACTGGTTCCCAAAAAAGTGTCACTTAGTGTCCGATATGTCGGCCGAAATGTCGCAGTCTCGCTAAAAATCGCTGATCGCCCGCATTACTAGTAAAAAAAATAAAAAAAAATAAAATAAATAAATTCCATAAAAATATCCTATAGTTTGTAGATGCTAGAATATTTGTGCAAACCAATCAATATAAGCTTATTGGAATTTTCTTTTACCAAAAATTTATGTCCTTTTTTCTTTTCACAAATACAGCTTTCTTTTGGTGGTATTTGATCACCTTTATTTGTGCAACAAAAAAAGGCAGACAATTATAAGTTTTTTTTTTTTTTTTAACTTTCTGTTATAAAACATATCCAATAAAAAATGTAAAAAAAATAAATAAATCTAATTTCATATTGAGCTAAATTGATGAAGAAATTAGATTTTTTTTTTTTTTTTTTTTTAATTAGCTATGCTTTATAGCGGAAAGTAAAAAATATTGTGTGGGTTTTTATTTATTTATTTTTTATATATAGCACAAAAAGTAAAAACTGCAGAGATGATCAAATACCACCAAAAGAAAGCTCTGTTTGCGGGGAGAAAAGGACATCCATTTTATTTGGGTATAGCATTGGTTAAAATAACGCAGTGACGGATCGCTAAAAAAATGGCCTGGTCATGAGGGGGGGGGGGGGTAAACCTTCCGGAGCTGAGGTGGTTAATGTGCGGGTGTAGGCTCAGGCTGTGTGAAGGGGCACAAGGGGTGTCATCTGGGATATTGGTCGGTTATACAAATATGTGTCAAAATTCTGTGTGGTCTAGAAATAGCCCGCTTCATTTACTATGCGGTTTAAAGAAATGCATAGATCTGCGCCATTATATGAGCTGACCACATAACAAGGCGCTTTTCACAGCAGTGCTTTTATTTACTCTTAGCCCTCATTCACATTGAGTGCGGCTTTGAAATCATGCGACTTCATCTGAAATTGCACAATTTTAAAGCCGCATGCCAATGCCACTTCAGGTGCAACTTTGAAGACCTCTGTGCGGCTTCATGCACAAATGTCTATGCAAGTTGCCCCATGCAAATGGCAAAAGTAGTTCAGGAACTACATTTTCAAATCGATGCGGCACCTCAAAGTCCGAGTTGCACCAATTTGGCAGTGCCATTGCTGAGAGTAGGGTGCAACTTGTAATCGCATTACAAGTAGCTCCAATGTGAGCGAGAGCTCAGTGTATTTTAATTTTTTTGTATTTTTTTTTTTTTATTGTTTAGGTCTACTGGGGGACATAGAAAAGTAGACTTAATTACCCCCAATCCTCCACTCCTTTGTGCTGCTGGATCAGACCTGAAGATTAGTTGAAACCTTCAAACATTATATATTTTTTGAAAGCAGAGATTATGGAAAATTTAAATTTAGAGGTCATTTTTTTTATTTCTTTTTTATTTCACACAATATTTGCACAATGGGAATTTGCAAAGGTAATTTAATGGGACTTTCAGGGTGCCAACACAGAAAAAGAAACCATAGTACTTATAAAAAATAACATTTATTCAACAATAATACAGACATTTAAAAACTGAGAAGGCTATACCCAACATTGCGCAATACAGTTACACGTCATAAGGGTAGATAAATCCAAGTCTTTCAGCAATTGTGTCCTGACATGTTTCACCCGCTGGGGCTTTCTCCGGGGATATTTGTTGAAAGACCAAGTAGATGTGTGACTGCAAACACAAAAATACAGTTATACCTATTCAAAACAATGCCAGTATACAAAGATGTGTATCTTGAACGTCCATATCCATTGATTACCCACCAACCAGGATTTATTACCTGTGCGCTGATGTAGAGCCACTAGTAAGTGGAGTGTAAAGACGGACACTGGGCTGTGCTTAAAAGACTGGCCAGAGTAAGCCCATGACCAAAGGCTGGGGCCAGTCTATCCAAAAAGAAAGCATTAACCAGAGATAAATTATCCCCCTTTCTTTTCCCTAATTTATCTCTGTTTAATGCTTTATTTTTGGATAGACTGGCCCCAGCCTTTGGTCGTGGGCCTCCTCTGGCCAGTCTTTTGAGCGGAGCCCAGTGTCCGTCTTTCCACTCCACTTACTAGTGGGCTCTACATCTGTGCACGGGTAATAAATCCTGGTCAGGTCCGCCTGAAAAACTGACAGGTGAATCTGATCAGAAATCCCATGTGAAAGAGCCAACGTTATCTTTTAGGATAGAGAACTAGAAGTATAATAGGTAGTTTTGTGAGCAACTAGAATGCAATCTGGGTAATATATACAAGCAGCAAGTAATACACTCCCAATATAGATGTGCAAATAAACTTGAAAAGAAATAATGCTGCACTAGTGATAATTGATGAATCCGACCAACCGCCTAATAAAGAACCCCTTTTATTGCCTGGTGTGCATTTGTTGGAAGGGCTGAGTGATTTTGTATGTGTAATTTATATAGCCCAGCCTATGACACATTGTTCACGCTGAGGCTTCTTCTTTGTGTTGTGGGAAAGTGACACTTCTCAGTCACACAGAACCCAAATAGCTGCAGAGTAGGAGTGCGATCTGTCACTAGATGATCACTCAGTGCCCACTATGAGCCTGGGAACAGCGGCATAAAGGTGGCGACCACATCTATGTGCCATATACATTATGAGTCAGCAGGAACAGACACTGACAGTTCCGTGCCCCACATCCTCCTCGTATAATATTCTTGTACCATACTGAGTATTCTGCTTTATAATCATTGGGGGGGGGGGGGGGGGGAGATTTCCTAAAACTGGTACAGCATAGTAACCAATCAGCTTCCAGGTTTTATTGTCAAAATTTTATTTGAACAAGCTGAAGTTGGAAGCTGATTGGTTACTACGCACAGCTGCACCAGAATCTTTGTGCACCAGTTTTCAGTGTGGATGCAGGAATGTGTCCTACCATAATGTGGGACTTTATTGGCACCCCATTTGACAAACGTGTATGTGCGTTTTAATTACGTATTGTACATAAAGATTCAGTATATTTTGACAATGTGTGCACATATATTTAAATTTTGTTAATAAACCCACAATGGTAAATTCAGTCTGTATATGCAGTAAAGCATGCTTGTTATACTCACTGTGGAACCTATGGGATTAAGCCTATGCAATGTTGCAGTGTTTGATCCTGTGTGATCTGATCCTCCCCTACTTCCACAGTCCCCAATCCATCTGCTGATAGTACAGGGCTTTGGGAGCACTCTGCACATGCTCAGTTTGGTGTCCATTGCTAGAGGGTGTTTTTTTGGAAAGTGCATGTAATTAGCACTGTCCAGACAGAGGGTCAGGGGTCCTACAGCCTCAAAGGACAGTCAGAGGAAAATTAAAGCTCCTCCTACAAGCGTTAACCAGACACTGATAGAAGTCACAAGACTGCTATATACTGCTGATGAGAAAAGGTAATTATCAGTTTGTATTTACTCACACAAAAAAATAGCATTTACATACCAGATATAGTGGCTTAAAAATTGGATTTCAAATTTTTTTTTTTTAACAAATAATGTGACAAGTGTGGGGGGTACATTTGTATTGCGCACCCTCCCCCCGAGTCAATACTTTGTAGAACTGCCTTTCAATGCAATTACAGCTGCAATTCTTTTGGGGGTGTCTCTACCAGCTTTGCACATCTAGAGAGGGACATTTTTGCCCATTCTTCTTTGCAAAATAGCTCAAGCTCTGTCAGATTGGATGGAGAGCTTCTGTGAACAGCAATTTTCAAGTCTTTTCACAGATTCTCAAATGGATTTAGGTCTGGACTTTGACTGGGCCATTCTAACACATGAATATACTGATCTAAACCATTCCATTGTAGCTCTGGCTGTATGTTTAGAGTCGTTGTCCTGCTGGAAGGTGAACCTCCACCCCAGTCTCAAGTCTTCTGCAGACTCCAACAGGTTTTCTGCTAAGATTGTCCTGTATTTGGCTCCATCCATCTTCCCATCAACTCTGACCAGTTCCCCTGTCCCTGCTGAAGAAAAAACATCTCCACAACATAGTGCAGCCACCACCATGTTTCACGGTGGGGATGGTGTGTTCAGGGTGATGTGCAGTGTTAGTTTTCTGCCACACATAGCGTTTTGCTTTTAGGCCAAACAGTTCTGTTTTGGTCTCATCTGATCAGAGCACCTTCTTCCACATGTTTGCTGTGACCTCCACATGGCTTCTCGCACACTGCAAATGGGACTTCTTATGGCTTTCTTTCACCAATGTCTTTCTTCTTGCCACTCTTCCATAAAGGTCAGATTTGTGGAGAGCACGACTAATAGTTGTCCTGTGGACAGATTCTCCCACCTGAGCTGTGGATCTCTGCAGCTTCTCCAGAGTTACCATCGGCCTCTTGGCTGCTTCTCTGATGAATGCTCTCCTTGACCGGCCTGTCAGTTTAGTTGGACGGTCATGTCTTGGTAGGTTTGCAGTTCTACCATACTCCCTTTTTTTTATTTATTTATTAATTTTTTTTCCGATGATGGATTGAACAGAGCTCCGTGAGCTATTCAAAGCTTGGGATATTTTTTTATGACCTAACCCTGCTTTCAACTTCTCCACAACCTTATCCCTGACCTGTCTGGTGTGTTCCTTGGCCTTCACGATGCTGTTTGTTCACTAAGGTTATCTAACAAACCTCTGAGGGCTTCACAGAACAGCTGTATTTATACTGAGATTAAATTACACATGTTACAATTAGGAGACTTCTGAAGGCAATTGGTTCCACTAGATTTTAGTTAGGGGTATCAGAGTAAAGGGGACTGAATACAAATGCACGCCACACTTTCTGAATATTTTTGTAAAAAAAAAGTTGAAAACCATTTATCATTTTCCTTCCACTTCACAATTATGTGCCACTTTGTTAGTCTATCACATAAAATCCCAATAAAATACATGTACGATTTTGGTTGTAACGTGACAAAATGTGGAAAATTTCAAAGGGTATGAATACTTTTTCAAGGCACTGTATAATGAATGCAGGGTCCTTAGTGTAGTAACACTTTAAAAATTGAAAGTACTCAGAACTTCACATATTGGTCTGGAATTGTACCCCAAAAGGACCAGGTTACTACCACATATATACAGTATATCACAAAAGTGAGTACACTGTAAATATTTTATTCTATCTTTTCATGTGACAACACTGAAGAAATGACACTTTGCTACAATGAAAAATGAAGTGAGTGTACAGCTTGTATAACAGTGTCAATTTGCTGTCCCCTCAAAATAACTCAACACACAGCCATTAATTTCTAAACCGCTGGCAACAAAAGTGGTGAAAATGTACAAAATGGGCCCAACTAGCCATTTTCCCTCCCCGGTGTCATGTGACTCGTTAGTGTTACAAGGTCTCAGGGGTGAATTGGGAGCAGGTGTGTTAAATTTGGTCTTACCGCTCTCACTCTCTCATACTGGTCACTGGAATTTCAACATGCCACATCATGGCAAAGAACTCTCTGAGGATCTAAAAAAAAGAATTGCTGCTCTACATAAAGATGGCCTAGGCTATAAGAAGATTACCAAGACCCTGAAACTGAGCTGCAGCACGGTGGCCAAGACCATACAGCGGTTTAACAGGACAGGTTCTACTCAGAACAGACCTCGCCATGGTCCACCAAACCAGTTGAATGCATGTGCTCAGCATCATATCCAGAGGTTGTCTTTGGGAAATAGACGTATGAGTGCTGCCAGCATTGCTGCAGAGGTTGAAGGGGTGGGGGAGGGGGTCAGCCTGTCAGTATTCAGACCATACCCCACACACTGCATCAAATTGGTCTGCATGGCGGTCGTCCCAGAAGGAAGCCTCTTCTAAAGATGATGCACAAGAAAGCCTGCAAACAGTTTGCTGAAAACAAGCAGACTAAGGACAAGGATTACTGGAACCATGTCCTGTGGTCTGACGTCAACCATATGAGGAGTACAAAGACAAGTGTGTTTTGCTTAGTCAAGCATGGTGGTGGGAGTGTCATGGTCTGGGGCTGCATGAGTGCTGCCGACACTGGGGAGCTACAGTTCATTGAGGGAACCATGAATGCCAACATGTACTATGACATACTGAAGCAGAGCATGATCCCCTCCCTTTGGAGATTGGGCTGCAGGGCAGTATTCCAACATAAGGACCCCAAACACACCTCCAAGATGACCACTGCCTTGCTAAGGAAGCTGAGGGTAAAGGTGATGGACTGGCCAAGCATGTCTCCAGACCTAAACCCTATTGAGCATCTGTGGGGCATCCTCAAACAGAAGGTGGAGGAGCACAAGATCTCTAACATCCACCAGCTCTGTGATGTTGTCATGGAGGAGTGGAAGAGGACTCCAGTGGCAACCTGTGAAGCTCTGGTGACCTCCAGGCCCAAGAGGGTTAAGGCAGTGCTGGAAATTAATGCTGGCCACACAAAATATTGATACTTTGGGCCCAATTTTGTACATTTTCACTTAGGGGTGTACTTACTTTTGTTGCCAGCGGTTTAGACATTAATGGCTGTGTGTTGAGTTATTTTGAGGGGACAGCAAATTTACACTGTTATACAAGCTGTACACTCACTACTTTACATTGTAGCAAAGTGTCATTTCTTCAGTGTTGTCACATGAAAAGATATAATAAAATGTGATGAGTGTACTCACTTATAGGCCTAATCCAGCATTCAACATGTTTCGCATAATGCATGGCTTTCTCAGGACCATAACTGGTTTGGTATCAAGCTCTAATAAACTAATAGAAAAACATTACTGATCACATATATCTATTGTGTTGTAAACTAAAAATACAGGATATTTATATATGGTACTTGCATACAAAAGGGTGGGATGTCAACACTAGGCCTGCAACTAACGATTATTTTCATAATCTATTAGTTGGCCGATTATTGTTTCGATTAATCGGTTAATAACCTATAAAAAAAAAAAAGTGTGGTGTATAATTTAGTTTAATATGTAAAGTTTAAAAAAAAAAAGGCAATTGTATTCTTAAATATCTCTATGCAGTGGTAAATATAAACAACCAACTATATGGTTAGGTAGCAAAATATCACTGTGAGAATAACAGACAGATATATACTGTATATACGCTATTAGAAGAGACATACTGTTTTTTTTGACCAATTTGTTGTTGGACAGATAAAAAAAATAAAAAAAAATTGCTGCAAAAATGCATTACATGGTTTTCGGCAGCTTCTCTATTATGGATTAAAAAAAAAGTCCCTGACCCTTTCCAAATATGCTGAAAAAAGCATAGATGTGAACGTGTCCCATAGGAAACCATGTTAAATGAACTGTAGTGTGTTTCTACAAAAAGCACCAAAAAACACATAGAAGTGAACCAGATCTAAGATGTTTAGTAACATAATGGGGTTAAAAAAAAAAACTAAAATTAGCCCTTTATAGTACAAAAACGCAGATAATCCCTACTGTAAGGGGTTCATTTTTTTTTATTTTTTTTTTACTGTAGCACTGTGAAAGTATCATTTACAGTAGCGATTATTTGCTCTTTGTACTATAAAGGGCTAATTTTTAGTTTTTTTTTTTTTTAACCCCATTATTTTACTGGCCGATTAATTGATTATGAAAATGGTAATCGGTTAACTTCATAATCGATTAGTTGTTTCAGCCCTAGTCAACACGCAAAGTCTGTTTTGAGGGTGGACGCAGGGGCACAAGATCGCCACAACCCCAGGGCCATGCCTTGGATCCTGCTGTGATCCTACTTCCTGTTAGAGGGTAGCTACGTTCGTTCACCATGGTAGCCACCCTCTCTTGCCTGCTCCTATCAGTAGTGATGACAGTGAATATACTCTGTTCCTATTGTCTAAGCTACAGGTCAGTGATCAGTGGGAACATTTTTCAGCATGCTGAAGTTTCCTCACACAGGCTCAAGATCCTCCATTCTGCTGTTTGTGATACTTGAATTTGATCTCGCTGGCTGCATGTGCCCGTGTACCAGCGTGGAGTGGTTGTATGGACATCCTATTGATTTGTCTCTAACTTCCCAAAGCTTTTTCTGTGTTCTCATGATCTGATGGATGTCCTCTTTGGCCTTTGACTCAGAGACCTCACTGTACAATACATCATCAGTTACTCATGTCTTGTGGGACTCGCAGGGAGCACAGTGCCCAGTACACAGTCAGCTTTTGCTTGATTATTAAGTTAGCGCAGCGTCTGTGGCTGATTCTGTGCACGCCACATCCCACAAAGAGCCCTGTGATTCCGCTGTACCACGTTCTTTGTTTCAACGCTTTCCTTTTGTCCTTACTTGAGGATTTGTAGCCGCTGCCATGAGTCAGAGGTGACATTTACGGGGAATAGACAATATAGAACTGCTCTCTGTGTGTGCAAAGTATACTTATTAGCAGAAATCATTTAGTTTTCACAAAAAGACAATCCGTCCGTTTTTCTTTGTGCAGCCCTCCGTATACTGCAGAATGTGTCACGTTAATTACATTTCTTAAAGCTATACTGCGTGAGTGCGACTTTGTGTAGCGGCTCATATTTTTTTTTCTGGTTTGTGTCTCCCTATAGTCCTAAATCAAGTTGGGGAGTCCTAATTTATAGTCTCTTAAAGAGGCAATGATAAGGGCGGAACATGAAACAGAAACTATAATGGTTTGGGGGTCAAATACAGTAATGTGCAAAAGTTTTAGGCAGGTGCAGGGGCGGACTGACAACTCATGGGGCCCCCGGGCAATAGGACATTATGGGGCCTCACGGTATACACAAACACACACACAGTATACAATCACACAGTATACACAGACATGTTTCTATTGGCTGAGAAGGTACTGGAGAGGTGGGGCAGCTATAATCTCGAGATTTTTAGACCAAAATGATGTCGGTAAGGGCAATTTTTTTATTTTTTTCAATTTTTCAAAGTTTTCAAAATGCAAAGTGAGCGAACACAATAAAACACTGAATCAAATTAGAATTTGTAATGACTACCCCCTTTGCTTTAACCACTTGCTTACTGGGCACTTAAACCCCCCTCCTGCCCAGACCAATTTTCAGCTTTCAGCGCTGATGCACTTTGAATGACAATTGCGCGGGCATACAACACTGTACCCAAATGAAATTTTTATCATTTTTTTCCCACAAATAGAGCTTTCTTTTGGTGGTATTTAATTACAGTTGGGAGTTTTATTTTTTGCTAAACAAACAAAAAAAGATGCAAAATAAAAAAAATTAAAAAATCATGTTTAATAGTTTGTTATAAAATTTTGCAAACAGGTCATTTTTCTCCTTCATTGAAATGCGCTGATGAGGTGGCACTGGTGGGCACTGATGGGTGGCACTGGTGGGCACTGATGGGTGGCACTGGTGGGCACTGATGGGCGGCACTGGTGGGCACAGTTAAGGCGGCACTAATAGGCACAGATAAGGTGGCACCGATAGGCACAGATAAGCAGTACTGATAGGTGGCACTGATGGGTGGCACGGATGGGTGGCACTAAGGGGCACTGATAGGTACCACTGATAGATGGGACTGATGGGCACTGATAGGTGGCACTGATGGGCGGCACTGATGGGCACTGGTAGATGACACTGATGGGCATGGATATGTGGCACTGAGGTGCAGCAATGTTGTTGAGGCAGATTGTGGGCACTGATGTATGGCACTGTGGGCACTGATGTATGGCACTGCTGGGTGGCATTATGGGCACTGATGGGCGGCACTGCTGGGTGGCACTTTTTTAATTCTCTGGGGGTTACTGGCAGAGGGCAGGTGGGCACTGATACACTGGCCGTGATCGGGACTGATGTCCCGATCACGGCTGCCGGTGATTTTTTATTTTATTTTTTTCTCCTCGCGCTGTCAGCGATTACCGGCTCTGTTTTGTCACATGATCAGCTGTCATTGGCTGACAGCTGATCACGTGGTAAGGGGTCGGGATCGACCCCTTGCTCGGATCGGTGATCAGGCGAGTCATTGACTCGCCGATCACAGAGCGTGCCGCACACGCCCCTCAGGGGGCGCGCAGGCCGCTCGTGCACGGGACGACGTCAATAGACGTCGTCCCGGCAAAGGAGGTCCGCGCTGTAGCCGTCATTCGGCTATAGCGCGGATCTCAAGAGGTTAAACCAGCATCAATTCTTACACTTGTACACTTGCACGTCATGGATTTTGTAGAATTAAGCTGGATACACACTATACTATTTTCTGAAGATTTTTTTTTTCCTTTTTAGATTTACCAAAACCATGTAATATGAGGTCAAACTGTAAAGCAGCGTTCCCCCCCCCCCCCCCGCGTAAAATAAAAAAAATGAAGTCAGCAGCTGCCCCCCCCCCCCCCCGAAAGCACCAACGGGGTGGGGGATGAATTCAATCTGCGGACCCCTTTTGGGGTTAAAAGCACTCTGCTAGCAGATGAAAAGTGCCACTTAAACAGCAGTAAAGCGCTGGTAAAATGAGCGGCGCTTTATCGCTAATGCACAGTGTGAAAGGGGTCTTAAGGCTGGGTTCACGCTGGTGCGCTGTGCAAGATTGCATGCGATTCGCACCGCTGTGCAAATCACATGCGATGTCTGTGCGATGCAAATTCAGCCATACAGATTGGCTGAATTTGCATCGCGTTAAGACCAAAGTCGTGCACCAGGATCGGACGCATTCCGATTCATGTCCGAATTGTCAGTTTGCACTAAGTTATGCAAACCAATCTGGGGGTGTCATTAACTTTGTATTGACACTCCCAGCAGTTCGCATAAAGCAGTGTGACCTGCCTGCAAGTCGGGTGCGAAGCGGGAACCCACACCGGATTCGCAGGGCTTCCCACATTGCACCAATGTGAACCGAGCCTTAGCCTAGGTTCACATTGCTGCGGGTTAGAAATTGTGCGAGTTCATCTGAACCCGGCAATGCTGTCCAACTTCGGAGGGGGGGGGGGGCGATTTTACAGACATCTCTGTGGGTCTATACAAATCACTCCCAAAGTCGCCAAAAGTAATACAGGAAATACTTTTAGGAATCGGTGCAAAGCTGGCGCTGCACCGATTAAGCCGGTGCCTTTGCTGGCAATAGCTGCTGATTTGGCATGCGATTTGACATGTCAAATTGCATGCCAAATCGCTCCAATGTGAATCTGGGCTGAGACCCGAACACATGGGACTACCATTAGACAGAAACTTTGTGGGAAAAAGGACATGCAGTGCCCCAATTAAAATATATGGTGGTGGAGGGGAGGAATAAGAACGGGAGGGGAGGAGATCTGGAATTATTGTTGGAGACGAGAAGTACACTGGATTCATTTTCTTGATACTATTGCCCCTAAACTAAGGAATTCAATACGGATTTAGAGTAATATTTGTTTATTTAAATCTATCAATATATTGTGTGATACTTTGATAAGACACATGAGAATATTTGCCTGGGTATAAGTCTATATGACTATGAGGTTGTGATTTAGTGCAGATATATTCTTTTGGAAGCTTCTGATGAAATGATTGGATATATGAGTGAAAGAATTGAATTATACTAATTAATGATTGATTACATAATTGATTCCAAATGTGGAGTTTGAAAAATGTTTAAATAGACCTAAGTATACTTAGAGCTTTTTATGTATTCTTAGCTGGTGAAGGGCATAAACCCGAAACCATGGAATTCTTTGTATATGCTGGAACAATCACTTCCATACAATTTTTTTATGTGCAGAAATCCTGTGCATTTTTTTTATTTTATTTTTTATGGTCAGTGGGATGACCAGATTGCATTGCCTGACAACCGCATGCTGCTTTCCGCTATCTACTTTTTGTGTATACACAGTATCTTACAAAAGTGAGTACACCCCTCACATTTTTTTTTAAATATTTTCTTCTATCTTTTCATGTGACAACACTGAAGAAATGACACTTTGCTACAATGTAAAGTAGTGAGTGTACAGCTTGTATAACAGTGTAAATTTGCTGTCCCTTCAAAATAACTCAACACACAGCCATTAATGTCTAAACCGCTGGCAACAAAAGTGAGCACACCCCTAAGTGAAATTGCCAAAATTGGGCCCAAAGTGTCAATATTTTGGGTGACCACTTTTTTTTTATTTTTTTTTCAAAGCACTGCCTTAACTCTCTTGGGCATGGAGGTCACCAGAGCTTCACAGGTTGCCACTGCAGTCCTCTTCCACTCTTCCATGATGACATCACAGAGCTGGTGGATGTTAGAGACCTTGCGCTCCTCCACCTTCCATTTGAGGATGCCCCACAGATGCTCAATAGGGTTTAGGTCTGGAGACATGCTTGGCCAGTCCATCACCTTTACCCTCAGCTTCTTTAGCAAGGCAGTGGTCATCTTGGAGGTGTGTTTGGGGTCGTTATCATGTTGGAATACTGCCCTGCAGCCCAGTCTCCGAAGGGAGGAGATCATGCTCTGCTTCAGTATGTCACAGTACATGTTGGCATTCATGGATAGTGTCCGCTGTGTACTGTGCATGAGCAGTACACGGGACAAGCAGATTCTGAAAATATCCAAAGATGAACGGCGCCTGCGCCGTGAGTCCAGGTTCAAGTCCCACCATCCAAGTGAACATAGAGTTAGAATAAAAAGAGCCGAGCGAAGGGCCCCCTCATATATGGTAAGCCCTATGTCCACTTGGATGGTGGGGCTTGCACCTGGACTCACGGCGAAGGCGCCGTTCATCTTCGGAGATTTTCTGAAACTCCTTCTGCTCTGTACTGCGCAAGCCCTGTGCAGTACACAGCGGACACTATCCGATGGGGGGACATTTTTGGACACAACACCGGCAGCACTCATGCAGCCCCAGACCATGACACTCCCACTACCATGCTTGACTACAAGACACGCTTGTCTTTGTACTCCTCACCTGGTTGCCGACACACACACACCCACACACTCTCGACACCATCCGAACCAAATAATTTTATCTTGGTCTCATCAGACCTCAGGACATGGTTCCAGTAATCCTTGTCCTTAGTCTGCTTGTCTTCAGCAAATTGTTTGCGGGTTTTCATTGTAGTAAAGTGTAATTTATTCAATGTTGTCACAAAAAATATAATAAAATAGTGTACTCACTTTTGTGAGTGTGTGTGTGTGTGTGTGTGTGTGTGTGTGTGTGTATATATATATATATATATATATATATATATATATATATATATATATATATATATATATATATATATATATATATATATATATATATATATATATATATATATATATATATATAAAAATTACACTGGGTCAAGGTTAGGAGTGGGTTAATTTGGGAGGGCAGATACTTCCCCTACAAGCCTGCTTCATACAGGTGATCTCAGGTGTGTAGAGAGGTATGTGCACTGCAGTCCGGATGCCAGGAGTCTCATGGATGTTCCTGGTTGGTGAGCTTGCTATACTTTGGAGACGAGCACATAGCTGCATCTGTTTACAGACTTTATATTGTTCTGATAAGAAGCTTTTAGGGTTGTTTTACACTGGAAGGAGCATTTTCAGTTTTTTTGATAACTCATTCATTTCAATGGGCTGCTAAACGCACAGAAACACCCCAAAAGTAGAACAGGAACGAGTTTTAATGTTGCTTGTTGTTGTTTAAATGATGCCACATATATAAGCGATACCGTGATGTTTGGTGGCCGCAAATGCACCACTTTTACTATAAGCAATTGGGGGTGCCATTAACAAATAAAGGCACCCGCACATGTCTAGCAAGGGCAGCATGTTCGTCTGTGGGGTGGGAAACCTGAAAAGAAATGCACCGTTCTCGCAACTATGTTTTGGTGTGAACAGGGTCTTAGGCTCCATTCGCACCAATGCGTTTTTTGCAGAAACGCAGGACATGTTTTTTTTTAACACGGGCTCCTATGGAACACGTTCACATCAATGCATTTTTGTGCCTCTGCACAGGGACTCTTGCATTTAAAAACAAAAAAAAAAAACGCAGCCTTTTCTGCTTTCTTGGTTCAATAGACTTCGATGGAGAGACTGCAGAAACTTGTGTGGTGTGTTTTTTTTTTTTTGTTTTCTGTTTTTTTTTTTGTGACTTTTTGACGTGTTTTGCATTATTTAATGTGTTCAACAGCAAATTGGCCAAAAAAATTAATAAATAAAGAAATGCCCAAAAGCAACATGAATACATGTGAATCGAGCCTTTTGGCTCAACGTACACTGGAGCTCAAAAAAGCTTTTTCTGGATGCCAGATTGCTGCTGGAAAACGCTGGTTGAAAAACACGCTTTTAACAGCGTTTATGGGCATTTTTTATAAAAATACCCTCCAAAAATCCCACAATGCACTGAAAAAATAGAGCGTGTTTCTGAGAGTTTATCTCCATTTATCGGCATTTCGCGTTTTTTAGCTTTTTTTATGGTCAGAAAAACGGCACTTTGAACATGATTTTATGGCGTTCAGAGAACAGCCCATAAACTCCACTGCTGATAAAAGCTAAAAAAACATCCATGTGTGCATGGACACATAGGATAACATAGAGTGGAGTTGATGGGCTGTTAAAAAAAAAAAAAAACGCCCAAACTCCAAAGAAATGGCCGTTTATGAGCTCCAGTGTGCATGGAGCCCTGGTTCACTTTAGCGTTGGATTCTGAAGTGTGATCCCCATTCCAATCGTTCATCAGAGAGCATTTGACAAGCAATGAGGAGGCAGCAATACTGCTTCCTCACCGCCTGATTTAACCCCTTGAACCCCACACTAGTACACTACAACTGCATGCATTGCTGAGTGTCTCCATTCACTTTAATGGGGTGCTTTTGGTGGTAGTACCCCTCGAAACCACTGAGTTAGAATTCCTTCTGTGGCCACAAAGCAATGCCCCGTGGTCCAGGTATGTTGCTTGTCCCTGCCTTTCCAGCTAAAGGGGGGTAGTGATTGGGGATGGTAAAATCGCAGCCTAACCGCAGAGATTTACTGCCCACCAATTGCTAGTGTGAATGAGCTCTTGCACAGTTGAAGCAAAAGAAAAAGTCCTGTGTTTTTATGTTTGTTGGTAATGAAGCGAACGTTACGTTTCTAAACTGCGCTGCAAACGCCTGTTTCAGGCAATCTATAAGAATAGATATTCTCACCCAAAATGAATCCTCCGGTCACAGCAATGATGTTGAATGATCAGGATGACATTTGCATTCACTGCACAAGCATCAAATTCCCATGTAAGTGAATGCAATGCCAAATTTTTTAGCGTTTGCAAACCTTGGGGAAAAAAAAATCGCTGTTATGCTAATATGCCAATAAAATGTATTTTCTGTTTTCATTCAGTTTTATCGTTCGCTCTGTTTACTGCTGCCAATATATTGACCCTCCTCAGATATAATACAAAACAGTTGTGTACTGAGCCCGTCTCTCTATTGAATTCAGTGCTTGTGAAGCTTGTGTGAACAGAACAGAACAAAAAAAAATCTCATTCATGAGAGTAAATGTGTGTTTTTTGTTTTTCTCTCTTTTCATACAGATTGGACATAATGGAGCCCCCAGAAGTTCGGCGGCGATGGAGGAAGTATTCATCAGGAAATAGGTGTTGTATTCATTAGAATGTAAATAATGTTTAACTGACTAATTATGTTGGTTTGCTGTGCTCTAAAAGAAGGCGACCAAACAAAATCTTACGGCATAAAATGTATTGCATTGAATTGTGTGTTCTGATAGGCATGTCAGTTCCTGAAAGTGATAATAATCTCAAAATGTAATACAGTGCAGCTTACCGATCGTTAGATGGGGTCAGGGCTGCTGCTCTCTGCAGATCCTCCTCTCCCTATTACAAGCTTTCAGGTGCTGCAGAGAGCAGTTTCCCCTGCCATGCCAATTACCAGTGGCGGCTGGTGTTTGCTGCCCCCCCCCCAAACAAAAAACAAACAAGCAACCCCCCCCCCACTCCGGCACTTACCCCCATCGGTTGCAGGCAGGTGGGCTCCTGTGGGCAGCGGCTGTGTTGCGGGCACCTATGGGTAGATTGCAGCGCCTACGGGCGGGTTGCGGACTCTTATGGGCAGCGTGCAGCATCTTATGTGTCCTCTCTGCACCATGGCGGACGGCTTCTGCCATGTGGCTCCTCCCTCTGTCTCCAAAGCATCCAATAGGATCGCCTGTCCTTTCAGCCAATTGGGTCACTGATGTCAAAACCCGCTTTCTGATTGGCTGGGTGGAAGATCAGCGCATATTGATTCGCTGTTGTAACACACCTGGGTGGGCTCAGAGTGCACTCCTTGTGACCCAAGCCCACCCTATATTGTAGCCTATTAGAGCTCCTGGCTCTAATCAGTGCTTCAAAAAAACAGCCCCTCCGTATTGGAATCCATGCCAGAAGCATGGATGGGGGAGGTGGCAATGGAGAGAGGGGGGGTGGCACCCATGTACCCTTAATAGATGGGCTGCTCCTGCCAATTACCCTCCCTGTAGATGATCCTCTTCCCTCTGCTGCCGGGGCCCCTCCTTCCCCTGCCTATTCCCTCATCTCCTCTCATCCCCCATCAGTTGCTGCAGGTGCACAGGGGGATGTTTCAGGATGGAGAGCGGGGCAAGGAGCTGGTAAATGTCATTTTTACCAGCCCCTTCTTTCCTGACACAACCCAGTGAGTGATCTGTACCAATCGCTCACTGTGTTTTGTTAATAACGGAAGCATAGAAAGCTGTGTTTACTATGCTTCCGTTTGTGAATGAACAGGAGTGTCTGTATAAAGCTCTTTCTGTTCATTTACTGTCTGTGCAGCTGAGGCTGAAAGAGAAAGGGACTTGGGAAATTGTCTTCAGTCCCTTTCTGTCTCAAAACTGAGATATTAGGGATCTGTTTAGAGATCTGATATCCCGCCCCCCCCCCCCCCATAAATAAATAAATAAATTAAATTAAATATAGTAAAAAAAAAAAAATTAATAATAATAAAATGAAGAGCTCATTTACATGGGCCCTCTGGCCCATACCGTGTGAATGAGCGGTTTGTGTGGCTGGAGCCGCCTGTTACTCCTGAGGTTGCAGTGTCTGTATGAACACAGCCGCAGGTCTTCATTTCGCAGGTGTGGGTGAGTGGCCCCAAATGTCTGTGTTTGGGGGCCCTACACCGGCATCAGGTTAGCACGTGCAGCTGTGTTTTGTACAGCCCCTGTATCCTCCTAGGGTAACAAAGCCTACACACAGCTCCAACCACATAAAAAAAAGCTAAAAAAAAAAAACAAAACCACGCTGATTCAGAATGTACTCGCCTCGGCACCCATGTGAATGAGCCCCAACACCTCATTCCCACACACAGCTTTATTTATTAATACAGTTTTATTTTAGACTTGGTAGGCATTTAGGAAGTTATGTTGTGTTTGTGTCCACTAATAATGATTTTAGTGTATTTTTAGGGAAAATATTGTTCTGATCTTTTGGGTGGGGGCCCTGTCAGGTAGGTTGTGTGGTGACCTGTGATTTCTAACTGCAGCCCTGGATGTGGTGGCTGCAATCGGTCATTTGTTTGTTGTTTGTTTTTGTTTTTTTTTTAAAGTGGACCTTCAGTAATTTTTTCATCTTTCCATCTATTAAATCTTCTGCCCTTGTTGTTGTTTTTAACTTTGGATAGTAAAACATTTTTTTTTTCCTGCCAGTAAATACCTTGTACAGCCCACTTCTCTTTCTCTCACTCTCTCTCTTTCACCCCTCTCTCTCTATCACACCCTCTCTTTTTCTTTCTCACACCTCTCTCTCTCTCTCTCTCTCTCTCTCTCTCTCTCTCTCTCTCTCTCTCTCTCTCTCTCTCTCTCTCTCTCTCTCTCTCTCTCTCTCTCTCTCTCTCTCTCTCTCTCGAGAATTTGCCAGGAAGGGAGGGGCAGCGAGTCGTAAGAAGGCCAATGAGAGCTGCAGAGCTGGAGGCTGTGCCTGTGTAAATCCAGGAAGTGAACAGGCAGCAGCTTCAGCTGCCCACAGTTAAAATGGCTGCAGCCAGATCCAGTGGTGGGAGCTTTCTGCAGCATATTTGGCAAGTACACAATCACAGTATGTATAAAGTGGTTGGAGAGAAGCTTTAGAATGGCAAAGATGTTTTTATTACAAATTATGTGAGCAGACTGCAGTTCCTCTCTAAGCTTCTTTCTTTTTTTTTTTTTTTAATCACCTGGGGATTTGGCCAGTAATTTACTGTACTTTATGTATTATAGTAAAGGAACAGAGACCCATTTGGAGAGCAGTGTTGTACAGTCTGAGGGGAAGGGAGTGTTAGAGCCATTAGCACATTTAGATACACTAAACAAATTGAAGCCAAACTTAAATAAAAAAAAAAAATATATATATATACTAATTTGATAAAGCTTTGATAAAAAAAAACACTGAAAGCTGGTTATTAAGCACAGCTGCACCAAGTCCTGTGTGCTCCACCGAAATCACCCCCAAATGCTTACCTTACCAAGACAAATAGTAAGGGTGAATCCTACCCCAGTAGGGGCACATGGGTATAAAGACTTGAAGTCTTTAACCCTTTCCTACTTTATCCAAAAGTAGGAAAAAAATTATTTTCCTTTAACCTACACCTTAGGGCCTGTTCACACTGATGTGCTTAACCACTTCAGTCCCGGAAGGATTTACAGTCTCCTTACCAGAGCATTTTTTGCGATTCGGCACTGCGTCGATTTAGCTGACAATTGCGCGGTCATGCGATGTTGTACTCAAACAAAATTTTATGTCATGTTATTTATTTATTTCCCCCCCCCCCCCCCACAAATAGAGTTTTCTTTTGGTGGTATTTGATCACCTCCTATGGTTTTTATTTTTTTGCGCTATAAACAAAAGCAAAAAATTTTTGAAGGAAAAAAAAAGCCAGTATTTTTAACTTTTTGCTATAATAATTATCCCTCCAAAAATATCTAATTTTTTTTTTTTTTTTTTTTTTGCTCAATTTAGGCCGATACGTATTCTTCTACATATTTTTGGTAAAAAAAAATCGCAAATAAGCGTATATTGATTGGTTTGTGCAAAAGTTATAGCGTCTACAAAATACTGCGACATTATGGCGGACACTTTGGACACTTTTGACACTATTTTGGGACCATTTGTCATTTATACAGTGATCAGCACTATAAATAGAAGCATTAATATACTTAATTATAAGGTTTGGGGGTTCTAAGTAATTTTCGAGCAAAAAAAAATACTGATTTTAAAGTGGTTGTAAACCCTTACAGACCACTTTGACCTACAGGTAAGCCTAGCTTAAGGCTTGCATGTAGGTCCAAGAAATATCTCCTAAACCTACACGGTTTAGGAGATATATGTGTAGCACTAACCCCCGAAGCACCTGCTGGTTAGATTTGGGTTTACCGTTACCTTCTGTTTTCCTCGTTGCACGTCTAGGGGTGTCCCGTGGTAGATGGCCCAGTAACTTGAGAGACCGACAACAGATCCACTTGAATGGATTTTATTTGCAAAACGTAGACAATGAACAGTCTCTTAAATTGGGATCAGAGGGTTGGAAAGGAAAATTCAGGTACTCTTATGCCACGTACACACGATCAAACAATCGGGTGGAAAAGTCCGGCAAACTCAAGTCCGCTGCACAGCTCCGGGGGTCTTCTCGCCGGACTCCTCCGCTATCTTCTTCTAGCTCTTTTGCTAGCGGAGGAGCCCGGCTTTCTTCCTCGCCGCCGCCCTCTTCTTCCGAGTTCGGGGGTCTTATCCCCCTCTTCGGTTCTTCTTGCCGGGCCACCGCGCCTTCTTCTAGCTCTTTTACAGGCGGTGGCCCGGTCTTCTGTCGCCTTCTGTTCTTCTCTTCAGATGTTGCCTCGTCGCATCCTCCGCTCACAATGGCACGGACCCGACGCGCGGCGACTTATATAGGGACATCGCCGGATGATGTCCCCGCCCATTATGGTGTCACAGTCCCAGCTCTGGGACTGTGACACCATAATGGGCGGGGACATCATCCGGCGATGTCCCTATATAAGTCGCCGCGCGTCGGGTCCGTGCCATTGTGAGCGGAGGATGCGACGAGGCAACATCTAAAGAGAAGAAGAGAAGAAGAGAAGAACAGAAGGCGGCGACAGCGGGGACAGAAGACTGGGCCACCGCCTGTAAAAGAGCTAGAAGAAGGCGCGGTGGCCCGGCAAGAAGAACCGAAGAGAGGGACAAGACCCCCAAAGTCAGAAGAAGAGGGCGGCGGCGAGGAAGAAAGCCGGGCTCCTTTGCTAGCAAAAGAGCTAGAAGAAGATAGCGGAGGAGTCCGGCGAGAACACCCCCCGGAGCTGTGCAATAAACTATTTTAACCCTTGTGTGTTGTGTTTTTTTTTTTTTTTTTTTTTTTTTTTTACTCGCCGGCCGGGTAGCGTGCTCGGACAAGGGTCTGATGTGGACCTGGGGTGGACCCCCCACGCCGATTTATTTTTTGCGTTGGGGTTCCCCTTTAAGTCCATACCAGGTGGCGGGGCCAGCGGCGTCTCCTTCGCGGGCCCCGCTTACCTGGAGATGCGCTCAAAATGAGCGGACTTTCCTCCGCGTGTGTGGGCGAGTCCGTTCAAATCAAAATTAGGGCGGATAGTCCGGCGGACTTAGTACGCCGTATTAGTCCACTGAAAAAGTGCAGTGTGTGGGCAAGTAGCCCGTTCGGAAAGTCTGGCGGGAAGACCGCCAGACTAAGTCTGCCGGATAGTCGGCTACGTGTGTACGCGGCATTAGTGTCAAAGTCAAAATGTTGAAGAACTTGCTTACTTTGACTGCATCCAGAGAATAGCCATTCGCAGCTGGATTTTCACTCAAGTTGGACAGTCCTTCTCTCACAAGGCCTAGCAGCCAACAAGGTGCTTACTCAGGAACAAGTCTCTGCCACAGATGTTGTAGAACACGTAGGGAAACTTAAGCTTGAAAACACTTGTAGGATACCTGGATCTTTCAGTCAGCTTGGCGATATTCACGAGACCGGATTCTCTCAGGTACCTCAGCTCTTCCAGGCTCTTACTAAGAAACCAACCCGTACGTGGTCTTCTTCTTAAGAGTCCTCCCCTGGAATGCTTGAAGTCACTGGGTCTCTCCCAAACTGGAGATGGCACCCAACCACCTCAGAATCCTTCTTTAGTTTCCATGCCTCGGGCTAGCCAGCCCCGAGACATCAAGATCAGGTGGATCCGCACCCCAGGCCATAGCCTTCCTGGGGGCTGGTCAGGAGGACCGGGACCATGAAGTCAGTACATCATTCTGGACCGGAACCCCGAACCACGTGATGTCCGCATCTTAAGTACCCTCTCCCAGAAAGCACAGTGAAAGCGCCACTCCCACTGGGCGGGCTCCGAGAGAGAGTAACTTAAGCACCCAACCAGACCATAGTTCCATGCCTGCCAGAAGAGACAGTGCCCCCTGTGGCCAGGCTGAACATTTCGTAGTCCAGTCAGACTGATGCTGAAGCCTAATTTAGACAAGTGTACCCAAACCAAACTGCAGCTTAGGCATAACTTTAACTTTGAAAAAACGCATAGCGCGTGCTCTTCAGGAGCCGCTGCTACATATGCAAAAGACAGGCACTGCTGTCTATGGCGCAGGCACACTGAGCATGCCACTGCTAACGGCGGGAGTGATGTTATCGTGGCTCCGGCCAGTCACAGCGCCAGAGCCGCGATACCCGGAAGTCAGTCCGGGATAGATGGCGCCGTCGGAGGAGGAAAACGAGGGTCGCTTTGGGGGCTTCCATCTCAGGTAAGTTATTCATAATGAGCTAGTATGCTATGCATACTAGCTCATTATGCCTTTGCCTTGCAGGGTGCATTTTTATTAATTTTTTTTATTTTTATTTTTGGTTTTGTTTTACTTCCTCTTTAACTTGTAAACAACAAATGTCAGAAATAGGCTTGGGCATGAAAGGAATAGAATACATGAAGGTAAAAAAAAAAAACTTCAGCCTTTTACAGCAACTTTAAGAAGTGATTTGATTGTGTTTGCAGTAACTGCTTTAAGCATTACTCCTCCTTTAATTTAAAATAGTTTTAATGGTTTCTGGTAAGTGATATAAGTGGATTGATCCCCTGAAATGGGACTCTCTCTCCTGGCACAGACAGTATGCCCTGTGTTATAAAGGATCTGTTCCTGGGTGGTGCTGACACGGCTCTCTGGTATTACCGGGCAGTTGAGTTTTGGCAGCTTACATGAAATACTTCCTCCAGAATAAAGTGGGAACATTTCTGCAAGGGGAAGTACTACTTGTACTATGTTGGTCTACCTATTTTGTTGTCTAATTCCCAATGTGCATCAGCATGACAGGAGAAGGCTACAAAGTGGCACTGGTCTCTGTGTGCCCACCCCCTGCTGTCTGGGATCTCCTTGGGAAGAAACTCATGAAGAGCCTGGGAATTCCTCTCCTAAGAATGGCAAATCTGCACTTATGAACGTTGCTTGTATATTATTAAATGTATCATAAACCTCAGTGAGTTGCACTCCTTTATAACTTTATTATGAGAAGGGAGACGGCAGAACACATGTTTTACGATCTGTACAGTTCTGCTTTTCTTGCTCTTTCTTCCGGTGTCGTATTTATAAGCGATTTTATAATGCCAAGGGATAAACGTGCACATCTTCCTCCAGGCAAAATCCACACAATTGTGGCCTTGTGTGTTTGAGGCGGCACACTGTTATGATGGGTCATTTGTTACACAATATACGTGTTCTGCATTATACATAGTTACATAGTAGGCGAGGTTGAAAAAAAGACACAAGTCCATCAAGTCCAACCTATGTGTGTGATTATATGTCAGTATTACATTGTATATCCCTGTATGTTGCGGCCGGTGCTCAGCTATTAGTTTCTTGAAACTATCATTGCCCCCCGCTGAGACCACCGCCTGTGCAAGGGAATTCTACATCCTTGCCGCTCTTACAGTAAAGAAAGTGATCGTGATGAGCAGGGGCAGACTGACCATTCGGCCACTCGGGCACTGTCCGAGGGCCCTGGGCCACTAGGGGGGCCCCACCTGGGTTGGCAGCCTCAGTAAAACCAGGGACAGTATGTAAAAATCTGTGTGGTGGCTTTTTTTTTTTTTTTTATACAAATGTCTTTGAAATGTCTCTTACCGACATCCTTTTGGTCTAAAAATCCAGAGATTATAGCCGCCCCACTTCTCCGGTACCTTCTCAGCCAATAGAAACATGTCTGTGTGGCCCCATGAGTTGTCAGTCCGCCCCTGGTGATGAGTGTTCAATCATGCAGGATTTTATAACACTTCTAAAAAGAGCATTTGTAACGATATAGTAGCCAATATTGTATATTACATTACCGGACCTTGAGAAGTTTGTAACCCAAAGTAAACCTTTTTCCAAACTACTAATCTGTAAATTGGTGTGATGAAGACTTTCTAAAACCACTTCAGCCCCGGAAGGATTTGCCCCCTTGATGACCAGTCCATGTTTTGCAATACGGCACTCTTGATGCTTTAACTGACAATTGTGCAGTTGTGCAACAAAATGTATGTCCCCCCCCCCCCACACACACACACACACACACACACACACACACACACACACACACACAAATAGAGCTTTCTTTTGGTGGTATTTGATCAGCTCTGTGGTTTTTATGTTCTGCGCTATAAACAAAAAAAGACGGACAATTTTGAAAAAAAAAAAAGCAATATTTCCCAAGTGTTCTTCCAGGACAGCCCTTGAGAGATGGAGCTCCTCCCATCGACACAGGAAACACATTGCCACAGTTCAAAAGGTGGTCCCTCAGGTCCCTGGTCAGTCATTTGTGTTTCCTCCGTCGGAGGAACATGTTGCCAGGAACCTGGAGGCCCCTCTCAGGGGCTGCCTGAGAACCTGCAAGCCTAAGGGACCGGGTCCTGGTTTATGGCTGCAGTTTGGGTCCATACCTTTTTTTCTTTGGCTCGGGTACCGTCCAGCTGAACCGGAGCAGACCCGTTACCCTCCTCCTTCCAGTGCCGAGGTGGCCAGGGGCAGAATGACGCCGGTTTCCCCCAGGAGTGGTGAGTGGAACCTTCCATCTTCCCTCCTCGTTGCAGGGGGTCGGAGACGCCGAGCGTTCACTTCCGGCGGAACCGCGTCATCACTGCGTGCCGAGACTTCCGGTTCCGGGTCTCTAAGGGTACAAGGAGGAGAGGGAGAGCCAGCGCTGTGCCTGTAAAGCCCGACCAGCGTCCAGCTATACCGGATTAGCGGCGGGATTCGGAGCGTCAGAGGGGGACCATGGAGGCTATTCCCCAGGATACTCCGGCGGAGACAGGCACCAGCCAAACCCAGGTAGGCTGCTGGGCATGCTATTACTCTGGTGGAGTGGTGGTGTTTGTAGGCTGGGCCCTGTAGTACCCCACGGTGGCGGTTTACTCACAGTGAGGTTGTTTGTTAGTGGTGATTCTAAGAGGGACATGGTGCTGACGCTAAGAAATCCTTTGTCTTCTTATTTTCAGGCTAAAGAGATGCCAAGGGAAGACAAGACAGGCCGCAAAAAGTGTCCTAATTGTGGGAATAGGTTGTCCTCTGGCTCTAACAAAGCCCTATGCAAGCAATGCATTGCAAGCTTGCTTAAATCTGAGGCAGATTCCCCTTTAGCAAAGTTTTTGGGCTCCTTTAAAGAGGAAATGGCGTCGACCTTTAAGTCCCTCCGGGAGTTAATCACTGACGTGGGATCAGCTGCAGCTGCCTCCACGAGTAAAACAACTATAATCTCATCCTCACCATGCCTTACAACACCCAGCTCAGGGGAGCCCCGTATGGTCAGGGAGCCTAGCCCCACGTTGATTAGCCCCGAATCCTCTGACACTGACTCGGGTCAGGAAGAGGATCAAGCAGCATCTAAAGCCTCAAAATATAGATTATCTCTCGAGGAAGTAGATGAGCTAATGGGGGCTATCTATGATACGCTGGAAATTGAGGAGGAAGAAACTCAGTTATCCAGACATGATCAAATGTATGAGGCTCTGGGGAAAAAGAAAGCAAGGGTTTTTCCTATACATAAGGTGCTTTCTGACCTTGTCCTTAAGGAGTGGTCTGAACCAGACAAGAAGGTTTTCTTTCCTAAATCCCTTAAGAGAAGGTTCCCTTTTGATGAGAGCCCAGAGGCGGTCTGGAATAAAAATCCAAAACTAGACGCCCCTCTGTCCAAAATCTCAAAGCAGGCTGATCTGGCCTTTGAGGATATGGGCCACCTGAAAGATCCCATGGACAGGAGAACAGACATTGTCTTAAAGAGGGCCTGGGATGCCTCTATGGCAGGCTTAAAACCAGCTCTAGCCACTTCCTGTGTAGCTAGAAACCTGGAGTTCTGGTTATCGCAACTACAAGAACACTTAAAGGCAGGCACTCCTAGGGGGGAGCTTTTGAAATCCTTCCCTATGCTATTTAAGGCCACCAGTTTCATCTCTGACGCCTCCACGGACTCCGTTAAATTTACGGCTAAATCTGCAGCACTTTCAGTGGCAGCAAGGAGGTCAGTATGGATGAAAACCTGGGGGGGAGACACGGCGTCTAAAACCCGCCTGTGCAGCGTCCCTTTTACAGGAGACTTAGTCTTCGGGCCTGAATTAGACTCCGCCTTAGAAAGGACGGCGGACAAAAAGAAAACCTTTCCCGCAAAAAAGAAAAATTTTCAAAGAAAAATTTTTCGTCCCTTTAAGGAACCCTCTAAATCAGAGAAGAGTTCAACCCCCAAAAAACATTGGTCGGGACATAAAGGGAAAGGAAAAGGGGGCATACTGTTTAGCCGCCCCAATCAGGATCCCAAACCCCAGTGACGTCAGGGTTCCTGTGGGAGGAAGATTAAGCAAATTTCTTCCTCAATGGGAAGAGACAACCTCGAACGAGTTTGTCTTAAACATAATAAAAAGGGGTCATGCGCTGGAATTTCACAGCAACCCTCCTTCCAAGTTTCTGGTGACAAAGCTTCCAAGTCACTCAGAAAAGGCCAGGGCCTTACCTTTACTAATAGGGGAAATGGTAGATCAAGAAGTATTGACACCAGTCCCTATTCAGGAACAAGGGGACGGTTTTTACTCACACATCTTTGTGGTAAGAAAACCGTCAGGGAGATTCAGACTAATTATGAACCTCCGTCCACTGAATCGCTCCATCCGTTACAAGAGATTTCGGATGGAGTCCATTTATTCCATAAAGAATCTCCTGCAGAAAGAGACATTTATGGCAACCCTGGACCTAAGGGATGCTTATCTGCACATTCCAATAAGGGAGGAATGCCAGAAATTCCTTCGGATGGCAGTGCAGATAGACACAAAGGTTTACCACTTTCAGTGCAGAGCACTTCCCTTCGGTCTATCATCCTCTCCGAGAATCTTTACCAAGGTTCTCGGAGAGGCTTTAGTTCCTCTGAGGCTTCAATCAGTCTCAATTATCCCCTACCTAGACGATCTGCTCCTAACAGCCCACTCAGAGAGTCGTCTTTCTCAGGACCTAGAATTGACTCAACTCAGTCTGAGTCGATTAGGGTGGATTGTCAGTCAGGAGAAATCCAAGACAACCCCAACACAGGAGATCCTGTATCTGGGGTACTGGATCAAGTCTGTAGATCAGAAAATTATACTGCCGGAAGAAAAGATTTTGAATCTGTGGCAGAGAATATCTTTTCTTCAATGCAGCCCCAAGTGTACGGTGAGGGAAGTAATGTCGGTCTTAGGTCTTATGACGGCAGCCATTCCAGCCGTACAATGGGCCAGGTTCCATCAAAGAGAACTTCAGGGTTTTCTGTTAGAACAATTAAAAGGCAGAGATCTGGAGGAGGAGGTATCGATCCCCTCAAGGGTAAAACGCTCCCTCTGGTGGTGGAAGGACAGGGAGAACCTAAACAAAGGGGTTCATTGGGTCCTTCCTATCACTTCAACACTAACAACGGATGCGAGCAGTTGGGGCTGGGGAGCCCACCTAGGCTCAAGCTGGGTCCAGGACAAGTGGACCCCAGAGGAGAAATGTTTCTCTTCCAATTGGAAAGAACTAACAGCAATCCTGAGAGCTGTTCTAGCTTTCCACCCCGCAATACGGGGTCACCATCTACAAGTCCGTTCAGACAATACGACGGCTGTAGCATACATAAACAAACAAGGAGGAACCAGAAGTCCTCGTTTGATGTTGGTAGCCAGACGCATTCTCCAGTGGGCAGAAGCCAATCTGGAATCCATTTCTGCAGTTCACCTGAAAGGGGAGCTGAACAACAAGGCGGACTTCTTGAGTCGACAGAGAATTTCGAACCAAGAATGGTCCTTACACCCAGAGGCATTCAATCTCATAACAGCTCACTGGGGAGAACCAGAGGTAGACCTTTTTGCGAGCAAGAAAAATGCAAAGGTTCCCAATTTTTTCTCGCTAAACCCAGGAGATCAACCCCTGGCGGTAGATGCCTTGCAAACTCCATGGACTTTCAGTCTGGCGTATGCATTTCCCCCTCTTCATCTCATTCCGAGGGTCCTAGCAAGATTCCTCAAGGAAAAAACCTGTTTGATTCTAGTAGCACCTTTTTGGCCCAGGAGACCGTGGTTCACAACGTTGCTACAATTGACAGACTGTCCGCCTCTAAGACTTCCCTACAGACAGGACCTCCTGTCGCAGGGACCTCTTTACCATCCGCAGGTCGCCACACTGAAGCTGTCAGCGTGGTTACTGAGGAGGAAATCTTAAGGAGTAAGGGCCTGTCAGACGAGGTAATTGCGACCTTACTACAGAGTCGCAAACCAGTCACAAGAGCTATTTACAAAAAAGTCTGGAAAAAATTCAATAGCTGGCTGAATGGCCGGGACATAAATACGGCTAATATTCTACAGTTTTTACAGGAAGGTGTAAACAAGGGTTTAACCCTAAGTACTATTAAAGTACAGATAGCTGCCTTAAGTGTATACCTAGATGAACGCTTACAGGAAAATCCTTTTGTCGCTAGATTCTGTAAGGCAGTCGCTAGACGCAAGCCAGTCAGAATCACAAAAGTCCCATCCTGGGATTTAGCAGTTGTGCTAAAAGCTTTTTTGGGGTCACCCTTTGAGCCTATCTCAGAGGCCTCCCTAAGGCTTATTACCTTTAAGACAGTTCTCCTGGTGGCAATCACTTCAGCCCGTAGGGTCAGTGAAATCCAAGCACTTTCCATCAGGGAACCATTCCTACAGATCCTAGAAGACAGAGTCATTCTAAAGACAGACCCTGGGTTCTTACCAAAGGTAGCATCTAGCTTCCATAGGTCCCAAGATATTGTCCTCCCTTCATTTTGTCAAAATGCAGCAAATGAGAAAGAGGAACGTTTTCATTTATTGGATGTGAGGAGGTGTATTCTAGAATATCTTAAAATAACAAATCCATTCAGAATCTCAGACTCCCTTTTTGTCCTTTTTTCCGGACAGCGTAGGGGACAGAAAGCTTCAAAAGTAACCATAGCTAGATGGATAAGGCTAGCTATAGCAGAGGGGTATAAGGCCTTGAATAGAGATCCTCCTGAGGGTGTTAAAGCTCACTCAACAAGAGCGTTGTCTGCATCCTGGGCAGAAAGAGCTGGTGCCACCCCGGAGCAGGTATGTAAAGCAGCCACATGGTCAAGCTTTTCCACCTTTACAAGGCATTACCGACTGGACTTAATGTCTAGTCAGGATCAGGCCTTTGGGAGGAAAGTCCTCCAGGCCGTGGTCCCCCCCTAATCTGGTAAGTACTTGGGGATCCTCTCAAGGGCTGTCCTGGAAGAACACTTGGGAAAACTGGAGTTAGTACTTACCGGTAACTCCTTTTCCGGTGGTCTTCCAGGACAGCACGATCCCACCCTTTATTTGATTGTAGTGATGTACTAATGTTATTACCTGTTATGGTTTATATGTTTTTCAGTTCCATCCTTCGGTTCTTGGTGAATGACTGACCAGGGACCTGAGGGACCGCCTTTTGAACTGTGGCAATGTGTTTCCTGTGTCGATGGGAGGAGCTCCATCTCTCAAGGGCTGTCCTGGAAGACCACCGGAAAAGGAGTTACCGGTAAGTACTAACTCCAGTTTTTTTACTTTTTTGCTATAACTATCTCCCCCCCCCCCCCCCCCCCAAAAAAAAAAACACATTTCTTTAGGCCAATATGTATTCTTCTATATTTTTTGGTTAAAACAATTGCAATAAGCGTATATTGATTGGTTTGCATGACAGTTATAGCATCTACAAAATGGGGGATAAATGTGTGGTATTTTTATTATTATTTTTTTTACTAGTAATGGTGGCAATCTGCGTTTTTTTATTTATTTTTATTTTTTTTCATTTTTTTTTTATGGGACTGCGACATTGTAGTGGACAGATCGGACACCATTGAGACCATTGACATTTATACATTGATAAGTGCTATAAATAGCCACTGATTACTGTGTAAATGTCACTGACAGGGAAGGAGTTAACACTAAGTAGCAATCAAAGTGTTAAGTGTGTCCTACGCACATCAGCTCCAGGGACACGTTGCGGCTGCACCTGCTATAAATCGATTTAAAGGACTGACTTACAATGCCAGCGACTCACGCAGCCATGCCAACCTGCTGCAGTACAACTGTGGTGGCTGGCCCGGAAAGTAGTTGAAGTTTTACTAAACCCACAACAGTAAAAAATCAGTCAGTATATGCAGAATGGCATGCTTGCTATACTCGCTTTGGAACGTAAGGGGTTAATCATCTGCATTGTGTAAAAAGGCTCTTTGATCCTGTATGGACAGATCTGCCCCCCCCCCCCCCTCCTGCAGGGTAACTCTGGGCAAGGCCAGAAAAAGCACAGTGAGAGTAGTCCCCCTGCACATGCTCAATTTGGCCTCTCTCTTGCTGGAGAGAACAGTTCCTGCTTGAGCTGAGCTGTTCATTATATTGACATCACACATCTGGTCGTGTATACAATTCCTAAATGACAGCCTAGTCCCTCCCTCCTCCTCCATGCCCAGTAACTAAAAAAGAACACCGTGCATGGGATGTCACATCTTGAATGATGAGCCGCCTCCCATGGCAGCATGTGGACACAGGCTATAGTGGAAATCTCCTCCTACCTGAACACTCAGCACTCGGGTGGACCCTGCAGTTTACCATGTGACCGTGATAGACAGATCAGTGAAAAAGGTGTATAGTGGCAGTATTTTAATGTAAAAAGATGATTTATAAGCTGTGGAGGGGGGGGGGGGGGTGCCTACCGGTCACTTTTAACCCCCTCCTGGGGAAGTTTAAAAAAAAAAGTGTGGGAGGGGAATAAACTTTTTCATGGTTTGTTATAACATTTTGCAAACAGGTCTTTTTTTCATTTTTCTCCTTCACTTATGGGCACTGATAGGCAGCACTGGTGGGCACGATTGGGACTGCACTGATAAGGGGCACTGATGGGCAGCACTATTGGGACTGCACTGATAAGGGCACTGATGGGCAGCACTATTGGGACTGCACTGGTGGGCACTATTGGGACTGCACTGATAATCTGTGTACATGTCCCTTTTTACAGAAGCTGGGTATCTGCTCTCTTCTCCCTTCCTTACGCTGTCAGCGTGAGGAAAGGAGTGCCGATTATGAGCTTCTGTTTACATCCATGATCAGCTGTAAATGGACAAAGCTGGTCATGTGGTAAAGAGCCTCCTGATTGGCTCTTTACCACAATTTGCAATCAGCAGTGTCCGGAGGATCACGGGGCGTCATCCCAGAGGTAGCCCGCCACACTGTAGCAGTCATACGGCTATAGAGTGGTCGGCAAATGGTTGAAGATGAATTCAAGGTATTAGTATTTCATGAATATTTTTACATTGGTCCAGCTTGGACTAATGCTACTATGTATATGCTATGGGTGAAAGGTGGCTCCAGCTCCTGTTCTCCACTTATAGAGAACTCTCAGACAACTGATCTCTACAATTAAGCCCCAAAAAGGCGAGACATGTCTGAGAGGAGGACAGGAGCTGAAGCCATCTTTTACCCATCTCCTTCACATTTATGCAACAGGGAGTTGGTGTATGTGTGCAGACGGCCACCATTTTGTTGAAGTCTACTAGAGTCTGACAAGCTGATCTTGTGTGTCTTGCACCAGTCTAGTCACATGCTGATCCAACGGACGTGGGGGGCATTTTAGCTGTACTATTTTCATTGTTTTTTGTTATCCCAGCACTGATCTCCACTTGCTTCTGGGTCCCGAGATTAATTTATAGCATTTTTGTTTTGTGTGTGTTTTTTTTTTTTTTGGTTGATATCCTGTCTCAATCATTTTGAAATACACCTATGATCAGGGCTGGTGCAAGGATTTTTGACACCCTAGGCGAAACCTCATTTTGCCGCTCCCCCCTTGGTTCCACCCCTGACCCCACCCCCTTTGTCCTGCCCATGTATACCCCACCTTTTTAATTAAATGCCCATCAAATGCAGCCTCACCAGTGGCCAACAATATAGCCTACTAGTGCCCATCAATAAATGTTTGCTTGCTTCCATTCATTCGGGAGTTGGGACACAGACACAGTCCTCCGCCAGTTGCTTTTTGTAGAGAGAAGAGAGTAGGAACACCAGGAGCTAGGCGCCCCTAGGCAGCAGGGCACCCTAGGCGGCTTCCTAGTTTGCCTAGTGGTAGCACCGGCCCTGCCTATGATAAAAATTACAGACCCTTCATTTCTTTGTAAATATGCAAACTTACAAAATCTGCAGGGGATCAAATAATAATTTTCCCCCACTGTATATACATCCAAATTTGGACCAGTGTAACTATGTATACAACATTGATGCCTGGAATTCTTGCTACCGATATTACTTTAATTAACTTCAGCTCTGGAAGTGTTAACCCCCCTATGACCAGGCCATTTTTTTGCAATACGGCACTGCGTTACTTTACCTGACAATTGCAGTGTGACGCTGTGCCCAAATACAATTTGTCTTTCTTTTTTATTTATTTATTTATTTATTTTTCTCCACAAATTCCCTTTCTTTTGGTGGTATTTGATCACGTCTGCGGGTTTGTTTTTTGTGCTATAAACAAAAAAAAAAAGCTGACCATTTTGAAAAATAAAACCATATTTTTTACTTTGTGCTATAAAACATTATCCCAAAAAAAAATGTAAAAAAAAAGCTACTTTCTTCATCAATTTAGGCCAATATGTATTCTGCTACATAATTTTGTTAAAAAAAAATCCTAATAAGTATGTACTGATTGATTTGCGCAAAAGTTATAGCGTCTACATACTGAGATTTTTATTTATTTAAATTGTTTTACTAATAATGGCGGTGATCAGCGACTTCTAGCAGGACTGCGATATTGTGGAGGACAAATCGGACAACTGACACATTTGACACGTTTTGGGGACTAGTGACACTAATACAGTGATCAGTGCTAAAAAGTATGCACTATCACTGTATGAATGGTAATTCATAGGGGTTAACATCAGGGGCGATCAAAGGGTTAAATGTATGCCTAGGTTGTGCCTACTCCATTGTGTCTGAGGTGCTTTAACTAGGGGAAGGCCCTGGGTCCCTGCTTGGCAGAAACATTGGATCAGTGCCTTCCCTTCTGACAGAACGACAATCTGCCTTGTTTACATGTCTGTGCCCTGTACAATTGCCGATAGGTTGGCGAACATCAAATCTGCGATACCCGCTGCTGCTGTGTATAATCGGAGCAGGTCGCTTGCAGCGTGCCCCAGACCCAGAAGTATCTAATCGGGTACTAGGTACCTGATCTGGCGCAGAGCGGCCGCCCTGCTGCGGTATATGTGCGGAGGGCGGTCGGGAACTGGTGAAAAGAGGACTTGAGATCATGAGGTGAGGACTTGCTATCAATATCTTCACAAAACAAACTGCCTCCTGCTGCAGCCAAATATATCACATTTTGACTCTTCAGTCCAGAGCACCTGATGCCATTTTTCTGAACCCAGTTCCTATGTTTTCCTGCATAAGACATGCAAAGAAGGCTAAACGACTCAACTAAGCAAGAGACCGTTTGTTGGTGGAGAGATGGTGAGCGTCTGCAGGCAACAGTGAAGTATGGTGGAGGATCCCTGCAAGTTTGGGGCTGCATTTCTGCAAATGGATATGGAGATTGGGTCAGGATTAATGGAGTCCTCAGAGAAATACAGGCAGATACTTCAAAGGGTGGTCATCCCAAATATTGGTTTGGGTTTCTCTTCTGTTCATTCACTTTCCCTTTTGTTAATTGATAAAAAAAAGAAGAATATTTAAGGATAGGTTCAGGGTTTTACTAAATGAGCAGCCCCCCCCCCCCCAAAATGTGCCCCCATTGTGGCAGCGGGCTGGGTATCTTCTCCCCGCACAATTGCTGTCACAATTTTTGAAAAAAAAAACACGTCTGCATCATTCTGGGTTCTGTGAATGGGAGAACTACACCTACCTCAGCCTTTGCAGCTGACAGTTTGTAATTTTTAATGAACTACCAGGGCTCTGATGAGTGCTCTAGGACGTTCATTGATTCTTCCGGTCACTCAGGCTTCCGCAGACCGCTACACTGACAGTCTGCAAGAGCCTGAGATTGCACCAGTGCTGACCATGGGTGCAATAAAAAATAAATAAATGTAATAACAAATTTAACATACAGTGTGTGTGTGTGTGTATATATATATATATATATATCTCTATCTATGATATGTCTCACAAACATTAGTACACCCCTCACATTTTTGTAAATATTTTATTCTATCTTTTCATGTGACAACACTGAAGAAATGACACTTTGCTACAATGTAAAGTAGTGAGTGTACAGCTTGTATAACAGTGCATATTTCCTGTCCCCTCAAAATAACTCAACACACATTAATGTCTAAACCGCTGGCAACAAAATTGAGTACACCCCTAAGTGAAAATGCCTAAATTGGGCCCACTTAGCCATTTTCCCTCCCTGGTGTCATGTGACTTGCTAGTATTACAAGGTCTCGGGTGTGAATGGGGAGCAGGTGTGTTAAATTTTTGGTGTTATCGCTCTCTCTCTCTCATACTGGTCACTGGAAGTTCAACATGGCACCTCATGACAAAGAACTCTCTGAGGATCTGAAAAAAAGAATTGTTGCTCTACATAAAGATGGCCTAGGCTATAAGAAGATTACCAAGACCCTAAAACTGAGCTGCAGCGCGGTGGCCAAGACCATACAGCAGTTTAACAGGACGGGTTCCACTCAGAACAGGCCTCGCCATGGATGACAAAAGAAGTTGAGTGCACGTGCTCAGCGTCATATCCAGAGGTTGTCTTTGGTAAATAGACGTATGAGTGCTGCCAGCATTGCTGCAGAGGTTGAAGCGGTGGGGGGGGGGGGGGAAGACAGCCTGTCAGTGCTCAGACCATACGCCACACACTGCATCAAATTGTTCTACATTGCTGTCATCCCAGAAGGAAGTCTCTTCTAAAGATGATGCACAAGAAAGCCGACAAGAAGGCTAAGGACAGGGATTACTGGAACCATGTCCTGAGATCTGATGAGACCAAGAGAAACTTATTTGGTTCAGATGGTTTCAAGCGTGTGTGGCGGCAACCAGGTGAGGAGTACAAAGACAAGTGTGTCTTGCCTACAGTCAAGCATGGTGGTGGGAGTCTCATGGTCTGGGGCTGCATGAGTGCTGCTGGCACTGGGGAGCTACAGCTCATTGAGAGAACCATGAATGCCAACATGTACTGTGACATACTGAAGCAGAGCATGACCCCCTCCCTTCGGAGACTGGACCGCAGGGCAGTATTCCAACATAACGACCCCAAACACACCTCCAAGACTACCACTGCCTTGCTAAAGATGCTGAGGGTAAAGGTGATGGACTGGCCAAGCATGTCTCCAGACCTAAACCCTATTGAGCATCTGTGGGGCATCCTCAAACGGAAGGTGGAGGAGCGCAAGGTCTCTAACATCCACCAGCTCTGTGATGTCGTCGTGGAAGAGGGGAAGAGGAC